>NC_036456.1:26666480-27338691 GCF_002775205.1 Xiphophorus maculatus
TCTGGTATCTTGGAATATCATCAGAACAAAAACAAATCCATTGATCTAATAACCTGGTCATTCAGTATCTTCAGGGGATATCATGATGTTGCTAACCTTTGACCTGACCAGTTGCAGATCATAGCAGTGCTTGTAGAAGCAGTGCTATGATACTAGGAATAATGGCTGTATCACTTCATCTGCTTCCCTTATTACCCAGATCTACCCGTCATACTGGAAGAGAGTAATTTGGATTCATCATGACCTTCTTATGTCTCGCTAGAATCCTATCTGTATGCTGCCTTACAAATTAAAGCTGTTTTCTCCAGTTAGCCTCATTGTTTAAAGGTTTTCTTATGGCTACTCTACTGTTCAGTACCAAACCTTTGAGTTCCCGTTACATTGTGGCAATGTTCTTACTTACACTTTTATAAACAGACCTGAGTTCTACTGTTGTTTTCCTTTAGTTTGA
Source organism: Xiphophorus maculatus (assembly GCF_002775205.1). NCBI lineage: Eukaryota > Metazoa > Chordata > Actinopteri > Cyprinodontiformes > Poeciliidae > Xiphophorus > Xiphophorus maculatus. Next base: position 26,666,932 of record NC_036456.1, read on the forward strand.
TTTCACTGAACACTGGTTTTTTCCTTCCAGTTTTTAATAATGTATTAAGAAGCTACTCCTGGCATCATTTGGGGTTAAATAAATTGTTGCCAGCTTAGGACAGTTGTCTATGCAGTAACTATCCAATGGGAAGCGCTTACCCATTTTCTCAGTTAAATTCAGGAGGTGGCTTTTTCCTTTTTAGTCAGGCAGTCTAACTCTGGCAGGAAGACTTAACTGGTTAGTTCAGAAATTTCAGGGCTTGTAAAATTTAACAATTAAACAGAAAAGATTTATGGTAATTTCTACGTATACAGGTATGTTTTCAAAATGAAATGTGAAATTAGTGAAAAAAAGGATTTTAATTGTTTTATTTGTATTCTTTAAGAATCACTCATCACTTGCCAAGAAACACTAAAGTCTAACATGAAGACAAAGTTCCAGCATGTGTTTGAAGGAATTGCTAAGTCAGGGAATCCAACAGTTCTGAATGAAATCTACACAGAGCTCTACATCACAAAGGGAGACTCTGGAGAGGTCAATAATGAACATGAGGTCAGACAGATTGAAGCAGTGTCCTGGAAACCAGACCAACCAGAAACATCAATTAGACATGAAGACATATTTAAACCTGTATCTGGAAGAGATGAACCAATCAAAACAGTGATGACAAAGGGAGTGGCTGGAATTGGGAAAACAGTCCTAACACAGAAATTCACTCTGGACTGGGCAGAAAACAGAGTCAACCAAGACATCCAGTTCATATTTCCAATTAAATTCAGAGAGTTGAATCTGTTAAAAGAACAGTTCAGCTTGGTGGATCTTGTTCATCATTTTTTTAGTGAAACTAAAGGAATCTTCAGGTTTGAAGAGTTAAAGATTGTGTTCATCTTCATTGGGTTGGATGAGAGTCGACTTGCACTGGACTTTCACAACAATGAGATCCTGATGGATGTAACAAAGTCCACCTCAGTAGATGTTCTTCTGACAAACCTCATCAGAGGGAACCTGCTTCCCAAAGCTCACCTCTGGATAACCACACGGCCTGCAGCAGCCAGTCGAATTCCTCCTGAGTTCATTGGCAAGATGACAGAGATTAGAGGATTCACTGACCCACAGAAAGATGAGTACTTCAAAAAAAGATTTAAATATAAGAAGGAGGCCAGAATGGTAATCTACCATATAAAGAAATCAAGAACCCTCCACATCATGTGCCACATCCCAATCTTCTGCTGGATCACTGCTACAGTTGTGGAAGACATGTTGAACAAGAAAGACGAGGAGCTGCCAAAGACCCTGACTGAGATGTACATTCATTTCCTGGTGGTGCAGAACAAACTGAAGGTCATCAAGTATGATGGTCTTCAGTGTGAGACAGATTCACACTGGAGTCCTGAGAGCCAAAAGATGATCGAGTCTCTGGGAAAACTGGCTTTTGATCAGCTGATGAAAGGAAACCTGATCTTCTATGAATCAGACCTGGCTGAGTGTGGCATTGATATCAGAGCAGCATCAGTGTGTTCAGGAGTGTTCACACAGATCTTCAGAGAAGAGAGAAGTTTGTACCAGAACAAAGTCTTCTGCTTCGTCCACCTGAGCGTTCAGGAGTTTCTGGCTGCTCTTCATGTTCACTTGATCTTCATCAAATCTGGAATCAATCTGCTGGTAAAAGGTGAAATGAAATCCAAGGATTTAGAAAAAAGAAACCATGAATCTTCAGAGACAGACATGTACAAGAGTGCTGTGGACATGGCCCTAGAGAGTCCAGATGGACACCTGGACTTGTTCCTCCGCTTTCTACTTGGTCTTTCACTGGAAACCAATAAGCGTCGCTTAAGAGGCTTTGTGGCACAGACAGAAGAAAGTTTAGCAATTATTAAAGACACAGCCCAGTACATCAAGGAGAAGTTGAATCATCTGTGTGTTGAGAAAAGCATCAATCTGTTCCACTGTCTAAGTGAACTAAATGATCCGTCTCTGATGGAGGAAATCCAACTATCTCTACGTACAGGAAGTCTTTCAGCACACCAGCTGTCTCCTGCTCAATGGTCAGCTCTGATCTTCATGCTACTTTCATCAGAGAAAGACCTTGAGATGTTTGACCTGAAGAAATACTCAGCCTCAGAAGATGCTCTACTTGGGCTGCTGCCAGTAGTCAAAGCCTCCAGCAAAGCTATGTAAGTACAGATCAATAAAATCAAATCAGTTTTTTCTATTTCATTGTACAAACTAGTGAACAGCAAAATAATGAAGTATTTCTCTGGAAACTATGTAAAAACTATGTATGTGAGAAAGCAGCATAGATACAATGACAGAAAGTTGCTTTTACATGTTTTTACTGTTGTGTTTTATAACTTTTAGACACTTATGTAAATTAAATGTATTATTATTATACCTCAAACTCCATGCCTTCAATTTCTTTTATGACCACTTCACTCTCCAATACTCTCTGTGATGAATGCCGCTAAGACATGCAAAATCCTCATTAGAAGAAGATGGTCTGCAGCACTTTTCTATGTGCAATCAGTGGCACACACAGTTGTTGTAGGTTGCTTGCAGCATGGCCACTCACTACAGAAGTGATTCTTTTTGTGCGCACAACTTTGTGTTCCTTATTTGGAATCAACCATAGTGCATCAGCCCAGATGTAATTTGTATGTAATCTGATGCATACAGATGGATGCATACAGATGTAACCTGTATGTATCCAGACCCTAAATCCATCAGGTAGCACACAGAGACTCCTACACAATGGCAGTAATAATGAACCAATAATGACATATTATGTCAGTGTCACACTATGTCTTAATCTTTTGGCCTTTCTGTTGTAAAATGTTCATAGCCGACCAAGATAAATAAAAAACTGTTGTTTATGTCTGATGTAGCTATTTTATCTTTAGGTGCTGTCTTGAAACTGATTTTGGTGCAGCAGCTCACTTTAAACACATAATAAAAATACTTTTGTATTTATTTTGTCTCTTTAGACTCAGCGGATGTAACCTTTCAGAGAGAAGCTGTGAAGCTCTGTCCTCAGTTCTCACCTGTCAGGATTCTCGCGTGAAGGAGCTGGACCTGAGTAACAACAACCTGGGTGATTCAGGAGTGAAGCTGCTCTGTGACGGATTGAAGAGTCCAAACTGTGAACTCGAAATTCTGAGGTTAGTTCACATTTTAAAATCAGATGAAGCAAGAGTGAAGATGTGCTGATAAAAAATGTCTGAAATGTCGCGGTTCGACTCCCGGACCCGGCAACATTTGCCTCATGTCTTTCCCCCCTCTGTTTCCCCCCTTCCTGTCAGCCTACCTTCACATAAGGGACACTAGAGCCCACAGAAAGACCCCCTGGAGGGGTTAAAAAAAAAAGCATTCATAGAATGTCTGTAAATCCCCAGATTTTTTTTAAAGCAACAAAAGACAGAATTTGTAACTTGGTATTTTAATTGAGAAATTCAACTGTGTCATAAAATTATGTGGTGTACTCTAGACCATGTTTGTTGAGGAGTTTAAGATTTCCTACACAGAAAATCTGGAAATCATATCTTTAGTTGCCTGTCGATTTTTTGTGGTGTTTTAATTATATATTTTTTAGACTAACCCTCTTTTTTACCAAGAGGTGCAAACATGCAGCAAACACATGTAAATATACAGTAAACAACATGAGCTGCAAACACATGAATGATGCAAACTCTAAAGCACAAAAACACAAATACAACAGAACAGTGCTGCCATCAAAATATACTGCAACCACAGGAAATAGAATCAAGGGAGAAACACTGCAAATAGTGAAAACAACAGCAAGTATGAAATGATTCACGCTCACCTAACAAAATGGAAGTGCTCCAGGCCACTAGGGGGAGTCAATCAACAAATTGTATGGGACCAAATACTGGATGCCAAGACTTAATGGGAGGTCAGGAAGGAAATATGGTGTGTTATGCTTGAAACATGCTGACTTTTACTCCAAACTGGTTTGGAGCACTTCCATTTTGTGGAGCAAGTTTCAGTTGTTCATATTTGCAGTTGTTTGTGCTGTTTGTGACCATTTTCCTTTCACTTCTATTTCCCGTGGTTGCAGTATGTTGTTTGTGGTTGCATTTGTTTTGCTAAATTTTATTTTTTTGCTCATATTTTCTATGATTACAACATTTTTTGTTTGTGGCACCTGCTGGCAATTGTAGCATTTGGTGTGAAACATTTTAAAACTCATTTTCAATAATAAGAAAATATTCATACACAGAATATATGTAATAAAAAGCTTGAAGCTAAAACTGTCTGATAAAAAGAATGATGGATGCTGAATACACAAATGTCTTGGTGTAAATGTGTTGTGACACCTGAGCTTTCAATATTCCTACCTTTTCTTCTCCACTGCTGCTGTAACATGAGAAACTTCAAGCCTCTCTGCAAATTACTGATTAAAAATAAGAAGGCAGGTCATCAATCTTTTGTAGGGTATTATTAGTAAATGTTTTTTCATTGTGCTGTAAAAGGTTGTGTTTGTTCTGTCTGCAGGCTTTCAGGATGTTTGATCACAGAGGAAGGTTTTGCTGCTCTGGCCTCTGCTCTGATGCTGAATCCCAGCCACCTGAGAGAGCTGGACCTGAGTTACAATCATCCAGGAGAGACAGGAGCTCAGCCTCTGTTAGCTGGACTGGAAGATGCAAAATGGAAGCTGGAAACTCTGACGTAGGGAAACCTCCACTGCAGCTTAACAGTGTGTTAATGTTAGATACTGGATGCAGCTGTAATCAGCCAATGTAATAAATCTACATTACTGGCATCATCAGTTACATGCTATTACACTTCCTTAGTAAAGCTTACAGTCCACTAATAATTTTTTTCCACAATGAAACTAGTTAAAGCATCTTGTTGAAGTATATTTTTCTTCCCATTTTGCCAGGTTCCAACCAAATTTTAATTCATATTACGTTACACAGCACGGCAATTTAATCAACAACTAAATGTCTAACAGTAACTTGGTGATAATGATGGCATGAAAGCCAAAAAAAAATTTAAAAATACAAACCTTGGTCACAACATTTTGGCATCCCTTCTCTCACATTACTGCTGTATCCCATAGATGGATTGTTACAAACTAAGCTGCACTGTTTTTTTCAGAACTGACTTTCTTTTTCCCACTCTTGCATAAAAACCACAAACATGATATAAAAAGACACTGATGTGACTGATGAGAATCTCTTGGTTCTTCCAGGGTGGATCCTGCTGGAGTCCAGTGGTTAACGCCAGGTCTGAGGAAGTGTAAGTGTGTTTTTCATGTGATTTATGATAAAGTGGTATGAACACCTGCCAGTACAGGTGTTCATACCACCCATTTAATAGTCATGATCAAGGCATTAAAGTGATCAGTTTATTGATCAGTTCTTCAAGCTGATTCATGTTTCTCCTGTCTTTCAGATCCCTGTCCTCTCACAGTCGACCTGAACACCATAAACAAACACCTGAAAATATCTGAAGGCAACAGGAAGGTGACATATGTGGAAGAGGAGCAGCCATACCCTGATCATCCAGACAGATTTGATCTCTATCAGCTGCTGTGTACTGATGGTCTGGATCTGACTGGTCGCTTTTACTGGGAGGTTGAGTGGAGTGGGAGGGTCTATGTATCATTGAGTTACAGGGGAATCCAAAGAAAAGGACCGTCTGATGACAGTCGGTTTGGATTTAATAATAACTCTTGGAGGCTAATCTGCTCAGATGAGGGTTATGCTGTCTGGCACGATTGTAACAAAGTTTTTAAGTGTTCATCCTCTTCCTCCTCCAAAGTGGCTGTGTATGTGGACTGTCCTGCTGGGACTCTGTCCTTCTACAGAGTTTCAGCAGAGACACTGATCCACCTCCACACCTTCAACACCAAATTCACTGAACCTCTTTATCCTGGATTTGGGTTCAGGAATCGTTCAGGAGTGTGTTGGTGCTCATTTTAGAGTCGTTCCAAGTTAGAGGGAGGAAACCTACTTTACACGTGTTTCATCTAAGATATGATTTTAGATTAACATAATGTGTAAGTAAGTAAAAGTATTTTCATGGCACCTTATACAAATCACAAAGTGCTTCACAATAAACTAATACAACAGTTCAAGAACCAACAATACATGAAGAACAGGAGAATCAATAAATAAGAAATTTATTGATGGAAAAAAGTCTTTTAAAAGAGAAAACAGTTTGAAGAAGGAAAGCTCCAGAGAAGAAGTCAGTGAACTAAAAGCTCTGTCTTATTTTTGTCTTCATCTTAGTATAGGGAATCACTGATCACAGGAGCTCAAGGATTTTTTGTTAGGTGATCTTGGGTGACTTAAAAAGTGCCTTTAAATAAAATGTATTATTATTATTATTATGCACAAATGGGTGCAGAGGGTTTCACAAATGACATTATCTGGTGCTTCTCTATGAAGTTGGGAAAAGATTCTTAAGTTGCACTTTAAAGTAAATTATAAGCCAACGTTGTTACATAAAGACTGGAGTCACATTTGAAAAAGTGAAGGATTTTGTCAGAAACCAGGCAGCAGAATTTTAAATAATCGTTCTAATGAGGTTTTGCTAAGATCCACAAAGTTCATTCGGTGATTAAACAAAAACATTAATATTTATTTCCATTTCAAGATGTGAGACAATAGAAATTAGTTCAGCAGATGCATCCAAAGTAAAACCAGAATCAAAGCTTTTGCCAATGTTCTTACCAGACCTCCGGATTCTTCACGTGTCCTCTTAATCCTTGACATGTTTTTTCCTTATGTACACTTTTCTTTACCTATTTGTGTGAAAACCAGTTAAGAAGTAGTTTTTCTCAGCTGTTGTTGCCTCGCTGAAGACAATATAATGTCTACCTGCATTGTTTGCTTGTTTGAATCGCACCATATTCTAATCTTACTGTGATTAAACTAACAAGTTAGCAGCATGAAGGGAGTAAAAGTACTTGACAATATTTATCAGTACTGATATATTATAAATGGAACACAAATATTGTAACACTGTGTGAAATTTAGCTTTTGAATGTCTTTTATTAATATCTGCATTGCATTATTTATCTACACTCTATTACAGTTTGTATAGTGCTGGTTTGGGTCTCCCATTTTTGTCTTCCAGTTTTAAAATTACTTTTTTGTTAAGCTTTAATCGAGAAAAAAAACATTTTACTTACTTTGGTAAGAGGTAAATAAAGAATCCCTTTTAATTTATGAAATGAACTGGCCACAATATGAACACTTGAAAAGATTTCATGTTGATGTTTACAGATTTTTAAATAAGGCATTCTCTATATTTGACAATAAAATATGTTTAAATGACTTTGGAGTTGTCTTGATGTTCCCATCACTATGAGTCTGGGGAAAGTACTAAAACTGTGAAAGATCTCCTGTGTGTCAGGTCCAAAGACAAACATCCAAAGAACCTCAGCAGCTACAGACTGGTAGCACTGACCTTACATTAGGGGTTGAACCAATTAGTCGACTAGTCGACTCTAGGACGTCTCGCGAGTTTTTACATTTCATGTCGACTAGTCGCAGTCATGTGATTGCCGGTGGTGACAGCCTGTGCTGATCTGACAGCACAGTATACGTCACAAGACAGAAGAAAAATAAGTTAATACATTAGTTTAAATGATATGTAGATGGATGCATATTTGTGGTTTTACAGTGTTTTTAAAAGGAGATGGAGTTGCAGCTGCAGTCCACTACAAAACACGAGCCGTCTAAAACTCGCCCCCTTCCCGCTAAGGATGTCACTTAGCCGGCTCGCGAGTGTCTTTGTCACGAAAAAATTTAAAATATTTAAATATTAAAAATATTTAGCTGTTCCGGCAACCAGCACTCCCAGCGAGAGGATTTTCTCTCTCGCTGGGAATACCATTACGAGGAAGCGGGCAAGCCTTCATCCGGCTCATGTTGATGCCCTTGTTTTCCTACATGTCAACCAAGAAAAACCCCAACAACTCTTAGCGAAGAGAATACTGACAGCGAGTGAACTTTATTTACCCCCCGCCCCCGTGCCACCTCTTTTTATTGTTTTTACATGCCATCTAAAAGATGTGCGTTTCCTTTTGAATGTTGGTTTCCCAGCAACTTGTTATTTATCATAAACTATCCCGATGTTTTGTTGTTTCACTTGTTGCTGTTCTGTGTAAATGCCGTATTTTTCCGTGAAAACGGGTAATAAAGCCTGTACGTTACTCCAAAGCTTTGCGTCTTGCGTTGCTATGACGTCACAACGACTAGTCAACTCGACATCGACTTGACTTTTATCATGTTGACGTTGACTAGAAAATATCTTAAATCGTTCAATCTGCTGAGTCAGCAGAGCTTCCTGCCGCGCATCGGGCGGAGGAGAAGCAGCTGGTTTCGTTGAATTCAGCTGTAACCAAACGGGATCCGTTCATAACAAGTTTGGCTTGTGATGTTCCAAAAGCACCATGTAGTCAGTGTGATAATTTGACTCCTATAGTAACTATCCAGAGATCATCAGCATCAGCCGGTGTTTAGAAAAAAAAAGTCAGACCCGACTTTGTGCAACAAACTTTTCCCCGCTGCTCACGAAGAATCTCCATAATAGACTTAGTAAAAGCAGGAGAAGGGGAGAGTGTGTGTGTGGGGGGGGGGGAGGTCAATATTTGCCGTGAAAATAGCTAATAAAGCCTCCAAGTAGTTGTGAAGGGTTTTTGCGCTTACGTCACTATGACGTCACCGCGACTAGTCGACATCGACTTGACTATTATCATGATGTAGTCGACCTTAAAAAATATATAGTCGTTCAACCCCTACCTTACATATGATGAAAATCCTCAGGAGGCTGGTCCAAAGATGATGGTGCAAAGAAGGTTTTTACATAAAATCAAGATTATGGAAAACCCTGAGCATCCTCTTCATGAAACTGTCAAAAGAAAACAAGTGTCTTTAGTTGGGGGCTTCTTGAAATTTGATGCAACACAAATTGTTATACTAGATCTTTCCTGCCAACAGTCATCACCATCAACACCTTTTTGAAGAATCTTGAATTAATATGAGTTACAAGATTTAATTTCCCTTTCGGATAAATATTTTTATTTTAATCAAACTGAATTAGGTTTAACTTTAAGGTTTTTGAAGACTCCAGTTCTAGATATCTACCATGAGTTACTGACCATCTGAAACATATCTCAGATATCAATAATTATGATTAGTTTTAAACTAAACTTGAGATATCTTGATTTTTGTTCTGATTAGTCATAATTCCAATTAAATATATCTTAAATTACATCGTTATTCAAGAAGTCTTAAATGTATTTTTAGATTAGGTAGCCTATATGACTCGACTTGCACAAATTAAATTAAAGATATTATGAAAGCAAATAATTCCAGGCAAAACTAACCTAAGAGATATCTGAAAGTGTATTTTGGATAAGCTAAAATTCCTCCTAAGGTACCTCCACCTTTTTTTTCAGATATCTTGAATAATTATTCTGTCAAATCATCTATTGTTTATATAGCATTTTGAAATTTCATTGAAAAATAAAAAAATCTATAAAGCATTTTGAAAAGGCACAATTTTCACCTTGAGAACAGGTTGACAGGAGCACTTTGTGATCTTCTAAACTGTTTTTAAGTGCATTGTGTGTACTTAAAAACACACAATGGTTTTAAACAAGTAAATTGGAATATTTTTGCAGATTTATGAAGCAGTCTTTAAGTATGTGAAATCTGCATTCTCCATGTGGCCCACACTACTGAGCTATTTCTATATTGTGAAATTTAAAGAATTTGACTAGTCATAATTAAGCTTAAGATATCTTAAGTTAGAATTGTGTGAGCTTTCAAATTGTAAATCATGCTATTTAAGATTTAAGGTCTTGCTTAGATACATCAAAATGTAACTGAAGATATATTGAATTGTTATTTTTACAAGTCAGAATGGAAATGGAAATATTCTAAATTACTATTCAGAATAGTCAAAATGTAGTTATTTTAAGATATCTGGGATGTACAGTTAAGCAGCGAAACCATTTATATATTAAAACGACCTGCCATAGAAATTCTTATCTGGAGAATAAACCTGTCTTGTTGCGTTGTTTAAAAAAACAGACACGAAAGTTTCACTTTCACCTGTTTCTGTTGCGCAGATTATTTTCTATCAACCTCCTCCTTAAGGTAAAACAATATGTTAAATGGACTGGAACACCAACCTGCACTATCGTTTTGCAGGTTCTGGTCCACTTAGAAACAATAAACTGTACTAAATAAAACTCCTCCTTAAGAGAGAGGAGGGAGGAGTAACCTGTCACCACTGCAGCACTGCCCCCTCCTTCCTAAGTGTTTAGATTTCACTTCTTCACATTTCATTTTCTTGTGGTGCAGGAATGTCTAAGGTAGGACAAAAGCCTATTTTATGAGCTTACCTCGTCTTTTACAGGTTTATTTTTGTAATTAACTTTATTCAAGTCATTTACACTCAGTATAAACCAAGCAGGGAATTAAAGTCAGTTTGGATTTTGTATTGGCTGATTTATGCAGAACAAAAACAATTGTTTTATTTATTGACACTAAAGTAAATTAATATTTTTGAAGAGTAGTTTGATATTGGATTATTCATGGAGGTATTTCCTTTAAAATTCTCAAACTTACTTTGAGATTCAATTTCTTGTGAAGCTACTTTGAAGGACATTTCTAGTGGAAATGATATCAGTCAATTATTTTAGATTGTCCAGAAAACCTGAGATCATCCCACTTCCTCATGCTGGAGATGTTAGTTTAACAGTAACAATAAATAAAGTTATCTTTAAAATTAATCATACAAGTGACATCTAGACCCAAGACTCAAACTTCAATAAAATCAATCTGGTTATGTGTGTTGTTTTTGTCTCCTGCAAACTTTGATTTAATTCTTCTTTTTTCTATCTAATCATAATAAATCAGTCAGACAGAAAAAGTCATGAGACAGGAAGAGCAGGTTTCCTGAAAAAAAAGGAAGTAAGTTTCCAGTCTGCAGATTTATCAAAAATAGTTTAGACTATTCCTTATTTCAAAGAATATAAGTTTTAAAGAATAAAGTCTAAACATTTTGAGTAATTGGATAAGATTCAAAGTAAAATACTTATATTAATATTGGTTTACTTGTAAGAATACTTGCATTTACACTTACAGGTAAAACAAGTAACTGTAACTTTGGTATCAAATAATTAGAATCATGGATTATTCTTGGTTTCTTTTCAGAGAACATCTGTAATAACTCACATTAAGATTATAATAAGAGTAACTAATAAGTTATGGTTATCATAAAATTATAAATGAATGCTAAATCAGAGAAGCTAAAGGAGTTATAAATGTGATTTTGATATCTACAAATCTGTAAATCTTTTTTCTCTGACTTCAGCTTCAGTTACAAAAAATGAAAGCAAATGGCTAAGAGAATGGTTAAAGACTTTATTCATTATTTCTTTGCACAATTTTCCAAGGGCATTTTTCTAACTTATTTGTTGTTGGTTGTGTTGTACAACTACCGATATGGAAACACTGTTTTTAAAATTGTACATTGGTACCGGAAGATGCAACTAGTTACATAACATTTTGGACAAATATAGTTTTACACCACTTTTTATTTTCACTTGAGTAACATTATAAAGTAATTTGGCTACTCTTGAGGAAATTTTATGACAACTTAATTTAATTGAATGAAGAATGGACTGAATTGTGTTAAATGCCCTGGAGAAATCAAAAGAACATGATCCTCACAGTGCTGCCTGCTTTGTCCAGCTGACCAATCTGTGTTTTTCTGTGTTTGAGGTGGAATATACGGCTAAGTTGATGTTGACGTGAATTTGAAAACATGGAGGCATCTGATGACAAAGAAGAGGAAGTTCCCTGCTCTGAAAACACTTTATGCAAGGAACAAGAGGGCAAGAGGTGAGAATTCATATCTCTTCATAGACATTGCATGCATTATTTTGTCTATATGGAAAATGGTGTGTATGGTCACTATTATTTTTACCTCAGGAAGATTAAAATTATAGATATAATTCTTAATTATATTACTTAACTCAAGAAGTTTGTTTCTGACAGGAAATGTGACAGGTGTCTGACTGGCATTTACATTCTCATCCACAGGAAACAACAGAAAGAAGAACCCAGACCAACCTGTCTGTCCTTTAAGAGCAGCCACTCAAAAGAACCCTTTATTAGTTTTAATCTTGACCAACCTTCAGATGCAAAAAGGTGAACTTCATGTAAATTGTTTTATGTTCTTTCAAAATTCTTGTTCTTAGAAGTGTAAAATTATATAATTGCATTTCATTATCAAACCAATGTCTTACAAATCCATCACCACAAAACCATCATGGAGTTAAAGGGATATGGAAGGTAAAACAAACGAAAAAGAAATGTTCTGTACCCAAAGGTTCCCCCCACAAAGTTCCTTCATAGGGTTTTATGAAAAACATATATGTTGTAATAAATTAATACAAACGTCACTCGTGCTCAATGTGAGCATCTGCTGCCATGGGACTCTTTCCACACTAAATATTAATTTAGAATTAATTGCAAGTTCATAACAATTGGAATATATTAACCAACAATTATTGCTCTCAAAACTGTCTTTTGAAAAATCAATATTGCACACATCCTGATATTATGATGATAATATATTTGAGATATACAGTATGTTGTGCATCTCAATTTTATATATTTATATGTGTTTAGAAACTCCTTCCAGAAGACCATCCACCATTTTAAATATTTTAAATAAACAGCAGAAGTCCTGTCAGAAACATGTCAGATGAAAGTGTCTTGTTTAGACCCATGCTATCAGGCTCATTAGCTACTTATTACCCTTGGGAGTTTCCATGTTTGAAAGTACAGTTTTGTTTCCCTTATGTAACATCTTAAGAAATTAAATGTAAATACATCTGTTGACTAAACTTCTAAATACAGTTAGCTATATGACAGTTGTCTTATGATGCACACATTAGCATATATAGGTATAAGTGACTTCTACTCAGTTTGTCCTGGAATCTTTGGAAGCTAATTCTCAGTGATTTCTCCTTAGACTTGACCAGATCTCTGACGTTGGTCAACCTCCCCCTGAGCATCAAATGCAGCTGGGCTCCATAATTATGGTCTGTATACCACAGATACTACATTTTAATTTCTTTTGTTAGCTCTGTGATGCACTTTATAGATCACTTGATTGTCAGATTTTATCAGATGGGTTATTTATATCTTATTTTGTTTCAGGAACTGGAGAAAAAGATTGTGATGTTTGTGAAGGACGAGCTGAAGGAAATCCAAAAGGTCTTGTGTTCAGATTACCTCGAATGTTCTGAGGGTCTGGAAGAGGATGAGAGGGTGTCTGGAAATAAGGATGAAAAGCAGAGCAGCAGGAGCAGTAGAGAGGCATTTTTAAAGATCACTGTTGACTTCTTGAGAATGATGAATCTGGATGACCTAGCTGACCTTCTGCAGAGCAGTAAGAGTTATTTTTCTACAGAAATAATAAATCTACCAACATTTTTAAAATGCTTGAAGAAAAGATAGTTTAACACTGATTCTTTGAGAATACCTATGGTAGTTGACACCAGTTTTAATTTGCTTCAAAGATTAATTAGCCTTAGAAGTATTTCTTTTGACATAGTGCACCTTTTACAAGTTTCTAATATTTACTAATCTCTTCTGTCAGGCAGTCTTCAAAATGTGAGGTGCTTGTCATGTATTTTCAGCTTGGTGTCATAGAATAAACAGTTGGATATAAACACTGTTTCTGTTGAGCACTTTACTGTGTGACACCAAGAATGCATATGCAGTTGTAAAAATTTATCTTTGAGCACTAAGGTCTGGGTTAGCTGTTGATTACTATAAACTACGGGTTAGGACAATTATTAACACTAGCAATTTACATCAAAATAACCATCTTAGGGCACAACTTGATCATCAGATAAAACTGAGCCAAAAACTTTACTAAAGTTTTTGGCTTTACTAAACTTTAGTAAAGTTTTTGCTTATAAATACCTGCCTGGAACAGTTTTAAGTGTCAACAATGCAAAAACACCACAAAATACACAATAAAACTAAATTAAAATAGTGTGTCCTGAGCTAATTTATCTCTGCCAAGACACAACTTCTTACTTGAGTCAAAATCAAGAATGACATATGATCTGAGCATCATACATCACATTGGTAGGCTAGCTGATACTTTTTTTTGTCTGCAACAATCCGCTGGAGAGAAATTAATTATATTTTATGAATAATGCTTTTGTTATTTGCAGATTATTTTTCTTGAACTCAGTGTCAAGGACAAATGCTTTTTAAGTGTGATGCATTAAAGCAAAACATTAAATCACTCTTAAATTATAATTTTATCTTTGTTATCTTTTAGAGTCATTCATCACATATCAACAAACACTAAAGTCTAACCTGAAGAAGAAGCTCCAGTTTGTGTTTGAAGGAATTGCTAAATCAGGAAATCAAACATTTCTAAATCAGATTTACACAGAGCTCTACATCACAGAAGGAGACTCTGGAGATGTCAATAAGGAACATGAGGTCAGACAGATTGAATCAGTGTCCTGGAAACCAGACAGACCAGAAACAACAATTAGACATGAAGACATATTTAAACCCTCACCTGAAAGAGATGAACCAATCAGAGCAGTGATGACAAAGGGAGTGGCTGGCATTGGGAAAACAGTCCTGACACAAAAGTTCACTCTGGACTGGGCAGAAGACCAAACCAACCAGGACATTCAGTTCACGTTTCCATTCACATTCAGAGAGTTGAATCTGTTAAAAGACCAGCAGTTCAGCTTGGTGGATCTTGTTCATCATTTTTTTAGTGAAACCAGAGGGATCTCCAGGTTTGAAGAGTTAAAGGTTGTGTTCATCTTTGATGGTTTGGATGAGAGTCGACTTCCACTGGACTTCCACAACAACGAGATCCTGACAGATGTAAGAAAGTCCACTTCAGTGGATGTTCTTCTGACAAACCTCATCAGCGGGAACCTGCTTCCCAAAGCTCACCTCTGGATAACCACACGACCTGCAGCAGCCAGTCGAATTCCTCCTGAGTTTGTTGGCAAGATGACAGAGATCAGAGGATTCACTGACCCACAGAAAGATGAGTACTTCACCAAAAGATTTAAATATAAGAAGAAGGCCAGAATGGTAATCTACCATATAAAGAAATCAAGAACTCTCCACATCATGTGCCACATCCCAATCTTCTGCTGGATCACTGCTACAGTTGTGGAAGACATGTTGAACAAGAAAGATGAGGAGCTGCCAAAGACCCTGACTGAGATGTACATTCACTTCCTGGTAGTGCAGAACAACCTAAAGGTCATCAAGTATGATGGCCTTCAGTGTGAGACAGATTCACACTGGAGTGCAGAGAGCCGGAAAATGATCGAGTCCTTGGGAAAATTGGCTTATGAACAGCTGATGAAAGGAAACGTGATTTTCTATGAATCAGACTTGGCTGAGTGTGGCATTGGCATCAGAGCAGCTTCAGTGTGCTCAGGAGTGTTCACAGAGATCTTCCGAGAAGAGAGAGGACTGTACCAGAACAAAGTCTTCTGCTTTGTCCACCTGAGCGTTCAGGAGTTTCTGGCTGCTCTGCATGTTCACCTGACCTTCATCAAATCTGGAGTCAATCTGCTGGCAAAAGGTGAAACGAAATCCAAGGAATTGGAAAAAAGAAAGCATGAATCTCCAGAGATGTAATGTACAAGAGTGCTGTGGACATGGCCCTAGAGAGTCCAGATGGACACCTGGACTTGTTCCTCCGCTTTCTACTTGGTCTTTCACTGGAGACCAATAAGCGTCACTTAAGAGGCTTTGTGGCACAGACAGAAGAAAGTTTAGCAATTAATAAAGACACAGCCCAGTACATCAAGGAGAAGTTGAATCATCATGGTGTTGAGAAAATCATCAATCTGTTCCACTGTCTAAGTGAACTAAATGATCAGTCTCTGATGGAGGAAATTCAACAATCTTTAAATACAGGAAGTCTTTCAGCACACCAGCTGTCTCCTGCTCAGTGGTCAGCACTGCTCTTCATCCTACTTTCATCAGAAAAAGGTCTGGAGACATTTGACATGAAAAAATACTTTGCTTCAGAGAATGCTTTACTGAGGCTGCTGCCAATGGTCAAAATCATTAGCAAAGTTATGTAAGTACAGATGTAGAAGAATTCATAAAAATATGTAACAAATAAAACAATCAGATAATTACTTGGTATTACTTCTGTCCTTTCAGACTGAGTGGGTGTAACCTCTCAGAGAGAAGCTGTGAAGCTCTGTCCTCATTGCTCAGCTCAACATCCTCTAGTCTCAGAGATCTGGACCTGAGTAACAATGACCTGACAGATTCAGGAGTGAAGCTGCTGTGCAATGGACTGATGAGTCCCAACTGAGAACTCAAAATTCTGAGGTGAGATTAATTTAAATTCTTCTATTGTTATCATATTTAGCAAATTTATGAACATATCTAAAACATGTTTTCCATTTTCTGGAAAGAATTGCAAAACCTCTTGAGCAAATGTTCTCAATCCACTTCATCAGGGACCACTACCCTGCCTATTTTAGATGTATATCTGCTCCAGAACACCTAATTGAAAACCCAATCAAATACAGAGATTATTTAGAAAAACCTGCTTCTTGCAGTGGGCATCGCTGACTAACTGTTGCTCTAACTCTAATCTTAATTTGATAAATTGAATGATGCTGTTACCCACCAAACAATGTCCCAGCATGTGCTACAGCAGCATATTTCTCAATAGAGTCAAAATTTTCACTACTCATCTACTGTATCTCTACGGTTGCATTTCAAGATGTGATTCTTTAGAACAGACCTTTCACTCATGGTTACACTTTTATAGTTGTGGATTATTGCTAACTCTGTTGCTGATTTTGCCCAACTTACCACAGCAAATCATGCAGGACATCAGTAGATTTTAGTGTTTAATGTAGAACTACACAGATGGATTTTGAGTATAGAAGAAATATTTGGTGCACCACATTATAAGTGGAGAACGTGTAGAGAGAAAATTGAACTGCTCCTTAAACGGTCTTCACCCTTTTCAAAATAAGAGCACGAATATAATGTCTAACTTCCTGAAAAACTCTTCAGTCAGTCACCAAAACTTCAATACAGATGTTGAACTCTATGTATCTGGAAGTTTAAAAGTGAGCCAAATAATCTATCCCTTTAGAAGCACAACAAAATTAATTTCAGTACAGCCGATCCAAAGAATAACAAGAGACAAACAAACAACATACGTTATAATGGCAGAGGCTGCAGCCATCAAGGGAGATGGCCTTTTGTTAGGTGAGAAAAAATAATAACATGAGGGTAGATGAGGGAAAAACATGTTGGACACAGAGAGGGGTTACATAAAGTACATCTGCATGTGAAAAGCAACATATTGACTCCCTGAAAACATGAAGCATGTGGAATGGGACACAATAAATTGGCGAGTCCCAGCGCAGGCCACTCAGTTGAGTGATGTAGCCACCTGGTGCAGTTCAGACAACCACAATTGTTTTGGGTCAGGCCAACTCTGTTAATTTTTTCTGCCTTAAAGTCTCACTGGTTTAGACATTGTCTATGTCTGTCTACGTCTACATTTCAATGGTGACTCCAAACAGGAAAAGTTGTGGTAAACATCTTCAGCTGACAATATGGACAGACACACAGTCTTCTGCAGACTGCTGCTTAACAGACATGCTCTACTTTTCTTAGCATGTCATCTAATTATTCCTGCTGAAAACAAGTTATAAAATGTGCTTCACATTGAGATTATAGGTGAGTGTTCCAACAATGTTGTGTGTTTGTGTCTGCAGGCTTTCAGGCTGCCTGATCACAGACGAAGGCTTTGCTGCTCTGGCCTCAGCTCTGACTATGAACCCGTCTCACCTGAAGGAGCTGGACCTGAGTTTCAATTATCCTAGAGAGGCAGGAATGGAGAGGCTAGCAGCTATACTGAAGAATCCAAGCTTCAGGCTGGAGTCTCTCAAGTAAGGAAATATTTTCTGCAGCCACATAGTGATACTCAGAATAATGTACTCAGGATTATTGAGGAACAAAAATCCTTGGGGAGGGGGGAGGTGGGGAGATCTGGATAAATCAATGTGAATATAAGTGTAGGTAGGTCAACCCAGATCAATCAATCAATCAAATTTTATTTGTATAGTACATTTCAGCAGCAAGGCATTTCAAAGTGCTTTACATCATATCAAACACAGAAATACAAAGTCATAAAAGGTTTACCTGTTACACTCCTACTGTGTTATATGGAGCGACATACCTATTGGTATTTTTATTCACGCTCACAATCACGCAGTTTAAAATGATGTAAACAGCCTTTCAACAGGCTTCCGGCACGAGGCTCCGTACACCTCTTTCATGGAATTTCGAGCAGGGACTCCATCGTCCCTCACGGACTTTTGTGCAATTCTATTGTACCTGTTATTGTCTAGAATTGACAGGGTTTCTGTTAGGCACAATGACCCTCCGTCACTCGCTGTTTTTCTTCCGGTACGAGGCTCCATACACCTCTCACGGAATTTCGCTCTGGGACTCTGTCATCCCTCACAGA
The DNA here is from genome assembly GCF_002775205.1 of Xiphophorus maculatus. NCBI lineage: Eukaryota > Metazoa > Chordata > Actinopteri > Cyprinodontiformes > Poeciliidae > Xiphophorus > Xiphophorus maculatus. The sequence goes on from NC_036456.1 coordinate 26,685,481, forward strand.
TTTTTGTGCAATTGCAACATAGAATCAACAATCAAAACATGACATTAAGTCAAGTTCCATCATTAAATTTGTAATTGATTACATTTCAAATACAATCCTAAACAGGTCAGTTTTTAGTCGAGATTTAAAGGAAGTCAGTGTTTCAGCTGTTTTACAGTTTTCTGGAAGTTCGTTCCAAATTTGTGGTGCATAGACGCTGAATGCTGCTTCTCCTCGTTTGGTTCTGGTTCTGGGGATGCAGAGCAGACCAGAACCGGAAGACCTGAGAGGTCTGGAAGGTTGATACAATAAAAGCAGATCTTTAATGTATTGTGGTGCTAAGCCGTTCAGTGATTTGTAAACTAACAACAGTATTTTAAAGTCTATTCTTTGAGCTACAGGGAGCCAGTGGAGGGACTTTAAAACTGGTGTTATGTGCTCTATCTTCCTGGTTTTAGTGAGAACACCAGCAGCAGCATTCTGGATCAGCTGCAGCTGTTTAATTGATTTGTTGGACAGACCTGTGAAGACGCTGTTGCAATAATCAATGCGACTGAAGATGAACGCATGGATGAGTTTCTCGAGATCTGGTTGAGACATTAGTCCTTTAATCCTGGAAATGTTCTTCAGGTGATAGAAGGCCGACTTTGTGACTGTCTTTATGTGGCTTTGGAGTTTCGGGTCAGAGTCCATCACTAATCCCAGGTTTCGGGCCTTATCGCTGGTTTTTAGTTGTAATAACTGAAGCTGTGCATTGACTCTAGATCGTTCCTCTTTAGGTCCAAAAATAATAACTTCAGTTTTGTTTCTGTTTAGCTGGAGAAAGTTTTGGCACATTCACACATTTATCTGTTCTAAGCATCTGTTCAGTGATTGGATGGGTTCTGAGTCACCTGTTGACATCATAATGTAGAGCGAAAACCAGACTGGAAGGAGTCAAAGCAGTTGGTTATCATTAGGAAACTATTTAACTGTTTACACACAGCTTTTTCAATAACTTTGCTGATGAATGGGAGGTTGGAGATCGGCCTGTAATTCTGCAGTAGTGATTTGTCCAGAACCTAGTAGCACCAGGAAAATATTATACATAGTGACAGAACCGCAGCCACAGATGGACTGAAGATTTCTTAGAAATACTCAATGAGGTCTAAATTGGGGTGTCCATATTTGCATCTTGATAAATACTCATACCATCAAAACACCTCCTTTCTTACAGCATGGAACCTGGAGGAGAAAGATGGTTGACACCAGGTCTGAGGAAGTGTAAGTGCATTTTTGATTCATAGCAGATTGTCCCATTTATGGATGTTCACCTTTGTGACAGTGTATTCAGAAAATTATACATCAGTAACTGCATTGTGTTTGTTCTGTCCTTCAGATTCCTGTCCACTAACAGTCGACCTAAACACTGTAAACAGATTTCTCAAACTGTCTGACAAAAACAGGAAGGTGACACTTGTGGAGGAAGAGCAGCCGTATCCTGATCATGCAGACAGATTTGACCTCAATCAGTTGCTGTGTACTGATGGTCTGACGGGTCGCTGTTACTGGGAGGTTGAGTGGGGTGGGAAAGTCTATGTATCACTGAGTTACAGGGGAATCAATAGAAAAGGAGTAAATGACGATTCCTGGTTTGGACTGAATGATAACTCCTGGAGTCTAGTCTGCTCTGATGATGGTTACACTGTTTGGCACAATGGAGAAAAAGCTTTCATCCCCGTCTCTTCCTACTCCTCGTCTCCCTCTGGCAGAGTAGCGGTGTATGTGGACTGTCCTGCTGGGACTCTGTCCTTCTACAGAGTCTCTTCAGATACACTGATCCACCTCTACACTGCCAACACCAAATTCACTGAACCTCTTTATCCTGGATTTGGATTTGAGTACAGGACAGGTTCTTGGATGTCTTTGTGTTCACTTTAAGCTCCCAAGTTTTAGTTATTGTCATCATTCATCGTGACTAAACTGTCACAATAAATATAATGTATTTTTCCAGACTTTTAGTCGTTCCAGAGGATAAGTCACATCAATCAAAAATCACGTCACACAGAAGTAGAGTTTAGAACATTTCTGAAAAATCCAACCTGACCCAGCCTGAGCCTGTTTACAATGTGTCCGAGCCCGACCTGACTAACTTTGTTGGCCCAAATTAAACCCGATTTATTATTTTAATCAAGATTTTGCTGTTTCGTTTTTAGATTATAATTTGAGCATAGCAGTGTAAATTCTGCTGTTTTTAGCTTTTGCTTAACACCTTTCAGCTCCATCTTGTTGCTTGTTTTAACTACATGAGTCAAGTGCAAATCATCTGAGATGTGTGACTGATAAAATTAGAGCAGAAAGGGGTTACATGTGCATTAGTGCACTGCACTTTTACACTCCAATTAACTTCTGCCTTTTTCCTTTCATCAATAAAATAAATTACCTCTTCCAGTATTAAGACTATAATAAGCTGATTAGCACAACTTCATATCCTGCATTCTCGTTTGATTTTCTCTGTGCTGTATGAATTGTGGGCTTATTAAATGCACCACAGCAGCTAGAGCCAACCATCAAGCAGATCATTTTTGGCCTGACCTGTTCCACATTTTGGGTCAGGTTCCAGTTGAGCTTGGGCCATAAATCTAAACTCAACACTGGACTAAAAGACACATCTATTTAGAAAGTCTTAAATGTGAGTGGGACCTCGTCCAAGTTGATTTGATCCTACATGTTGAGTTCAGTTGCCTGTTTTTCAACAAACTAATGGAAACTGTTGAGTTTGGCTTGAAAGTCGGAGCACCGATGTCTGCGCTCTGAGAGGCTGTTGCATTGCATGAAGTGGTAACAGCAAGAAGGCCCATCTGTAAAGTAATTTATATCAATTTCTTTGGCAACTACCAGGGTGTGGAGATGTAGCTCCACCATTGACAAGCCTCTTCCATCAACACGTTCTTCAATAACACATTTGTGGACTCGTTTCTCAGGCTCTGGCCATCTTGCTTTCACTCCGGATTAGCTTTCTTCACAGATGGTAATGTTAACTCCTCAGTTCATGTCCATCAGTATAACATTTAACACATGAATCAAAAATGCATCATGAAGAGGGAAAAAGTTGCACCTGATTATAAGTCGCAGGAGCACCAAACTATGAAAAAAAGCGTGATAGTCTGAAAAATATGGTAAACAGAACTTTGATCTTTAGACAAAAACTGATCAATCATTCAATAAATTGGCAGCTGTTAAAATAAGCCAGTCTTTTCTTCCTGTTAATCCATCCATCCATCCATCCATCCATCCATCCATCCATCTTCTTCCGCTTATCCGAGGTCGGGTCGCGGGGGTAGCAGCTTCAGAAGGGAGGCCCAGACTTCCCTCTCCCCAGCCACTTCTTCTAGCTCCTCCGGGGGAATCCATCCATCCATCCATTTTCTAACACCCTTGTCCCTCGTGGGGTCAGGAGGTGCTGGTGCCTATCACCAGCGAACGTTTCAGGCGAGAGGCGGGGTCACCCTGGACAGGTCGCCAGTCTGTCGCAGCTTCCTGTTAATACAACACAACAAATCAACTCTCACCTCGAACCCCATTGAGTCAAAAAGCAAAGCATACAGATGGTATTGACTTAGATATCTTCCATGTTAACCAAATATAATAACTTAACAAATATCGAAAGCATACAGTTTGGTGTAGGGTTTGGTGCATTGCACATATCATTCCCATTTGGTGGATCCATATTGTTACTATTGGCTGAATAGTGAGTACACACTATGAGCCGTCCTTTACCCTGAGGGACAACCACACTATTAGCACCAGGGCCGACATTTGACATCTGTTGGGTTGTGACAAATCTGGAAATAATAATTTAAACATGATAATTGGATAGTTGATTTGTCCACCTATCCAAGTAATAAGTGAAAAATAAGTTCTACTAATATTTTTGCTTCCTTCTTTGCCATCCTTTTACAACGACATTACTACTGGTAGTACATCTGCTCTCAGATGTTTCCTCATGATTTGTGGATTCTTGCTTGCATAGTATGGATTTTTTTTGTCTCCACCACCGCGGAGGAGACATCATTGCCAATATGTTTATTATTTGAACAACTAATGAAATACAGTAGCTTTACCATGGCAACTGCTGTCAATCATGTACACAGAATCAGTTACTAATCCCTCTCAGGCAATGACACTGAAATTTTTAAGGAGTTGCACAGACTTGCATAGTTTTATTTAAAATCTCTTAAACACTTTTCTCAAGTAAAACACAGGGCCTTCTTTCTAACAGTGCCACATGCACATATTGGATTTGTATTTTCCCTGACAAACTTTATTCAGTCAAATATATGTGAAATTTGGAGATGTGTGTGCTTCTCTGCAGCGCAGAGTTCAGCTGCATGTAGAGATTGTTTCTACAACAGGGTCTGCAGCTGCTTTAAAGAGGGATTATAAGGAAATGGGGAAAAATACTGTCAGATTTTTCTTATTCTTTGGGTTTTATTTTTCCATCTTTAAAGAGAACAAAAAATATATTTTTATAGTGAAGCATCATAATCTTTTATAGTTGCTTAATTCTAAACTTTATTTTAATTATTGTTTTTTTAAAATCCTGTAAGCACTTTAAAATTTTTTATTATTCTGTCAATGAGATCCTTTCACTTGTGTCCTTGAATTGGTTGTTTTTTTCTGTTATGACCTTTGTTTCTACAAGATGACCTTGTGCTTAAAAGCAACAAAAACCTAAAGAAACTGAGCTTTAACCTTTTTATGGGAGTGGATGGGCAAATAAAACCTCTTTATTTTTATACTGGTGAAAATGATAAATTCTGATGAGTATTAAGCAACCAAATTATGGTTTTGGGTTTACTTATTTATAATTTTTTGCATTGTTTCCATGACAACAGTTATAATCTATTTTTAATTGTGTGCCATTCAGTGGTACAATGGCAGTATCTATTGTAACTTTTACTATATGCTGAAGTCTGTTTATAACTGGCAGTCCTGAGATGTTGATTATAAACTGTAACTAACAGGCAGCCATATAATCTCATTGTTTGAAATCAAAGGATTTTTAAAAAACTTTTTATCATGTCTTTTACCTTAATTTTACTAAATTACACAATATTGTAATCAAAAGTTGAATATGTGTCTGATGTAATTTTTTATTTGCTCACTTGTTTACATTTTGGTACACTATAAACAATGAAGATAAATGTTGATGTCAGTAGGTTGGTTTTTTTGTTTAATTTTTTTGTTCCACTTATATCAATAATAAATGAAGTTGGGGTTATTTCACATACCGTAAGATAAAGAAATTCACATTCACAATATAGTAGACATTTTGCTAACCAGAGAAAAGCTCAGAGGTGAGGTGACGGCCTTTAACTTCTCTCTTCACTGTTGTGATGGAAAATTTTATGTGCCCCTCAACCCTCTTGTGCGTTAGATTGTGTCTGCATGATCTTATCATGAGATCGGTTAAGCTGCTTTCCTATAGGCCTCTACAGTGCCGTATAACAGCAGGAGCTTCTTGATCCTGGAGATTATCTAATTGTTACTTCCCCAATGTAGAACTTATCTGCCCTCTTTAGCATCAGTGAAACACCTCATTTCCTTAACAATAGACAAATAGCCAGACCATCTGTGTTGGGCTCCACAGAATTGTTGGTACATAACAATCAGGGATTCACACCTTGTGACAGCTGTCCCGACTGTCACACGCAGACACTATTGGTAATGTTTTTTTGTTTTCCCTTAATATTACTTTATATATTGATTAGTGAGTAGTTTAGATTTTTATCTTTAAATTTGTTTTCATTAGTCTGACTGTTTAGTTAACTATTTGTTGTGCACCCATTTAGTTAACTTTATGTGTCAGTTCTTTGTATATTTTGTTAACTACAACAAATTAATTATTTTTCTTTTGAGTTACCAGTTTCCTCTGGACCTGTGGCTGAAAATCAGAGATGAGCTCCAGCTGATTGGTGTCCATATATGGTTGTCAAACTTCCTCAGCGGACTATTCCATTTGTTCACCAGGGGAGGGGGAAATTTGGTCTTTAGTTTAATTTTACCATTTATTTAATGTTTCTTCTTTTGGAAAGTTAGTTAAATTCTGATATTTATTTCATTTATAGATTTAGTAATATTCTGACCAATATTTGTTAGGTTTTTGTGTGTTTAATTACCCCCTAGTGTGTGTTAATGGTCTGATCAGCCACTATTTAAGTTCCCCTCATGTCTTGTTTGTTAGGTCAGTTTGTGCTTGAGTTTGTTCTGTTACCACTTGAGTTGTATTTTGTTATGTTGACCTCAGTTTGGGCCCAATTTATCATTTTTGGATTCTTTTTGTTAATAAATTAAGATTATATTTTGAATTTTCATCAACGTCTCTCTGGCTGGTCTATGCAAAACCTTCACACTTGGTGCCAGGAGTGGGATTCTTACCAGCCAGGAGTACAAAGTTTTTTCTCCCCATTACCAACCTTGATGCAACATGCAGCGTGGAGGAAGGAGTAAACGAGGCAATTTTGTGGAGTCTCAAGGAACAGCAGGCCCTGATGAGCCGACTGATTGCACCGAAGCAGGAGCATCTGGAGGACATGTAGGCACTGAGGAGGAAGGGGGAGTAGAACCAACTTACGCAGATCTGGTCAGTATTCTTCGTGCCCACATGAGCCAGCAGGAGGCACAGAATAGAATGATGAGAGAGGAAACAGCTCGCCAAGATCAACGGTTCAAGACTCTCTAGCACCAATTTAGTCTTTTGCAGTTAGAAGTGCAAGCTCGTACTTCTCCAACATTTGAACCTGCTAAGCTGGAAAACTCTGACTCGGAGGAACCAGAACTACAGGATAAAAACCTGCTGCCAGGAGACCGTAAAGTCATCTTAACTTCAGGTCAGTTTGTGCTTGAGTTTGTTCTGTTACCACCTGAGTTGTACTTTGTTATGTTGACCTCAGTTTGGGCCCAATTTATCATTTTTGGATTCTTTTTGTTAATAAATTAAGATTATATTTTGAATTTTCATCAACGTCTCTCTGGCTGGTCTATGCAAAACCTTCACACACCTACAGTCCAATCAAGTCTCTCTTCTCTGACCAGAACCTATAAAAGGAAGCCAGATCCTACGACTCTGTATTTCTGTTCTCAACTTGCAAAGTTTTAATAAACTTCTTATTTCTTCTCATCTAGACTCTTGTTAAAGTAATTTCTTCCATTACAATTGTGTCCTTGAAAACAGGAAGACAGCACCCACAGCACATAACTTTATTTACAGCAACAAACCTGCAGGTGACTGTTAACACAAAAGAAATTGGGAATCCAGAAATGACTCCTCTACAAGTGACTCACAGGGTTTCTGCCTATTGATTTTAAATAATCCACAAAGTTGTGCACTATATCTAATGGTCTAAAATCTAAATAAATAAGCTTTAATGTTCTGACCTCACTATGCACAGTGCCACAAAATGATAACATGGCTTAAAACTGAAGTAGGCAACATTTATAAAAATATGTTTTTAATATATTTGTTAACACATGTCACCATTTTGTGACAGTGTAATATATGACAAAGATATTATGGAGAAACGATGAACCCCTCTGCCTTCTCCCTGTGGTTGTACTGTTATCTGCAAAAATACACAACTAGGTAAAAAAACAACCAATAAATGGTTTTCCTGTAACTTTAGGTTGTTTCTCTGCCGTTAGCACAGCTGCTGCAAACAGCTGAGTTTCTTTGCAGTTAATACTTTAAAGTTAAATGGATTTCCAAATGCAGCAGTGCAAATTAATTATTCATTTACCTCTGAATTGGTAAAATCAATGTATTTTTTCATTTATGTTTGATATGTACATTACAAAACAGTGTAAATTAAGACAATATCAACAGAGTACCAAAATAAACAGTAGACAAAGCAGAAAAACAGGATAGCTCACTCAGATGTGATGTTTAACTGTGGACAACATCAGCTGTACCCAGAGTAATATCAAGGGTTGTAAAAGGGTTCCGGCAGAATTTGATGAGGGGCTTTCTTTCTATTCAGAACATTACCACCACAAAATTTAAGCATTTGCGTTCTAAGCAGAGGCTTTGCTTGCTTATACCTTGGGCCATCTCTGTAGCTGCCTCACAAATTTCTCTAGAACAGGAATTGGTTGTTGTGGTACCAAAGAAAACTCTCTCATCAGTCATCAACGACTATAGACCTGTTGCCCTGACATCCCAAATCATGAAGGTCCTGGAGAGAGTCCTGTTGGCCCAACTGAGTTAGCAGACGATCACATATCAAGACCCCCTGCAAGTTGCATATGCTGTGGAATTGGAGTTAAAGACTCTTCAACAAACCCACTGTCATCTGGATAAAGCAGCAGCAGCACAGTGAGGATCATGTACTTTGATTTCTCCAGTACATTTAACACCTGTTGAGCCGTTGCGTTACGGACTGGACCTGCACTATCGTTTTGCAGGTTCTGGTCCACTTAGAAACAATAAACGGTACTAAATAAAACTCCTCCCTAAAAGGGAGGAGGGAGGAGTAAACTGTCACCACCTCAGCACTGCTCCCTACTTCCTAAGTGTTTAGATTTCACTTCTTCACATTTCATTTTCTTGTGGTGCAGGAACGTCTAAGGTAGGACAAAAGCCTATTTTATGAACTTACCTCGTCTTTTACAGGTTTATTTTTGTAATTAACTTTATTCAAGTCATTTACACTCAGTATAAACCAAGCAGGGAATTAAAGTCTGTACTCCTCGCAGCCTTCTGGATCTCTGTGGCTAAGCGCTGTTCCTCCTGGACCACAAGGAAACAAGGACCCCGAGCACAGCAGTTATCCCTCCAAATCTACAAACTCCTGTTCAACAAGTAAGATTATTCCAATTTACTGTCATCACTCCCGTCTCCTATACCCTGTGAACTCACCGTCTTCTAGCTGTGTTCTTTATAGTGTGCCGACCACTCCGTGAGCCTTTCCCCCCCTGGATAGACCCGTTATCTTCAGCGCATTCAATCATTGCTGTTGTAATAAATTCACTTGCACTATATATTGCTCTCCTGTGTCGTGTTCTGCATGTGGGCTAGAAATATAGACTCAACATGACACTTTTTCCAGGAAACCTGCTCTTCCTGTCTCATGACTCTTTCTGTCTGACTATGATAGAAAAAATACGGAGAATTGAATCAGTTTGCAGGAGACAAAAACAACACACACAACCAGATTTATTTTATTGATGTTTAAGTCTACTGTTGGGCCTTGATGTCACTTGTGTGATTAATTTTAATGTAACTTTATCTATTATTACTGTAAAATTTAAATCTCCAGCATGAGGAAGTGGGATGATCTTGGTTTCCTTGACAAGCTGCTTCACAGCTTAGTGACATTTAGATCATAGAACGTCAAGCCGCCAATCGAACAAAACTCACACAGATGAGTTACGTACAGGATGTTTTCACACAAAGAATAAATTTTATTTACTATTTCCCACAATTTTGTCAATAGTAAAGGTGAAAGTAATAAAAACTCAAAATAATTATAATAAAGAAAATGTTACTCAAAGGAAAATGTTAAGGTATGATTAGTTTTTCACGGTAAATCCCAGTAAACACCATCAAAGATTGTAAAGTCAAAGAAGGTTTGAAAGTTATTTGCATGATACTGTGGATGACATCTATAGCCATATTCTATAATTCAGAAATCATTGAAAATCCCATTTACTGTATTTCAGTTAATTATATTAATAAAATGAAACATCATGTTGACCGTATGTTAATTTTGATGATTTTCTACTTATAGTTAATGAAAACTTGACATTTAAGATTAGGATACAACATCAATCAGATTTTAAAAAAACAAACATGTTTAATAAGAAATGTGGGCTCAATGTTGATTACCTGTTTAAAGGTTGATATTTTCAAATGGTTCTTTTAATGTGACAAAATTTGACTCACTGGAACCACGTTCTAATTTATTAGATGTGACTGTATGCAGTGTTGGTTCGATACATTTAATCTGGATAAAAACGGGGAACTTTCATTTTTATCCTTCTGAATCTGTATTTTTGTCATTATTTCCATGTGAGTAAAAGTTGTTTATTTAATTCCCTCCAGGGGGTATTTGTGGGCTCTAGTGTCCCTTATATGAAAGTAGGCTGACAGGAAAGGGGCAAGAAGAGGGGGGAAGACACGCGGCAAATATCGTCAGGTCCGGGAATTGAACCTGCGACGGCGGCGTACGTAGAGGACTCAAGGCCGTCAAACGTGAGTCGCGCTATCCCCTACGCCACCACAACACGACAAATTGTTTTATTGTCTGTATTTCTCTAAAGCCTGTATAGACTGATCGTATATGCAGAATCCATTCATATGTCCATGTTGCAATTCTGCAAAAAAAAAAAATAAAGCCACAATGATCATTTTTATAAGGACAATACATTTTTAATTGCTTGGGACTAATTAAAAGATTTGATCAAAATTTTGTACCACACAGCCACAACAGCCAGTGAAGGAACTTGTGTTTTCTTACGCTACAGATGCTGCAAACACTGTGTGAAGTCATATGAGAAAAAGAAAAGAAAAAAAAAGACATGCGCTCGCTGTGTGCTCGCTCACGGACCTAAAGAGGGACGGGCAATGAAAAGAAAGCGGAAAAGGAAGCCAAACAAAGAGGAGGGGAGTTTGGGGACTCGTTTGATCACAGTTGACTTGTGCAGACCTGGATGAATCTGTAGACGGGCGGAGAGGCAGCCGGTAAGAAACAAGCTGTATTGTTTATGAGATCGGACTGCAAGGTTTCCTCCAGCTTTACCGGCCAAATAACACCCATTAACCGCAACGTCTGAACCGAAGCGGCGGTTTGTGACGTTGATATATTTTTATGATCGAACTGATTGTTGTGTTGTTAAATAGTGGATTTGGGTGTTAAGTTCAACTATTAATTAATTTAGCATTATATTAAGAAGAATAACAACTTGAAGCTATTTATATTTATAAAATAAATATGACTAATATTGAAAAGTAGACATTTGTATATTTAAATAAATGTAAACATTATGTAATTGTAAATATGAATTTGAAATGTACTTTAAAATTAAGGAGCTTAAGTTTAGTTACTTGTTCATTTAACTTTACTTTGTGGGTTTGATTCAAAGTGGTTTGCTTGGTATTGTTTATATAATTTGAGTGAAATTAATTTATGTAAACTTACATACAGATTAGTAATTATTTATTTTTCTTCTTTTGGGTTTGTTTAAAGGTTTTTACCTGCTTCTGGTCCAATTGTGAACATGTCCTGACACACATTAAATAAGTGGAGGATAAAATGAAGAAAACTGCTTGGTCCTGATGAAAGTCTGCATCGATTTATCTGTCCCTTTTCAAGTGGGGAAGCTGCACAGATTAGAAAAGAACTTGACACACTTGACACATACAATGTTTCCCAACACTCATGTTGTGGCTCACCTGAGGTGAAATTATCTCCATTATCTAAAACCCATTTATCATCCCAATTTGATGGGATTCAGTTATTGGACACACCACCGGTGTACAATTTGCTTTAATGTATTTAGTGATGCTTCACTGAAACACTGGGCTGCTCTACTAGCAAGAAAGGAAACTACAAAACATGCAGCTCACAATTATCCAAGCTAAGAGGCTAATTCCCTTGTGCTTCATGAAATACCCAACAGCCAAGGCAAACATACCAACAATATGAAACTGGTGATATATGTAAATAAGTAAAAGAACATTTTCAAAATAAAGTAAAACAAAAACCACATAGAATATACATCGACTTGCCATAACTACTGAGGGCTGCTTGCTCAGGCATGATTGTCATGTTAGATCCTAATTTCACTAACTCTTGTACCAAAGAGCTAAAATATATAGTTCCATAAGACAGAAAGAAAAATCATATTGCTAATAGATGCAGCACTGCTACTTAAAATGCAATTTCTAACTGATATTCAATATTACTTGGTTACTTGTTACTTTCTCCTCAAATCACCACACAGTCTTAATGTCGTATGCATAATAATAATAATACCTGTTGATTCCACACATAAAGATATTATAGTACAACATGTATGTCTATATAAAAGCACCTAGTCGCCAGCAACTGTATGTAGATTTTTATTTGATTGTAAATCAAATAACAATTGCAAATAAATTCAGGCACAAGAGTTAGAATATTTCTATAAAAAATATTTGCTTTGTTAACTTGCTGTTTTTGTTAAAAGTAATATAATAACAGGTTTTGACATTTTGCTTTTTCAGTTACCTGAAAAGAAACAAACTCTGTGACAGACGTACGCAGTCCTTCGTTGATGTAGGAGATGAACATCTTTATGTGAACATCTGCAACGACAACGGGGGAACCTATCAAGGGCATCGCAACTTGTACACCAGTATCTCCCAAATTACACTGTATCATTTTGAAGTCACTGGGAATAATTGCTGCATTACTAGTCTGAGGAAAGAAGCTAAATATGTGACTGTCGCTTGTGATAAAGTCAACGGCCAATTGCTTCCTGTTCACTTTGAAAGCAGTGAATTCTACGGGTCATTCCGTACAAGCGACATGTGAAGTCCATAAACTAATCTGTGGTTTGACTTTGGAAACCAGAGTCTTCCAGGTTTGGCAAAAATGCTGTTTTGCTTTGCTGCATCTCTCCATATCCAGCTTTAGTTCAGCCTTTAAATGCTTTGAGTTACGTTTAGATGAGTTTATTTTGTAAACACATCAGAGAAATCACATGATCAATGAAAGACAGTGTGCAATTTACAGTTTTTACTATATCAGCGATGAGAAACTTTGTTGATGTATGACAAAGAGTGATTTTGTGCTGAGTACTAAAAGCAATAATGCTTCCTTCTGTGTTTTTGAGTCCTAATTTTGAATTGAGAAGTTGTTTTTTTCGGACCTACGTAATTAAAGTCTGAATTAAATGAAGATATTTACATGGGACAATAGAAATGTCACTAGACTTATCTGCATCCAGCGCTCTCTAAATGATAGATAAACGAAGCATGGGCAATATTTTATGTACTTTTGCATCCCTGATAAATATATATGAAGTAACAATCATAAATAATAGTAAAATGTTATATTTTACAGCCAAAAAATGTATCATTTTCTATGTGCTGTGAACGACTTTGTTTTTTGTAAATGATTGTTTTGCTAAAGATGTTTCCAAAGCTGTGCAGCATGTTGCTTTGTTCTTTGCTTTGCTCCATTAAAGATCTAATAAAGTTCATAATCCTTAATTCATTGTAAGTTCTGTTGTCATTCACATTTATTTCTTTCCATAAGCTTCATTTTCATTCAGCATCTTCCTTTTTTCTTTGGTTGAAAAACGGACAAAGAATGGAGAGCAATCAAAACAATAAAATCACTAATTATAAAAACATTGATTCTTTCTGTCATTAGAAACAACAACAATTATTTTCTTTGCTTCATCACAAATGAAAACAAACTTTTCTGAAACTATGATGCTTATAAAAGCTGATTACTGTTCAAAAGGAATAACCAAATTACTTGCGGGGTAAAGTTTATAATACACTTTTGTAGCTCAGAAATGTATTCTTATTGACCGAGTCAAGGATAAACTTCCTGCTGTTTTGTGGAAGAGGGAATCGTTTGTCCTCAACCCAGGGAGCTGCAGGGTAACAAGCTCATGTTGGGTCAACTCAACCCTGTTTCACATTTAGATCATAGAACGACAAGCCGCCAATCGAACAAAACTCACACAGATGAGTTACGTACAGGATGTTTTCACACAAAGAATAATTTTTATTTATTATTTCCCACAATTTTGTCAATAGTAAAGGTGAAAATAATAAAAACTCAAAATAACTATAATAAAAAAAATGTTACTCAAGGGAAAATGTTAAGGTATGCACAGTGTGTTTGTGACCACCGTACATCAAAGAGTTTAAGGAGGTTTTGACCCAGACCCTTACATGGTTAAGTAGATAAATACTAATTGTCACGTTGCAAAGATAATTTGTTATTGCAACATAATGACAAGCAATGACTGCAGTGTGTTAAACCGCCAGCTGTTATCTGTTCAGTAGAGCCTGCAGCTGTACGGCTGCGTACTTCTAGGAAAGTGTCGATGCAGCTTATGCAGTGTGACTTGCTGTTGTTCCATTGCGTGTTCACGAAACATTTCTTGAAACTCAAATGGCAGCCAGTGAGAAAGAAGTGGCAACTGTCTTACCGATGACTTTACAGGTTTTTTTATGTTTGCAAAATGTGGAAGTCAAAGATAAAAATACTGAGACATCAATTTAACGGAAGAGGACTAAAAAAAATTAAAAGTTTTTTATGTTGAGAAGAAATTGGAATCAGCATCAAAGATAATTATACGTAAATGTTAAATTATAAATTCAACAGTGGCTGGTACCTGATACATTGAGAAGGATTTATGTTAGAAATTTAAGAGTTGAGGTAAAATAAAAATGCAGCTCACCAAAATGACTGGTTGAGGTCGATTCCAAGGTCGACAATGCCGTCTCCGCTGCTCCTGTTGCCCGAAGGAAATTGGACATTTGTGGAAATGAAATGAAATTAAAATGATACATTAATAAGTTTGTTCACGCGATAAGTCGTTAGAAATTAAGGCAGCGACGAATGTGAGGAGGTACATGAAAAATCATAATTCAGCCATCAGAGGAGAAGTCGTTGTTCAGATGTCAGAGCGACGAGCCCCTTGTATTTGGGAGCGACTACGTTTTCGGCGTTTTGGGGAAATTGCAGTCGTGATTTCACAGAAGAGTTGCGGATTCAACACGTTGGAATGAAAACAACTTTATATGAACTGGGTGATGCAGTGAGAGCTCTGGTGGAGCCAGCTGCACATTGTCCAAAGAAAGAAAAACAAAAACAAACCATCATCTTCTGACTACTTCCTGTCGTCGTCTTCTTCGATGTTTTTGTCAGTAGTAACATCCGGTTGACGATCATAACCCAAAATCTATTCATCAAAAAAATTAGTTGTTTTTTTTTTTACTCAGTTTTTAGCTGAGTTAAAAATATATTTGCTTAATGTGTGTCAATTAAGCAAATATATTCTTATGGTTAATGGAAACACAGTTAGAGAGGAAACAGACAGAGCAGAAATAGTGAATCAGAAATAAGGAAAATTGGAAATATTGAAGCGTTAAAGGGGATCAAATGTTAGTTTAGTTAACATGCTGTAGCTGCATGGAGATGTAGGAGAAAATGTGTTTGAAGTATTTCTAGAATCCACTATTTAGACGAAAAATTCAATATTTCTAAAATGAGGTTCAAGACGGCCGGGCCTAAAACTTCTACTGTCACACTAGTTTCGTTTTAGAGTTTTAGTTGGAGGAACAAACTTGAAAAGCACGTTACAGTGGCGTAATACCTTGGATTAGTTTCTCACGGTAAATCCCAGTAAACACCATCAAAGATTGTAAAGTCAAAGAAGGTTTGAAAGTTATGTGCATGATACTGTGGATGACATCTATAGCCATATTCTATAATTCACAAATCATTGAAAAGCAAATTTATTTCAGTTAATTATATTAATAAAATGAAACATCATGTTGACCGTATGTTAATTTTGATGATTTTCTACTTATAGTTAATGAAAACTTGACATTTAAGATTAGGATACAACATCAATCAGATTTAAAAAAAAAAAAACATGTTTAATAAGAAATGTGAGCTCAATGTTGATTACTTGTTTAAAGGTTGATATTTTCAAATGGTTCTTTTAATGTGACAAAATTTGACTCACTTACTCACTTACACTTACACAAGTGCAAGTGTAAGTATTATTATAAGTAAATTAATATTAATATAAGTATTTTACTTTGGGTCTTGTCCAATTACTCAAAATGTTTAGATTTCATTCTTTAAAACTTTCATGCTTTAAAATAAGGAATTGTCTCAACTGTTTTTATAAATCTTCAAGCTGGAAACTTACTTCCTCTTTTTCCAGGAAACCTGCTCTTCCTGTTTCATGACTGTCTCTGTCTGACTACGATTCCTTATGATTAGATAGAGAAAATACGTAAAATTAAAGCAAAGTTTGCAGGAGACAAAAACAACACACACACAACCAGATTTATTTTATTGATGTTTAAGTCTACTGTTATGTCTAGATGTCACTTGTGCGATTAATTTTAATGTAACTTTATTTATTATTACTGTAAAACTTAAATCTCCAGCATGAGGAAGTGGGATGATCTCGGTTTCCTTGACAAGCTGCTTCACAGCTCAGTGACATTTAGATCATAGAACGTCAAGCCGCCAATCGAACAAGACTCAAACAAATGAGTTACGTACAGGATGTTTTCACACAAAGAATAAATTTTATTTATTATTTCCCACAATTTTGTCAATAGTAAAGGTGAAAGTAATAAAAACTCAAAATAACTATACTAAAAAAAATGTTACTCAAAGGAAAATGTTAAGGTATGCACAGTGTACGCAGCCGTACAGCTGCAGGCTCTACTGAACAGATAATAGTTGGCAGTTTAACACACCGCAGTCATTGCTTGTCATTATGTTGCAATAACAAATTATCTTTGCAACAATTAGTATTTATCTACTTGTCCATGTAAGGGTCTGGGTCAAAACCTCCTTAAACTGTTTGACGCACGGTGGTCACAAACACAATTCAAAAGCCATTCTATGCATGTGTATAGATATTGACAGTATACTTTCATAAAAGCATCAAATGTTTTTTTGGGCGGGGGTGAGAACTTTCAGCTGCGTACTTCTAGGAAAGTGTCGATGCAGCTTATGCAGTGTGACTTGCTGTTGTTCCATTGCGTGTTCACGAAACATTTCTTGAAACTCAAATGGCAGCCAGTGAGAAAGAAGTGGCAACTGTCTTACCGATGACTGTACAGGGTTTTTTTTTGTTTGCAAAATGTGGAAGTCAAAGATAAAAATACTGAGACATCAATTTAACAGAAGAGGACTAATAAAAAATTAAAAGTTTTTCATGTTGAGAAGAAATTGGAATCAGCATCGAAGATAATTATATGTAAATGTTAAATTATAAATTTAACAGTGGCTGGTACCTGATACATTGAGAAGGATTTCTGTTAGAAATTTAAGAGTTGAGGTAAAATAAAAATGCAGCTCACCAAAATGACTGGTTGAGGTCGATTCCAAGGTCGACAATGCCCTCTCCGCTGCTCCTGTTGCCCGAAGGAAATTGGACTTTTGTGGAAATGAAATGAAATTAAAATGATACATTAATAAGTTTGTTCATGCGATAAGTCGTTAGAAATTAAAGCAGCGATGAATGTAAGGAGGTACATGAAACAATCATAATTCAGCCATCAGAGGAGAAGTCGTTGTTCAGATGTCAGAGCGACGAGCCCCTTGTATTTGGGAGCGACTACGTTTTCAGCGTTTTGGGGAAATTGCAGTCGTGATTTCACAGAAGAGTTGCGGATTCAACACGTTGGAATGAAAACACAACTTTATATGAACTGTGTGATGCAGTGAGAGCTCTGGTGGAGCCAGCTGCACATTGTCCAAAGAAAGAAAAACATAAACAAACCATCATCTTCTGACTACTTCCTGTCGTCGTCTTCTTCGATGTTTTTGTCAGTAGTAACATCGGGTTGACGATCATAACCCAAAATCTATTTATAAAAAAAAATTAGTTGTTTTTTTTTTTTACTCCGTTTGTAGCTGAGTTAAAAATATATTTGCTTAATGTGTGTCAATTAAGCAAATATATTCTTATGGTTAATGGAAACACAGTTAGAGAGGAAACAGACAGAGCAGAAATAGTGAATCAGAAATAAGAAAAATTGGAAATATTGAAGCATTAAAGGGGATCAAATGTTAGTTTAGTTAACATGCTGTATTGTTTGATTGTTGATTCTATGTTGCATTGTGTTTCTGTGTTTGTAATGTTGTAAAGCACTTTGAAATGCCTTGCTACTGAAATGTGCTATACAAATTAAATTTGATTAATTGATTGATTGATTGATCAGTCAGATAAAAAAAACATTATAAGTTTAATAAGAAATGTGGGCTCAGTGTTTAATACTTGTTTAAAGGTTGATATTTTCAAATGGTTCTTCTAATGTGACAAAATTTGACTCACTGGAACCACGTTCTAATTTATTAAATGTGACTGTATGCAGTGTTGGTTCGATACATTTAATCTGGATAAAAAGAGGAAACTTTTATATTTATCTTTCTGAATCTGTATTTTTGTCATTATTTCCATGTGAGTAAAATTATTTTATTGTTTATGGTTCTAATCTGCATTTCTCTAGAGCCTGTATAGACAGAATCCATCCATATGCCCATGTTGCAATTCAGCAAAAAAGTAAAAAAAAAAAAGCCACAATGATAATTTTTATAGGGGCAATGTATTTTTAATTGTTTTGGACTAATTAAAAGATTTGATCAAAATTTTGTATACCACAACAGCCAATGAATGAACTTGTGTTTTCTTACACAACGCAGCTGCCCACACTGTTTCTCAACAATGTAAAACACATTTACCTTGTGACTCACCTCAAGTGAAATTATTTGCAGGGTTTCCACGAAACAGAAGTACTTTGTCACTTGTGTCACCGTGACAGGCATTACAGCGTAAGCTAGATTAAAATGGTTTGATTGGTTGTTGTTTGTTTATCACAGTCAAGCAAAAGTATAAAAGAGAAGAAATGTTTGCAGTTTTTTTAGAGAAGAACTCCACTTTCAGATCGTGAAGCAGGTCGTCTTCATTCACAGAGACCGACTGATCACAGGTGAGCAGCAAACTCTCCACAACAACCAAATGTTAAGAATTTGGTCAATGTGTTTTTATGGAATTAATTTTTAGCTGATTACCTTTCCTTTGTTTTTAAAATAAAGAGCATGATATCATAATGTATCTGGGCCTGAAAAGGCAATTATGATTTAATCTGACAGAACTTCAAATTTATCACTTTACAGTGAAAAAAACTTCTTTAAAAGTCCCGAAACAGGACAATTACATTCACTTTCCATATACAATGAAATATTTTAACAACAAAAGTTAGCACGGTTAATTTTACATTTAAAAAAAAGTTGAGGTTTGTTTCAAGCCAGATTTTATTTCCATCTCAAACAGCATATTTATATTCAATCCCAAAGCAGAGAAACTAATCAACAACTAAAAATAAATTCTGGAAAATTAACCAGATAATTTATAGGCTGGACTTAACCGACTTGACAGTTTGGATAAATAAATAAATTCAATTCAAGATTCAGGAAATATAGAATTTCTTTTGGCTTCAAGCCACCATCTTGTGAGAGGCAAAAATGAAATCAAATTGTACAAGCTAATGAAATGCATGGAGCACATTGTTATATTTCTCTCCTCTTAGAAGTAAAAATAATCATTTATTCTGTGTGATGGCTTATTAATAAACATTGAGATGGAATATTAGCAGAAGGACATGAAAAGCACAGATGAGAAAAAAGGGTTAATCTTTGATTTGCATATCATTTTGTAATTTACCCAGCTCACTTATTACTTATGGTCTTCATGAAGCTGTTTGTTCACTGCTGTTCTCTAACAGAAACATCTATGGAGAACAAATGGCCTTAAATTCACATTGCTCTCTGGTGGAGCAGTTTTCTTTCAACTCATTAATAGTTGTTAACGAGATTATTTAGGGGTATTAGAATTCAAATGCAACACTTTCCACACTTAACACCATTTTGTCATTTTTCTGTAACTTCACATTTAACCTGTTAGTCTGTTTCATATCACATATGAAACGGTTTAATTAGTTCAAATACACTGCAATGTTTTAAAAACTCATAAAGTAGCTATTTGTTGTCTAAAAGAGGTTTTTGTTAATGAAAGAGTGAATAAATTCATTTAAGATTTTTATGTCAATTTCCTGACACAAAGTTATTTCAGGGGCGTGCTGTGGTGGCGTAGGGGATACCACGACCCATGTTTGGAGGCCTTGAGTCCGTTTGATTCCTGGACCCGGCAACATTTAATGCATGTCTTCATGTCTTCCCCCCTTTCCTGTCAGCCTACTTTCAAATAAAGGACACTAGAGCCCACAAAAGACCCCCTGGAGGGGTAAAAAAAAAAAAAGTTGTTTCAATAATATATATATATATTTTTTTTATTGTCATTTTAGAAAGATGAATGCTCTTCTGATCACTGTCCTTGTCCTGGTGGTTGGAGGGGACGCAGCCTCCAATCTTTCTCCTTGTAGCAGGATTTCTGATGAAAAGATCTATGAAAGATTTATTCAAAACCACGTTCTGCAGGAGCATTTTGACACTTCCTCAGATGTTCAATGGAAATCGTAAGTTACTCTGGAAAAAATAAAACCCATTTATCATCCCAATTTGATGGGATTCAGTTATTGGACACACCACCGGTGTACAATTTGCTTTAATGTATTTAGTGATGCTTCACTAAAACACTGGGCTGCTCTACTAGCAAGAAAGGAAACTACAAAACATGCAGCTCACAATTATCCAAGCTAACAGGCTAATTCCCTTGTGCTTCATGAAATACCCAACAGCCAAGGCAAACATACCAACAGTATGAAACTGGTGATATATGTAAATAAGTAAAAGAACATATTCAAAATAAAGTGAAAGAAAAACCACATAGAATATACATCGACTTGCCATAACTACTGAGGGCTGCTTGCTCAGGCATGATTGTCATGTTAGATCCTAATTTCACTAACTCTTGTACCAAAGAGCTAAAATATATAGTTCCATAAGACAGAAAGAAACATCATATTGCTAATAGATGCAGCACTGCTACTTAAAATGCAATTTCTAACTGATATTCAATATTACTTGGTTACTTGTTACTTTCTCCTCAAATCACCACACAGTCTTAATGTCGTATGCATAATAATAATAATACCTGTTGATTCCACACATAAAGATATTATAGTACAACATGTATGTCTATATAAAAGCACCTAGTCGCCAGCAACTGTATGTAGATTTTATTTGATTGTAAATCAAATAACAATTGCAAATAAATTCAGGCACAAGAGTTAGAATATTTCTATAAAAAAATATTTGCTTTGTTAACTTGCTGGGTTTTTTTTAAAGTAATATAATAACAGGTTTTGACATTTTGCTTTTTCAGTTACCTGCAAAGAAACAAACTCTGTCGCAGACGTACGCAGTCCTTCGTTGATGTAGGAGATGAACGTCTTTATGTGAACATCTGCAACGGCAAAGGGATGGTTAAAGAGATGAACTTGTGCACCAGTAAAAAGAAAGTTTGGCTGCATGATCTCAATGTCAATACAGATGATTGCAGCGTTACTCATCTTAGCCAATATAGATATGTGACTGTCGCTTGTGACATAGTCAACAATCTCTGCCTTCCTGTTCACTTTGAAAGCAGCCAAGACAGTGGGCCAAACGGCAACGCTCAAACCTGCAGGTCATAAACTAATCTGTGGTTTGACTTTGGAAACCAGAGTCTTCCAGGTTTGGCAAAAATGCTGTTTTGCTTTGCTGCATCTCTCCATATCCAGCTTTAGTTCAGCCTTTAAATGCTTTGAGTTACGTTTAGATGAGTTTATTTTAGAAATACACCAGAGAAATCACACAATCAATGAAAGACAGTGTGCAATTTAGTTTTTAATATTTCAGCGGTGAGAACCTTTGTTGGTGGTTTGATTTTGAGACCTGAGAACTCAAAAACTAATTTGTTTTGTAAAACATCTGGGAGTTTTGGTTGTAATCTTGAATTGAGAAGTTATTCTTTCTTACCTAATTAGAGTTGCCATTAAATTATTAGTCCATTTGTCCAGAGCATCAAGTTACCATGACATCCAGCTATTTACGTGGGACAACAGAAATGTGACTTAAATTTATCTACGTCTCTGAATCACATAGATTCTATACATGGGAAATACTTGATATACTTTTGCATCCCTGATAAATATATATGAAGTAACAATCATAACAATAAAGTTTTATATTTTACAGCCAAATAATGAAATGTTTTCTAAGTGCTGTGAACAACTTTTTGTGTTTAAATGATTGTTTTGCTAAAGATGTTTCCAAAGCTGTGCAGCATGTTGCTTTGTTCTTTGCTTTGCTTTAATAAAAGTTCATAATCATACATTCATTCCAAGTTCTGTTGTCATTCACATTTATTGTTTTTCATAAGCTCCATTCTGTGTCTTTGTTCTCCTTTCAAGTCACACTTGTTTTTTATGACAGAAAAGTCAAAAGCGATCAAAAGAAAGAAGCTAAAATTTGTAGCATAAACGTTATGGCAAATATTAAAATATGTGCTATAATGGTGGTAAAAAAGACTTCAGGGTTTCAAAATCTAAAACAAACACAAACACATCCCGTTATAGCTCAAAAAACAAAACTACTCCTGTCTAAACCAAAACTGAAAGACTCAAAGACTACAATTACTAAACTCTCTTGCCGGCCACAAAACAAGGAAGAAATTAGTCAAAAGTAAATGGCACAGAACCTCTACCAGACTCCCCATCCAAGCATTGTACCATACAGAAGTTCAAATGCCAAAAATGAACCAAAAGTCAATTTACAACGACACTGAGTGCTCAGTTAAGAGTCAACAATGTCACCAAAGAAACAACGTGGGGGGGACAACGGGCCGCAGCACTGGATGGCTGAAGCTTTTCTGCAGTCCACTGATGAGGGGGAAGTGACTCCAGGTGTGACATCAGGCCTGTGAATGAAAAGGAGCAAAGGCTGTCCTCCAGGATGAGGACCCCTAGAGGTCAGTGGACCCAACATAAAGGAATTACAGGGTAAACTATTGTTGCTGGCTCACAAATGTATTCAAGTCGAGGATAAACTTTGTGGAAGAGGGAACTGTTTGACCTCACAAAGGAATTGCTGCAACCCTGGGATCTGTAGCGGTTTCCTCCTATATGGGCGACACATTACATAAATAAGTCATTTGATCCCAAACTCTATTGAGAGACAGGAATCTCAATTCATTAGCAGTGGCAGCTAGTAGTGGCACTTCTTGGCCACTAGGGGTGTCATGGCTGCTGCCACTGCTTTGGGGAATTCTGATGTCAGTTTTTAGGAAACTTGTTAGTTATTTTATTGTTCTTAATTATTATTGTTTGAAATGATGATGTCATTGGTTATAAAACCATGGAAGACCTGAAATATTTTGACTGTCAGCTGTGGCAGATTCAACATGAATGTTTATTTTGATCAAATCAGTTAAACAACAATAGATATTTACATACAAACATACAGCTGCCACTAGTCACTGGAACGGCCACTTTCCGTCAAGTAAATTCAGTCAAAATATTACAGGTCCCACATGGTTAAATAACCTATAACATCATCATTTCAAATGTAATTATTTACTAACAGGCAATATAATATAACCAACAAGTTTTTTGAAAACTGTGGCAGCTACTAGTGGCAGCTGCCGCAGACATTCCCCACAACAGCAGCAGTAACTTGTAGCAGCTTGTGGCAGCTGGCAATACTTTTGGTATTTGCAGATTTTTTTTTTTTAATTCAGTGTCAAGGACAAATGCTTTTTAAGTGTGATGCATTAAAGCCAAGCACTAAATCACTCTTAAATTATAATTTTGTCTTTGTTATCTTTTAGAGTCATTCATCACATATCAACAAACACTAAAGTCTAACCTGAAGAAGAAGCTCCAGTTTGTGTTTGAAGGAATTGCTAAATCAGGAAATCAAACTTTCTAAATGAGATCTACATAGAGCTCTACATCACAGAGGGAGACTCTGGAGATGTCAATAAGGAACATGAGGTCAGACAGATTGAAACAGTGACCTGGAAACCAGACAGACCAGAAACAACAATTAGACACGAAGACATATTTAAACCCTTACCTGAAAGAGGTGAACCAATCAGAGCAGTGATGACAAAGGGAGTGGCTGGCATTGGGAAAACAGTCCTAACACAGAAGTTCACTCTGGACTGGGCAGAAGACCAAGCCAACCAGGACATTCAGTTCACGTTTCCATTCACATTCAGAGAGTTGAATCTGTTAAAAGACCAGCAGTTCAGCTTGGTGGAGCTTGTTCACCATTTTTTTAGTGAAACCAAAGGGATCTCCAGATTTGAAGAGTTTGAAATATCAATAATAAATGAAGTTGGGGTTATTTCACATACCTTATAAGATAAAGAAATTCACATTCACAATATAGTAGACTTCTTGCTAACCAGAGAAAAGCTCAGAGGTGAAGTGACGGCCTTTAACTTCTCTCTTCACTGTTGTGATGGAAAATTGTATGTGCCCCTCAACCCTCTTGTGCGTTAGATTGTGTCTGCATGATCTCATCATGAGATTGGTTAAGCTGCTTTCCTATAGGCCTCTACAGTGCCGTATAACAGCAGGAGCTTCTTGATCCTGGAGATTATCTAATTGTTACTTCCCCAATGTAGAACTTATCTGCCCTCTTTAGCATCAGTGAACAACCTCATTTCTTTAACAATAGACAAATAGCCAGACCATCTGTGTTGGGCTCCACAGAATTGTTGGTACATAACAATCAGGGATTCACACCTATTGTCCAATCAAGTCTCTCTTCTCTGACCAGAACCTATAAATGGAAGCCAGATCCTACGACTCTGTATTTCTGTTCTCAACTTGCAAAGTTTTAATAAACTTCTTATTTCTTCTCATCTAGTCTCTTGTTAAAGTAATTTCTTCCATTACAATTGTGTCCTTGAAAACAGGAAGACAGCACCCACAGCACATAACTTTATTTACAGCAACAAACCTGCAGATGACTGTTAACACAAAAGAAATTGGGAATCCAGAAATGACTCCTCTACGAGTGACTCACAGGGTTTCTGCCTATTGATTTTAAATAATCCACAAAGTTGTGCTTTATATCTAATGGTCTAAAATCTAAATAAATAAGCTTTAATGTTCTGACTTCACTATGCACAGTGCCACAAAATGATAACATGGCTTAAAACTGAAGTAGGCAACATTTATAAAAATATGTTTTTAATATATTTGTTAACACTGTCACCATGTTGTGACAGTGTAATATATGACAAAGATATTATGGAGAAACGATGAACCCCTCTGCCTTCTCCCTGTGGTTGTACTGCTATCTGCAAAAATACACAACTAGGTAAAAAAACAACCAATAAATGGTTTTTCTGTAGCTTTAGGTTGTTTCTCTGCCGTTAGCACAGCTGCTGCAAACAGCTGAGTTTCTTTGCAGTTAATACTTGAAAGTTAAATGGATTTCCAAATGCAGCAGTGGAAATTAATTATTCATTTACCTCTGAATTGGTAAAATCAATGTATTACTTTTTCATTTATGTTTGATATGTACATTACAAAACAGCGTAAATTAAGACAATATCAACAGAGTACCAAAATAAACAGTAGACAAAACAGAAAAACAGGATAGCTCACTCAGATGTGATGTTTAACTGTGGTCAACATCAGCTGTACCCAGAGCAATATCCAGGTTTGTAAAGGGGTTCAGGCAGAATTTGATGAGGGGCTTTCTTTCTATTCAGAACATTACCACCACTGAATTTAAGCATTTGTGTTCTAAGCAGAGGCTTTGCTTGCTTATACCTTGGGCCATCTCTGTAGCTGCCTCACAAATTTCTCTAGAACAGGAGTTGGTTGTTGTGGTACTAAAGAAAACTCTCTCATCAGTCATCAACGACTATAGACCTGTTGCCCTGACATCCCAAATCATGAAGGTCCTGGAGAGAGTCCTGTTGGCCCAACTGAGTTAGCAGACAATCACATATCAAGACCCCCTGCAAGTTGCATATGCTGTGGACTCTTCAACAAACCCACTGTCATCTGGATAAAGCAGCAGCAGCACAGTGAGGATCATGTACTTTGATTTCTCCAGTGCATTTAACACCTGTTGAGCCGTGGCGTTAAACGGACTGGACCTGCACTATCGTTTTGCAGGTTCTGGTCCACTTAGAAACAATAAACGGTACTAAATAAAACTCCTCCCTAAAAGGGAGGAGGGAGGAGTAAACTGTCACCACCTCAGCACTGCTCCCTACTTCCTAAGTGTTTAGATTTCACTTCTTCACATTTCATTTTCTTGTGGTGCAGGAACATCTAAAGGTAAGACAAAAGCCTATTTTATGAGCTTACCTCGTCTTTTACAGGTTTATTTTTGTAATTAACTTTATTCAAGTTATTTACACTCAGTATAAACCAAGCAGGGAATTAAAGTCAGTTTGGATTTTGTATTGGCTGCTTTATGCAGAACAAAAACAATTGTTTTATTTATTGACACTAAAGTAAATTAATATTTTTGAAGAGTAGTTTGATATTGGATTATTCATGGAGGTATTTCCTTTAAAATTCTCAAACTTACTTTGAGCTTCAATTTCTTTTGAAGCTACTTTGATGGACATTTCTAGTGGAAATGAGATCACAGTGCCAGTCAATTCTTTTAGATGTAATAATAATGACTATTTAATTTCCCTTTGGGGTCAATAAAGTTTTTTTGAAGTGAAAATCTACAATTACAAAACTTCTAAAAATCTTTTCTCTCTGACTTCAGCTTCAGTTACAAAGCACAAATATTTTTGCATCAAAAGTACCTCCATACAAAACTCTTTGTCATTAATGACCTACAACAAACAGGTCAGACATCTTCTATAATCCATCGTTATTGTTTGAATGTTTACATCACACATCGTTGTTGAATGAAGGCACAAACTGATGCGTCCATGAAAAAATGAAAGCAAATGTTAAGAGAATGGTTAAAGACTTTATTCATTATTTCCTTGCACAATTTTCCAAAGGCATTTTTCTAACTTATTTGTTGTTGGTTGTGTTGTACAACTACCGATATAGAAACTGTAAGGATCTGTATTTTTCTGTGTGTTTATTTTGAGTTCCTGTGTCTTCCAAGTCTCCGTCTTGTCCTGTCTTCCCCTTGATTGTTCCCAGGTGTGTCTCATTCCCTGATTACCTCCTGTGTATTTAATGTCACCCGTGTCTCTGTGTCTTTGTTGGGTCTGAGTTGTATGTGTTCTTCAGTCGCTACCTACGTTGAGCCCTGGTCTTCTGCTCAGCAGTGCTGCCTGGCTTTTTGGACTGTTTTTTAGGATTTAGTTCCTCATTAAATCACATTTATTCATCTCATCCTGGGTCTACTGCCTGCTGCCTCACTACCTCATGCCACAGTTCATGACAGAAACACTTTTTAAAAAAATTGTACATTGGTACCAGAAGTGGTGACTAGTTACATAACATTTTGGGCAAATATAGTTTTACACCACTTTTTATTTTCACTTAAGTAACATTATAAAGTAATTTGGCTACTCTTGAGGAAATTTTATGACAACTTAATTTCATTGAATGAAGAATGGACTGAACTGTGTTAAATGCACTGGAGAAATCAAAAGAACATGATCCTCACAGTGCTGCCTGCTTTGTCCAGCTGACCAATCTGTGTTTTTCTGTGTTTTAGGTGGAATGTGCGGCTAAGTTGATGTTGACGTGAATTTGAAAACATGGAGGCATCTAATGACAAAGAAGAGGAAGTTCTTTGCTCTGAAACAACTTTATGCAAGGGCAAGAGGTGAGAATTCATATCTCTTCATGTCTGTGAGAAGTCACAGACATTACATGCATTATTTTGTCCATATGGAAAATGGTGTGTATGGTCACTATTATTTTTACCTCAGGAAGATTAAAATTAAAATTATAGATATCATTCTTAATTATATTAATTAACTCAAGAAGTTTGTTTCTGACAGGAAATGTGATGGGTGTCTGACTGGCATTTACATTCTCATTCACAGGAAACAACAGAAAGAAGAACCCAGACCAACCTGTCTGTCCTTTAAGAGCAGCCACTCAAAAGATGCCTTTATTCGTTTTAATCTTGACCAACCTTCAGATGCAAAAAGGTGAACTTCATGTAAATTGTCTCATGTTCTTTCAAAATTCTTGTTCTTAGTAGTGGAAAATTATATAATTGCATTTTATTATCAAACCAATGTCTTACAAATCCACCACCACAAAACCATCATGGAGTTAAAGGGATATGGAAGGTAAAACAAACGAAAAAGAAATGTTCTGTACCCAAAGGTTCCCCCCACAAAGTTCCATCATAGGGTTTTATGAAAAACATATATGTTGTAATAAATTAATACAAGTGTCATTCGTGCTCAATGTGAGCATCCATTTTAAATATTTCTATGTACTGACTGCACAACTGGCACACAGAAATATTTAAAAACAGCAGAAGTCCTGTCAGAAACATGTCAGATGAAAGTGTCTTGTTTAGACCCATGCTATCAGGCTCATTAGCTACTTATTATCCTTGGGAGTTTCCATGTTTGAAAGTACAGTTTTGTTTCCCTTATGTGACATGTTAAGAAATTAAATGTAAATACATCTGTTGACTAAACTTCTAAATACATTTAGCTACATGACAGTTGTCTTATGGAGGACTCATTAGCATATATAGGTGTTAGTGACTTCTACTCAGGTTGTCCTGGAATTTTTGAAAGAATTTTTGAATTCTCAGTGATTTCTCCTTAGACTTGACCAGAACTCTGACGTTGGTCAACCTCCCCCTGAGCATCAAATGCAGCTGGGCTCCATATTTATGGTCTGTATACCACAGATACTACATTTTAATTTCTTTTTTTGGTTCTGTGATGCACTTTATAGATCACTTGATTGTCAGATTTTATCAGATGGGTTATTTATATCTTATTTTGTTTCAGGAACTGGAGAAAAAGATTGTGATGTTTGTGAAGGATGAGCTAAAGGAAATCCAAAAGGTCTTGTGTTCAGATTACCCCGAATGTTCTGAGGGTCTGGAAGAGGATGAGAGGGTGTCTGGAAATAAGGATGAAAAGCAGAGCAGCAGCAGCAGGAGCAGTAGAGAGGCATTTTTAAAGATCACTGTTGACTTCTTGAGAATGATGAATCTGGATGACCTTGCTGACCTTCTGCAGAGCAGTAAGAGAGTTATTTTTCTACATAATTAATAAATCTACCAACATTTTTAAAATGCTTGAAGAAAAGATAGTTAAACACTGATTCTTTGAGAATACCTTTGGTAGTTGACACCAGTTTTAATTTAATTAAAGATTAATTATCTCACAAGTATTTATTTTGACATAGTGGACCTTATACAAGTTTCTAATATTTTCTAATCTCTTCTGTCAGGCAGTCTTCAAAATGTGAGGTGCTTGTCATGTATTTTCAGCTTGGTATCATAGAATAAACAGTTGGATATAAACACTGTTTCTGTTGAGCACTTTACTTTGGGAAACTACGGGTTAGGACAATTATTAACACTAGCAATTTAGATCAAAATAACCATCTTAGGGCACAACTTGATCATCAGGAAAATAACAGCCAAAAACTTCAGTAAAGTTTTTGCTTATAGATACCTGCCTGAAACATTTAAGTGCCAACAATGCACGGTAGGGAAGTTAATTATATTTTATGAATAATAAAATTATTTTTCTTGAACTCACTGTCGAGGACAAATGCTTTTTAAGTGTGATGCATTAAAGCCAAGCACTAAATCACTCTTACATTATCATTTTTTCTTTATCTTTTAGAGTCATTCATCACATGTCAACAAACACTAAAGTCTAACCTGAAGAAGAAGCTCCAGTTTGTGTTTGAAGGAATTGCTAAATCAGGAAATCAAACCTTTCTAAATCAGATTTACACAGAGCTCTACATCACAGAAGGAGACTCTGGAGATGTCAATAAGGAACATGAGGTCAGACAGATTGAATCAGTGTCCTGGAAACCAGACAGACCAGAAACAACAATTAGACATGAAGACATATTTAAACCCTCACCTGATAGAGATGAACCAATCAGAGCAGTGATGACAAAGGGCGTGGCTGGCATTGGGAAAACAGTCCTGACACAGAAGTTCACTCTGGACTGGGCAGAAGACCAAGCCAACCAGGACATCCAGTTCACATTTCCATTCACATTCAGAGAGTTGAATCTGTTAAAAGACCAGCAGTTCAGCTTAGTGGAGCTTGTTCACCATTTTTTTAGTGAAACCAAAGGAATCTCCAGATTTGAAGAGTTAAAGGTTGTGTTCATCTTTGATGGTTTGGATGAGAGTCGACTTCCACTGGACTTCCACAACAATGAGATCTTGACAGATGTAAGAAAGTCCACCTCAGTAGATGTTCTTCTGACAAACCTCATCAGCGGGAACCTGCTTCCAAAAGCTCACCTCTGGATAACCACACGACCTGCAGCAGCCAGTCGATTCCCTCCTGAGTTTGTTGGCATGATGACAGAGATCAGAGGATTCACTGACCCACAGAAAGATGAGTACTTCATCAAAAGATTTAAATATAAGGAGGAGGCCAGAATGGTAATCTCCCATATAAAGAAATCAAGAACCCTCCACATCATGTGCCACATCCCAATCTTCTGCTGGATCACTGCTAAAGTTGTGGAAGACATGTTGAACAAAAATGATGGAGAAGAACTGCCAAAGACCCTGACTGAGATGTACATTCACTTTATGGTGGTGCAGAACAAACTGAAGGGCATCAAGTATGATGGAGGAGCTGAGACAGATTCACACTGGAGTCCTGAGAGCCGAAAGATGATCGAGTCTCTGGGAAAACTGGCTTATGATCAGTTGATGAAAAGAAACCTGATCTTCTATGAATCAGACCTGACAGAGTGTGGCATCGATATCAGAGCAGCATCAGTGTGCTCAGGAGTGTTCACACAGATCTTCAGAGAAGAGAGAGGGCTGTACCAGACCAAGTTGTTCTGCTTTGTCCACCTGAGTGTTCAGGAGTTTCTGGCTGCTCTTCATGTTCACCTGACCTTCATAAAATCTGGAGTCAATCTCCTGGTAAAAGGTGAAACAAAATCCAAGGAATTGGAAAAAAGAAGGCATGAATCTCTAGAGACAGACATTTATAAGAATGCTGTGGACATGGCCCTAGAGAGTCCAGATGGACACCTGGACTTGTTCCTCCGCTTTCTACTTGGTCTTTCACTTAATACCAATAGGCGTCACTTAGGAGGTCTTGTAAAACAGACAGAAGAAAGCTTGAGGGCTAATAAAGACACAGCCCAGTACATCAGAGAGAAGATAAATAATCATCTGTGTGATGAGAAAAGCATCAATCTGCTCCACTGCCTGAATGAACTAAATGATCAGTCTCTGGTGGAGGAAATCCAACAATCTTTAAATACAGGAAGTCTTTCAGCACACCAGCTGTCTCCTGCTCAGTGGTCAGCTCTGCACTTCATCCTACTTTCATCAGAAAAAGGTCTGGAGACATTTGACATGAAGAAATACTCTGCTTCAGAGAATGCTTTACTGGGGCTGCTGCCAATGGTCAAAATCATTAGCAAAGTTATGTAAGTAAAGATGTAGAAGAATTCATAAAAATATGTAACAAATAAAACAATCAGATAATTACTTGGTATTACTTCTGTCCTTTCAGACTGAGTGGGTGTAACCTCTCAGAGAGAAGCTGTGAAGCTCTGTCCTCATTGCTCAGCTCAACATCCTCTAGTCTCAGAGATCTGGACCTGAGTAACAATGACCTGACAGATTCAGGAGTGAAGCTGCTGTGCAATGGACTGATGAGTCCCAACTGTGAACTCAAAATTCTGAGGTGAGATTCATTTAAATTCTACTATTGCTATCATATTTACCAAATTTGTGAACATAGGAAAACCTGCTTCTAGTGGTGGGAATCGTTGACTAACTGTTGCTCTAGCTCTAATCCTAATTTGATAAATTGAATGATGCTAATACCCACCAAACAATGACACATGTGCTACAACAGCATGTCACTCAATAGAGTCAAAGTTTTCACTACTCGCCTATCTCTATGGTTGCACTTCAAGATGTGCAACCATAGAGATGTCCAACCATACAGAGCACTTCCTTTTAACAGACCTTTCACTCATGGTTACACTTTTATAGTTGTGGATTATTGCTAACTCTGTTGCTGATTTTGTCCAACTTACCACAGCAAATCATGCAGGACATCAGTAGATTTTAGTGTTTAATGTAGAACTACACAGATGGATTTTGAGTACAGAAGAAATATTTGGTGCACCACATCATAAGTGGAGAACTTGAAGAGAGAAATTGGAACTGCTCCTTAAACAGTCTTCACCCTTTTCTAAATAAGAGCACGAATATAATGTCTAACTTCCTGAAAAACTCTTCAGTCACCAAAACTTCAATACAGATGTTGAACTTTATTTATGTGAAATTTAAAAAGTCAGCTAAATAATCTAACCCTTTAGAAGAACAACGAAATTAATTTCAGTACAGCCGATCCAAAGAATAACAAGAAACAAACCAACAACCTACTTTATGATGGAAGAGGCTGCAGCCATCAAGGGAGATGGCCTTTTGTTAGGTGAGAAAAAATAATAACATGAATGTAGATGAGGGGAAAAACATATTGGACACAGAGAGGGGTTACATAAAGTACATCTGCATGTGAAAAGCAACATATTGACTCCATAAAAACACGAAGCATGTGGAATGGGACACAATAAATTGGCGAGTCCCAGCGCAGGCCATTCAGTTGATGATGTAGCCACCTGGTGCAGTTCAGACAACCACAATTGTTTTGGGTCAGGCCAACTCTGTTAATTTTTTCTGCCTTAAAGTCTCACTTGTTTAGACATTGTCTTTGTCTGTCTATGTCTAATTTCAATGGTGACTCCAAACAGGCAAAGTTGTGGTAAACATCTTCCACTGACAATATGGACAGACACACAGTCTTCTGCAGACTGCTGCTTAACAGACATGCTCTATTTTTCTTAGCATGTCATCTAATTATTCCTGCTAAAAACAAGTTATAAAATGTGCTTCACATTGAGATTATAGGTGAGTGTTCCAACAATGTTGTGTGTTTGTGTCTGCAGGCTTTCCGGCTGCCTGATCACAGACGAAGGATGTGCTGCTCTGGCCTCAGCTCTGACTATGAACCCGTCTCACCTGAAGGAGCTGGACCTGAGTTTCAATTATCCTAGAGAGGCAGGAATGGAGAGTCTAGCAGCTATAATGAAGAATCCAAGCTTCAGGCTGGAGTCTCTCAAGTAAGGAAATATTTTCTGCAGCCACACAGTGA
Organism: Xiphophorus maculatus; assembly: GCF_002775205.1. NCBI lineage: Eukaryota > Metazoa > Chordata > Actinopteri > Cyprinodontiformes > Poeciliidae > Xiphophorus > Xiphophorus maculatus. Next base: position 26,718,514 of record NC_036456.1, read on the forward strand.
TACTCAGGATAATGTATTCAGGATTATTGAGGAATAAAAATCCTCGGGGAGGGGGGAGGAGATCTGGATAAATCAATGTGAATATAAGTGTAGGTAGGTAAACCCAGATCTTTCAACCAGCCTCAGACCAAGAAATGCTGGTTTATATCATTAAGGACTTATGCTGCATCAAGGGAAATCAAGCTGAGATAGAGAAATAATTAATTGCTCATACAAATGCAAACAATGTTGAACAGTGGTAATTTTAAGTTCTTGTCCCTTCAACTTCAACAAACACAGCATGGTGCATAATCGCAAAGTGGAAAGATATGTTTTTATTTATCAATCATAACTGATATGACTTAAAAATACAAATCTAAACACTCCCAATTAGCTCTAGTCTATTCTAACACATGAATATGTTTGATCTAAATTTATGTATTTATTGTTAACAAATGTTATTCTATTGTTGGAATTTGGACTTTGTTCCCAGTCTATTTTATTTATGCATCGTATGGGGCAAAATGAGAGTAATAACACAAAAATGGAGGAGGGGCAAATAAACTGTCAACTCTGAACAAAACTAGTAGCACCAGGAAAATATTATACATAGTGACAGAACCGCAGCCACAGATGGACTGAAGATTTCTTAGAAAAACTCAATGAGGTCTAAATTGGGGTGTCCATATTTGCATCTTGATAAATACTCATACCATCAAAACACCTCCTTTCTTACAGCATGGAGCCTGGAGGAGAAAGATGGTTGACACCAGGTCTGAGGAAGTGTAAGTGCATTTTTGATTCATAGCAGATTGTCCCATTTATGGATGTTCATCTTTGTGACAGTGAATTCAGAAAATTATACATCAGTAACTGCATTGTGTTTGTTCTGTCCTTCAGATTCCTGTCCACTAACAGTCGACCTAAACACTGTAAGCAGATTCCTCAGACTGTCTGACAAAAACAGGAAGGTGACATTTGTGGAGAACGAGGAGCAGCCGTATGATGATCATCCAGACAGATTTGATCTCAATCAGCTGCTGTGTACTGATGGTCTGACTGGTCGCAGTTACTGGGAGGTTGAGTGGGGTGGGAAAGTCTATGTATCACTGAGTTACAGGGGAATCAATAGAAAAGGAGTCAATAACGATTCCTGGTTTGGATTGAATGATAACTCCTGGGGTCTAGTCTGCTCTGATGATGGTTACACTGTTTGGCACAATGGAAAAAAAGCTTTCATCCCCTTCTCTTCCTACTCCTCGTCTCCCTCTGGCAGAGTAGCGGTGTATGTGGACTGTCCTGCTGGGACTCTGTCCTTGTACAGAGTCTCTTCAGACACACTGATCCACATCTACACTGCCAACACCAAATTCACTGAACCTCTTTATCCTGGATTTGGATTTGAGTACAAGACAGGTTCTTGGATGTCTTTGTGTTCACTTTAAGCTCCCAAGTTGTAGTGATTGTCATCATTCATCTTGACTAAACTATCACAATAAATATAACATATTTTTCCAGTGTCTTCAGACACACTGATCACCATCTACACCTTCAACACCAAATTCACTAAAACACTTTATCCTGGATTTTCGTGCAGGAATCGTTGTAGGGGGTCTTGGTTCTTGTTTTAGTGTAATCTTTTCTAAGTTAGAACAAATCTAACTTTACATGTGTTTCATCTAATATATGGTTTTAGACTAACATTCTTTGTAAAAATTTGTTCAAACAGCTTAAATAATCATAAAGTGCTTCACAATAGATACTACAGTCTGCAGGAACTCCAGCACCACCCTGTTGCATTGTTGATGCGCTCAAGTCTGTCCTGAACCTGTCCACTAGATGGTGCATTTGGCGAATCTTCCAAATCACCTTCATTTCAGTTCAGCACAAGCCCAGCAGCAAGTCTTAAAGGTTTTGCTGAAATTTGACTTTCCAGACTAGGGGTCATTGTCACTTCCTATTTTGTGGCGCAGGATTGGTGGGGACTTCCTGTAGGGTTCAGAACATGTCTTGTGTGTTTGTCAAGATTTAGAGGATATAGTTTCAATCTTATGTTGGAGGAGCCATCCAATAATCTTCTTTTTTTTCTGAGTGGGCGGGGCTTACGTGATGTCATTAAACTACCACACCAATATGTGAAGCAGAACCCCCTGATGATGCACAAAAAATCTGGTGCAGATCAGATGATGTATCATGGAGATATAACTGTTGGAATAATTTAGGGGAGTCAAATTTCAATATAAACCTTTTGGCCTTTGAAGAGGTTAACAAAAGTCATTTTTTTGGTACAAATTGGATGATGCATGTGTGATTTAGAGCCAACTGTATGTAAACTTCAAGGGATTAGAATTCGTCATTCTATCACAGAAACATGCTGCAGCCACCAGCCGTTGCTGAGAGAAGGATTCAGCATCATGTTGTTCTGTCATTGGACTCGGGTCTAAATTAGTATGAATCAAACAGCAAAATTACGACCACCAGCAGGAAAACAGGTGATCTCCTGTTCAAAGGGGCGGGGCTAAGGTGATGTCACATATTGACCATGTGAATGTGATCAACGCTGGTCTGTTATGACACATAGAAAGTCTGAAGCAGCTGTGAGTTTGTGTGTGGAAGTGATTCCATCTTGAGATTTAAGTTTCTTAAGAATTTCACAGACTGTTGCATAATGGAATTACCTAATGTAACTTGTATTATATACTGAAGTCTTTTTATAACTGGGTGGTCCTAAGAGTGACAGACATACTGTATGCCTACAATCCTTTTGCCAAAAAACTGAAATTAATATTTAAAAACTTTTATCATGTCTTTTACTGTAACTACTAAATAACAAAATATTGCAATCAAAAATTGAATATGTGTCACCTATCCCTCCTTCTATGTACTGGATGTAGTTTTTGCATTTGCTCACTTGATTACATTTTGGCATACTATCAATAATAAAGACAAAGACATTGATGTCACTAGGTTTGTTGTTTTTCTTTTGTTCTTAGGCTTAGTCCCACTTATCTCAATGAAAAAAGGTAATTTCACATACTGCAAATTACATACTTACCTCTTAACACCACAGGTTGTCACTTATTAGGATAGACTTTTTGCTTACTGCAAAGAACTAATCAAAGAAAAGAAAAGATTGCCACAGTGTTTCTTTTGATCATGTCCTAATATATACGTGCGGTGAGGTTCATAGCTGGTGAAGTACTGACTTAATCATAATCAGATTTACAAATATAGACCCCCTACATGGCATCTTTTACATGCCATCTATGTAAAGGATATTATTAATGTAGATATTATTAATTTCGTGCTGTGCTCCACAGCAAAGGGAAAAACCGTTAAAGTACAACTCAAAACCACTTTTTTCTCGCTCTCTGTATCAGCGCAGCTACGGGCAGACTCGTTGCCATAGCAACTGACAGCGCCACAAAAAACAAAACAAAACAACAAAAACACTCAGATATTTCCCACACAAAGAGCAGAACATTCAGTCTGTTGCAGTAGTATGGTTTTAGGCTTAATGTTTATTTTGCGATTATTAATAAATGATTGATGTGGTAAGAGGAGAAAACTATAAATATATCGCTGCATTTGACTTTACTCGCTGTTACTGTCTCTTACTCTGCAGTTGTGGAGTCACAATGTCTGGGATCATGAGCGCCCCCTGCCCTGAGGTAAGAGAACTGCCTGCCTCACCTCGAATCTGCAGTTAGCGAGAGGTTGCGCAATCCCAGGTGAGGCTCAGCTTCCTGCTGCCTCACCAGCTTCGCTTCCGGTCATTTTAATGGGTAAAATACGAAAAATTCAGCGATTTTGAAGAAAAAAATAATCAGAATTGGTTAAGCTAAATGAAAAATAAGTACTTTACAGTACAAACCACAGAGTGAAAATAGCAATATAAATTATTTTATCATTGTATATTATTTTTCCATGATGAAAGGTGAGGCTCTGCCTCTCTATACACACACACACCTGTCCCACACTGCCCTCGTGTGGAAGGTTATATCTTAATATTAAGCAACTTGTAATTTTTATTTGCCATAACTAAGAAATGCCACCTTTTATGCAAACATCCCTCTGTTCTCTAGCACCTCTTGTAAAATCTAGTTAAGACATAAAAAGTATGAAAACCACACATCTATTCTCATTTCCTCTTTTATTGATAATACCTCAATATATCCCGTTATTTAATCAGGTAAACCCTGATTAAATAACGGGTTTACCTGTTATTTAATCAGGTAAATAACAGGTAAACCCGTTGAGATCTAGATCTCATTTTCAAGAGGGACCTGAGCATTATTAATGATTGGAAACAAATGTTTTTTCCCCTTTATTGAATCAAATCTACCAGAAAATCAGTTTATACAGGTACTCTATGATAACATTTAATTTTCCTGTCATTAGTGTTATGATAGTGATAAAGATTAATAAACACAGCACATTTAAGCTATTACAGTGATTTTAGAGCAGACAGAAATCAACAACTGCAATTTGGTACAAAACCATATTATGTGCAGGACATCAGTGTTAAATCAGACAGATCATCAGAGCAGAGTTAAAGCAGCAAAGGGAACCCAAACATAATCAGTGCTATCTGTAAGAGTTTATGAGCCGAATGTACAACAAACACAATGAAACGGTATGAAATAGTGGAAGAACGTCAGATCTAATACGTTCCTGTGAAAACCAGCAAAAAGATTTATTCAAGTGTCTTTGCTCTTAGCCAGGGGTCACCAGCCTTTTTGAAACTGGGAGCTACTTCATGGATCCAGAGTAACACGAAGGTAAATTTTCTTGGCTCAGCCTTTATAACAATAATACATGTATGTATATATGATTACATGCTGCCTGATCATATTAATGTTAGGCACTACTGACAATAGTTATCAGTAAGGACAGCTATGGTTAATTGCTATTATGTGGTCAGAAGTTCTTAGTTCAGAGTTTTGGAGATTTTCTGTGTGATTCTAAATTGCCCACAAGTGACTGAGAGTCTGGATTGGTGCAGCAACGCCTGCAGCTGCACAGCTGTACGCACTGAGTACCTTGAGATTTTCCTTTGAATAAAAAGAATAGTTATTGTATGTTTTATTTTCTAACCCTCTTTACTATTAGTAAAATTGTGGCAAAAAAGATATTTTGTGTCCAAAGATATTGTACACACAGCTGTGTACAGTCTGTTAGGGGTGAGGTAGGGCAAAGCCTAAATCTGATTGGTCAGTTTGCTTTTGTTCATTTCACGGGTTGGTGTTTTTCTGTAAGCTAAAAATGAATGAGTGGAGTTTGAACCTCCTGTAGTTCTAAGATCCCGCCTGAGCTTTTTACATTGTGCGGTTCTGGCGGGTCGCCGGTTTATTCGCCTTTTTTTGTGGTTTCGCAAACTGAACAGCTGATGGGTCAGCCGCTGGCTGACACCAACAGATGTTGAAAAAAAAGAAAAGGTCAGACAGATCGGAGAGTAGCACAATGCACAAAAATCAGCACAAACCTAAACCACAAGAGACATTTTGTTTTTTCAGACGATGCTAAATAATAAAGACATGCAAGCGAAGCCTGACCTTGTGGTTCACGGAAAGAGGAGAGTGTTGATCGCAGGTCCAGGTGGTGTCAGACGTTCAGAGGATGAGAAGGTGAAGCAATAATATGTGCTTAATTTCTACTCTACTTTCACTAGATTAAATTCAACTAGATTAAATGGTTTAACCCGCAGTCTTAGCGCGACGCTCAGGAAGAGCAGCAGAGGTCAACTGACAGGTGACCCATCAGCTCTCCAGTTCGGGAAACATCAAAGAAGCTCATAAACCGACGACCCGCCAGAACCGCACACGGCAAAAAGCTCCGCCGGGATAAAAACGACCGATCTTAGAACTACGAGAGGTTGAAACTCCCGTCACTCATTTTTATCTTACAGAAAAAGCGTCAAGCTGCCAAATAAACAAAAGTAAACTGGCCAAAAAGATTTAGGCTTTGAGTGCCCTTTGACCCCCAGAGACTCAAACAGATGTGTGCTGCGTACAAGATGTTTTGGCACAAAAGATCTTTTTTCCTCCACAATTTTGTTAATAGTAAAGAGGGTTAAATAATAAAAATTCCAGAAATGATTCTTTTCTGTTTTTACTTGAAGGAAGATCTCAAGGTATGCAGAGTCGGTGCAGCCGTACAGCTACAGGCGCCGCTGCCCTCCGATAAAATCCTGCAGGCGTCTGCGCAAAGTTCTGAACTTTAACCATAAAAAAGAGTTTTATACATAAAGCAATTTATTTTAAACGTTTTTTATCATTTCCTTTTTTTAAAACTCTAAACATAAACAAATGTTATTACTTTAGTGTATTAACATTAAATTAAATAATTTCTTTGGCAGTGCTCCCTAATGACAATGGCTATTTTTAGAACTTGCTCTGACTGACGAGGTGCCCTCGGGCAACCGGGGCCCGCAGGCACCGTGTTGGTGACCCCTGCTCTTAACTTTTACACAGAAAACACAGAAATCTGTCTTTTTATTCAGTAACCCATAGCTTGATTTAGTTTTAAAGTGTAATCTCACCATATTGCCTCTGGATGTTTTATGAAAACCAACCACCAGATTTAGAACAACAATCAAACAAGTAAACTGAACTAAGACATGCAGAAACAAGAAATCAGTGATTTTTAATGACCATCCCAAGTACTTCACACAAAACGTGTCGCATCTTAATCCAGGTTCTGACATCAGAAGCAGTTGCGGTCGATCAAATCCTGCTTCATCTGGAGCCTGGCCTGCTGCTTCTGGAGCAGGACGTGTTCAACGAACTCCCACACAGCGCCCGCCCCGCCGCCTTGTTTGCAGGCAAACTTGCCGGCCCTGATGGCGTCGGGATGGGCGTCTGCAGGCGCCGCGCTCAGACCCGCCAGGTGCAGACAGCTGGCGGACGCTGCGTCGCAGCCTGGGAGGAAAAACGCAGGTAAATATTTACTTTACTGCTCCACCAACAGGACGGCCATTAGGAGGCTAGCTCACTTCACAGATTTCCTACGTCTGTCTGTTTAAACTAATTTAAAATGGCTTAAAACATTATAAATGCAGTAAAATGTTATGCTTACAGGCCTTATTTGTATGAAAATAATTTTAATAGCGAATACTTGATGCTAGAACATGATTGTTGGTAGAGGGCGAGCATAAAAACCTTAGTTTGTGTCTTATTTTGTTAATTTTAGCCAAATATAATAACCACTTTTTAATAGAAAAGATTGAACTTTTACCACAGGAAAACAAACAATAAAATATATTGCACCCGCCCTCTATAACAAAATCATGTTAAAGCAGGTTAAAAAGTTAATACGTTTTTTTTAACTGGAAAGGAATAAAATGAAATAGTTTTCTATCCTCTATTTTTTCCCAGTTATTCAGACCTGAAAAATACCTCAAATTAACATTTTTCCAGATTGCTGAAACTTGAGAAATTACATTTACCCAGTAAAATATTTATTTATTTATTGTACTTTATTGCAGAAAATAATCTGTTAGTGCTTAAATAAATAAATTAAAGAAATCCACATTGGAAGCTAAATGTTAAGCTCTCTTGGCTGTGCTGGTTGCTGGGAGACCAATAAATGCTAATAATTTAACACAAACCTAAATCAAATTCTGCTCAAGGCCTCATGCAACCTTGGACCGGCCCTGCATGATGAGTTAAAGCCGCTGCTGGATACAGAAGGACAAACGGGAGATTTAATTTATGTGGCTTTAGTAGCTCTTCCATTTGCTGTCTATTGAGTTTTTAATAAGCGCCACAGAAACCACTTTGATTGCCCGAGCTTTATGGGAAGAGTTTTTTTTTATCTCCACGCGGCCATGCACATTAACTCTGGCTGACTAAGTACACAAAGCATTTGGTATGGTTTAATGGATGTGTAACTGTAAAAACAATAAAATAAAACCAGCGTGCTGCGTGACTGAGGCGAGCGCAAAAACTCCTCCACCGGCTGAACCGCTTAACCACAAACAAACTGGGAACAAATACAAAAACATTATCAGTGCAGGTCAGCTGCTGTTCAGTTTGAGTGAAAGGAGGCAAACTTCAGATATCAAGCAGCGATAGCAACACTCAGAGGCGCCATCTGTGTGATTGGTCCTCCTGGGTTTGTGACCATTTAAATGCATCAACTATAAGGAATAATTCTGCTCTGCCAGTGAAACGCTCAAAGCAACAGAAACTTTTGCAGTCCGGATTATTAAAGAAAAAAATAATAATTAGGGAACTTTTTTTCTAAAAGCAAAAACAAGTAATGCGTAGCCTGGTGGAGGGGGGCAAGCGAAGCCTGGCGGGCCACCAGGCTTATACACTGCCTGGCCAAACAAAAAGTCGCCACCTGGATTTAACTAAGCAAATAGGTACAAGCCTCCTATTGGATAAGTACTGCATAGGTGATTATCTTTCAGCTGGCAACAAGTTATTTAACCCCAGCTGATGCAATGAGTAACTCCTCATTTCTTAAACAACCATGGCAAAAGACATCCTGTGGTCGTGGAAAAGACGTTAGTCTGTTTAAGAAGGGTCAAATCATTGGCATGCATCAAGCAGAGAAAACATCTAAGGAGATTGCAGAAACTACTAGAATTGGGTTAAGAACTGTCCAACGCATCATTAAAAACTGGAAGGATGGTGGGGAACCATCGTCTTCCAGGAAGAAATGTGGTCGGAAAAAAATCCTGAATGATCGTGATCGGCGATTACTTAAACGTTTGGTCAAATCAAATCGAAGAAAAACAACAGCAGAACTCAGGAGTATGTTTAATTGTGAACGCTAAAGCATTTCCACACGCACAATGCGAAGGGAACTCAAGGGGTTGGGATTGAACAGCTGTGTAGCCGTAAGAAAACCTCTAATCAGTAAGGCTAACCAGAAAAAAAGGCTTCAGTTTGCTAGGGAGCATAAAGATTGGACTCTGGAGGAATGGAAGAGGGTCATGTGGTCTGATGAGTCCAGATTTACCCTGTTCCAGAGTGATGGGCGCATCAGGGTAAGAAGAGAGGCAGGTGAAGTGATGCACCCATCATGCCTAGTGCCTACTGTACAAGCCTGTGGGGGCAGTGCTATGATCTGGGGTTGCTGCAGTTGGTCAGGTCTAGGTTCAGCAACATTGTGTGCCCAAAGAATGAGGTCAGCTGACTACCTGAATATACTGAATGACCAGGTTATTCCATCAATGGATTTTGTCTTCCCAAATGGAACGGGCATATTCCAAGATGACAATGCCAGGATTCATCGGGCTCACATTGTGAAAGAGTGGTTCAGGGAACATGAGACATCTTTTTCACACATGGATTGGCCACCACAGAGTCCAGACCTTAACCCCATTGAGAATCTTTGGGATGTGCTGGTGAAGGCTTTGTGCAGTGGTCAGACTCTCCCATCATCAATACAAGATCTTGGTGAAAGATTAATGCAACACTGGATGGAAATAAATCTTGTGACACTGCAGAAGCTTATTGAAACAATGCCACAGCGAATGCGGGCTGTAATCAAAGCTAAAGGCGGTCCAACAAAATATTAGAGTGTGACCATTTTTTGGTGGCAACTTTTTTTTTGGCCAGGCAGTGTAATACACTGGAGGAAACCCAGTCTAGCCACCAACACCAAAAAAGCAGGGATGTAAAACTCATTTTTATTTTGGACAACATCAAGATCAAGAATGCCTTTAAAGGGTTGATAGTTATTGGGTAGTTTTATTAATAATTTTTTTTTTTAAAGGTTTTGATGGCTCTAGTGGCCTTTATTTGAAAGTAGTTCTACAGGAAACAGGGTATTGAGAGAGGGGGACGACATGTGACAAATGTCTCCAGGCCGGGGGTTAGCACGCCCCACGTTTGGAGGCCTTAGTCCTCGAAGCGGACATCGCGGGCTCGACTCCCGGTCCCGGCGACCTTTGCCGCATGTCTTCCCCCCTCTCCTCACCCTCCTTCCTGTCTGCCTACTGTCAAAAAAATACGAGCCACTAATGCCGCAAAAACTCTTCGGAGAAAAAAAAAAAAAAAAAAAAGTCGCCAGGCCAGGAATCGAACCTGCGACCACTGCCACAAGGACTAAAGCCTCAATACGTGGGTCCTGCTTTGCCCCTGCACCACCACAGCATGCCCTTATTAATAAATTTTGCTACAAACTGTTAAAATATGAACGCGAGCCTCGACTTGACACATCTGTCCAACAGTTTCCAGTTTATGTAGATTTCCTTAATCTACATAAATCTACATATCCTTAATCCAAATTTCCTTAATCTTATCACCAGCAGCTGATGACTATAATCTTTAAACTATAACATTCATTTTCTACAAAATCTCTTGAAAATTTAAGTATTTTTGAAAACATCAACCAGACTAAAGTCAAAAAAAGTTTAAAAAGTCCAGATTTTTACCCATGTAGGCCACATCCTTCCAGTCCAGCTTCTCCTTCTCCACCATCGACTGCACATCTTTTAGTGGATCCTCTCCAACTAACATCACTTCACAGTCCGTCATCATCTTCAGTTTAAAACGCATCTGTCGGAGCACATCTTCCTCAGAGATCAGCAGCACCACCTGGAGGACAGGAGGTGTAATGCGTTACAGGACACTGGTCAAAGTTTCTCCTTTGACGTTGATAAAGGCGACAGGTCCGACCTTCAGATCGTTTTTCTGCAGCTTCCTGAGTCCTGCTGTGTCTCTGCTGTGGATGGAGACACTGAATCCTTCTGTGTCTCTGCTGTGGATGGAGCCCTTAGCAGAGGACGCTTCAGAGTCGGACACGTTAGCAGAGACCACTCCAGAATCAGTGTCACACGGGCCACCAGCAAAGGACACTCCAGGCCTGTCCAGGGACCCAGACAAGTGGACCCGTCCATCTGTCAAACATCCAGAAACTTCACAGAACATCAGAGACATTCCCCGGCCAAAGTATCCATACCTGTTGGGAAAAGCATAGAACCCAAACATAAACATAAAGTTCAGCAGGATGCCCAGATGGACAAAATACTAATATTAAACAACGTCAGAAATTAAAATAAAAGGTTCAAAGGTGAAATCTCAAGAATCTGAAATAATTTAGTTTTTTTTTAAGAGTAAAGGTAACTTATTATCCTTTCTTGAACAGATTAAAATAGGTATGAGCTATAAAATACATGTTTATTAAATTTTTTGCACAAATTCATTTAAATCCACAATGAGATTTCAGTCTGATCAGTTCTGTTTTAGGGCGTCCTGTCACTTTAAATCCAAAGCTGCTGCTGGCCACGCCCCCAATTCAACGTTTACACTTGGACGTGAAAATGGCTGCAAAAAGATGCGCAGTTATGCAAGTGTACATTTTTGAAAAGCAGAAGTGGAGCCTCCTGCACAAATAACAAGAAAGCTTAAAATGGTCCTGCCATGGTAAATCGACAACAAAATCCTTGTCTTTTCCATCAGCCATCGTACAGCAGTAAAAATAGCTGACCAAATGTTCTGGAGCTCTGCTTAGGTTGCTAGGTAATGGGCTGCGCTTTTCTAGGGTTGCTAGGTAACAGGCATTGCCTGCTGATTTGTGATGTTATATTCCAGAGGATTTTGAGACAGCTCATTGTCCAGACACCTAAAATACAATTTATTTTTATTATTAATACAATTTAGAAGCAGTAGAAACCTAAATGAATGTATACAAATGTGCAAAATGTGAATTTCGCATCATAGATCCCCTGTAAAGCAGTCGGTTTAAATTCACCTGAGTACTCTCTGCTCTGCCACAGGCCAGTCGATGTCCACGTCGATGTCCACGCTGTGCTCCGGCTCCATCTCAAAGTAGGCGACCCGACCGCCCTGCAGAGAGTCCAGCACAAACATCAGAAAACCTCCAAACATCTGGAACTTATGGACACAGGTCTAGAGAAACATCTGCTCATCATAGGACAGAGTGCCTTTAATTTTCACCACCTAATAAAACAGCTATTATTGGACATTTTCTGCCCCTTACTGCCTGAATTTTGTGTTTTTGCCACTAAACTGTAAAAATAGGTTTATTATTTAAATGTAACAAACATGAATTAAAGTTTTTAGTGTGAAAATTGATGAATTAGGCATAACTCTGACCAAAAGATGGCAGCAAAGTAATGCCTCTAATTTTCATCACCCAATAATTTAATTAAACAATTATTTTAATCTATTTATTACTGCCTGAATATTCAGTTTTTGCGAATTGAAAAATAGATATTTAATTTAAATGTAACAGACATGAATTTATGTTTGTAGTGAATTAGGTACAACTCTGACCACTAGATGGCGATAAAGTACTCTTTGGTGGTTTGAGGCAAATTCACGACTATAGTCAACAGAGGAATAAAAACAAGGTTACAGCGAAACAAGAACAAAATTATACAAACATCCTCAAATTCATGCTTAGATCCCTAATAACACTTGAACAAACGTCCCCAAGTCAAACCTTGGATCCAAACTTGTCGTCATTGACAAGCTTCTGGTCTAATTCTGACTCAATATCTGACCACTTTTTGGTAGAATTCATTTAAACTTGTTGGTTTTCAGGCACAGATGTGGCTTTTAGGGAAACCTTTGGATCAAATTGTCAGTACTGAGAGCTAAACATTCAGAGCAGCTACCTGCAGCCGTCCTTCCTTCATGATGAGGTCTCTGGTGGCGAAGTAAAATGAACCGTTCTCAATCAGCTCTCCGTTCCAGTCCTGACGCCTTGGACGCTTCGCCGGGTCCAGATTCTCCGGCTCAGTGCATTCATCACCTGTAAGGAAGGACGGACATGTTCTGCTGTAGGTTCTCTGAAGCTGAACAGAACAACTGAACCCTGATTGAGTCCAATTACAGTCAAACTGGGGAATAGCAGGCGTTTGGTGAACTCACTTCCTTTCTTCACCTCCTTCCAGCGGAACTGGTATCTCCGGACCACGGAGAAGATGGAGTCGTATCCGTCCTCTGTGATCTTCTTCAGGGCATTCTTTAAGTGAGATGGATGGAGACATGGAGACGTAGCCTGGATGTTACAGACCACTGTCACCTCTGAACAGGAGAAAAACTCATCTGTGATTTTCCATCCTCAACATTTGGGTCAACTTGTGTCCAGCTGAGCTTTTCCTACCTGGGTTTTCCTTGAGAAACTCCTGAATTGTCTCTAAGGAAGTGGAGGAGTCCCTGGAGACTTCTTCGCTCCTCCGGTGGACTTTGGCCCCCCAGGATTTTGCAACTTTTTCAATCTCATCGTGGTCTGTTGACACCCAAACACTAAAAGACAAACAAAAAGTTATATTTATTTATAGCTGCAGGACATTCCAGCAGATTATATGATAAAAGAATGAAATATGATAAAAAAAACAAAAAAAAAACATTACAATGTCTTAAAAGCAGCTCTAGACAGGTGGGTTTGTAGTATTAGTTAAAAGGAACTCAATGTTTCTGAAGTTTTCTGGAAGTTTGTACCAGATTAGTGGAGCATAAAAACTGAATGCTGCTTCTCCATGTTTGGTTCTGGCTGTGGACCTTGAAGGACTTTAGAACTGGGGTGATGTGCTCTATGTTCCTGGTTTTGGTCAGAATGCCAGCAGCAGCGTTCTGGACCAGCTGCACCTGGAGGATTTTTTATTCAGACCTGTGAAGACACTGCTACAGTAATAAATGCAACTGAAAAAGTTTCCTGGAATCATTTTAAACACTGGAAATGTTCTTCAGGTGACAAAAGGCCGACTTTGTAACTGTCTTTATGTGTCTCTGAAGGTTCAGGTCAAACCCCAAAACAATCATAAGCTCTCTTTTATTCATGTTTCCTCTGAGTTAGATTAGATTATATAGTGTCCTACAGAGGTATCCATACACCTTGAACTTTTCCACATTTAGTAATATTGGTACTTTTTAAGGATGTTATGTCATGTTTAGCTGTGAATTGAAAAAGGACTAATATTTTCCCATATGAATAAATATGAAATTTGGGTTCTTAATCTACCAGCTACAACCTTAAATTTGCCAAATTTTCTCATCTAAATCACCAATTTCCACATCTGGGAACAGATACACAACTGGACTTACATCTGGAATCTGGGGAGGAGCTCAAAGTTACTGATTTTTATTTGTTGAAATGTGTTTGTGGACAAACAGGAGCTCAAACACAAAGAAAATATATCAGACAGTAACCATGGTAACAAAACAACCACACTGTGAAGATTATTTTTTACACTTTTACCAAATAAATGTTCAAATCTTTTAGCTTATCAATACTGAAACCATCAAATTAAACGTAATTTGCTCATTCTCTACTAAGAAATAAACATTTTGATCTTTGATCAAGCATTTGTGTGGGGCCCTGATAGTCTGAGGGAGCCTTAGTTTGAAAAATTTCTTATTAGCTACCAGATTTTTCACATGGTTTAAAAGAAATGGTTTTAAAATAAACTCAACTGGAAGTGGTTTCAAATGGAGGCTTATTCTGACCTGCTGTGAACTGCGGAACATATTTAATGTTTAACTTAGTTTTAGTGCACTAAGTTGAAGAGTTTGTTTGCCTCTTAACTGCGGCCAGTTGAGACACAATCAGCCACAAGATCCTGAAATTCGAAGGAAAAATCAGCACAGTGTTGACACATTATCTGTGTTATAGTTAGGCCTGTCGCAATAAATGGTAAATCAATTAATCGTACGATAAATTAAAACTATCGACGTCATTTTAATTATCGGCATTATCGTCTCTTCCGGCCTTTTTCTCTTTCTGTTTGTGACGGTACCTATGCTTTCCCGATTGGCAACTTGAATTTTAAGATAACTAATTTAATAATACTGTAAAGTTACCCTTAAGGCGCACAGGCCCGCTACATATGAGGCACGAGACAATTCCACTCAATCCAATCAGTTTATTTATTTCAATTTTCTAGTCAGAAATATATTAATTTAAAATCACGCACACATTAAAATGACATTTACAGCTCAACTCGAAGCTGGCAGGGACCTACAAAGGAAACACAGCAAACCAAATAAAAGAAAATTGTGCACCAAACCAAAGCAAGTACCACCACCCGGAAAGTCCACCACCAACACCACGAGCTGGCCGTTCCTGTCAAAAAAAAGAAAAGACATTCAAATTACATACATTTCTTGGTTATACAGTTCAGCCGCGCCACAGCAAACGCCAGCCAGAGTGGCACCAGAGGGATCAGGACGAGCTGGTCGTAAACCAGCCTGAATCAGCCACACTGGACGAGAGTCAAAAGCCAGCTTACGCCGACCAGGACAGTGGTCCTGGTCGGCGTAGGCCTGGTTGTCGGCCTACCCGTCGGCCTACCCGTCGCCGACAACCAGGGCGACGGGTAGGCCGCCGTCAGCCGACGACGAATAACCAGGTCACAGGCGGACGGACCGTCAACCAGGGACAACAGAGTACGGGCAAGCAGCCGGCCAAGGACAAACAGCAGCGTCTATCAAACATACATGTCAAAAATAGAATCTGGAAGCATACGTAAAATGAGCTTTCGCTTATCACTGAGCTTGATGCGTTATGCCTCTGGCAGGGAGAAGAAGCAGTCAGCTGGTACAAGTCACCTAGATGTTACAAGTAAAGCTGAGCTAAAGCTAGACTTACAGATATTAAAGGTGTGAGAAGCTTCTTACCAGAAGAAGGCTTGAACAGCAATTAATGTATTAAGCGCGTCAGTCGTATAGCGCCAGTAAACAGTGAAGTCTGAACCGGAAGGAGAACGTGTTGTCTACCAGGTGAGGGAGGGCCCTTTATATACAGACAGCGCTACAACCAATTAAAGTCAGGCACTTGTGTGGTGCGTTCAGAGCCCACAGGGCATACTGCCACATGTTGATGACACCTAATGAAAAAAGGCTCAACTCCGGTGCGTAAAGTCCTGACTGAGTGAAAATCATTAGAACCTACTTACGTCACGTTAACGAAGAACAGCTGAAAAGTTACCGGTTTCGCTCCAACTCCTCCCCTTGTCATTTCTATATTCTTTGCATGTTGAATAAACATTAATGTTGTTTCCACGTCGGCTGGACTTCGGGTTGCGCCGTGTCAGCTGTTTGGGATTCCCCTCCGTAATTTCCCCTCAGAAAGTGCGGAGGAGAATCCACGCTTTCTGATTGGCTACCTGTCACATTCAACAGGCTGCGTTAAGATCTCAGTCGGGAAAACCCTGATTTAGATCAGCGGCAACGACGATCTACCGTAACACACCACACAATCTTAGAAAGACCAACGATCTAAGATTGTTGTAAGGGGAAAAATAGGAGCAAAAAATCATGTAGTGTGAACTATTGCATCATGTAGTCGATGTGCCCATCTTCTCTATTTAAATCTAATTATTACTGAAGGGCAACATAATATACACACTTCATAATCTGCACTCTTTTGGTTGAATGCAGTATTTATTTCCACTTTGGCTTTATGTTGTTTAGTTTTTATTCAAGTGTGTTTTTTGTTAATGGAGACTGACAATCTATTTTATTTTTGTTTTTGGTTGTTTTGTTTATTTTGTTTATCAGTTTCAGTGTTAAGTGTTCTTTTGAAAATAAAGTGCATCTATCTTTGGCAGGAAATCGCATGAAATTACGTCATTTCCATTAAATCAGTGTAAAAAGGTCTTCAAACAATATTATCGTTTATCGCAATAATTTTTGAGACAATTAATCGTTGAGCAAAATTTGCTATCGTGACAGGCCTAGTTATAGTAAAGTTTAATTGATGGATTATATGAAATGTGTCAGTTATGTTTGTGTCAATATGTAACTTCCCATCGGTACAGACGTACGTCACATGTGGTGTACCCCAAGGCTCAATCCTGGGATCCCTCATATTTGACATCTACTACCTCAGATTATAACAAGCAATCAGATATCAAAACTATGCAGATGATACATAACTCTACATTACGATGTCACCAGGTGACTCTGAACCCACTCTAGCGCTAATAGAACAGATAAATGTCTCCAGCTGAGCAGAAACAAAACTGAAGTTATTACTTTTGGACCTAAATAGGAACGATCTGGAGTCAATGCACAGCTTCAGTTATTACAACTAAAAACCAGAGATCAGGGCTGAAATCTGGGTGTAGTGATGGACTCTGACCTGAAGCTTCAGAGCCACACAACGACAGTTATAAAGTCGTTATGTAACTGTCACCTGACGAACATTTCCAGGACTAGAGGACTAATGTCTCAGCAAGATCTAGAGAAACTCATCCTTGTGTTTATCTTTAGTTGCATTGATTACTGAAACAGTTTCTTCACAGATCTGCCTAAAACAAATCAATCAGATCCAGAACGCTGCTGCTCACATTCTCACTAAAACCAGGATGTTAGAGCACATCACCCAGTTCTACAGTCTCTCCACTGGCTCCCTGTAGCTCAGAGAATAGACTAAAATACTGCTGTTAGTTTATAAATCACTGAACAGCTTAGCACCACAATACATTAAAGATCTGCTGTTGTCATAGCAACCTTCCAGGCCTCTCAGGTCTTCTGGTTCTGGTTCTGCTCTGCATCCCCAGAACCAGAACCAAACATGGAGAAGCAGAATTCAGGTTCTATGCATCACAAATGTGGAACAAACTTCCAGAAAAATGCAAAACAGCCGAAACTGTTAAACAGTTGATCAGATAAAAAATAATTGATCTATGTTAGTTATTTTTATTTAACTAAAAATAAATCAATACATTTGATTTATATTTGCTTGATGATTTGACAAAATGTAGTATTTGCATGTGTGCCATATGATGTTTTTATAATTTAAAGCACTTTAAACTGCCTTGTTGCTGAAATAAAAATAAACTTGATTTGACTTGAAAATCACCATCTGTCTCTGTTTTATATATATATATATATATATATATATAAATGGTTTTATTAATAGAGTTTGAAAATATAAACTCAGGAGAGAGAAACAGACCGAGATGAAAATAGAAAGAGAGACAGAAAGGTAAAGAGAGAGAAGAGGAGGAAGAAAGGGAGTGGTAGCAGATCCTGTTAAACTCGTCTCTCTGACTGAACAGTAAATCCTTTCCCTCTGAGGCATGACGTCTCAAAGCCGTTAAATATGGGTGGACACGTCTTTCGTCGCCAATACAGGATATTTGACTAGGAGAAAACAAAAGGACAGAAGCCACAGCTTTACATCTACTGTATGAAAGTAGGGGGTTAAGGGTCAATATAGGACATGTCCAACATTTAGACAAAGGTCCTCTGAGACATACAAGTCCTCCTTCTGTGCAGATTGTATTTTATTTGAGAATGGAATTGTTCCTTTGAGTTGTTTTTATAAATAAAAGACATTAAACCTTTGCCTCGCGGACACAAGATAAGTAACTTAATGTTAGACTGTGAGGAATCTGCGAGTTTAGAGAGGTGAGATATCTGCTGGTATCTGACGGTTTGTTTCATTGATGTTTTATACATTTAAAGAAGGACATCCGTCATTAATGATAATCTGTAAGAATTTGATATTTTCTCAAACTGTGCTGTTGGAGTTGTTTCCCTCTTTCAGGTCAGACTGTTCTGGTGACCCAACATCCAGAAGTATTTGGTGATCTGAAGGTTCTTCTTTATACACACGTATTCTCATGAAGGTTCTTGACCTTTTCTAGCAATCATTAAGTGTGCATTCACACCAGCCCTGTTTAGTCCACTTTTTATCAAGCTCTAGTTCGTTTGCCTAAATTGCCTGGTTTGTTTTGGGAGGTGTGAATACGTAATCGGACACTGATGCAGACCAAAAAGCAAACCCTGGGACTTCCGGATGGCGGAGAAGCGAGCAACAGCATAAATTTCGAGTTCCCAGACGGTCGAGTTACCCCCCGACAAATAATTTATGAAACACTGTTTTTTAGTATTTACATGTCATGTCAGGGAGTAACAAGAGGAAGACAAGAGGAATTCAGCAAGAAAATGCGAAAGATACTGTTGTTTTATCGAAGGAGATCTCTGAAGATAGCAAGCTAGCAGCGGACAAAGCTATGGAAGCTATGGGAGCTAACATTCTTACAGAGCTGAAAGAAGTTCAGACGAACCTTAAAAAACAAATCACTGATCAGTCAGGACTCATAACAAAAGAAATGTCTGAGTTTAGAAAAGAAATGGGGAAGCGGCTTGACGACATTGTTGCAGACCTGAAAGACGTAAAGAACAGAGTTGAGGAGGCTGAGCAGCGAATAACCGAAGTAGAGGAATTCAACATGGACGTCAAAGACGTACTGAGCCACACGCTGCAGCTACAAGAAGACCTACAAACACGTCTAACAGACCTGGAAGCCCGTTCACGCAGGAATAACATTCGTATTCATGGGGTCACAAAGGGAGAAGAAGGCGACAACTTGCAAAAATTCATAGAGAATTTCATTAAAACTGAACTCTCCCTCACGGACACCACACTGGGCATACAGCGCTGCCACCGGCCACTCGGACCCAAACCGCCGTCCGGCTCCAACCCCAGATCCATCGTGATACATTTTCTGGAGTATACTATGAAGGAACTTGTGCTCCGTTCTGCGTGGGGGAAGAAAGTGATACAGCTGAAGGAAAAGCGCGTGTTCTTCGATCAAGATTTCCCCAGTGATATCCTCGCTAAACGTAAAGCATATAATCCCATCAGGAAGATCTTAAAAGAGAAGGGACTTCGCTTCCAGACCATGTACCCATCCAGACTTCGTGTGTTTTACCAGAACGGCCCTGTGATTTACAACAGTGCACAGGACGTGTCTGACGACATGAGGAAGAGGAACATGTTTGAAGCGGCGGGTAAACCAACGGAGGACGCCTCCCAGCCCAAACCGGGAGCCTTCTCCTGGGAAGGAGCGAGCGGAATCCAGCGGTGGACCCGGGAAACGCGAGTGAAACACATCCAGGAAAAACTTAGGGCCTTCAAGCATAACGACAACACCCTGTAACCTTCTTGTGAATTCCTCTGTAAAGTACGAATATTATGGACGACCCCAGATCTGGGAACAGACATGCTTTCTCCATGGGTGCTGCCATGATGGACGAGAGACGACGGGCAGCACCGCGAGGAGCCCCCTGGGATTCCAGGGACTCTCCTCACTACTCTGAAGGTGGAATGGTACTTAACTCTTGGAAGTCACGTATGTTATGTGTTTTGTTGTTTTGCAGACCCTCCCTTGTTCACCAGAGCACCTGGAAAATAATAGGTATTTCTTTTTTTGTATACTAATGACAGAAGTGAAACAACAATATGAGGTAATTACTCTTAATGTTAACGGCTTACATAATCCCATTAAAAGAGGCAAAGCTCTTGCAAAGATGAAACTAGAAAAGCAAGATATAATTTTTTGGCAAGAAACATCTTTCTACTGCTGAACATGAAAAATTATGTAAAATGGGGTTTAAAAATGTGTACTTTTCTTCATATGCAAAAAGCAGCTCTAGAGGAGTAGTGATTTTATTGTCCAACAGGCTGAACTTTCAGTTCTCCTCACAAATTAAAGACAAAGAAGGACAGTATAAACTGGTCAAAGGATACATACAGTAGATCATAAAGAAGTAACCTTACTGAATGTGTATAGACCACCCGGAAATAATACACAACTTATTAAGAAAATTTTTGACATGATTGCAACAGAAGTATCTGGGATATTGATATGCGGGGGAGACTGGAACGTTCACTTAAATCCTTTTCTGGACTCAACCAGCAAAATTACAAAAGCTCAGACAGAAGCAATATAGATTAAAAGAACGCTTAAAGAATTAGGGTTGGTGGATGTATGGAGGAACTTAAACCCTCAGGATAAAAAATACACCTTTTTTTCTTACTCTCATCAGATGCATTCAAGATTAGATTATTTCTTTATACAAAGTGCTGATAAACATAGAATAATAAACTGTGACATCGGGGTGAGAGATATATCTGATCATGCGGGGGTGTATATGACACTTCACCTGGATAATGATCGTAAAAAAAACCCTGTGGAGGCTTAATAATAGTTTATTGAATGATACTAATTTGGTAGCTTCGTAGAAAAAGAATTCAAAGACTATATGGACCACAACAACACAGAGGATATTTCTCCCTGTATCTTATGGGACGCAGCAAAGACTGTTCTGAGAGGGAAGTTAATTATGTGGTCCTCCCATAAGAAAAAAGAAAAAGAGAAGTGTTTAAAAGATCTTACTATAAAATTAAAATCTTTAGAAATACAGCACATGGAAAATAATAATGACCACACCCTGCTACAAATAAGAGAAACAAAACAAGCTCTAAACTGTTTATACGAAGACCAAATAGAGAAAAAAACTAAATTTATTAAACAGAATTATTATGAAAATGGACCCAAATCAAAGAAATTTCTTGCCTGGAGAATACGTAAACAACAAACTGATAGATTTATACAAAAAATTAAAAATCCAATAGATAAAATGACACACCACTCTCTAAAAGACATTAAAAAATCTTTTGAATTATGCTACACTCAACTATACACACAGCCTCACTCAGCAGACCCGTCCTCAGTGAGAGCATTTCTTGCCTCACTGGATTTACCATTGATAGGAAAAGATCAAAATAACAGGCTAACGCAACAAATAACTGAGGAGGAGATTAATAAAGCAATTTCAAAAATGAAAGGGAATAAGATGGCAGGTGAGGACGGCTACCCGGCGGAGTGGTATAGACACTTCCGAAAATTATTTACTCCTCTGCTTAAGAATTGCTTTAATCATGTACTTTCTGGAGGGGAAACACCACCATCTTGGAGAAGAGCGGTGATCTCAGTGATTCCTAGGCCAGGTAAAGATAAAACAGAATGTGGTTCATACAGACCAATATCAGATTTAAACATTGATTACAGGATATTTGCAACAATATTGGCTAAAAGGCTCGAATTTATAATTCCAGAAATTACAGACGCAGATCAGACCGGTTTTGTTCACAACAAGCAAACCCATGACAACGTGAGACGGGCTCTTCATCTCATAGACCCAATGAAAAACACAGAATCGATAGCTGTTAGTTTAGATGCAGAAAAGGCGTTTGATTCAGTGAGTTGGGACTATCTTTATTTGGCTTTGGAAAGATTTGGCTTTAATAATCAAATTATAGGTTGCTTTCGATCTCTGTATGAGTCACCCTCTGCCAGGATTAAGATTAATGGGGATTTATCAGATAAAATACAACTAGGAAGGGGCTGTCACCAAGGCTGCCCTCTCAGCCCCACATTGTTTGCGCCTCTAGCACAGGCCATCAGAGAACACAAGGATATTATGGGTGTAGCCATTAAAGGCACAATGCACAAGATATGCCTCTATGCCGATGATGTGCTCGTATTGCTAACTAACCCGGAAGTCATCCTACCTAATCTTCTGTCTTTACTCAAGACATTCGGCACTTATTCAGGGTATAAATCAAATCTACAGAAAACACAGGTTCTCTCATTTAACTATCAACCATCAGTAAAAATTCAGAAAATGTCCGGGTTCAACTGGCACAATACATTTATAAAATATCTGGGAATTAAAATTCCTGTAGAGTTATCTAATCTTTTTGAATGCAACTATATCCCACTGACAGTAGAGATTAGGGCGGATCTACAACATTGGTCTCTATTACCCATGAATCTACATAATTGAATAGATATAATAAAGATGAACCTTTTACCAAGGCTTCTTTATCTTTTTCAGGCTCTGCCTATAAAAGTACCTGACAAACAATTTCGCGATTGGGACAGAATAATCTCAAATTTTATCTGGGCTAAACAAAGACCGAGAATAAAATTCCAGACACTACAGCTGTCAAAAGAAAGGGGTGGATGGGCTTTAACACACCTGAGGATTATTACAGAGCAGCGCAGATGAGAGTGTTAATGGGTTGGTGTGACCCAACATGTGAAGCTAAATGGAAAGAGATAGAGCTGTCTTACAGTGATATACCTCTACAATCCTGGCTCGGAGATCATTGTCTTATTAAAAAACATATAGATTCTGACCTACTACCCTTATGGATAAAAGTACCATTGGACATATGGCATAAAATATTAAAGCAAGTAAAGACTGAAAGAAATGCTCGAATTCTAAGATGGCCTGCTTATGATAGAGATTTTCTCCCTGCAAGAATGGATAAGAGATTTACACAGTGGTCACAAAAAGGCATAACAAGTTATTGGAAGATTACAAAGAATAATGAATTAAAAAGTTTTAAACAACTTCAAGATAACTATAACCTGGAAAAATGTGACTTTTTAAGATACCTCCAGTTAAGACACTACTACAATAAAAGTATAAAATATTTGGAGGAGGATGAGAATGGTATACTTAAAATCCTATTAGATTCGAGCAATGGAAGACCTCCCAAAAAAACAATATCCAAACTATATGCATGTCTACGAACGGAGAGGAAATGTAATACAACATATATTAAGACTAAATGGGAAAAAGAAGCCAAAATAACAATAAATGAAGAGGTTTGGTTAAATATATGCAATTCTGTGAATCACACATCAAGTTCTGGCCTGTGGAAGAAATTTTCCTGGAAATGTATGGTGCGTTTTTTTGTTACACCTAACATTAAAAGTAAACATTGTAATGATACTGAAAAGGCAAAATGTTGGAGGAACTGTGGGAATGTGTCTGCAGGACATTTTCATATTTTTTGGGAATGTATCAAGATTGCACCCTATTGGTCGGACGTGATAAAAGAAATCAATACTAAAATGGACTTAAATTTATGTTGTGATTTTACTGTGGTTTTCCTGGGTAATTTACCTCAGGAACTGAAGAAGTCTGATAGATATCTCCTACTAATATTATTAGTAGGTGCAAAGAAAGCTATAACTCGCCGGTGGCTTGATGTGGAACCACCGTCATGTTTGGACTGGAAGGACATAATTGAGGAAATTCACGCAATGGAGAGACTGACTTTTTCATTAAGGCTTGCCACTTATAAATACAATAAATACTGGAAGAAATGGATCACTCATTGTAGCTTGACACCAACTGTATAATATATGTAATTACCTATTTTCTTATTTTTGTTTTTTCCTTGTTATCACTCAACTGCTCCTGTCAAACTAGCTGCTCTGTAATTTTTTGTTAGAGGGGGGTCTAACTGTTCAATGTATGCATGTGTGTCTCTAAAACTGCAAAAATAACAAAAATAAAGTTTAAAAGAAAAAAAAAGTAAACTCTGGTCCACCTACAATACTAGGTCTTGGCTTGGTTGAAGTGAATTCTGGTGCGGTTTGAGTGCATATGTGAGCGCCACGTAGGCCACTCCGAAAGCAGAAAGTGTACTATAGTGTGTTTTTTTTTTTTAGCAACATCTCAAAAGTTGCATTGTACTAAAAGTTTACCCTAATTTCAGCCCAAGAAATTTCCATCTTCCAACTTTGAGAAATATTCCTAAAAATCACCCTTTTGTCCCAATCAGCTCAGATTTCCTGGAAGGAAAAGCTATGAAATTAAAATTATGTGTCAAAGTAAAAGCTGACATAATGGCCACTTGCACACCTAGGCAGCCAGTGTCTTAGTAATAAAGACCAGAACTAAAAGTCTGTATGACAGAGCAGCAAAAAGTCATATAGGTATTTCAGAAAGCCTGGGGAAATGTTGCTCAAGAGAACATGAAATACAAGAAAGTCTGGCTACTTGAAGGCAAAATAATGACAAAGTAATGAGGAGTGTCTCTCCCTACATTCCCTTGACTTCATTTTCAACCTTTCTGAGTTGATCCTGGTCCTGAGGCCACACTGCTCTGCATGCTATACTGGTTTTCTCTGGTTAAAAACAACCTTCTGTGTTCACCTCTAATTTCTTATTTCAATTTTTCCTTTGGCTTTGTTGATGCAAACGGTGTAACATTTGACCAGTTTGTGTATTTGGGTTGAATTTTAACAGTATTTCATCTTTATGGCTTCTAAAATAAACAGACTAATGTTTTTCATTTGGCATTCTTAGTGCCAAAGCACATTTTATAAATATACTCAATCAAAAACAGACTGTAGAGATTAAAATGCCTATGATTGAGTGGTAGCAGTAAACTACAGAGTCATCTGCATAAAAATAGAAGGAGGCACAGATTAGAAAAGTAGGTTGTAAATAAGATAAATCCAGAGACAGAGCCCTGAGGTACACCTTTTGTAATTTGGTATTAGAATAAGTTCAAGATTTTAGGTTTCGCACTACGCAAGAATATATGTTTATAAACTGCGAATCCATCGACTGGTATTGTTTATATCAAGATGCGTTTTTTAATTATGGTATTAAATTGAGAATATGTATATATGTTCATTTTTACATTGAGGCGCTGGATGTTTGGAAAATTATTCTCTCTGGTTTTAGACACTGTGTGACTGGCAGGATTTTTGATCTAATTTTGTACTGTTCTGATGACATGTAACCGTGGCAACAAGGTACTAGTTTTACAACTGTGAGCAGTAGTGATGTGTCGGTCGCTAACGATCCGGCTCTAAGAGCCGGCTCTTTGAAGTGAACGATTGGAACCGGCTCCGCAATGGGAGCCATTTTAGGATCCTATTTGGGGGCCGGGTTTTTTTCTACAGTATATCGCTGACTCTCCACCTCCCTGTCGTTGTGCTTGTGCTCTGCAAGTGCCAGAGCCGATAGTTTTTCCCCACATCGTTTTTTTTTGTCCTGCGGTGCCTCGCAGGGGCAAGCGGAGACACTGCAACCAGGAATCCTACAGCTGATGCTATTCTGGAAGTGAGGTCCTACCTTGAGGAGCCTCTTTTCCAGCGCAGTGCCGACCCACTGAGCTGGTGGGAGACAAAGGCACTGATCTATCCACATCTCTCTCACGTGATGGCAGGTAGACTGTGTATAGTGGCAACATCCGTCCCCTCAGAGAGGATCTTCTCTAAAACTGGACAGATCATAACTGAGAGAAGGAACAGGATCAGCCCTGCCAAGGTGTTTCTCAACGCCAATCTGTAAGTCTTGAGTGATTTAATACAGTGAGTTCTTCATCTCTAGTGGTTCAAAACTTGTGTTGTTCACATGTTTTTTATCCTTCATAGTTTTATACTTTAATTTAATAGCAATTTATTTGATATTTGTATTGTGGCACCTTTTCTGTTATGAAGCTGCTTTGATACTTTTTCGTATTGTGGAGGGTGTTTGTATTTATATTTAACTGTTTGATTGCTATTTTTGTGGAAGTGGTGCTATTTTGTGATAATTTAATTGGTTATAATAAAAGGTTTATTTATAAAGCATTGTTATGCGGCATTATTACTCATCATAAGTGCTTAACAATGTCAATAATGAAACAAAATATTATAAAATTAGGTTTAAGCTATTAATTAATTAATAATGTCAAAAATATATATGGGGAGCCGTTTGGGAGCCGAAAGAGCCGGCTCTCCACAGTAAGAAGAGCCTTTAGAGTCGCATCTCGAAAAGGAGCCAAAAATCCCATCGTTCGTATCAACGTCTCGTTCTTTGGCGGAGCGTATTCGCGTTAGGTTCCCGAGTTCTGACTGTATGATTGCCCAAAAACGAGGCCCGTCCGACAAAAATGCGACAGAAGAAGCTGAGAGTCCGAAAAAGCGCCGGACCAGACACGTAGTGGCTCTGATTCTGGCTAGAGGCGGTAGCAAAGGGATCCCGCTGAAGAACATCAAGCTGCTAGCCGGCGTTCCTCTGATGGGCTGGGTGCTGAGAGCCGCCATCGACTCGGGAGAGTTTGACAGGTAGATTTAAACTCTGACGTCTATGGACGCGTTTACGTATATTTTCTGAGAATGTGACAGGAAATGAGCTTCCAAATGTAAAAAAAATAACCGCAACATTTTACTTCTTTACTGGAAATCTCACATCTTCAACAAATAATTATGGGCTGTATTTTGTTGCTAAGAAACGAAGTAAAGTTGCTCAAGTTACGGTAAAAGAGAAACGGGAACGGAGTAACGGTAAAAGCAGTGAGATCACGGAATGGATGCAAAGTTTTTATATCGGGGCGATCGGTGGCATCCACTTCGTAACTTGTTTAGTGGTTTCTGTTCTGTATAAAAAGGATTATGTGAAGAATGAACACGCAGCATGTTCATCTGTTTTGAGCCGGAAGACGAAGAGGGGAAACCCGCAGCCGAAGTCTGGGCGCAATGAGGATTGTCATGGTGACGATCGCGGATCGATCATTCTTATTAGTAACTGACAAAGAGTATCAGAGACTGAGAGTACGATGAGATCCTGGCAGTCTGAGAGGCAGCTACTCACAGATCCAATCAGGATGGTGGTGCTGCGATCACTATGGGGTTAGGTGGAGCCGCTCCCCCAGCAACTAGTAGTAAACAGCTTACAGCCACGGCTAACTCTGGGAGCCAAGGTTTTTTCTATAGTCTATTTTTTACCTTGTTCCCCCAAAGAATTACACATTTATTCTCATCTCGTTTTGACCTATGATATTTTTTCAAAAATTGCATAGAAACGAATGAGGAATTGCCTTAATTTTCATGCTAATAATATTGTAAAACTGTGTTGTTTGCAATATTTTTACATCCGTTTATGAAATTTACAGTATATATTGTAATCCTAAATGATAAAAATCATTTCTTGTGAATATTTGACATTTTCACAGTGAAAAAAAATGATGCCACATAAGACAATATTATATATAATATAATGGTTTCTATTAAAGTAAAATCAAAATAGGTCAAAAACGACCATATGTACCTGGACTCCTAAGGGTTAAAGTCCATACCGAGTCCATACCGGACTTTAGAAGAACAAAATAAATCAAGCTAGCTTCACTGCAGGGCCTGTTCACCTTGGTGAACAAAACTGCTGCTTGAATTCTGACACAGCTTGACAATGAGAAAATCATTCACCTTAATTCAACCGTTTCAACAAAGATGCATTAAAAGTGTCAATTTTCTTAAAATAAAAGTTTGGATTTAAACAGAGTTGGCAAGTTTACTCTGTAAAAGTGTAAATAATATCTCTATAAGCAATCTACTTAAGGATACTTTTAATAGGCTGCATTTCCTGAAATGCGTTTCTAATCTTATCAATTGTATCATATTTTAGCTCATATTTTATTAGCTTATTTGATTTAATTGAATCAATTAATTACTTTCATTTTTCTGTTTGTTTGTTTTCAAAACCAGTTTCTCTTGTAAACGAGATCTTGGGTGTCAATGAGACAACCTGTTTAAATTCTGGTCAAATAAAAAACAATAATTAATAAATAATGACTGCATTGGAACTGCTCACAGTTGTAAAATTAGTACCTTATTGCCATGGTTACACATCACAACAGAGCAAATCAGAGCAAAAATCCTGCCAGCCACACAAAATGCTTGAATTTGTCCAAAGATCAAAATGTTTATTTCTTAATAGAGAATGAGCAAATTACATTTAATTTCATGGTTTTAGTATCGATAATCTAAAAGATTTGAACATTTATTTGGTAAAAGTGTAAAAAATAATCTTAGTGTGGTTGTTTTGTTACCATGGTTACAGCTCCTGTTTGTCCACAAACACATTTCAACAAAAGAAAATCAACAGCTTTAAGCTCCGCCCCCTTTTCCAGATTCCTGATCTAAGTCCAGTTGTGTATCTGTGCCCAGATGTGGAAATTGGTGATTTAGATGAAAAAATGTGGCAAATTTAAGGTTGTAGCTGGTAGATTAAGAACCCAAATTTCATATTTATTTATATGGAAAAATATTTGTTCTTTTCAATTCACAGCTAAACATGACATAACATCTTTAAAGAGTAGCAATATTACTAAATGTGGAAAAGTTCAAGGTGTATGGATACCTCTGTAGGACACTATGTATTATAAACTAACTCAGAGTTTATAATACATAGACAAGACGGCTTATGATTGTTTTGGGGTTTGACCTGAACCTTCAGAGACACATAAAGACAGTTACAAAGTCGGCCTTTTGTCACCTGAAGAACATTTCCAGTGTTTAAAATGATTCCAGGAAACTTTTTCAGTTGCATTGATTATTGTAGCAGTGTCTTCACAGGTCTGAATAAAAAAATCCTCCACATGCAGCTGGTCCAGAACGCTGCTGCTGGCATTCTGACTAAAACCAGGAACATAGAGCACATCACCCCAGTTCTAAAGTCCTTCAAGGTCCACAGCCAGAACCAAACATGGAGAAGCAGCATTTAGTTTTTAGGCTCCACTAATCTGGTACAAACTTCCAGAAAACTTCAGAAACATTGAGTTCCTTTAAACTAATACTACAAACCCACCTGTCTAGAGCTGCTTTTAAGACATTGTAATGTTTGTTGCTGTTTTCTTTTATCATATTTAATTCTTTTATCATATAATCTGCTGGAATGTCCTTCAGCTAGTATAGTGGCAACATCCGTCCCCTCAGAGAGGATCTTCTCTAAAACTGGACAGATCATAACTGAGAGAAGGAACAGGATCAGCCCTGCCAAGGTGTTTCTCAACGCCAATCTGTAAGTCTTGAGTGATTTAACACAGTGAGTTCTTCATCTCTAGTGGTTCAAAACTTGTGTTGTTCACATGTTTTTTATCCTTCATAGTTTTATACTTTAATTTAATAGCAATTTATTTGATATTTGTATTGTGGCACCTTTTCTGTTATGCAGCTGCTTTGATACTTTTTCGTATTGTGGAGGGTGTTTGTATTTATATTTAACTGTTTGATTTATTTTAAGCTATTTTTGTGGAAGTGGTGCTATTTTGTGATAATTTAATTGGTTATAATAAAAGGTTTATTTATAAAGCATTGTTATGCGGCATTTTTACTCATCATAAGTGCTTAACAATGTCAATAATGAAACAAAATATTATAAAATTAGGTTTAAGCTATTAAGTAATTAATAATGTCAAAAATATATATGGGGAGCCGTTTGGGAGCCGAAAGAGCCGGCTCTCCACAGTAAGAAGAGCCATTACAGTCGCATCTCGAAAAGGAGCCGAAAATCCCATCGTTCGTATCAACGTCTCCTTCTTTGGCGGAGCGTATTCGCGTTAGGTTCCCGAGTTCTGACTGTATGATTGCCCAAAAACGAGGCCCGTCCGACAAAAATGCGACAGAAGAAGCTGAGAGTCCGAAAAAGCGCCGGACCAGACACGTAGCGGCTCTGATTCTGGCTAGAGGCGGTAGCAAAGGGATCCCGCTGAAGAACATCAAGCTGCTAGCCGGCGTGCCTCTGGTGGGCTGGGTGCTGAGAGCCGCCATCGACTCGGGAGAGTTTGACAGGTAGGTTTTAAAGTCCATTGCGTTACCTCGCAATACTGTACTGGTCAGTTATGCAGCGTAATTGAATACTATAAGCCATGTGCGTAGGTTTGTGTATGGACGGTTGTGACATGTCACGACCAATATTCAAGGGATATGAAATAGTCCCGGCCAATTTTTGCCATATTAATTAAATTAATTAAAGTTGTAAGGTCCCACCAAAACTTAGACCAAACCTACGCCCTTGCTATAAGCCCACTCTAATTGCTCTTCTTACTGTGGAGAGCCGACTCTTTCGGCTCCCAAACGGCTCCCCATATATATTTTTGACATTATTAATTACTTAATAGCTTAAACCTAATTTTATAATATTTTGTTTCATTATTGACATTGTTAAGCACTTATGATGAGTAAAAATGCCGCATAACAATGCTTTATAAATAAACCTTTTATTATAACCAATTAAATTATCACAAAATAGCACCACTTCCACAAAAATAACTTAAAATAAATCAAACAGTTAAATATAAATACAAACACCCTCCACAATACGAAAAAGTATCAAAGCAGCTTCATAACAGAAAAAGTGCCACAATACAAATATCAAATAAATTGCTATTAAATTAAAGTATAAAACTATGAAGGATAAAAAACATGTGAACAACACAAGTTTTGAACCACTAGAGATGAAGAACTCACTGTGTTAAATCACTCAAGACTTACAGATTGGCGTTGAGAAACACCTTGGCAGGGCTGATCCTGTTCCTTCTCTCAGTTATGATCTGTCCAGTTTTAGAGAAGATCCTCTCTGAGGGGACGGATGTTGCCACTATACTAGCTGAAGGACATTCCAGCAGATTATATGATAAAAGAATTAAATATGATAAAAGAAAACAGCAACAAACATTACAATGTCTTAAAAGCAGCTCTAGACAGGTGGGTTTGTAGTATTAGTTAAAAGGAACTCAATGTTTCTGAAGTTTTCTGGAAGTTTGTACCAGATTAGTGGAGCCTAAAAACTAAATGCTGCTTCTCCATGTTTGGTTCTGGCTGTGGACCTTGAAGGACTTTAGAACTGGGGTGATGTGCTCTATGTTCCTGGTTTTAGTCAGAATGCCAGCAGCAGCGTTCTGGACCAGCTGCATGTGGAGGATTTTTTTATTCAGACCTGTGAAGACACTGCTACAGTAATCAATGCAACTGAAAAAGTTTCCTGGAAGCATTTTAAACCCTGGAATGTTCTTCAGGTGACAAAAGGCCGACTTTGTAACTGTCTTTATGTGTCTCTGAAGGTTCAGGTCAAACCCCAAAACAATCATAAGCCGTCTTGTCTATGTATTATAAACTCTGAGTTAGTTTATAATACATAGTGTCCTACAGAGGTATCCATACACCTTGAACTTTTCCACATTTAGTAATATTGCTACTCTTCAAAGATGTTATGTCATGTTTAGCTGTGAATTGAAAAGAACAAATATTTTTCCATATAAATAAATATGAAATTTGGGTTCTTAATCTACCAGCTACAACCTTAAATTTGCCACATTTTTTCATCTAAATCACCAATTTCCACATCTGGGCACAGATACACAACTGGACTTAGATCAGGAATCTGGAAAAGGGGGCGGAGCTTAAAGCTGTTGATTTTCTTTTGTTGAAATGTGTTTGTGGACAAACAGGAGCTGTAACCATGGTAACAAAACAACCACACTAAGATTATTTTTTACACTTTTACCAAATAAATGTTCAAATCTTTTAGATTATCGATACTAAAACCATAAAATTAAACATAATTTGCTCATTCTCTATTAAGAAATAAACATTTTGATCTTTGGCCAAATTCAAGCATTTTGTGACTGGCAGGATTTTTGCTCTGATTTGCTCTGTTGTGATGTGTAACCATGGCAATAAGGTACTAGTTTTACAACTGTGAGCAGTTCCAAAGCAGTCATTATTTATTAATTATTGTTTTTTATTTGACCATAATTTAAACAGGGTGTCTCATTGACACCCAAGATCTCATTTACAAGAGAAACTGGTTTTGAAAACAAACAGAAAAATGAAAGTAATTAATTGATTCAATTAAATCAAATAAGCTAATAAAATATGAGCTAAAATATGATACAATTGATAAGATTAGAAACGCATTTCAGGAAAATGCAGCCTATTAAAAGTATCCTTAAGTAGATTGCTTTTGGAGATATTATTTACACTTTTACAAAGTATACTTGCCAACTCTGTTTAAATCTAAACTTTTATTTTAAGAAAATTGACACTTTTAATGCATCTTTGTTGAAACGGTTGAATTAAGGTGAATGATTTTCTCATTGTCAAGCTGTGTCAGAATTCAAGCAGCAGTTTTGTTCGCCAAGGTGAACAGGCCCTGCAGTGAAGCTAGCTTGATTTATTTTGTTCTTCTAAAGTCCGGTATGGACTCGGTATGGACTTTAACCCTTAGGAGTCCAGGTACATATGGTCGTTTTTGACCTATTTTGATTTTACTTTAATAGAAACCATTATATTATATATAATATTGTCTTATGTGGCATCATTTTTTTTCACTGTGAAAATGTCAAATATTCACAAGAAATGATTTTTACCATTTAGAATTACAATATATACTGTAAATTTCATAAACGGATGTAAAAATATTGCAAACAACACAGCTTTACAATATTATTAGCATGAAAATTAAGGCAATTCCTCATTCGTTTCTATGCAATTTTTGAAAAAATATCATAGGTCAAAACGAGATGAGAATAAATGTGTAATTCTTTGGGGGAACAAGGTAAAAAATAGACTATAGAAAAATCCTTGGCTCCCAGAGTTAGCCGTGGCTGTAAGCTGTTTACTACTAGTTGCTGGGGGAGCGGCTCCACCTAACCCCATAGTGATCGCAGCACCACCATCCTGATTGGATCTGTGAGTAGCTGCCTCTCAGACTGCCAGGATCTCATCGTACTCTCAGTCTCTGATACTCTTTGTCAGTTACTAATAAGAATGATCGATCCGCGATCGTCACCATGACAATCCTCATTGCGCCCAGACTTCGGCTGCGGGTTTCCCCTCTTCGTCTTCCGGCTCAAAACAGATGAACATGCTGCGTGTTCATTCTTCACATAATCCTTTTTATACAGAACAGAAACCACTAAACAAGTTACGAAGTGGATGCCACCGATCGCCCCGATATAAAAACTTTGCATCCATTCCGTGATCTCACTGCTTTTACCGTTACTCCGTTTCCATTTCTCTTTTACCGTAACTTGAGCAACTTTACTTCGTTTCTTAGCAACAAAATACAGCCCATAATTATTTGTTGAAGATGTGAGATTTCCAGTAAAGAAGTAAAATGTTGCAGTTATTTTTTTTACATTTGGAAGCTCATTTCCTGTCACATTCTCAGAAAATATACGTAAACGCGTCCATAGACGTCAGAGTTTAAATCTACCTGTCAAACTCTCCCGAGTCGATGGCGGCTCTCAGCACCCAGCCGACCAGAGACACCCCGGCCAGCGGCTTGATGTTCTTCAGCGGGATGTCTTTGCTTCCCCCTGTTGCCAGAATCAGAGCCGCTACGTGTCCTTTCCGGAGCTTCTTCGGTCTCTCAGATTCTTCTGGTATCGCATTTTCCTCGGGCGGGCCTCGTTTTCGGGCAATCATGCAGTCTTCTTGTCAGAACTCGGGACCAAAACGCGAATACGGGTCCGCTAATGAATGAGACGTTGATACGAACCAGGAGACGGCAACAGCCATAGATATCGCCGGGTGTCACCGTACTAGTGATGTGTCGGTCGCAAACATCCGGCTCTAAGAGCCGGCTCTTTGAAGTGAACGATTGGAACCGGCTCCACAATGGGAGCCGTTTTAGGATCCTATTTGGGAGCCGGGTTTTTTTCTACAGTATATCGCTGTCTCTCCGCCTCCCTGTCGTTGTGCTTGTGCTCTGCAAGTGCCAGAGCCGATAGTTTTTCCCCACATCGTTTTTTTTTGTCCTGCGGTGCCTCGCTGTCTCTCCCCCCCCTTCTCCCTCTCCTTGCGCATTTTGCTCTTCTGCTAGAGCGGAGAGTTTTTTTCCCTCGGTCGGTCCACTGCCCTCATGTCAAGCGTGCGCTCCACACATCTGACCAATCACACATAGTTTCAATTAATAATGTGGCGGGAAAACACTGAAAAAAAGTTTATCTCCACTTTTTTTGTGGAAACGGCTGGCAGTTGGCCAAGCTGTGGTCAAGAAGCACGCACGACAGAAAG
This sequence comes from Xiphophorus maculatus, assembly GCF_002775205.1. Classification (NCBI taxonomy): domain Eukaryota; kingdom Metazoa; phylum Chordata; class Actinopteri; order Cyprinodontiformes; family Poeciliidae; genus Xiphophorus; species Xiphophorus maculatus. The sequence goes on from NC_036456.1 coordinate 26,752,871, forward strand.
AAGGGGAGTCAGTGTGAGAACTGAATAGGTGAAAATAAATGAGTGACAGAAAACGGGGCAAGATTTGGACTCATTTTAATGCTACATCAAGCTCCAGGGCAGAGTGCAGACTGTGCAAAGTCAGCATTTCCTATCGTGCAGGCTCGACAAACAACCTGCACAGGCACATGCGGACATCACACGCATCGGTATTGCTGGAGGAGTCGAGGCCAGAAAGGGAACCACAACCTTCTGACAGCGCGAGTGCAACAACTACTGCAGCTGCTTCTTCAGGTGCAAGAACATCAACTGCTCCTTCGGCAACAATGTCTGCCCCCATTCCTACATCCCAGCCTGGATCCCAGCTTCCTGCATCCACAACCCAGAGCTCTATGAAGCAGTTCCTGCAGAAGTCTCTAACTCCAGCAAGACAGAGCGCAATCGATGAGGAGCTTGCCAAGATGGTGGCACGTGATTTCCAGCCCTTTTCCATTGTAGAGGATGTCGGATTTAGGAGTTACTGCCATGCCCTCAATCCCATGTATGCCCTCCCCAGCCAAAAAACCCTGTCACAGAAAATAATCTCAGGCCTATATGATGCAGCACGGGCCTCCCTGCAAGAAAGGGTGAAGAGAGCCTCAGCTGTATGCTTGACCACTGACTGCTGGACATCCCGCACCGCCACATCATTTATGTCTGTCACCTGCCATTTCATTGAAAACTACAGTATGGTGTCATCTCTGCTGGACTGTTTTGAGTTTAGTGACAGGCACACATCCTTAAACCTGGCAGAAGAGCTCCTCCGAGTGGCAAGAGAGTGGGGGGGTGGAAAACAAAGTTGTGTGTTGTGTCACAGACAATGCAGCCAACATTACAAGAGCCATCCAGCTGTTGAAATGGACACACCATCCATGCTTGGCACACACCATTAATCTATTTGTGAGAAATGCTCTGAGGGCTATGAAGCCCACTGTGGACAAAGTGAAGGCAATAGTGGAATTTTTCCACCGAAGCACAGCAGCCACCCAAAAACTTAAGTCCACCCAGCGGCAGATGTCTATGGCAGAGCTTAAGCTCAAACAGGAGTGTGTCACCCGCTGGAATTCTACATTCCATATGATCCAGCGAATGCTTGAATCAAAGGATGCGGTTATTGCAACATTGGCAGTGATCAATGCACCTGTGGCTCCTCTCGAAAAGGAGCCGAAAATCCCATCACTGCAACAGAGACACAATCAAAACTGTCAGATGACTTATTACCCGCGATAATAACTCAGAAATAGTCCAAATTAGGATGTATTTTTATTTCTTTCCTACTTACGGAAGGTTTCTGTTTATATCGTAGGTTTGTGGTGCCTTTCTATCCTAAAGACAGATATAAAACTTCAGATATTTCACTAAAATATACTAACATTCATGGAAAAACCTCACATAACCTTATATTAAAGCAGAAAGTACGGTGTAAGAAAGGCTTACAGTATTCAATTACACCTGCATAACTGACCAGTACAGTATTGCGAGGCAACGCAATGGACTTTAAAATCTACCTGTCAAACTCTCCCGAGTCGATGGCGGCTCTCAGCACCCAGCCCACCAGAGGCACGCCGGCTAGCAGCTTGATGTTCTTCAGCGGGATCCCTTTGCTACCGCCTCTAGCCAGAATCAGAGCCGCTACGTGTCTGGTCCGGCGCTTTTTCGGACTCTCAGCTTCTTCTGTCGCATTTTTGTCGGACGGGCCTCGTTTTTGGGCAATCATACAGTCAGAACTCGGGAACCTAACGCGAATACGCTCCGCCAAAGAAGGAGACGTTGATACGAACGATGGGATTTTCGGCTCATTTTCGAGATGCGACTCTAAAGGCTCTTCTTACTGTGGAGAGCCGGCTCTTTCGGCTCCCAAACGGCTCCCCATATATATTTTTGACATTATTAATTACTTAATAGCTTAAACCTAATTTTATAATATTTTGTTTCATTATTGACATTGTTAAGCACTTATGATGAGTAAAAATGCCGCATAACAATGCTTTATAAATAAACCTTTTATTATAACCAATTAAATTATCACAAAATAGCACCACTTCCACAAAAATAGCTTAAAATAAATCAAACAGTTAAATATAAATACAAACACCCTCCACAATACAAAAAAGTATCAAAGCAGCTGCATAACAGAAAAGGTGCCACAATACAAATATCAAATAAATTGCTATTAAATTAAAGTATAAAACTATGAAGGATAAAAAACATGTGAACAACACAAGTTTTGAACCACTAGAGATGAAGAACTCACTGTGTTAAATCACTCAAGACTTACAGATTGGCGTTGAGAAACACCTTGGCAGGGCTGATCCTGTTCCTTCTCTCAGTTATGATCTGTCCAGTTTTAAAGAAGATCCTCTCTGAGGGGACGGATGTTGCCACTATACACAGTCTACCTGCCATCACGTGAGAGAGATGTGGATAGATCAGTACCTTTGTCTCCCACCAGCTCAGTGGGTCGGCACTGCGCTGGAAAAGAGGCTCCTCAAGGTAGGACCTCACTTCCAGAATAGCATCAGCTGTAGGATTCCTGGTTGCAGTGTCTCCGCTTGCCCGCTCCTCAAAAAACCTCCAAACAGCCGATGCTTGGGGCTCCTCCAGCTCACGTGCTGCTGCTCCCTCCTCTCCTCCATGACCCCCTTGCAGGTGAGATGACTGCCCATACCTTGATGCTGCTGTAGTTATTCTTTGGAGGGCTTCGTCGACTGCTCGGTTGTCATTAAAGGCCACCTTTTTGAAACGGGGGTCGAGGATGGTGGTTTCGGACAGAACTGTGTTGTGCTCCATCCGGTGGAATTTTTTGTCCATGCTTGAACAGAGAGAATTCACCAACTCCTTCACGCTCTCTGTGGTTACTCTGCTCTGGTGCTCTGCTGTCACCCCTGCACAGTATCAGCATTTTGGAGGCGGTAACATACCTGAAAAAAGAAGCATCAAAATATTATATTTTATATAATATTTATTTATATAGCCTATTTAGCAATATTATTTTAAGTTTCATTTCTAAATTGCTTTACATACTAATAATTTTATTTATTTAGTAGTATTATTTTCAGCCACTTCTAAACCTGTTTGTCAAATAAATAATTTAACAAATAAAAAAATTACAATGATAATAACATCATAATAAATTTTAATAGGTATCATAGTAATATTATAGTAAAGTTCAATGAGATGATGTTTGAACACTGTACCTCTCTGCGCTGATCTCCACTGTGACCTGGTCCAAGGGCTCCAGGACACTGCAGGCCTCTTGCAGAGCCTCCCACTCCTCTTGGCTGAGAGGAGCCACAGGTGCATTGATCACTGCCAATGTTGCGATAACCGCATCCTTTGATTCAAGCATTCGCTGGATCATATGGAATGTAGAATTCCAGCGGGTGACACACTCCTGTTTGAGCTTAAGCTCTGCCATAGACATCTGCCGCTGGGTGGACTTAAGTTTTTGGGTGGCTGCTGTGCTTCGGTGGAAAAATTCCACTATTGCCTTCACTTTGTCCACAGTGGGCTTCATAGCCCTCAGAGCATTTCTCACAAATAGATTAATGGTGTGTGCCAAGCATGGATGGTGTGTCCATTTCAACAGCTGGATGGCTCTTGTAAGGTTGGCTGCATTGTCTGTGACACAACACACAACTTTGTTTTCCACCCCCCCACTCTCTTGCCGCTCGGAGGAGCTCTTCTGCCAGGTTTCCGGATGTGTGCCTGTCACTAAACTCCAAACAGTCCAGCAGAGATGACACCATACTGTAGTTTTCAATGAAATGGCAGGTGACAGACATAAATGATGTGGCGGTGCGGGATGTCCAGCAGTCAGTGGTCAAGCATACAGCTGAGGCTCTCTTCACCCTTTCTTGCAGGGAGGCCCGTGCTGCATCATATAGGCCTGAGATTATTTTCTGTGACAGGGTTTTTCGGCTGGGGAGGGCATACATGGGATTGAGGGCATGGCAGTAACTCCTAAATCCGACATCCTCTACAATGGAAAAGGGCTGGAAATCACGTGCCACCATCTTGGCAAGCTCCTCATCGATTGCGCTCTGTCTTGCTGGAGTTAGAGACTTCTGCAGGAACTGCTTCTTAGAGCTCTGGGTTGTGGATGCAGGAAGGTGGGATCCAGGCTGGGATGTAGGAATGGGGGCAGACATTGTTGCCGAAGGAACAGTTGATGTTCTTGCACCTGAAGAAGCAGCTGCAGTAGTTGTTGCACTCGCGCTGTCAGAAGGTTGTGGTTCCCTTTCTGGCCTCGACTCCTCCAGCAATACCGATGCGTGTGATGTCCGCATGTGCCTGTGCAGGTTGTTTGTCGAGCCTGCACGATAGGAAATGCTGACTTTGCACAGTCTGCACTCTGCCCTGGAGCTTGATGTAGCATTAAAATGAGTCCAAATCTTGCCCCGTTTTCTGTCACTCATTTATTTTCACCTATTCAGTTCTCACACTGACTCCCCTTCTTTCTGTGCTTCTTGACCGCTGAGTGAGTGTCTGTACATAAACACCTGCCCACGAAGGCTATACAGGTTGGCCAATTGCCTGCCGTTTCCACAAAAAAAGTGGAGATAAACTTTTTTTTCCAGTGTTTTCCGCCACATTATTAATTGAAACTATGTGTGATTGGTCAGATGGGTGGAGCACACGCTTGACATGAGGGCAGTGGACCGACCGAGGGAAAAAAACTCTCAGCTCTGGCAGAAGAGCACAAGCACAACGACAGGGAGGCGGAGAGACAGCGATATACTGTAGAAAAAAACCCGGCTCCCAAATAGGAACCTAAAACGACTACCATTGTGGAGCCGGTTCCAATCGTTCACTTCAAAGAGCCGGCTCTTAGAGCCGGATCATTAGCGACCGACACATCACTAATACGAACCAGCAGACGCACATTGACGTCAACGTACGTCCAGTAGGAATTCTGCTTATTTGCACCGCCATTGTGTGCATTGAGGTCTTGTGCGCAAATCTGCCCCCCTGTGTCCGGAGCGCGCATTACAGCCACAGAGGCGGATCTGACCATTTTCACGGCGCTTCTGATCGATTTCTCGGTAAAAACAACTCAGTTAATCATGTCAAGCTTGTAACATTTAGTTTAATCGGCAGCTAGTGTTTACAAAATTGTAAATATAATTAAATAAACGAGGTCTTTTTACGCTGTTTTGTGTTATTTTAAACGCCAAGAGAATCGGTCATTTTCCAACTTTTGTCACTTCCGCCTGACAGAAATAAAAGTCAGTCACCAAAGCACAGTTTTCCAACACGTAGTGTGTATTTATAATTTTTCATTGCTGATATAAGAGGATTGCTGAAAGCATGGCACAAAAATTAAGACTTCCTGAAAATACGAGAGCGTGGACTTTCTGGTAAATCCCGTTCTAATGTAAAATATGACAGATTACTGTATTAAGGAAATTTCTAGTGTACTACAGGCTATCACACATAACAATTTTTGAGAATTTATCAACAGTTGCTCTTTATTCCCAAACGTTATGGGGGGAGGAGAGTAGAGAATGGATATTTCAGCTGCCTGAAATAATCTGTTCCCCCTCCATAACATGGGAACAAATTAATTCAGCAACAAGTCTTTAGCTGTGTTTATTCCTTTCATCATCAATAATAAATCCTGTAAGTTTGGTAGCATTTGCTCTTTATTTGACAAAGTTATAAGGGGGGAACCATATATTTTAGTAACCTAAAATAATCTGTTCCCCCTCCATAAAATGGGAACAAATTAATTCAGCAACAAGTCTTTAACTCTGTTTATTCCTCTTATCATCAACAATAAATCCTGTAAGTTTGGTGTAAACTGTATACAAATGTATACAAATGTGCAAAATGTGAATTTTGCACATTTGTATACATTCATTTACTGTAGGTTTCACATGCAGTCGGTTTAAATTCACCTGAGTACTCTCTGCTCTGCCACAGGCCAGTCGATGTCCACCTTGATCTCCAAGCTGTGCTCCGGCTTCATCTCAAGGTAGGCGACCCGACCGCCCTGCACACTGTAAAAAAAGTCTGTAAAATAAACAGTAAAAATCTGTGAAATCATGACAGAAAAATTTTGTAAAGAAAAACACAATGATATTTTGTTCATTTAACAGTATGATGTTGTATAATGTAGAACTGAAAATTATTGTAAAATTGCAAATAATACTGTATTTTGTTGTGGAAAACACACATTTTGTATGTTTAATGGAAAAAGTTGTATCCTTCACAACATTTTTACATTTCAGCAGTGAAAAACTAACATTTACATTCTGTGATTATTAAATCCAAATGAATTGGAAGCTAGCTTACCATTTTTTTTGCTAGGGAGAAGTAAGTTTGGGCTTCCCTGTTTAAGCTGTTGCCCCAACTCCAGATAAGTGGAAGATGGATGGATGGATGGACAATGAAATAAATGAATAAATGAATAGATTTGGAAATTAATGTGGAATTACATAATTATGATTCCACATTGTTTACTTCCAATTTTGTTTACAAGTTATCTATTTATATTCACTTGTGTTTTCCCACTTCTTTAGATTGTCATTTCCTCTTTAATTCATTTACTTATTCTTTGTCAATTTTGATTGGATCATTTCTTCATATTTCACGACTAACGTGGAGGAAACACCTGAATCAACAAGGAAGTCATGTACTTGCTTATTGGTACATGTATTTTATTTTATTTTTTTGGTTAACACTGGATTTTTTACCTTCACCGTTGCCATTATAAGCTCAAAGTTCGGCTACTGCAAGAAAGACGGAGATCACCGCTTTGTGCTCAAGTTCTCCCATTCGCTCCACAGCGCGGTCTGTTCTGCTCTCTGATTGGTCCGCTTACCTGGCGCCTGAAAGCTGTTTTGAACAAGTTCGTTCAACGGTTCTCATCTCAGAAGAAGCTGAATTGTGCTCAAACCTCGACAAAGAAAAGAACGCTGTTTGGACCTCGTCAGCTTTCAGCAAATGTAAGTTAAGCTTTATTTTCTTCAAACGTAAAAGGCACGGTAATTTGTGTTTCTGGGGAGATTAAATTTTGTTTTTAAGGCGTCATATTGCTTCTTGGAACAATATGCAGTCGAATCATTTTTTGCTACACCTGCAACACGTGTAACTTGTTGGGTAGGTTGAAATTGTTTAAACATGATTACATGTACGTTTTGCTGTAAAACACTCGAATCATTGAGGGGCTATGTGTTGCATTGCAGAGTGCACAGAAACGAGCCCAGTTGTGTATTCAAATGCCTCAGCACAGAATGTAAGCGGACATTTTGTACATATGCAGCGTTTAAAACTCATTTTTACCGAGTTCACAACGTGGCTTCACATCCCGAATCAGCCAAAGCCATTGTTGCTAAATTGAAATGCACCATTTCATTGTGTGGGCACCGAAGCCAAACTGTGAAAGAAGTCGTTGCTCATTTAAAGGAGCATATAATGGAGGGGAGGCCTGTAGCATGTCCAGTAAAAGCCTGCAAAAAAGTTTTCAGCGTCAAATCATCATTCACAGCTCATATGTCCCGTAAACATAGAGATTTTTCTGTGGATAACATTGATGTTTTGTACAAGGAAACTACAAATAAGATCGTTAGTCTGTCAGAAAACGATGGGCCTTCTGAGAGCTTTAATGATGCTCTGACTAATGAAAGTCACGAATTATCTCCAAATTTCAACAAGGATTATCTCAGAAACTTGTCTCTTTTCTACCTGAAACTTCAAGGACAGCTGCTTCTTCCAGCTTCCACAATACAGAACATCGTTGAAGAGATGCAAAATGTGCATGAGCTGGGAATGGATTACACTTTGACTAAAGTAAAGTCGCTTTTAAAAGATGACATGTGTCTTGCAGATGATGCTGTTGCTAAAATCTGTGATTGTGTAAGAGATTCAGATTTATTTTCTGTTTGTCATCATGGGCCACTGAGAACAACATATTCAAGAACTCAGACTTTAAAAAAAATGTTCAAATACACAGAACCAAAGCAAATATCTTTAGGAAGTGATGAAAACATGACCCAGAGATTTTCTTACTACATACCCATTAAACAGACACTAAGTGCACTTTTAGAATCAGATTTATGGAAGAATTCAGTGTTGGAACAGTCCATTGACTCACACCCGGATGTTTTCTGTGACATAAGTGATGGCCAAAACTTCAAGTGCAACCAGTTCTTCATTGAAAATCCTGGGTGCCTGAAGCTTATTCTCTACCAAGATTCCTTTGAAATTGTTAACCCCCTTGGTTCAGCAAAGAAGAAACACAAAGTTGTCGCTATTTATCTATCTGTGGCTAACTTACCTGCTCATGTGCGGTCAAGCACTGATCACATGTCTCTAGTTTCATTGTGTTCCGAGAACGATTTAAAACAGTTTGGAACTGCAAAGGTTTGCTCTGAACTTCTCATGGATTTGAGAGATTTAGAGGAACATGGCATTATTGCAGGTGAAGAAACAGTGTTCTGTGTTGCTGGTGACAATTTAGGATCACACATCATTGGTGGGTTTACTGAAAACTTTAGTACTTCTCAGTACTTTTGTAGGTACTGTGAAATCACAAGAAAATACTTTCTTAATGATCCAAATGCTTGTGGTCCACAGCGAATCCCTGAAGCTTACAACTTGGCTGTCCATCATCGAGAGATTGGAAGCAATCAAGACATCAAAGGTGTCAAGGTAAACTCTGACTTCAACTCACTAAAGTCTTTTCATGTTTGCCAACCTGGTCTTCCACCTTGCTTAGGCCATGACTTATTTGAGGGTGTCGTATCCTATGATCTTGCACTATACTTGAAATATTTCGTTAAAACAAAGAAATGGTTTACATATTCCCAGTTCAACCGTAGAATCAAGCAATTCAAGTACAAAGGATCAGATGCTCTCACAAAGCCATGCCCTGTCAACTCTGAGGCAATCAGGCTTTCAGGTCAAGCTGTTCAAAACTGGAACTTGCTGAGATTGTTGCCAGTGATTATTGGTGACAAGATACAAAATCCACAAGATGATGTTTGGCAGACAACTCTCCAGCTCAAAGACATTGTGGATTTGATTTGTGCACAAAAGATTTCTTTGCCACAGGTTGCCTTTCTCGAAATAATAATCCAAGAATATTTGGAATAAAGAAAATCTTTATTTCCTGAAACTTCACTTAAACCAAAACATAATTTCTTACTATCCAGCCCTAATTTTGAAATTTGGACCTTTGATTAGGTTGTGGACAATGCGTTTTGAGAGTAAACATGTCTACTTTAAAAGATGTGCAAGTCATTTAAAAAATTTTAAAAACATATGCTTGACACTATCAGAAAGACACTGATGTTTCAGGCTTACATCTCAGCTGGCCCTAGATGCAATCAGCTGCTGCTGGTCAAGGACAGTTGTGTTTTTTACTCAAGCCTCTACAGTGATGAAATGAAACATGCAGTAAAATACCTGGGATTTTCTGAAAAAGACACAAGTATTTCCACAGAGATCCAATATAAGGGAACAGTGTATAAAAAGGGGCATTTCTTGGTTTCAAAGAATGATGAGTATATGGAGTTTGGAGTGCTGGTTTTAATTCTGATTCAAAACGAAACTGATGTGTATTGTGTTATGGATGTACAAACAGCTGTCTATCATCCTGATTACCATCTGTATTCAGTGACAAAACAGACTTCAAGCACTTTGTGTATTAACATAAATGACTTGGTTGACTTTTACCCTTTGACCTCTTATCAGGTAAATGGACAACAAGTTGTTCCTCTGAAACACAGTGTGTTTTCAAAATAAAAATGTCTTTATATACCATGATGGAAAGGCCACTTAAAACAGATATGTTGATGTGTACAAAAATAATAAAGAAAAAACAGGGAGAGAAGTTTGACTAAAAATTTAAGGATGTACATGACTAAAAAGTGTGAATCAGGCACGATATTTTGTTTGACACTAAGTATGAGTCTCTTTAATTTGTACATAGTTGAATACATGTTATATTACGGTGATCTTGTTTTTTTTACCATTATTTTGTCTGATTTTATTCCAGAAATGGCTGAGCAAACATTTTTACGCAGCGCTATCAGTGAAGTGTTGCCCGATCTTGCAGAGGCTTCAAAAGACATTCTCGAGGAGACTTTGCAGTCAATTGGAGTAGAAACGTATGATGACTTCCAGTTCATTGTTGAGGAAGACTTGCTGTCAGCATTAAGACCAATTCAAGCCAGAAAGGCACTTGCTGCTTGGAAATTCAGATGTAAGTAAAATTGTAGAAAAGCAAAAATCAACCATTAAACACTGATATTCATATTCAGTTCTGATAACTTATTTGTTTTTTTGTGTTTTTGAAGGCCGGACCCCTGAAACCAGCAGGTCCTCAAGTAATGCATCACCAGATACTCCTCCATCAGAGCAGTCTTTGTCCCCGCTAAGTGTGTCATCAAACTCCTCCAGCAGCAACCAGACATCTGCAGCAGACTGGGTGGACACCTTTGAGATACCATGGGAAAAGTTCTCAGAAGAACTGATGCAGGCATTAGAGAGAGGTAAACGGCCAAGTCCAAAAATGAGGAAGGAGATGGTCAGGATTGTGGTGTCTGAAATGATGCAAAAAAGTTCTTACTTGGGTAAAAGGAGTTCTACAGAGGTTGCAAAGAAGATGGTGGCAAAATATCCAAAATCTCTACAAGACGTTATTGATGGAGATGTCATTGGCCCTGGTTATCATTCACTCGTCAAACAACTTCAATATCAAATTGACAACGTGAAGCGATCTACAATGCCTAAAATAAGAAAGTGAAAGCGCTGCTCTGAAAACTCTGACACAGATGAAATTCCTCAGGAACAGAGAGCTGCAATTCAGGACACCTATGGGTGTATCAACTGGAATGTAAAATTCCTTCCTCTTGGAGAAACTGCTGAAAGTCAGCAACAGAAGAAGGACAAGCTCAAGATGATGTCTCTGCAGAAGGAGGCCAATCCTGAGGAGATGAAACAATTACTGAGGACAACTTTCTACTCAGCGCAAAGATATTAACCAGGGGAAAAGCATTCAAGATGTCTTGGAAGCCTGGCCTGTTTTATTTCATGACATTGGGATTGCTGTACACTACAATGAACTTACTGGACTTGGATTGAAGGAAACCTTCATGAGGAACATGGATATGAAGGGAAGAAGACTGCTGAACTACATGAACACTGTTTGTGTGAACAAAAACAAAAGGTTTTTCCAGGCTCAGACAAAGTTGAAGATGTTAAGGGGAGAACTGGACGGTTACTCTGAAGATGTTAAAGAGCTGATGCTCCTACTTCTCTGCTACTTCAATGAAAATGAAGAAGCAATGTTCTTCTGTGTGGAGGACACATGCCTAGCTGAAGAGGTACAGATGGAGAATGTCTCCTTGACTCCCACTATCATTGTGTGTGGTGAGTTCATTTTTGTTTTTCCAGTTTCTTTGACCTGTTGTCTTTTTTGTTGTCTTGTCCCCTTTCTTTGCCCTTTTGTCCATCTGGCATTTTGTTTAATATTGTTGTTTTTTTTCAATTATTTTCTTATGCTTTTACTATACTAATATTTTTTTTGTACTTTTTACTTAATTTGTTATTTTTCATATAAATGTCATTGTTTTGTTGTATCAGGAGTCTAAATTTATTTGTTCTTTCTCCTTAGGTCAATCCTGCTTCCATGCTAAACGATTCATGCTGAGTGTGGATCAACAGATTGGAAACAACAACATCTCCTGTTTTATTTCTGCCCTCTGCATGATTATTGTTTTAACATACATTATCCATCGGGGCTGGCGTCTACACTGGAGTTTCTGCAGAGGTATGAGTTGTGTTTTTTTTAATTGTAGGGAGTTAAATTTGACTTTTGACAACTTTTATATCTTGAATAAAATGTTTATTTCTTTGTGAAGCACATTTTGATGTAGTTTTCTGTTTGCCCTCTTTATCTTAAGGTGTTTCTTCGTTTCTTAGCAACAAAATACAGCCCATAATTATTTGTTGAAGATGTGAGATTTCCAATAACAAAGAATAAAATGTTGCGTTTATTTTTTTTTTACGTTCGGAAACTCATTTCCTGTCACATTCTCAGAAAATATACGTAAACGCGTCCATAGACGTCAGAGTTTAAACCTACACTGTTAGCCTTTGCTGTATTTTTTACAGTTAAATACCACAAAATGCCCAGTAAAACTAACATATGACATCTTTACAAGTAGTTACTGTAATTTGCATTGCATTATGGGTATAGTACATAGTATTACAGTAACTTACTGTATGTTTTGAATTTGCAGTAATTACTGTTTACACATTGCAGTAGTGGTTCTGTACTTATAATATAAGAATTATGTTTGATTTCCAACGGTCATCATAGCTGCCTCATCGTGGTTCCCTGTTTCTGTATTTTTACTCCTTTAGTGGTTAACATATTTTTAAGGCAGAAAGAGAGAATGTACTTTTGATTTTTCCACATCCTAGCTAACATTAACATGCAGTTTATCTAGCTACGTCATCAAGCGTGGCTTCGCTTCCAATGTTTTTCTGACGTTTGTTTTAAACTCCGAAGCTTTTTCTCTCCAAGTGCAAGTGCAGCTCTGTCGCCGTGCTGTGGGCTCACACTGCTTCAGCTCTTCAAGACAGGTAAAAAAACACTTCTTAGAAAACTGTTTGAAGCCAAAACCTAGTCTGGAAATGTACATTTTAGATGGAGTTAATGTAGCTTATAGCATCATGCTATCATGCTATAACTTAGCATTATAGCATGAGCTGGTTTGTGCTGGTTAGCCTGGTAAAATAACGTTACCTTTACGTTACTAACTCTGGTGTTTTATATAACTGGCATATTGCAACCTTATAAGTTACGTGTCTGTCAATGAGGTGAAAGAAAGGAAAATATGATGATGTTATTTTTTGAGCTAGTTCGGAATTAACGTTAGCTAAGGTGCTAATTTTACCGCTGAAGGTTTTAGCTTGACTTTTGCCGCATAATCTTCCTCGGGCGGCTTTGGGTTGAGATGAGCTCAGTGCTGAGTGTCTGTTAGCATTGTTGTTACATCCTTTGTCGAACAATATAAGCTTAACTGATAATTGATCCCCCCCTTTTTTCTTTTTTTTGCATCTAATGACTGTTCATTTGTTTAAACCATGACCTTGCAAATGTTAAAAGTGCAGATTAGCTACAGTAGGTCAGCAAGGATGAATTCTAACGTTTTTTCTTTCTATTCTTCAATGACTTTTTTTTTTAACTCCCAAGCTTTTTCCCTCCAAGTGGCTGTGCAGTTCTGTCCTGCTGACTGCTAACATAGCTTCAGCTCTTCAAAAGACAAGACAACAGGTAAAAAGACAGCTCTTCAAACATATTTGATTTGAAAATGTAGATAACTTCCTGACCATCTCATGACCTCCCACATTGTCTGTCTTATTCTTTACAGTTCAGCTTCCACAAGATGGATCCCACTGATTTTGTTTGACGAATGGAATAAAAGTTCTTCTGATGTAGGAAATGCATCTAACAATATTTATTGATATGAATGCTTACCATACGGTACATTATCACACTTGCACCGTTATTGTGATGTATTGTGTAACAGTGCACATTTAAGCTACTGCTAACTGCTTTCTGACAATGCAGCCTCTGCTGGTTTTTGACTGTTCACCATTTCAATGATATACGTGTTCATGTTGGTGCTAACCTTATGTGGTACATAAAATTTGTAGTGCCCAATTTTTTTTAGTTGTTCTTTTGTTGTACAGTGTGCAACAAATACAAAAAGTTATGTAAAGATTGTTATTGTTATTGGATCCAGATGCATTCAAGTGTCCATATTGAATGAAATACAGTTCATATTCAAATGAAGTTAAGTATATTCTATATTTTTTTATGAGTCAGTCTTTTAATAGTTTATGGCTGGCACTTGATGCACCCTCCAGGACAAAAAATACAAAGTTTTTGTAAGCCTTAAGTTTTCCCTTCAGGTAAGGTCAGTGCTGAAAATGAGAAAAATGTCATTTTTTGGCCAACATGAAGAAAAAAAGCTGTTACGATTACTCTACTTCACAAACTATAGTTGCACACAACTGGTCATTATGCAAAAGAAAAAAAGAATTGGGAGGGAAATGCAGCTTATTTGGCATCTGAAGAGGGAGACCTTTTTTGTAAACCTGGTGTTGAACTTGCATGCCTTTCCTATATTAGTTAAATTTAGTCTAAATTGCTATCGCTATGGCTTCTGCCCCCCTTGAACAGAGGAGTCTAGGTAGCCTGCTACAGTCAACACTAGGCCTAAGCTAAATACACCACGTGTGGAACTGAAACAATGCCAAACAAAGTTCATTTATACAGGTCACGTTATGCTCAAGATTTCACAATAGTGACCAAGCTATAGTTACTGAAACAGGATTATAACCATTTCATAAGACGTTACCTCGATGTGTTTCTTCAAGTTGGACGGGGAGTTTTTGTAAGATAGAATTTCCACATCTTCGGGCAGGAATAACATAAACTGCATGCGGTACGACGAATCTTTAACACCCACGAAAGAGTATATTGTGTTTAAATAAGGCCATGGGCTCTCATCACCAGCTGGTGGTTCCCCTGGAGCCGTGTCGAGTAGTGCCAGTCGTTGGGGTTTCCGTCTCCTCCTCCATGTGACCGCTGCTGATAGCGAGACTTGCTTTGTGTTTAATGGGAGAAGGGAAACAGGTGTATCCTATTGATGGTGATGAACAAACCCAGGCAAGCAGGCTGTTGCAGTAAATCAGTAGGTGGGGTCGAAACACTTGCGTTTCTCTCTCTCGCTTTTTTTGTAACAAGTAACTAAACCACACATTGAAAATGTATCGGAGTGAAAGTATGCAATTAAGTTCGGAAATATAGTGAAGTAAAAGTGAAAGTCATCAAACATTTTCATACTCGAGGAAAGTATGAAGTACTCCAAAATATACTTAAGTAAAGTAGTGAAGTATTTTTACTTCGTTACTATACAACACTGAGTGCAGCGATATATTACAGCACTACTGCACTACTGAGCTATTTCTATATTGTGAAATCTAAAGAATTTAACTAGTCATAATTAAGCTTAAGATATCTTAAGTTACAATTGTGTGAGCTTTCAAATTGTAAATCATGCTATTTAAGATTCAAGGTCTTGCTTAGATACATCAAAATGTAACAGAAGATATATTGAATTGTTATTTTTACAAGTCAGAATGGAAATGGAAATATCCTAAATTACTATTCAGAATAGTCAAAATGTAGTTCTTTTTAGATATCTATGTACAGTTAAGCGGACAAAACCGATTATATATTAAAACGACCTGCCATAGGATTTCTTACCTGGAGAATAAACCTGTCTTGTTGCGTTGTTAAAAAAAACAGACAGGAAAGTTTCACTTTCACCTGTTTCTGTTGCGCAGATTATTTTCTATCAACCTCCAACGGAAGGTAAGATAATCCTGTCGTTGCGGACGCAGCTGTGTAAATAATGATTAATCTATCAATAGGATTCCTCTTTATGATTTATTCCATGTTACAGGACCAGCAGCAGCTGATCAGTTCAGAGGAATGAGGAGAACGGCTCAAGAAGCCTCGTTAATTTTCGACCTTTTGTATTATCCACCTAGAATCTGCAGATAGAGAAGCTGCTCCATCCCAGGTGAGGCTCAGCTCACTGCTGCCTCACCTGCATTTTAACGGGAAAATGCAAAAATTCTGCGATTTTGAAGAAATAAATAATCAGAATTGGTTAAGCTAAATGAAAAATAGGTACTTTATAGTAGAAACCACAGGATGAAAATAACAATATAAATTATTTTATCATTATATATTATTTTTAAATGATAACAGGTGAAGCTCTGCCTCTATACACACACACACACACTGCACTTGTGTGGAAGGTTACATCTTGATATTAAGCAGTTTGTAGTTTAATTTGCCATAACTAATGACTGCCGCCTTTTGTGCAAACATCCTTCTGTTCTCTAGCACCTCTTGTAAAATCTAGTTGGGCACAAAAAGTATGAAAACCACACATCTATTCTCATTTAATCTTTTATTGATAATCAGTTTATTGCTCTGAACAGCTACTCCATGACAAACATTTAATTTTCCTGTCAGTGCTATAATAGTAGCATATTATATTATTACAGTAATATTAGAGCAAACAGAAATCAACAACTGCAATTTGGTACAAAACCATGTTATGTCCAGGGCATGTGGGTGAACAAATCAGATCGATCATCAGGACAGAGTAAAAGCAGCAAAGCGCCAGAAACATAATCAGTGCTATCTGTAAGAGTTTATGAGCCGAATGTACAACAAACACAATGAAATGTTATGAATTAGTGGAAGAACTTCAGAAATCTGTCTTTTTATTCAGTAATCTATAGCTTGATTCTCATTGTGTTTTGTTTTTAAAGTGTAATCTCACAATATTGTCTCAGGATTTTTTATGAAAACCAACCACCAGATTTAGAACAACAACAATCTAATGAGTAAACTGAACTAAGACGTGCAGAAAAGAAAAGAAAAGAAAAATGTGGCTTTTAGTGTCAACAACCAACAGGAACGGCTGCTGTGGAGAAAATCCTAGGTAAACCCAAGCTATTCTAATTTTTAAACAAGTACTGACGTTGTTTCTTGGCGTCTTTTGCCTTCATGATCCGTTCCGATGCCATGGCAACCACCATCCCAAGCGCTTCACACTGCGACCAGGGCCGCAGCCTGCTTCCGGATCCCGGCCTTCTGCTTCTGGAGCAGGACGTGTTCAGCAAACTCCCACACAGCGCCAGCCCCGCCGCCATGCTTGCAGGCAAACTTGCCGACCCTGATGGCGTCGGGCTGGGCGTCTGCCGGCGCCGCGCTCAGACCCGCCAGCCGCAGACATCTGGCAGACGCTGCTTCAGAGCCTGGGAGGAAAAACTCAGGTAAATATTTACTGTGCTGCTCCACCAACAGGACGGCCATTAGGAGGCTAGCTCACTTCACAGATGATTGTTAGTAGAGGGTGAGCATAAAAACCTTAGTTTGTGTCTTATTTTGTTAATTTTAGCCAATTATAATAACCACTTTTTGATAGAAAAGATTGAACTTTTAACCCCAGGAAAAAAACAAAAGATATTACACTCACCCTCTATGAAAATATCATGTTAAAGCAGGTTAAAAAGTTAACAGTTTTTAACTGGAAAGGAATATATATATATATTCCTTTATTTAACCAGGTAAACCCCGTTGAGATCTAGATCTCATTTTCAAGAGGGACCTGGGCAAAAAAAATTTGCAATACATAGCAACCTGGTTACAAGATAAAAATAAAATGAAATAGTTTTCTATCCTCTATTTTTTCCCAGTTATTCAGACCTGAAAAATATTTCAATTAAACATTTTTCCAGATTGCTGAGACATAAGAAATTACTTTTAACCAGTAAAATATTTATTTATTGCAGAAAATAATCTGTGCTTAACTAAATAAATTACTCCACATTAATACTCAAAAAACAACAATATCACTTTTCCCACATTAGAAGCTAAATGTTAAGCTCTCTTGTGCTTCACATTGAGATTATAGGTGAGTGTTCCAACAATGTTGTGTGTTTGTGTCTGCAGGCTTTCCGGCTGCCTGATCACAGACGAAGGATGTGCTGCTCTGGCCTCAGCTCTGACTATGAACCCGTCTCACCTGAAGGAGCTGGACCTGAGTTTCAATTATCCTAGAGAGGCAGGAATGGAGAGTCTAGCAGCTATAATGAAGAATCCAAGCTTCAGGCTGGAGTCTCTCAAGTAAGGAAATATTTTCTGCAGCCACATAGTTATACTCAGGATAATGTATTCAGGATTATTGAGGAACAATAATCCTTGGGGAGGGGGGAGGAGATCTGGATAAATCAATGTCAATATAAGTGTAGGTAGGTAAACCCAGATCTTTCAACCAGCCTCAGACCAAGAAATGCTGGTTTATATCAGTAAGGACTTATGCTGCATCAAGGGAAATCAAGCTGAGATAGAGAAATAATTAATTGCTCAGACCAGTGCAAACAATGTTGAACAGTGGTAATTTTAAGTTCATGTCCCTTCAACTTCAACAAACACAGCATGGTGCATAATCGCAAAGTGGAAAGATATGTTTTTATTTATCAATCATAACTGATATGACTTAAAAATACAAATCTCAACACTCCCAATTAGCTCTAGTCTATTCTAACACATGAATATGTTTGATCTAAATTTATTTATTTATTTTTAACAAATGTTAGGGTTATTCTATTGTTGGAATTTGGACTTTGTTCCCAGTCTATTTTATTTATGCATCGTATGGGGCAAAATGAGAGTAATAACACAAAAATGGAGGAGGGGCAAATAAACTGTCAACTCTGAACAAAACTAGTAGCACCAGGAAAATATTATACATAGTGACAGAACCGCAGCCACAGAGGGACTGAAGATTTCTTAGAAAAACTCAATGAGGTCTAAATTGGGGTGTCCATATTTGCATCTTGATAAATACTCATACCATCAAAACACCTCCTTTCTTACAGCATGGAGCCTGGAGGAGAAAGATGGTTGACACCAGGTCTGAGGAAGTGTAAGTGCATTTTTGATTCATAGCAGATTGTCCCATTTATGGATGTTCATCTTTGTGACAGTGAATTCAGAAAATTATACATCAGTAACTGCATTGTGTTTGTTCTGTCCTTC
The DNA here is from genome assembly GCF_002775205.1 of Xiphophorus maculatus. NCBI lineage: Eukaryota > Metazoa > Chordata > Actinopteri > Cyprinodontiformes > Poeciliidae > Xiphophorus > Xiphophorus maculatus. The sequence continues at coordinate 26,771,538 of NC_036456.1, forward strand.
AGATTCCTGTCCACCAACAGTCGACCTAAACACTGTAAACAGATTCCTCAAACTGTCTAACAAAAACAGGAAGGTGACACTTGTGGAGAACGAGGAGCAGCCGTATCCTGATCATCCAGACAGATTTGACCTCAATCAGCTGCTGTGTACTGATGGTCTGACTGGTCGCAGTTACTGGGAGGTTGAGTGGGGTGGGAAAGTCTATGTATCACTGAGTTACAGGGGAATCAATAGAAAAGGAGTAAATAACGATTCCTGGTTTGGATTGAATGATAACTCCTGGAGTCTAGTCTGCTCTGATGATGGTTACACTGTTTGGCACAATGGAAAAAAAGCTTTCATCCCCATCTCTTCCTACTCCTCATCTCCCTCTGGCAGAGTAGCTGTGTATGTGGACTGTCCTGCTGGGACTCTGTCCTTCTACAGAGTCTCTTCACATACACTGATCCACATCTACACTGCCAACACCAAATTCACTGAACCTCTTTATCCTGGATTTGGATTTGAGTACAAGACAGGTTCTTGGATGTCTTTGTGTTCACTTTAAGCTCCCAAGTTGTAGTGATTGTCATCATTCATCTTGACTAAACTATCACAATAAATATAACATATTTTTCCAGTGTCTTCAGACACACTGATCACCATCTACACCTTCAACACCAAATTCACTAAAACACTTTATCCTGGATTTTCGTGCAGGAATCGTTGTGGGGGGTCTTGGTTCTTGTTTTAGTGTAATCTTTTCTAAGTCAGAGGAAATCTAACTTTACATGTGTTTCATCTAATATATGGTTTTAGACTAACATTCTTTGTAAAAATTTGTTCAAACAGCTTAAATAATCACAAAGTGCTTCACAATAGATACTACAGTCTGCAGGATCTCCATCACCACCCTGTTGCATTGTCGATGCGCTCAAGTCTGTCCTGAACCTGTCCACTAGATGGTGCATTTGGCGAATCTTCCAAATCACCTTCATTTCAGTTCAGCACAAGCCCAGCAGCAAGCCTTAAAGGTTTTGCTAAAATCTGACTTTCTAGACTGGTGGTCATTGTCACTTCCTATTTTGTGGCACAGGATTGGTGGGGACTTCCTGTAGGGTTCAGAACATGTCTTGTGTTTTTGTCAAGATTTAGAGGATATAGTTTCAATCTTATGTTGGAGGAGCCATCCAATAATCTTCTTTTTTTTCTGAGTGGGCGGGGCTTACGTGATGTCATTAAACTACCACACCAATATGTGAAGCAGAACCCCCTGATGATGCACAAGAAATCTGGTGCAGATCAGATGATGTATCATGGAGATATAACTGTTGGAATAATTTAGGGGGCGCCCTGGAGTCAAATTTCAATATAACCTTTTGACCTCTAAAGAGGTTAACAAAAGTCATTTTTTTGGTACAAATTGGATGATGCATGTGTGATTTAGAGCCAACTGTATGTAAACTTCAAGGGATTAGAATTCGTCATTCTATCACAGAAACATGCTGCAGCCACCAGCCGTTGCTGAGAGAAGGATTCAGCATCATGTTGTTCTGTCATTGGACTCGGGTCTAAATTAGTATGAATCAAACAGCAAAATTACGACCACCAGCAGGAAAACAGGTGATCTCCTGTTCAAAGGGGCGGGGCTAAGGTGATGTCACATATTGACCATGTGAATGTGATCAACGCTGGTCTGTTATGACACATAGAAAGTCTGAAGCAGCTGTGAATTTGTGTGTGGAAGTGATTCCATCTTGACATTTAAGTTTCTTAAGAATTTCACAGACTGTTGCATAATGGAAGTACTTAATGTAACTTGTATTATATACTGAAGTCTTTTTATAACTGGGTGGTCCTAAGAGTGACAGACATACTGTATGCCTACAATCCTTTTGCCAAAAAACTGAAATTAATATTTAAAAACTTTTATCATGTCTTTTACTGTAACTACTAAATAACAAAATATTGCAATCAAAAATTGAATATGTGTCACCTATCCCTCCTTCTATGTACTGGATGTAGTTTTTGCATTTGCTCACTTGATTACATTTTGGCATACTATCAATAATAAAGACAAAGACATTGATGTCACTAGGTTTGTTGTTTTTCTTTTGTTCTTAGGCTTAGTCCCACTTATGTCAATGAAAAAAGGTAATTTCACATACTGCAAATTACATACTTACCTCTTAACACCACAGGTTGTCACTTATTAGGATAGACTTTTTGCTTACTGCAAAGAACTAATCAAAGAAAAGAAAAGATTGCCACAGTGTTTCTTTTGATCATGTCCTAATATTTATATATATATATATATATATATATAAGTGACGTGCGGTGAGGTTCATAGCTGGTGAGGTACTGACTTAATCATAATCAGATTTACAAATATAGACCCCCTACATGGCATCTTTTACATGCCATCCATGTAAAGTATATTATTAATGTAGATATGATTAATTTCGTGCTGTGCTCCACAGCAAAGGAAAAAACCGTTAAAGTACAACTCAAAACCACTTTTTTTCTCGCTCTCTGTATCAGCGCAGCTACGGGCAGACTCGTTGCCATAGCAACTGACAACGCCACAAAAAACCAAAACAAAACAACAAAAACAACACTCCGATATTTCCCACACAAAGAGCAGAACATTCAGTCTGTTGCAGTAGTTTGGTTTTAGGCTTAATGTTTATTTTGCGATTATTAATAAATGATTGATGTGGTAAGAGGAGAAAACTATAAATATATCGTTGAATTTGACTATACTGTATGACTAGCTCCATGACTAGCTCCATGGCTAGCTCGCTGTTACTGTCTCTTACTCTGCGGTTGTGGAGTCACAATGTCTGGGATCATGAGCGCCCCCTGCCATGAGGTAAGAGAACTGACTGCCTCACCTCGAATCTGCAGTTAGCGAGAGGTTGCGCAATCCCAGGTGAGGCTCAGCTTCCTGCTGCCTCGCCAGCTTCGCTTCCGGTCATTTTAATGGGAAAATACGAAAAATTCAGCGATTTTGAAGAAAAAAATAATCAGAATTGGTTAAGCTAAATGAAAAATAAGTACTTTACAGTACAAACCACAGGGTGAAAATAGCAATATAAATTATTTTATCATTATATATTATTTTTCCATGATGAAAGGTGAGGCTCTGCCTCTCTATATATACACACACACCTGTCCCACACTGCCCTCGTGTGGAAGGTTATATCTTAATATTAAGCAACTTGTAATTTTTATTTGCCATAACTAAGAAATGCCACCTTTTATGCAAACATCCCTCTGTTCTCTAGCACCTCTTGTAAAATCTAGTTAAGACATAAAAAGTATGAAAACCACACATCTATTCTCATTTCCTCCTTTATTGATAATACCTTAATATATCCCGTTATTTAATCAGGTAAACCCTGATTAAATAACGGGTTTACCTGTTATTTAATCTTGTAAATAACAGGTAAACCCGTTGAGATCTAGATCTCATTTTCAAGAGGGACCTGAGCATTATTAATGATTGGAAACAAATGTTTTTTCCCCTTTATTGAATCAAATCTAACAGAAAATCAGTTTATACAGGTACTCCATGATAACATTTAATTTTCCTGACATTAGTACTATAATAGTGATAAAGATCAATAAACACAGCACATTTAAGCGATTACAGTGATTTTAGAGCAGACAGAAATCAACAACTGCAATTTGGTACAAAACCATATTATGTGCAGGACATCAGTGTTAAATCAGACAGATCATCAGAGCAGAGTTAAAGCAGCAAAGGGAACCCAAACATAATCAGTGCTATCTGTAAGAGTTTATGAGCCGAATGTACAACAAACACAATGAAACGGTATGAAATAGTGGAAGAACGTCAGATCCAATACGTTCCTGTGAAAACCAGCAAAAAGATTTATTCAAGTGTCTTTGCTCTTAGCCAGGGGTCACCAGCCTTTTTGAAACTGGGAGCTACTTCATGGATCCAGAGTAACACGAAGGGCTACTGGTTTGATACAAGTAGCCCTTGTAAATTTTCTTGGCTCAGCCTTTATAGCAATAATACATGTATGTATATATGATTACATGCTGCCTGATCATATTAATGTTAGGCACTACTGACAATAGTTATCAGTAAGGACAGCTATGGTTAATTGCTATTATGTGGTCAGAAGATCTTAGTTCAGAGTTTTGGAGATTTTCTGTGTGATTCTAAATTGCCCACAAGTGACTGAGAGTCTGGATTGGTGCTGCAACGCCTGCAGCTGCACAGCTGTACGCACTGAGTACCTTGAGATTTTCCTTTGAATAAAAAGAATAGTTATCGTATGTTTTATTTTCTAACCCTCTTTACTATTAGTAAAATTGTGGCAAAAAAAGATATTCAACAGACAGTACACAGCTGTGTACAGTCTGTTAGGGGTGAGGTAGGGCAAAGCCTAAATCTGATTGGTCAGTTTGCTTTTGTTCATTTCACGGGTTGGTGTTTTTCTGTAAGCTAAAAATGAATGAGTGGAGTTTGAACCTCCTGTAGTTCTAAGATCCCACCTGAGCTTTTTACATTGTGCGGTTCTGGCGGGTCGCCGGTTTATTCGCCTTTTTTTGTGGTTTCGCAAACTGAACAGCTGACGGGTCACCCGCTGGCTGACACCAACAGATGTTGAAAAAAGAAAAGAAAAGGTCAGACAGATCGGAGAGTAGCACAATGCACAAAAATCAGCACAAACCTAAACCACAAGACGATGCTAAATAATAAAGACATGCAAGCGAAGCCTGACCTTGTGGTTCACGGAAAGAGGAGAGTGTTGATCGCAGGTCCAGGTGGTGTCAGACGTTCAGAGGATGAGAAGGTGAAGCAACAATATTTGCTTAATTTCTACTCTACTTTCACTAGATTAAATTCAACTAGATTAAATGGTTTAACCTGTAGTCTTAGCGCGACGCTCAGGAAGAGCAGCAGAGGTCAACCGACAGGTGACCCATCAGCTCTCCAGTTCGGGAAACATCAAAGAAGCTCATAAACCGACGACCCGCCAGAACCGCACACGGCAAAAAGCTCCGCCAGGATCCAGACGACCGATCTTAGAACTACGAGAGGTTGAAACTCCCGTCACTCATTTTTATCTTACAGAAAAAGCGCCAAGTCACCAAATAAACAAAAGTAAACTGGCCAAAAAGATTTAGGCTTTGAGTGCCCTTTGACCCCCAGAGACTCAAGCAGATGTGTGCTGCGTACAAGATGTTTTGGCACAAAAGATCTTTTTTCCTCCACAATTTTGTTAATAGTAAAGAGGGTTAAATAATAAAAATTCCAGAAATTATTCTTTTCTGTTTTTACTTGAAGGAAGATCTCAAGGTACGCAGAGTCGGTGCAGCCGTACAGCTGCAGGCGCCGCTGCCCTCCGATAAAATCCTGCAGGCGTCTGCGCAAAGTTCTGAACTTTAACCATAGAAAAGAGTTTTATACATAAAGCAATTTATTTTAAAATTTTTTTATCATTTCCTTTTATTAAACTCTAAACATAAACAAATGTTATTACTTTAATGTAGAAACATTAAATTAAATAATTTCTTTGGCAGTGCTCCCTAATGACAATGGCTATTTTTAGAACTTGCTCTGACTGACGAGGTGCCCTCGGGCAACCGGGGCCCGCAGGCACCGTGTTGGTGACCCCTGCTCTTAACTTTTACACAGAAAACACAGAAATCTGTCTTTTTATTCAGTAACCCATAGCTTGATTTAGTTTTAAAGTGTAATCTCACCATATTGCCTCTGGATGTTTTATGAAAACCAACCACCAGATTTAGAACAACAATCAAACAAGTAAACTGAACTAAGACATGCAGAAACAAGAAATCAGTGATTTTTAATGACCATCCCAAGTACTTCACACAAAACGTGTCGCATCTTAATCCAGGTTCTGACATCAGAAGCAGTTGCGGTCGATCAAATCCTGCTTCATCTGGAGCCTGGCCTGCTGCTTCTGGAGCAGGACGTGTTCAGCGAACTCCCACACAGCGCCCGCCCCGCCGCCTTGTTTGCAGGCAAACTTGCGGGCCCTGATGGCGTCGGGCTGGGCGTCTGCAGGCGCCGCGCTCAGACCCGCCAGGTGCAGACAGCTGGCGGACGCTGCGTCGCAGCCTGGGAGGAAAAACGCAGGTAAATATTTACTTTACTGCTCCACCAACAGGACGGCCATTAGGAGGCTAGCTCACTTCACAGATTTCCTACGTTCTGTCTGTTTAAACTAATTTAAAATGGCTTAAAACATTATAAATGCAGTAAAATGTTATGCTTACAGGCCTTATTTGTATGAAAATAATCTTAATAGCGAATACTTGATGCTAGAACATGATTGTTGGTAGAGGGTGAGCATAAGAACCTTAGTTTGTGTCTTATTTTGTTAATTTTAGCCAAATATAATAACCACTTTAACAGAAAAGATTGAACTTTTACCACAGGAAAACAAACAATAAAATATATTACACCAGCCCTCTATAACAAAATCATGTTAAAGCAGGTTAAAAAGTTAATAAGTATTTTTTAACTGGAAAGGAATAAAATGAAATAGTTTTCTATCCTCTATTTTTTCCCAGTTATTCAGACCTGAAAAATACTTCAAATTAACATTTTTCCAGATTGCTGAAACCTGAGAAATTACTTTTACCCAGTAAAATATTTATTTATTTATTGTACTTTATTGCAGAAAATAATCTGTTATTGCTTAAATAAATAAATAAAATAAATCCACATTGGAAGCTAAATGTTAAGCTCTTTTGGCTGTGCTGGTTGCTGGGAGACCAATAAATGCTAATAATTTAACACAAACCTAAATCAAATTCTGCTCAAGGCCTCATGCAACCTTGGACCGGCCCTGCATGATGAGTTAAAGCTGCTGCTGGATACAGAAGGACAAACGGAAGATTTAATTTGTGTGGCTTCAGTAGCTCTTCCATTTGCTGTCTACTGAGTTTTTAATAAGCGCCACAGAAACCGTTTTGATTGCCCGAGCTTTATGGGAAGAGTTTTTTTTTATCTCCACACGGCCATGAGCATTAACTCTGGCTGACTAAGTACACAAAGCATTTGGTATGGTGTGATGGATGTGTAACTGTAAAAACAATAAAATAAAACCAGCGTGCTGCGTGACTACGAGGCGAACACGAAAACTCCTCCACCGGCTGAACCGCTTAACCACAAACAAACTGGGAACAAATACAAAAACATTATCAGTGCAGGTCAGCTGCTGTTCAGTTTGAGTGAAAGGAGGCAAACTTCAGATATCAAGCAGCGACAGCAACATGCAGAGGCGCCATCTGTGTGATTGATCCTCCTGGGTTTGTGACCATTTAAATGCATCAACTATAAGGAATAATTCTGCTCTGCCAGTGAAACGCTCAAAGCAACAGAAACTTTTGCAGTCCGGATTATTAAAGAAAAAAATAATAATTAGGGAACTTTTTTTCTAAAAGCAAAAACAAGTAATGCGTAGCCTGGTGGGGGGGCAAGCGAAGCCTGGCGGGCCACCAGGCTTATACACTGCCTGGCCAAACAAAAAGTCGCCACCTGGATTTAACTAAGCAAATAGGTACAAGCCTCCTATTGGATAAGTACTGCATAGGCAATTATCTTTCAGCTGGCAACAAGTTATTTAACCCCAGCCGATGCAATGAGTAACTCCTCATTTCTTAAACAACCATGGCAAAAGACACATCCTGTGGTCGTGGAAAAGACGTTAGTCTGTTTAAGAAGGGTCAAATCATTGGCATGCATCAAGCAGAGAAAACATCTAAGGAGATTGCAGAAACTACTAGAATTGGGTTAAGAACTGTCCAACGCATCATTAAAAACTGGAAGGATGGTGGGGAACCATCGTCTTCCAGGAAGAAATGTGGTCGGAAAAAAATCCTGAATGATCGTGATCGGCGATTACTTAAATGTTTGGTCAAATCAAATCGAAGAAAAACAACAGCAGAACTCAGGAGTATGTTTAATTGTGAACGCAAAAGCATTTCCACACGCACAATGCGAAAGGAACTCAAGGGGTTGGGATTGAACAGCTGTGTAGCCTTAAGAAAACCTCTAATCAGTAAGGCTAACCAGAAAAAAAGGCTTCAGTTTACTAGGGAGCATAAAGATTGGACTCTGGAGGAATGGAAGAGGGTCATGTGGTCTGATGAGTCCAGATTTACCCTGTTCCAGAGTGATGGGCGCATCAGGGTAAGAAGAGAGGCAGGTGAAGTGATGCACCCATCATGCCTAGTGCCTACTGTACAAGCCTGTGGGGGCAGTGCTATGATCTGGGGTTGCTGCAGTTGGTCAGGTCTAGGTTCAGCAACATTGTGTGCCCAAAGAATGAGGTCAGCTGACTACCTGAATATACTGAATGACCAGGTTATTCCATCAATGGATTTTGTCTTCCCAAATGGAACGGGCATATTCCAAGATGACAATGCCAGGATTCATGGGGCTCACATTGTGAAAGAGTGGTTCAGGTAGCATGAGACATCTTTTTCACACATGGATTGGCCACCACAGAGTCCAGACCTTAACCCCATTGAGAATCTTTGGGATGTGCTGGAGAAGGCTTTGCGCAGTGGTCAGACTCTCCCATCATCAATACAAGATCTTGGTGAAAGATTAATGCAACACTGGATGGAAATAAATCTTGTGACACTGCAGAAGCTTATTGAAACAGCGACACAGCGAATGCGGGCTGTAATCAAAGCTAAAGGCGGTCCAACAAAATATTAGAGTGTGACCATTTTTTGGTGGTGACTTTTTTTTGGCCAGGCAGTGTAATACACTGAAGGAAACCCAGTCTAGCCACCAACACCAAAAAAGCAGGGATGTAAAACTCATTTTTATTTTGGACAACATCAAGATCAAGAATGCCTTTAAAGGGTTGATAGTTATTGGGTAGTTTTATTAATAATTTTTTTTTTTTAAAGGTTTTGATGGCTCTAGTGGCCTTTATTTGAAAGTAGTTCTACAGGAAACAGGGTATTGAGAGAGGGTACGACATGTGACAAATGTCTCCAGGCCGGGGGTTAGCACGCCCCACGTTTGGAGGCCTTAGTCCTCGAAGCGGACATCGCGGGCTCGACTCCTGGTCCCGACGACCTTTGCCGCATGTCTTCCCCCCTCTCCTCACCCTCCTTCCTGTCTGCCTACTGTCAAAAAAATACGAGCCACTAATGCCGCAAAAACTCTTCGGAGAAAAAAAAAAAAAAAAAAAGTCGCCAGGCCAGGAATCGAACCTGCGACCACTGCCACAAGGACTAAGGCCTCAATACGTGGGTCCTGCTTTACCCCTGCACCACCACAGCATGCCCTTATTAATAAATTTTGCTACAAACTGTTAAAATATGAACGCGAGCCTCGACTTGACACATCTGTCCAACAGTTTCCAGTTTATGTAGATTTCCTTAATCTACATAAATCTACATATCCTTAATCCAAATTTCCTTAATCTTATCACCAGCAGTTGATGACTATAATCTTTAAACTATAACATTCATTTTCTACAAAATCTCTTGAAAATTTAAGTATTTTTGAAAACATCAACCAGACTAAAGTCAAAAAAAGTTTAAAAAGTCCAGATTTTTACCTATGTAGGCCACATCCTTCCAGTCCAGCTTCTCCTTCTCCACCATCGACTGCACATCTTTTAGTGGATCCTCTCCGACTAACATCACTTCACAGCCCGTCATCATCTTCAGTTTAAAACGCATCTGTCGGAGCACATCTTCCTCAGAGATCAGCAGCACCACCTGGAGGACAGGAGGTGTAATGCGTTACAGGACACTGGTCAAAGTTTCTCCTTTGACATTAATAAAGGCGACAGATCCGACCTTCAGATCGTTCTTCTGCAGCTTCCTGAGTCCTGCTGTGTCTCTGCTGTGGATGGAGACACTGAATCCTTCTGTGTCTCTGCTGTGGATGGAGCCCTTAGCAGAGGACGCTTCAGAGTCGGACACGTTAGCAGAGACCACTTCAGAATCAGTGTCACACGGGCCACCAGCAAAGGACACTCCAGGCCTGTCCAGGGACCCAGACAAGTGGACCCGTCCATCTGTCAAACATCCAGAAACTTCACAGAACATCAGAGACACTCCCCGGCCAAAGTATCCATACCTGTTGGGAAAAGCATAGAACCCAAACATAAACATAAAGTTCAGCAGGATGTCCAGATGGACAAAATACTAATATTAAACAACGTTAGAAATTAAAATAAAAGGTTCAAAGGTGAATTCTCAAGAATCTGAAATAATTTAGATTCTTGAGAATCTAAATTCTCAAGAATCTAAACTAGATTTTTTAATCTAATTTAGATTAAAGTTAAGAGTAAAAGGTAACTTTTTATGCTTCTTTGAACAGGTTAATATAGGTATGAGCTTTTAAATAAATTTTGTTTGCACAAATTCATTCTTAGACAATGAGATTTCAGTCTTATCAGTTCTGTTTTATTGCCTCCTGTCACTTCAAATCCAAAGCTGCTGCTGGCCACGCCCCCAACTCAACGTGTGAAAATGGCTGCAAAAATGTGCAATTATACAAGTGTACATCTTTGAAAAGCAGAAGTGGAGCCTCCTGCACAAACAACAAGAAAGCTTAAAATGGGTTTGGCACGATAAGTGTGGAAGAAAACAATTAATTAATGTTTTTTTTTGTAATTATTTTTTTATTTAGAAAGACAGATTTCCATCACATTCGTTGATCACAGCTTTACCCATTTAAGGTCATACATGAGTATACAACCGGAGAGTCCAAATGATTTTGTCCATACTGCCTTTCTGGTATTTTCTTTTACAGACTATTACTAATTTTTGTTGTAAACAATAACAAAAATGAACAGAATTGAACAATAATGGGGATTGCACCATCTCGAGCTATAAAAAACACAAGAACATACAAGGGCAGGGCACATAATTCACAAGAACAATCAAATGAAGTCAGATCTAATTGGTTTTACATACTCAGTCCATTTGGTCCAGATCTTATAAAACTTTCCTTTTTCAACTTGGAGGGAAAAATTAATCTTTTCCATAGCATAAATCTGGTAAACAATTTCAATCCATTCATCAATAGTGGGTGGATCCGGTTTTAGCCATTTCCTTGTGATGGTTTTCTTACCGGCTGCCAGTATAGCCAGCAGTTTTTTGTCTTTATTGGTCCATGTGTCCAATTGTAAGTTGCCCAAGTACAACGTTTCACATTTGAATGAAATTTTTACATTGAATATATTTGCCTATATATTTGGCCTCCAAATCCGAGGCCATGGTCCTGAGCCGGAAAAGGGTAGAGTGCCTTCTCCGGGTCAGGGGGGGTGTCCTGCCCCAAGTGGAAGAGTTTAAGTATCTCGGGATCTTGTTCACGAATGGGGGAAGAAGGGAGCGGGAGACCGACAGGCGGATTGGCGCAGCGTCTGCTGTCAAGCGGGCGCTGTACCGGTCCGTCGTGGTGAAGAGAGAGCTGAGCCAAAAAGCGAAGCTCTCGATTTACCGGTCGATCTACGTTCCCACCCTCATCTATGGTCATGAGCTTTGGGTCATGACCGAAAGAACGAGATCGCGGATACAAGCGGCCGAAATGGGTTTTCTCCGTAGGGTGGCTGGGCTCTCCCTTAGAGACAGGGTGAGAAGCTCAGTCATCCGGGAGGGACTCAGAGTAGAGCCGCTGCTCCTTCACATCGAGAGGAGCCAGTTGAGGTGGCTCGGGCATCTGGTCAGGATGCCTCCTGGACGCCTCCCTGGTGAGGTGTTCCGGGCACGTCCCACCGGGAGGAGGCCCCGGGGAAGACCCAGGACACGCTGGAGGGACTATGTCTCTCGGCTGGCCTGGGAACGCCTCGGGATTCCCCCGGAGGAGCTAGAAGAAGTGGCTGGGGAGAGGGAAGTCTGGGCCTCCCTTCTGAAGCTGCTACCCCCGCGACCCGACCTCGGATAAGCGGAAGAAGATGGATGGATGGATGGATGGATGGATGAATATATTTTCAATATGTTTGTGGAGCTCTTCCCAATATGGTTTTATTACTTGGCAGTCCCAAAAAACATGGAAATGGTTGGCTCCTTTAGACTGGCAAAGTCTCCAGCAGGCGTCCCCGTTGTTTTGACATCGTCTCTGAATGGGTGTAACAAAAAATCGTGCAATGTTTTTCCAACAAAACTCCCGCCATGTGTTTGATCCAGTCGAGACCCACTGCAGTTGACATATTTCTTCCCAGCCTTCTTGTGAGATTATTACCTTCATTTCCTTTTCCCATTCCCTCTTTATGTATTCTGTATTCTCATGTTTAGATAGCTGTATGGCATTGTATAACTTAGAGATAATTCTGCTGTCTGATCTGGTTTAATTAGTGTTAGAAATATCTCCATGAAACTTGAATCATTTTTTCTCAACACCTCTTTAAAATTTCTATTAAAATAATGTCTCACCTGCAGGTACCTAAAAAAGTCATCTTTTTCCAGTCCATGATCCTTCTGTAAGGTTTCAAAACTCTGAAATATCCCTTTGTGGACAAATAAATAATAGGTAGTTAAGCCTTTTGAGATCCATAACTTGAATCTGTTATCATTTCTATTTGGTGTAAAATCCGAATCATAGGCGCAGCACCTCATAATTTTAGATGCGTCTCCTTTTCTGCAAATTTTAGCCAATTCCTGCCAGGACTTGAGAAAGCTACCTGTTATGGAGTCTTCTGGGATCTGCTGTTCTTCTTGTAATTTATAATCACTAAGTAGGGCTGTTATTGGGATTCCTTTTATTGTCGTGCCTTTTATTTCCTTCCATGCTGCGATGTATGATGGTGAACAGAGGCAGACTAAAGGTCTCAGCTGGGCTGCATGGTAGTACTCCTGTAAACAGGGAAGGCCCATTCCACCCTTTTCTTTTTTTAGTTGCAGAGTTCTAGACTTAATTCTGGCCTTTTTACCCTGCCACAGATACCTCGCTATTAATCTATCCCATTCTAAGAACTGTCTAGGTGGGATTCTGACTGGTAGACATTGAAATAAGTACAATAACTGTGGAAGGATAATCATCCTGATGGATTCTATCCGGGAGCTCAAACTTAAAAAGGGAATAACATTCCATCTATGTAAATCTGATTTTATTTTCAAATTTAGTGGGCCATAATTTATATCAAACAGTTTTGAGAAGTCCCTCGGTAGTGAAACACCCAAATATTTGATAGACTCGGCCTCCCAATTCCAGTTGTACACAGTCTTTATTGAAGACGGTGGATTGTAGTTAAATGTTAATACTTGAGTTTTATTTGTATTAATTTTGTAACCAAAGATTAAACTAAACTCTTCGAGCAACTTCATCAGTTTTGGGATTGTCTGTGTGGGCTGTGTTATACTTAACAATAAATCGTCAGCGAACAAGGATAGTTTTTGCTCCCCAGATGTCGTTGTGACCTCTGACCTCTGCCTGATCAGTTGACTCATGGGCTCAATAAACAAGGCAAAGAGAAGCGGCGACGCACAACACCCCTGTCTCGTTCCTCTCTCCAAAGTGAATGAATCGGTCAAATCTCCATTAATTTTAATTCTAGCTGTTGGTTTAGTATATAATGATTTAAATGTGTCGATTATTGTTGTATGAAATCCAAATTTTGAAAGCACTTTATATAAAAACGACCACCCCACTGAATCAAATGCTTTCTCTGCATCTAGACTTAATATCAGTGCCTCTAGTTTTTGCTGAGTGACTTCTCTCATAATGTGTTTTCCTAATGTTGTCTTGGGTCTGTCTTTGCCTGACAAAGCCAGTCTGATCTTTATGTATTAAAGCTGGTAATATGACTTCTATTCTTTTAGACAGTATGGAGGTGAAGAGTTTATAATCATTGTTTAGCAGACTTACAGGACGATAACTCCCACATTCCAGTTTGTCTTTCCCTTCCTTCGGTACGACTGAAATCACTGCCTCTCTCCATGAGGGCGGATATTTTTATTTTCTAAAACCCAGTTGAAAGTTTTCTCTAATGTTGGGATTAGTTGGTCTTGCATAATTTTGTACCATTCTGTAGTGAATCCATCTGTCCCTGGAGACTTTCCCTTTTTAGTTCTCTTGATTGCTGATTGAATTTCCTCTTTTGTAATTTTGGATATTAATTTCTTATTTTGTTCATCAGTGATCGTTGGAAGATTGATCTTTTCCAGAAAGGCATCGATCTGGTTGTCGCTGCTTGTCTGTGACTGGGAATATAATGTTTTATAGTATTTTTGAAAGCAGTTTTTGATTTTCTCCAGATTAGTTTCTATTGCTTTTGTTACGTTGTTTCTTATTTTATGTATAGTTCTGCAGGCTTGTTGTTTTCTTAACCTATATGATAAAAGTTTCAGGGATTTCCCACCTACCTCATAGTATTGCTGTTTTATAAAAATAAGCTTTTTTTTGGATTTCCTGAATGTTTATTTCTTCTATTTCTTTCTTTAGTTTTATAATCTTATGTTTGGTGTTGTCATCTTTGGGAGATTTTGCATGTTCTCTCTGTAATCGTTTCAAATCCTCTTCTAATTCCTGGAGTTTTTTTTTTCTCTGATCATATGAGGTTATGGATATAATTTTACCCCTAATCTCTGCTTTTAACGCGTCCCAGATAATAGGAGGAATCATGTTAGGTAAATAGTATTTTTAGTAATTATCAAATATTTGTTGTATCATGTAGCCTTGTAGTTACATTTAGATAATGTTTCTGTGTGTTAAATAACTTTGATTCTATCCTGAGACTGCCCTGGGAAATAGGGGTGACAGCTACTCTCAGCAGCTGTTGCCCTGCAGGACTTCCTACAAGACAGAGGTGTTAATTGCTCCCAGCAGAGTTTTACAGGCCTGACAATAAACTCTGCTCTGTGCTTCTTTGTGATACAAAGCCGTTGCTTTGAAGCTATGCAATGTGTCTTATTCAACGCCGTTCTTGGAGCAAAAGGGATCTAGAGTATAGATAACATGTGTCTAGAAGTGAATGTTATTTAGCGCTGCAACCATGTGAGAATGCTTTGACCCCACCCCATAGAGTTGCAGCGCCCCTTGTGGCAGGGTTCCTAAAGATCAATAAAATAGAGGGAGCGGGAGATGTGTTTCCAGAGTAGGTGGAGATTTGTAACTGGAAACATCTCTCTGTCTGCTCTCCTCGCGAGAAACAAAGAATCTAACTCTCTTGTCTTTCCTGTATTTGTTTAATTGTCTCTAATAGGTATTTAGACCTGACATTATTTGGTCCTTCGCAGCCGGATGCCAAAATACCGGAAGGATTCCAGCGGGCATGGTGGACCCCGGTAAAGACCGTGCGCACGGCAAGTTTCCTAGTGGAAGCTTATCAGAACCTGTTCAAGGGCTGGCGCTCTGCCTGCCTGCTGGGATCTTACGGTTGACGGCTCTGAGGGGAAGACAGGAGAGGGTGAGTAGATTCTTGTTTAAAAGTGTGGCGAATGACTGCGGGTCATTGCGCGAATAAGAAAACCCTGGACATTCTAGACTCTAACAGGTAAAAATGAAACTGAATCCGTGAAGGGCGTCCGAAGTCCTTACGTAAAAATTTCGTGGAAAAGGCGCACGGAGCCTAGTATTAACCTGCAGTAAAATTTAATAAATTGGAAGATAAAAAAATACAAATAATAAAATTTAATCAATTAGCCGATAAAAAATTAAAATAATAAAATTTCCTCAATTCGATATATAATAATAAACTTTAATCAATAATAAAAATATTTAAATCAGGCATTAAAATTGTAATTGGAACGGATGGCGGAGTCCGGCTGAGCAGGAGCTTAAATTCCGCAGCAACAAAACGTGTGATTGTGAGTGTGATTGGAGATATAATTACCACTTGGTGTTTTATCTCATATAAAAACAGTAGGGTTGTAACCAGCAAACCTGTCTTGGATGCAGAGGTAAGAACCCCCCACTCGAAAGAGTTGAAGCGGGGGTTACCACTACAGGTATTTTTAATTGCTGGCCTACTGAAAAGATCTCCAGTTTATAGGATTCCCTATGAGTCGGACAAACTGGGCTAAATTGTAAAAAAAAAAAAAAAAAAAATGGGGAAGAGTCAAATTAGTAAAATTAAAGCCGACAGCCAGTTTAAAATCAAATGACTGGAAATATGTTGAAAATCAGGATCCGCATAAAATAAAACATTTAGATAAATGGATAACAAACTATAACTTTGACGGCCGTCTAAACTCACAGAAACTAACAGTACTGCAGGATGAAATAAAGCAAAAAACAAAGTCAAACCCAAAGAAAATGCGCAAAGAAGGGTATGAGGATGTAAAATTTTGGTTGGAATTAGCACAAAAAAGAGAAGAGGAGGAAGAATCGTTTGATGAATACAGCCTGAGAATACATCAACATTACATAGGATTGAAAACTGGGATTTTAGGTGGATGCATTAACCACGCTATACACGTAGAAAAGGTCTCAAAAGAACAGACAAAGGTTTCAGGAGCCTTTTTCCCAGATGAGGAGCAAATATTATATCACGACAGGAGAGGAAGAGGAAGATTTAGGGGTAGAGGTCAGAACCCCAGAGGACAGAGAGGGAGAATGGGAAGAGGGAACTACAGACAAAATAATTACAGACAAAATAATTTCAAACAAAATTATTTAGGATGTTGGTGTTGTGGGAAGGAAGGACACATAGCCAGACATTGCCCAGAAAAAATACATAGATCAGTCAGCATGACTAGAATCAGAAAGTTTAGAGAGTGAAGAAGTCTAATTTAAATCTACAGGATTTATTATCTATGGACAGTGTAAGACCAGAAATTACACTTTTCATGCAGGGATGGCCTTATGTAGCTAGGATTAGTTTTGATTCCAACCACTGATGGGCACATAGCGGTTAACAGGCAGTCGAGCAGCAGGAGGGGGAGGGGAAGTAGCTGAAATTACCAAATACCAACATAACAAAACAGAAGGGGAGGAAAAAATAGTACAAAATGCAAAACTATACCCCGACTTGCCCGCACCCCCACACTATGAGGAGAAAGGTAGTGAGGGGTCTAACACTAGATCACAAAAAAGCAAACTTTAAGTGGTCTAAGAACTGGGGAGAAACTTTTCTCCCTCCCCCATGTTGCCCTTTTAGAAGAGCCAAATAGTCAGCCACACACGACTGATCTTTATCCTATGATACAGTTAGCAAATCCAAATGTAGGGGAAGATGGAGCAGCGTCCACGATTCTGGTATATAGAGCGTGGACCTCCCCGCATGTAACTCTGTTTAAATAAACTAAAGAAAAAATAAAAAAAAAAAACAAAAAAAAAACAAAAAAAACCCCCAAAACACAGATGATGTCTTTTCTAGGGTTAACTAACTATTGTCGAGACTGGGTGCCTAATTCTGCAGTAATAGTGGTTCCTTTAAGCAAACTAATATATGGGAAAAAAATTTAAAAATGTCTTCCTCTTTGGAATGGACAGAGGCAGCAGAAACAGCACTAAGTGAAATAAAGCAGGCCCTAGTGTCAAGTGCTGCGCTCGCCTTACCAGACTATAAAAAACATTTTTTCCAGATGGTGGATTGCAAAGGTCAGTATATGACCTCGGTGCTAGTTCAGCAACATGGTGATAAAATGAGACCAATAGCATATTTTTCTTCCAAACTTGATAGTGTGGCGTGTGCCCAGCCTCCCTGTGTGAGAGCAGTGATTGCTGCTTCTATGGCAGTAGAAGTTAGTGCTCCTATTGTACTGTTTCATCCGTTAACATTAAAAGTACCACATGCAGTTTCAGCACTATTATTACAAACAAATATGATTTTTTATCGCCTGCGAGGCATCTCTCTTGTATGAGCACATTATTATCGCAACCTCGTCTGACTATTGAAAGATGCACGATTTTAAGATCCTGCAACTTTGTTACCTCTTCCAGATGATGGTACAAAGCATGATTGTCAGGAAATGGCAGAACAAAATGCAAAGAGTAGAAATGATTTAAAAGATCTACCATTAGATCATGGTGAAATACTTTTTGTTGATGGTTCCTCAAAGAAAAATGTACAAGGGGAAACTCAAACCGGTTATGCAGTAGTGACTGAAAAAATAGTGTTAAAAGCTAAAAAACTTCCCTCACACTACTCGGCTCAGGCTGCAGCATTGATAGCGCTAACCACCGCTTGTAAACTAATGAAAGATAAAGCAGTGACGATTACACCGATAGTCAATATGCGTTTGCAACAGTACACACGTTTGCACAGTACTGGCAAAATAGGGGTATGATAACTTCTACAGGAAAACCAGTAACTCGTGCAGACCTATTAAAAGATTCTATTTATGGATTTATTTATTTTTTTAAGAACTTTTAATGCATTACAAAAGGTAATTTCATTTCAAAAAAGTGCCTACAGAAAGAAGAGAGGGCTGCAAATGAAATAAGGAAATAAAGTTAATAAATAAATAGAAACAGGCTCTAACTGTAAGAGGCATTGCTCCGATAACAACAAACTGCAGTATGCAACCGATTCTAGATAGTTTCAAAATCAGTCTTTTTAAACTGACCAAAACTTTAGGATAGATAAAATATTATTAAATCTACAGGAATTATGGATGAAGAAGACAGAATAAAATAGAAGTAACTCACTTGTTGACTAGAAATTGATTGAATATAGAAAAAGTTTGCTACACTGTACAAATTTGTTGTTGAAGGATAATATTAAGTTAGAAATAACTTATGGGTTAATTAAAGAGGATCTGGTGGAATTTTTGTAGAGAATGATGTAGATCAGGAGACTTGCAGCCCCCCCTTGTAGCAGCTCCGCAGGGGGGCCACAGAGTTGGGCTGTAACTGCTACCCCACTAGATTCAACTAATTAACATGTGAAGCCTCCTTGCATACCACTAATTTTAAGTGCGAAGTAACCTCTGCTTACAGCAGTTCAGCAGAAAAGGACAAGCTGCTGTGAGGCACATCATTGTCTCTCCCATCTTTAAATTTGTTTTCATTAGTCTGACTTTTTATTTAAGCTATAAGTGTCAGTTCTTCTATATTTTGTTAAATATAACGAATTCATTTCTTTCTTTTGAGTTACCAGTTTCCTCTTGACCCGTTCAAAAAGGGGAGGGGAAATTTGGTTTTTATTTTAATTTCTTTCATTTGTAGATTTAGTGATATACTGACCAGTATTTGTTAGGGTTTTGTGTGTTTAATTGCCCCTTAGTGTGTGTTAATGGTCTGATCAGCCATTATTTAGGTTCCCCTCATGTCTTGTTTGTTAAGTCAGTTTGTGCTTGAGTTTGTTCTGCTACTGACTGAATTGTACTTTGTTATGTTGATTTTAGTTTGGGCCCAATTTATCATTTTTGGATTTTCTTTGTGGACTATATTTTTGAATTTTCTTCAACGTCTCTCTGGCTGGTTAATGCGAAACCTTCACAGAGTCTAAATTGGTAAACACGCCTTGTCAAACACTAGTGAAAATTTTTGAGGAATTTGTAAAATGAATTATTTGACAATCATAGGAGTTAAATGTGATAAGGAGCTTTACAACTGTAATGTGAAGTGTTTTGGGAAAATAGTAATCTTGAAGATAAAGCATGCTAACATAAATTGTTTTGTTTGTTTTGACGAGTTTTACCTTTTGGGAAAAAGGCAGCATTGAATTTGGTAGAATTTCTCAGGGAACATCATAAACCTGTTACATCAACATCGTTATTTAAAGTAGTAGAAGTATGATGCATTAGCGAGTAATGCATCATCTGGGGGGAGAATATTGTTATAGGTTTATCTTTTATATTACTTAAATAAGAATTTTTTTATTTTGAAGAACATGTTTGATCCGTGTTACACATAAAAAGTGAAAGGAAAGATATGGTCTGGTGAAATATATGTTTCTTTTGAATGGATTTGAGTCGTTCTCCATTGAAACATGTTCTGCAATGGGCTAAAGGATTTTGAAACAATAGATAACAAATTTATAGCGATTAATGAAGCATATTTTGGTAAATTAACTTAGGAAAACAATTATAGAAATTAAAAATATTATTGTGTTAGCCATTTTCAGAGCATTAATTTAATGGAGCGAGAATGTTTAAAGAAATGTTTTGAAGAATCTGTTATTGATTGAAGTTATCACTAATCAGTAAAAGTACTCAGGTGGGATTATAATGATTTTTCTAGACTTGATTTTTGTTTTGATTTACATCCATTTAAAATGATTCTGAATAAAACTTTAAATTCAACGACAAGTAAAAGACCTAGGTAAAATTGGTATATTTTGAAAATGTCTAAATTTGTTAAATTATACATTGACATTATAATTTCTCTAAGTTTAATTCTTTTGAATTTTGTTTAAGGAATGCATGTTGAATGTTTTAGACAAATAACTAGTAAGATCCAGTTTGTACTATAAAAGTAATTTAAATTGGACTGTCTAGTTCACTTTGATATTCATTGTTTTGATGATAAATGTAAACTGTACAACTGCAACAAATTTTAAGCTTTTGTTTATTGTTTTGTTTTGTTTGTTTAGTTCTATTTTATAAGATTGGTTTAAGAGAAAGATCTGCATATGTTTAACATTTTGGCAAAACATTACTTTAGAAACATGTCTTTTGAAGCTGGTGGTAACGGGGTTTTGTGCATTAGTTTTCTCTGTTATTGCCTGTAGATCTAATACTTTCTTTGTCTAGTGTTTTGTTTCAGAAGAGGCAACACTTACAGAAACGTGAAGTGACATGGAAAATACAGATACTGATCCGACATACATCGATGCCATCGGAGTCCCTCGTGGAGTGCCTGATGAATATAAATTAGTTGATCAGGGTGGGGTTGAATCTACAATTTGTTGGTGGTGCACGATTAACAAAAACGTAGACGGAATAAATTACATCCATTACAATGTACAAAAACTGGGAAACTGGACACAGGCTGGTTTCGAGGCAGTGCATGAACAGCTGGCTGCTACTTCACTGATGGCTTTTCAGAACCGCATAGCTCTTGACATTCTGCTGGCTGAGAAAGGAGGGGTGTGCATGATTTTTGGAGAAAAATGTTGCACATTTTTACCAAACAATACAGCAGCTGATGGAAGCTTAACGAAGGCCATTACAGGGCTTTGCACCCTTAATGGCAAAATGAAGGAACACTCTGGAGTGGATACTTCCATGTGGGATGCATGGATGGATGCTTTTGGGAAGTATAGAAACCTTGTGTCCTCTGTCTTAGTATCAATTGCAGTTTTTGCTGCAATTTTGACTTTGTGTGGATGTTGTTTTGTTCTGTGCCTGCGTTCTTTGTTTAACCGTCTCATTACCACAGCGATTTCACCCATGGAGGACCAGATGGCACAGATGTATCCTTTATTAGAGAAAAAATCTGATGTTGACAAAGCCTACTCTGATGATGACTCTTCTTCTGACAGGTATCCAGATCCTAATTTTTGGACTGGGTATAACCCCTGAGTGTAAAAATGTTTGCTTTCCAAAAAATGAACTCCCAGCGGAAATCATTTGAAGTGGCTGTTTTTGGAGGGATATTAGACGACACCAAATATTTGTTAAACAGGAGGGAAATGTTAGGTAAATAGTATTTTTAGTAATTATCAAATATTTGTTGTATCATGTAGCCTTGTAGTTACATTTAGATAATGTTTCTGTGTGTTAAATAACTTTGATTCTATCCTGAGACTGCCCTGGGAAATAGGGGTGACAGCTACTCTCAGCAGCTGTTGCCCTGCAGGACTTCCTACAAGACAGAGGTGTTAATTGCTCCCAGCAGAGTTTTACAGGCCTGACAATAAACTCTGCTCTGTGCTTCTTTGTGATACAAAGCCGTTGCTTTGAAGCTATGCAATGTGTCTTATTCAACGCCGTTCTTGGAGCAAAAGGGATCTAGAGTATAGATAACATGTGTCTAGAAGTGAATGTTATTTAGCGCTGCAACCATGTGAGAATGCTTTGACCCCACCCCATAGAGTTGCAGCGCCCCTTGTGGCAGGGTTCCTAAAGATCAATAAAATAGAGGGAGCGGGAGATGTGTTTCCAGAGTAGGTGGAGATTTGTAACTGGAAACATCTCTCTGTCTGCTCTCCTCGCGAGTATAAAAGAATCTAACTCTCTTGTCTTTCCTGTATTTGTTTAATTGTCTCTAATAGGTATTTAGACCTGACAAATCACTTCCTCGTTATCGTTATTTTCTAAGTATAAATTAATTTCACGTTTTAGTTTATCTCTAGTGTCCAATTTGTTCAAAACGTTAGAGTTCAGTCTCCACAGAGTGGACCTCCTCTTATTATTCAGACAGATTGAGATGTAAATGGGACCATGATCTGAAAGAGTGTTAGGTCCCATTTCACAGCTGTCTACCCTAAAAAGATCTCCCTGAACATAAAGAAGTGTAGGAGCTATTTATCTACTTTCAGTTAAATCTTGGAATTTATATTATTTAGTTCATTTTTATTTGCTTATTTTCTAGTTGATTTATAATTAGAATGTTTGTTTAATTTGTTATTTTCCAATAGGTTCTTTGGTTAAGTAATTCACTTAATTAGTTGATTAATTTCAGTTTGGGATGTAGGTGTGTCACAGTATAAATACCGTAGGTAGGTTTTAGTTAGGTCATTATGCATGTGGGTGGTCATGTGGTTTTTTACCAGTGCCAGTATAAGTCAGTCCCAGTTAAGTCAGTTGTCAGTCAGTCATCAGTCAATCAATGAGAGAACAGGTGCAGGAGTCAGAACAGGAGAACTAGTAGGATCCTGTGAAGCTGCAACTTGTTTTCATCTGGAAATAAACTAACGAAAGAGCTGCATTTTGACTGTTTTGATCCCTTTTTTGAACTGCCTAAGCCAGAAACCCACGGTGCATCAGGTGACTATTTGAGTTTAATTCACTTTGCTTTGATCACTTTTGACTCTTGAGTTTTTTGATTTTGGAATTTGAGTTTGAGACAAATAGTCACTACATCAAGTAAAAAACCCGACCTTGGAGTTTAAATCAATGCTCAAGTCTGCTGATTCGCGGATGGCTCCGTAAAGTTTGGAGGAACCATCTTCTTTGTTCTTTGGACGCTGACAGCGGGAGGAAGCGGCCGCGCCCACCAGCCATGAAGGTGCCTCATCTACAAGCCACAAACGCTCATGTCTTTCTTCAACACAGCGGTATGTATGATGATTTCTAATGCTGTGAAGGAAACGGCCAAATGAGAGGAGTTTGATGATAGCGATCAACGTTACTGTAAAGTTTGTCAAAAATGAAGATGAATGAAAGACTGAGTTAAAACGCTGCACCTTTACGCACAGCCAGTGGGTTTAAAAGAAAAATGAAGTAAAAGACAGCAACAAAGACAGCAGTTCAAAGTGTTCGCTAAAATGTCTGATGTATCGAAAGCACAATTGGCCAAGAGTGATTTGGAGGTTTCTTCCAAACGAAGTGTTAAAATGACTGAGAAAGGCTTAATGTTCTATATAAAAACATGCCAAGATAATAGAAATGCTAAATTAAAGCAAGCAAGACGAATAATGGATGATTTGAATGTTTTGATGGAGTCAAATGATAAAGCTGACTCGGTGAATTCTCTTCTTGCTACATTTCTTCAGTGTTCTCAGGATGCAGAGGTGTCACATAAAAACCTGACAAGTTTGCCCCTCCCCTCTGATGAACTAATGAAACAAAACGAACATTTTCAAAATAAAATGAGAACTTACCACAAGTTTACTGAGCTTGTCAGGGGCTGGTTATGTGAACTGGGTAAACCCTTTGTGCAACCAAGTGCAGATGATTATGATCAAGTTAAAAATGATGTTGATGACGCAATAAATCCTGAAGACAGCGCTTCCAATGTGAGCTCTGTAAAGTCCAAAACAGACTCTCAGGTGTCCCGTGTCTCCTCCACTTCATCGGCTCGCATTAAGGCAGAGGCCGAGAGAGCAGCGCTGCTGGAGTGCGCTGCCGGTCTTGTGCGCAATTCTGTTCCCCTGTGAAAATCTGCCCCCCTGTGTCCGGAGCGCGCATTACAGCCGGAGAGGCGGATCTGACCGTTTTCACGGCGCTTCTGATCGATTTCTCGGTAAAAACAACTCAGTTAATCATGTCAAGCTTGTAACATTTAGTTTAATCGGCAGCTATTGTTTACAAAATTGTAAAAATAATTAAATAAACGAGGTCTTTTTACGCTGTTTTGTGTTATTTTAAACGTCAAGAGAATCGGTCTTTTTCCAACTTTTGTCACTTCCGCCTGACAGAAATAAAAGTCAGTCACCAAAGCACAGTTTTCCAACACCTAGTGTGTATTTATAATTTTTCATTGCTGATATAAGAGGATGGCTGAAAGCATGGCACAAAAATTAAGACTTCCTGAAAAGACGAGAGCGTGGACTTTCTGGTAAATCCCTTTATAATGTAAAATATGACAGATTACTGTATTAAGGAAATTTCTAGTATACTACAGGCTATCACACATAACAATTTTTGAGAATTTATCAACAGTTGCTCTTAATTCCCAAACGTTATGGGGGGAGGAGAGTAGAGAATGGATATTTCAGCTGCCTGAAATAATCTGTTCCCCCTCCATAACATGGGAACAAATTAATTCACCAACAAGTCTTTAACTCTGTTTATTCCTTTCATCATCAATAATAAATCCTGTGAGTTTGGTAGCATTTGCTCTTTATTTCACAAAGTTATGAAGGGGGAACCATTCTGGGAATCAACAATCATCACCACTGGACTTTAGTGGTAATAAATGTTTTTAAACTCTAAAAACAATCTATATCATACTTATCTCATAGACAAAAACCACATGAAAACTGTCGAATGCACACTTTCTAGGTGATCTACCCACAAGAGAAAAAGTCTTTGTTCTTGAATCCACTGGGGGAATCAAAACAAGACATCCAGAAATGTTTTCAAATCACAAGGTATGGTTAAAAATGTAAGTTTAACTCAAGTATGAAAATCAAATAAAGTTGTTCTTATTAATATATCTATATTTACAGGGCATTTATGAGGAAGAAGGGGTGCAATGTCTCACGTTGGACATGTGACACAGTCAAGCATCCAAAACAAGATAGTACATCATGTGGTGTATTTTCACTGAAGGTGCAGACATATTGTCACACAGTGAATGACTTTAGGATTTTGATATATATTTTGAGACACGTACAGTGAATTACTTTCTTTGTTACTTAAATTTAAAGCCATTAAATGAAGCTGTTCATTTCAGTTTGCAGAAAAAATCCTATCAAAAGAGGTTGTGGATTTTCCTGTTTCCAGAGAGGCGGTTTACAGCATGAGGCTTATCCTCAACAGTGGTGAAGATAACATTAATATCCTTATTTTCAGTGTTTATGACAATTGTTATCATAATTACTATTATTTGTATGTTTGGCTAAAACATCTCTACTTAGCCAAACTTAATACATTAACATGGACTCTGAAAACATTTATTTAAGGAAATTGTTTGTCTACAAATTAATAAGTACAATCATTTTATTTTCTATATTTTTTTTCATAAATGACTGTGTTGGTGCTTAGCACATCCTGTGTAATAGTTTTATACACACCCACATATATACGGTCAAGATTGTACATGTATAATCGTGTGTGTGTGTTTTTATATTTTTGTTAACAGAGGACCTAAAAGACTTGTGTCACTTCTGTGGAGAGATGGAAAGTGACACGGATGTGAACTGGGTAGGAAAGTGTTTAGAATTATTCAAAGACTTAGTGTTAGTAAACTAAATGAAGAGGACAAGTTTTATCTAATCCTATCTTGCGTAAACAAGCTATGATATGATCCTCCAGCAGTTGGAATATAAGGGAATCTAAAATGATTGATTGTATATTGTAATTGTAAAGACATATTGTTCTAAAAAAAACGGATATTTTTGGTTTCTTTCCTAGATCCAGTGTGACGTGTCTGAGGTGGTTCCATCATGCGTGTGTGGGAAGCCCACCAACTGGAAAAACTTATCACTGCTTTGCGTGTTTGTCTTAGTTGCCTTAGTTGCCTTTGTTCCTGAGTTTGCTGTGGTGTGCTTGTTTATATATGTTGTTTAATGGTTAATAAATTACATTTTGAAAACTGTTTGATATTTATACTTACAAGACTTTGATATAAGGCAGCTATGGAAAAAAGTTTAAATCCCAAGGCCCCTCATCTTTGAGAAATGAAGAGCAAATGTTTCCAAAGCAAAGTTAAAGACTTTCTTGTAAATTAATTTGTTCCCATGTTATAGAGGGGGAACGGATTGTTTCAGGTTACTAAAATATATGCTCCTACACTCCAGCCCCTAATTGTGCATTAAATCACAATTACATATCTAACTAAAGGAGCTATTCTAACAACCTCAATAATATCATTTTCATAATGATGAACCTGTAAGAGAATTAGGATCAGTTCAGTGTCGGTCATTTTCAGGCGCTGCTCCTCGTGGCTTGTTAGCTTCAACCCGCTAGCTGCTAATTGTTGCTGTGTCTTTTCTCTCTCACCCACCTGACTTCAGTCGGCGTTTATTTCTCGAAATAGTGGTACAATCTTGTCCCCCTTTTTAAGTTATTATATTGGTATATTTACTTAGGTTCTATGGGGAGAATTTCTCTAATTACTCCGGTTCAACCAGGAGCGCTCTCGCTATGGGACCATGGACCTTCCCAAGCTCCGCCCACAACCGACCCACGTGACCGCAAGTCTCACAAGCAAAGCCTCGCAGCGCGTTGTTTCTATGTAAACATGACTCCATTAGTGCATCATTTCTGGGAGCCAAGATGGCGGCTGGCGTTTAGATGTTATTCAGAACTTTCCTCCAACTTTATTCTTCTCCTGTCGGAACAGATATATTTGTAATGTCTTCATCCTCTACAACAAAACGCAAAACTGAAGGTCATCTAGTACTTACTCCTACGAAGTCACCATCTACCAAGAAAGGTCAAATGGAGCAAGCCACAGCAGAGAACGTGATAGCGGTGCTAAAGCTAGCTATCGAGGAGCTAGGGACATCTATTGGGAAATCCATCGATGACTTGAAGTCTACTATTAATTTTCTCTCCACTGACATACAAGATATTAAAAGCACACAGCACAACACGGTCAGCGAGTCAGCAAAGCTGAGGAAAAGATTCAAGCACTGGAAAACAAAGTCCTGGAGCTAACACGCGAGAAGAAGCGGTGGAATCTGTGGCTCCGCGGCCCGAAGAAGGGACGGAGGATGTAAGGCTCAAGGTGGTGGAGGTATATGAGAATATAATCCCAAACCACAAAGAGAAGATTCTGGAGGTGATTGATTCAGTATATCCGCTAGGTAGAAAACATCCAACCAAGTCACACCCTAGAGATATCGTCATCCAATTCTCTATGCAGCATTTCCGCAACACGATCTGGAAAATGGCAAAGAATTCTGGCTACTTGAAGCAAAGAAATCTCCTGTTCAAAGAAGATCTTTCTGTGGAAGACCGCGAGAAACGGAGCCGGCTGTGGCCAGTAATCCAACAAGCCCGCAAGGATAAGAAGATCGCGTATTTTGTAGGAGGACGAGCTTTTGTGGACGGCAAGGAAATTGAATAACTGTTTCGTCGGATCCCATTAAACCTATTAAGGAGGAAAAGTTCTATGTTCCCAGTTAAGTTCGACTAAAACTCAGACACTTATCTTGTTTGTTTATTACTATGTTAAAGTTCTTCTCAGTCAATGCTCGAGGACTGAGGGATATAACTAAAAGAAAAGCTTTATTTCTATTTGCAAAAAATTGTGGTGCTGATTTTTGTTTGCTTCAAGAGACTCATTCCATTGATAGTGACTATAAACTTTGGAAAGCTCAGTGGGGAGAAGATTTGTGGATGGCCCATGGAACTCACCGTGCAGCAGGTACATTAACTTTGAAACACAAATTTAATAGCAGCATCATCTTCACCGAAACTGACCCAGCTGGACACTATATTCTCACAGTCATCAAATGTGATAATTCTTTCTTTCTTATTGGTAACATTTATGGTTTTAACAACGCCAAGGAAAATGTCATGCTGTTTGAAACTTTGAACTCCAGTATTGATGCTCTTGTTAAAAAATTTAATGATATTAAGATAATTTTAGGAGGAGATTTCAACATTACTGTGAATAATGAGGTTGACCGATGGCCTAGCAGGCAAAGAATAAATTCTCAGATTGTTGACTTTATGAATGAACGAAGTTTAATAGATATTTGGAGGCTAAATAATCCAAACACAAAAATCTTTACATGGAAAAACAAAGCTCATTCGCAACACTCAAGAACTGATTTTTGGCTAATATCTGACTCCTTACAACATTCAAATTGCAAAGCTGAGATTATTCAAGCACCTCTTCCTGATCATAAAGGCATTTTGTTAGAGGTTTTATTTCCCCTAATAAAACTACTAAAAGGAACCCTGCATATTAGAAGATGAATAACTCCCTTCTTAACGACGAATTTGTCTGTTTATCAATTAAAAACAAAATTGCAGAGCTCTTAAAACTAGCACAATTTGAAAATAATTATGGACGTTACTGGGAGCTTTTAAAATATGAATTAAGAAAGATCTTAAGTAAAGCTGTGGCAAATAGAATAAAAAATAGCATAAAGGAGGAAACCTGCTTGGTCGCGGAGTTGATTTCATTATCATCTACTCTTCCTGAAAATCTATCTGAACAACAGAGAGCCAAGTTACAAACCCTTCAGCTTAAACTTGATCAAATTTATATTAATAAAGCAAAAGGAGCTTTTATACGTTCACGGGCCAAATGGTTAGAAGAGGGGGAACAAAACTCTAGCTATTCTTCAAACTTGAAAAGCAAAGACAAACAAAAAATGGTATTACTAAACTTAATTCAAGTGGCACAATCATTGATGACCCCAAAATGATTGCCAATATATGTGAAACGTTTTACAAATCATTGTACGAGTCTAGACCTTCTCCTGAGGAACATAATTATTTCTTTAACTCCGTAAGTGGGATAGAAACAATTGGTGACCAAAACAAAGTATTATGTGACTCTCCAATCACACCTGATGAAATTAAAGAAGCTATTAATAGTCTTAAATCAAATAAATCCCCTGGTACAGATGGACTTACATCAGAACTTTATAAGACGTTCTCAGAAGAACTCACTTCATTTTTACATTCTGTTTTTATTGAAAGCATTAGGAATGAAAGACTCCCCCCATCACTTTCTCAAAGTCTAATTACTCTAATCCCAAAACCTCAGAAGGATGCATTAATTTTGGATAATTGGCGTCCTATTTCTTTACTTAACAGTGATTACAAAATCTTAGCCAGTTGTTTGACAAAGAAATTAACAAAAGTTCTTAGTGATATTATAGAGGAATCTCAGAACGGCTTTATGGCTGGAAGGCATATTATTGATAATATAAGATTGGTTCTTGATATCTTAGACTATCCAGAAATGGTTTCAGCTAACAGCTTTATTTTATTTTTAGATTTTCAAAAAGCATTTGACTCGATAGAACATGAGTTCATCTTCAAAGCCCTCAGCTTATTTGGCTTTGGAGAGAATTTTCAACAATCAATCCGCACTCTTTATGCTTATGGAAATAGCTCAATAAAATTACCCCATGGAACTACCAAAAGATTTAAAATAGAACGTGGGATTCATCAGGGATGCCCTGTATCACCCTTTTTGTTTCTTCTCCCTATGAAAATTCTAGCTACTTTTATTAAAAATAGTGATCTCAAAGGCATCTCAGTTGCAGGAAAAACTATACTATTGAGTCAACTAGCTGATGATACGACTTTGTTCTTACAAGATAAGTTTCAAATTGATATTGCACTTAAACTTTTAAATACATTTTCTGCAGCCTCTGGTCTTAAACTTAACTTATCTAAATGTGAACTTCTTCCAATCAATGGTTGTAATGAATTATCTTTGTCAGGAAGTTAAATACCTTGGGATAACTATAATTAAAGAGCAAACAGCAAGAATTAATAAAAACTTTGATCCAATTATACCCTCTTGCCAACAAAGATTTAATCTATGGTTACAGAGAGACCTGACTATCACTGGTCGAGTCCTGCTGGCCAAAACCGAAAGTCTTTCTCGTCTTGTCTGTGCCAGTTCAGCTCTTAATGTCCCAAACAGCCTTTGCACTAAAATTGATCAAATACTCTTTGATTTCATTTGGGGAAAAAAGCCCCATCTTATTAAGAAGAATGTTATGATAGATAGACTAAGTTCAGGTGGTTTCAATGTTCTGGACTTTAATACCCTACATTCTGCATTCAAAGTTAGGTGGATCCAAAGATATTTGAAAAATCCTAACTCAATGTAGTATTGGATTCCTACACAAGTCTTTAAATCCTTGGGTGGCCTAGACTTTTTATTAATATGTAACTACAAAATAGAAAAGCTCCCTGTTAATTTATCTAGCTTCCATAAGCAATTACTTTAATCCTGGACATTGGTTTATAAACGTAACTTTTCCCCTCATAACTGTTTTATTTGGAATAACCAAAATATTTGCTTCAAGCATAAATCCCTATTTCTTAAGAACTGGGTGGATAATGATATTCTATCTGTAAAACAATTGTTTAATGAGGATGGTCAACTGTTTAATTATGGTGAATTTCTTTGTAAATATAAATTCCCAGTGACCCCTAAAGAATTTGCTGTTTTTTTTGACGCTACTCCAGCAGGTTTGAAATTTCTTATATCAACCTCATGTAGAGCTCATGTCCAATATCCCAGATTTCCAGAGTTATTTTTTGGTCAATCAGACCCGTTCCTTAGTATTAAAACTGGAAATAAACATATTAGAGAAATAATTCAGAGGAATACTATTAGTAAACCTGCTTCAATCTTTTTTGGATCAATCTCTATACAGATATTGATTGGGAACAAACATGGTTATTACCAAGAAAGTTTTTTGTCTCAAATAAAGTACGAGAGGTGTTTCTTAAAATTCTACACAGGTGTTACCCTGTAAATTCAGCACTGACTAAATATATTCCAAATATTGATCCTCTTTGTTCCTTTTGTCACATCGAAAAAGAAACATTAACCCACCTTTTTTGGGAATGCTCTTTCAGCAACATTTTTTGGTGTGACTTCAATATTTTCTTCAGTCAGAAATGTGATATACTTATTCCTTTGAATGTTAAACATGTGTTCTTTGGTATTTCCAATAACAGTATGTCTGGGAAAGAATGTATTCTAAACTTTCTTATTCTGTTCGCTAAATTCCACATACATGCCTGTAAATTTGCTAAAAACAAACCCAACCTCAGTGTTTCTAGAGCTTATGTAAGATGTTTTTGGACTCTTTAAGATTGTGCACCAACTCTAAAGCTATGAAACTTATAACCTTAAGCGATGAATTTGATTTGTAAACTGTTATTTTATTTATTTATTTATTTTTCCTTTTTTCTCATGGAATCCTATGGATTTGTTACCCCAGCACCTCGAGCATACTACTGTCTGTAATTGTATATTCTTTATCTGTAAATAAAGTTAAAAAAAAAAAAAAGTGCATCATTTCTACCGGATTTTCACAATATATCAGCTACTTCAATGGACAGAGGAACTAACAAGTTCAAGTCATCATCTGGGAGGAGGTTACTGGTTTCTCAGTCACAAGCTGGTTGCAAACCTGAGGCCAGCAGGTGTCAGTCAGTTATGGTAGATCTGAACTTTGGTTTGATGACGTCAATATGAGAAGCTACAGACTGATAGGAGGAACCAAAGAGCTCTGTAAAGGTAAAGGCAAATCTTCTCAAGTTGGGATATAATTAATTTAATTTCACATAATTATCGCGGTAGAAGCCATTTGTTTGTTAAAATTGTATGAAATATATTTGTTCTGTTTGATGTTTGTTGTGAATGACGTAAACTCACAAAGGAACGAGGTAATTAGTCCAACGTTTAGAAACTACAGCGGCTGTAATGCGCCACAGCAAAGGTAAACAAAGGTAAAATAACCCGAACAGGTGATCAACTCAAAACCACTCCTACCTTTTTACTCTCTCTCTCTCTTTGTAGTTTAAGCACACCTGTTACCGTGGCAACCGCCTGCGCCCCGCAAGACGAGCAAAGATTACGTTAAAAACATAACATTCAGTCCGTTGCATATCAAGTTTACAGGCTTTATATTTATTTCTCGATTATTAATCAGCGCTTCCCTGAACACAGCGATGGTTGATTGACTAGCTGTACTTGGTGCTAGAGTGGCTAACACGAGTAACAGTTTAGTCCAAAGCCTTTTCTGCTAAAATAAAATCTTTAGTGTATGTCAGATACAGACACATTGCATATTAATCTGTTTAGCTAACGTAAGACTGTGTAGCAGACAGGCTTCAAGGTGTAGAAGTTGTATCAGTTCTGCTATTATGCTGTACTTAGCTAACGGGAAGCTAAATGTGTTTGTGAGACGGCCACGCACGTGACCATGTAGAATGGGCATCAGCCAATGAAAAGTGGCCCCTTGGTAAGGTCCATTGTGATGGTGGTCCGATCCGGAAGTCTCATAATTAATTAATGTTTAATCATTTTGAATGTATAGTTTCTGATGTGTTATTAAAAAGTTTGCATTCAGTTGCAGCTCAACAGGAAATATGCTTTTCAAATAAGTTGGAACAGGATGTTCAGTGGTTAGATGTCAGACGTTGCTAAGGTGATGTTTCTATTTTGCAGGAGTTCAGTATCTGTTTAGCCACCCACAGAGAGGCCACTATGGGGAAAAACCTGTTATGACACAGAAAGAAAGCAGAAGTTATCTAATATGTTTAGTCAGATAAACCTAAGGGCGTCTTGTCCACAGGAAACACAGAGCATATTTCTGTAGTTGAGTTGAATCTGCATACAAACCTGCTGCTTGCCCAAAACTCACAGATAAGGAATTTATAGATTTTTTGTCTGACACTGAGCCGGGGTGTGTAGTCACGCAAAGTACGATGTATCCTATAAAATGTGAGGGTGTTCAGCCCCAAGTTGGAACAGACTGCAGTTTGCTGTGTGTGCTGTTTCTCCATCAGCTGCTGATGAAATTAAATTTGCTCTCTGCATATTTGCTGGTCTCAGTCTCATCCTTAGAGTTTGTGCGAGTTCACATAAGTCAACAACAAAATACTTGTCTTTTCCATCAGCCATTGTACAGCAGTAAAACTAGCTGACCAAATGCAAGGGCGTAGGTTTGGTCTAAGTTTTGGTGGGACCTTACAACTTACTCACCAACTCACCAGCATTTAAAATGAATGCTACCACTGCGTAGTATATTAAAATATTAAACTAATCAATGTAGATTTTCGTTTATTTATTTTGTTTTTGTTAAAAAAAATACATATATATATTTTTTTTTATTAATATGGCAAAAATTGGTCGGGACTATTTTATATCCCTTGAATATTGGTCGTGACATGTCACGACCGTCCATACCCAAACCTACGCCCATGACCAAATGTGCTGGAGCTCTGCTTAGGTTGCTAGGTAACGTGCTGGACTTTGCTGGGATTGCTAGGTAACAGGCATTGCCTGCTGATTTGTGATGTTACATTCCTGGGGATTTTGAAACAGCTCATTTTCCAGACACCAAAAATATATTTTATTGCCAAAAACCGCCTGGGCAGATTTTTTTAAGCATTTGGGCTGTTTTTAGAAGCAGTAGAAACCTAAATGAATGTATACAAATGTGCAAAATGTGAATTTTGCATCATAGATCCCCTGTAAAGCAGTCGGTTTAAATTCACCTGAGTACTCTCTGCTCTGCCACAGGCCAGTCGATGTCCACCTCGAAGTCCACGCTGTGCTCTGGCTTCATCTCAAAGTAGGCGACCCGACCGCCCTGCAGAGAGTCCAGCACAAACATCAGAAAACCTCCAAACACCTGGAACTGATGGACACAGGTCTAGAGAAACATGTGCTCATCATAGGACAGAGTGCCTTTAATTTTCACCACCTAATAAAACAGCTATTATTGGACATTTTCTGCCAATTACTGCCTGAATTTTGTGTTTTTGCCACTAAACGTTAAAATAGGTTTATTATTTAAATGTAACAAACATGAATTAAAGTTTTTAGTGTGAAAATTGATGAATTAGGCATAACTCTGACCACAAGATGGCAGCAAATTAATGCCTTTAATTTTCATCACATAATTTTATTAAACAATTCCATCCATCCATCCATCCATCTTCTTCCGCTTATCCGGGGTCGGGTCGCGGGGGTAGCAGCTGCAGAAGGGAGGCCCAGACTTCCCTCTCCCCGGCCACTTCTTCTAGCTCTTCCGGGGGAATCCCAAGGCCGGGGTGTGTAGTCCCGAGGCGTTCCTCGGGATTCCCTAATAATTTAGTTAAAAAACTAAATTATTGTTGTTGACTTCCAGAATATTACTGCCTGAATATTCAGTTTTTGCGAATTGAAAACTAGATATTTAATTTAAATGTAACAGACATGAATTTAGGTTTGTAGTGAATTAGGTATAACTCTGACCACTAGATGGCGACAATGTACTCTTTGGTGGTTTGAGGCAAATTCACGACTATAGTCAACAGAGGAATAAAAACAAAGTTAGAGAGAAACAAGAACAAAATTATACAAACATCCTCAAATACATACATAGATCAATAATAACACTTGAACAAACATCCCCAAATCAAACCTTGGATCCAAACTTGTCGTCATTGACAAGCTTCTGGTCTAATTCTGGCTCAATATCTGACCACTTTTTGGTAGAATTGATTTAAACTCGTTGGTTTTCTGGCACAGATGTTGCTTTTAGGGAAACCTTTGGATCAAATTGTCATTACTGAGAGCTAAACATTCAGAGCAGCTACCTGCAGCCGTCCTTCCTTCATGATGAGGTCTCTGGTGGCGAAGTAAAATGAACCATTCTCAATCAGCTCTCCGTTCCAGTCCTGATGCCGTGGACGCTTCGCAGGGTTCAGATTCTCCGGCTCAGTGCATTCATCACCTGTAAGGAAGGACGAACATGTTCTGCTGTAGGTTCTCTGAAGCTGAACAGAACAATTGAACCCTGATTGAGTCCAATTACAGTCAAACTGGGGAATAGCAGGCGTTTGGTGAACTCACTTCCTTTCTTGACCTCCTTCCAGCGGAACCGGTATCTCCGGACCACGGAGAAGATGGAGTCGTATCCGTCCTCTGTGATCTTCTTCAGGGCATTCTTTATGTGAGATGGATGGAGACATGGAGACGTAGCCTGGATGTTACAGACCACTGTCACCTCTGAACAGGAGAAAAACTCATCTGTGATTTTCCATCCTCAACATTTGGGTCAACTTGTGTCCAGCTGAGCGTTTCCTACCTGGATTTTCCTTGAGAAACTCCTGAATTGTCTCCAAGGAAGTGGAGGAGTCCCTGGAGACTTCTTTGCTCCTCCGGTGGACTTTGGCCCCCCAGGATTTTGCAACTTTTTCAATCTCATCGTGGTCTGTTGACACCCAAACACTAAAAAAACAAACAAAAAGTTATGTTTATTTATAGCTGCAGGACATTCCAGCAGATTATATGATAAAAGAATAAATATGATAAAAGAAAACAGCAACAAACATTACAATGTCTTAAAAGCAACTCTAGACAGGTGGGTTGTTAGTTTTAATTTAAAGAAACTCAATGTTTCTGCAGTTTTCTGGAAGTTTGTACCAGATTAGTGGAGCATGAAAACAAAATGTCTCCATGTTTGGTTCTGGCTGTGGACCTTAAAGGACTTTAGAACTGGGGTGATGTGCTCTATGTTCCTGGTTTTAGTCAGAATGCCAGCAGCAGCGTTCTGGACCAGCTGCATGTGGAGGATTTTTTATTCAGACCTGTGAAGACATTGCTACAGTAATCAATGCAACTGAAAAAGTTTCCTGGAATCATTTTAAACACTGGAAATGTTCTTCAGGTGACAAAAGGCCGACTTTGTAACTGTCTTTATGTGTCTCTGAAGCTTCAGGTCAAACCCCAAAACAATCATAAGCCGTCTTGTCTATGTATTATAAATTCTGAGTTAGTTTATAATACATAGTGTCCTACAGAGGTATCCATACACCTTGAACTTTTCCACATTTAGTAATATGGCTACTCTTTTTTTTTTTCCATTTTTCTCTCCGAAGAGTTTTTGCGGCTCGTATTTTTTGTGACAGTAGGCAGACAGGAAGGAGGGTGAGGAGGACATGCGGCAAAGGTCGTCGGGACCGGGAGTCGAACCCGCGACGTCCGCGTCGAGGACTAAGGCCTCCAAACGTGGGGCGTGCTAACCCCCTGCGCCACCACAGCACGCCCCATAATATTGCTGCTCTTTAAAGATGTTATGTCATGTTTAGCTGTGAATTGAAAAGAACAAATATTTTTCCATATAAATAAATATGAAATTTGGGTTCTTAATCTACCAGCTACAACCTTAAATTTGCCAAATTTTCTCATCTAAATCACCAATTTCCACTTCTGGGCACAGATACACAACTGGACTTACAGATACACTCTGGAATCTGGAAAAGGGGGCGGAGCTTAAAGCTGCTGATTTTCTTTTGTTGAAATGTGTTTGTGGACAAACAGGAGCTGTAACCATGGTAACAAAACAACCACACTGTGTAGATTATTTTTTACACTTTTACCAAATAAATGTTCAAATCTTTTAGATTATCGATACTGAAAACATAAAATTAAATGTAATTTGCTCATTCTCTATTAAGAAATAAACATTTTGATCTTTGGACAAATTCAAGCATTTTGTGTGGCTGGAAGGATTTTAGCTCTAATTTGCTCTGTTGTGATGTGTAACCATGGCAATAAGGTACTAGTTTTACAACTGTGAGCAGTTCCAATGCAGTCATTATTTATTAATTATTGTTTTTTATTTCACCATAATTTAAACAGGTTGTCTCATTGACACCCGAGATCTCATTTACAAGAGAAACTGGTTTTGAAAACAAACAGAAAAATGAAAGTAATTAATTGACTCAATTAAATCAAATAAGCTAATAAAATATGAGCTTAAAAACAAGAGCAACTTTTATATTAAATTATTTGCTTAAGTCCATCTGTAAACAATCAAAGCTCAAACACAAAACTATAATTTAAAACATAATAGAACATATTACAACTGATAAGATTAGAAACGCATTTCAGGAAATGCAGCCTATTGAAAGTATCCTTAAGTAAGTAGATTGCTTTTCTCCTTATAGAGACATTATTTACACTTTTACACAGTAAACTTGCCAACTCTGTTTAAATCTAAACTTTTATTTTACACTTTTAATGCATCTTTGTTGAAACGGTTGAATTAAGGTGAATGATTTTCTCATTGTCAAGCTGTGTCAGAATTCAAGCAGCAGTTTTGTTCGCCAAGGTGAACAGGCCCTGCAGTGAAGCTAGCTTGATTTATTTTGTTCTTCTAAAGTCCGGTATGGACTCGGTATGGACTTTAACCCTTAGGAGTCCAGGTACATATGGTCGTTTTTGACCAATTCTGATTTTACTTTAATAGAAATCATTATATTATATATAATATTATCGTATGTGGCATCATTTTTTTCAGGATAATCTGAAATTTATGAACTTACACTTAGTTTTTACTTTTGGACATACAGTGGCAGCATTTTGGACCTTGAGTCACAGAAAAACAAAATCCCATTTGGAAAAATGTTAATTTATTTTCACTGTGAAAATGTCAAATATTCACAAGAAATGATTTTTATCATTTAGAATTACAATATATACTGTAAATTTCTTAGACTGATGTAAAACTATTGCAAACAACACAGTTTTACAATATTATTAGCATGAAAATTAAGGCAATTCCTCATTCGATTGTATGCAATGGGCTCTTTGCTACTGAATTTTTGCTACTTTGAACATTTTTTTGTCCTCGTTTGAGTCTGGTCCCTCACAGTTGGTGTCAGAAGTGGGACCTTTTTCCAAAATGCCTGGAAAGGGAAGAGGACGAACAAGAGGAGAACCCGGTTCTGAGCTGGATGAAAGAGTGGCTGTTGAGGAAGGTGGAGCTGTTGGTGGAGTGTTTGACATGGAAGAGGAGAGGAGTGAACCAACACTAGCAGACTTGGCCAACCTTCTCAGAGCCCACATGGGACATCAGAAGGCCAAAGAGGATCACTGGACCAGAGAAACTGCTAAGCAACAACAGAAATTTGAGGAACTACAACAACAGTTCAGATTGTTTAAAAGGGAGAGCCAATCTGAGACCACTCCCACTGCTCCACAGACATCACCAGTGCGGCCTACACAACCACCAGATCCTGGAGTGGCAGCTTCACCTCAACATAGTCAATCAGGTGACCTATATTCACAGGTGTATGTTTCTCATGCACCTAAATTACAAAAATTGAGTGAAGAAGATGACATTGAACATTTTCTCATTACTTTTGAAAGAATAGCTTCTGCCTGCAGGTGGCCAAAAACTGACTGGGCTTTCCATTTAATACCTCTGCTAACAGGCAAAGCTAGAAGTGCCTTTGTGCACATGGATGTTGATTTGTCTATGAACTATGATCAAGTTAAATTAGCTGTTTTGCAGAAGTATGACATTAACAGTGAAACCTACAGGCAAAGATTCCGCTTGCTTCAGGTGGAGCCAGAAGAAACTCCAAAGGAGCTCTACATAAGGCTGAAGGAGTTGTATATCAAATGGGTGCAACCTAACGGTAAGACAGTTGAACAAATCAATGAAATAATGATTCTTGAACAATATTTAAGAATGTTGTCACCAGAACTTCAGGTTTGGATAAAAGAACATAATCCAAAGACTGCAAAGGAGGCTGCTGAACTGGCTGATGTGTTTGTGGCTGCAAGGAGGAGGAACTCTTGGGCTTTTCAAAGCTGGAAAAAAGATGGCCGCCATCAATCTCCAGCCCAACCAGTTTCAGCTGTGGGTAAGCTACCTGAAAAAGAGAGATTTGGCTCAAAAGGTCAATGGAAAAAACCCACTTGTTACTTATGTGGACAGGCGGGTCATACTAAACCAATGTGTCCTCAAAATGCTGTCAAGTTGTCCCAGATGTGTTTTGTGCCCAGGAAAGAGACTCAAAATGTTGGAGCAATGAATCAATTAATGGAGACCTTTGTGGAGCTCAACGGTCAGGCACTGAGGGCCCTGATTGATACAGGGAGTACACGGACTTTGGTCCAGCGCAGGTACATCTCACCCCAGCTTGTTTGCACCAGTGAGACCGTTCCAATCTGCTGCGTCCATGGTGACAGAAAACAATATCCAACAGCAGATGTTTATGTGACTATAAAAAGACAAACTTACCTGCTTAATGTTGGGGTAGTAGATAACTTGCCATTTCCAGTAATTCTTGGCAATGACCTGCCAGTGCTGATTGACCTGTTGAATTCTCCTCAGTGTAATGTTGCTCTAACTCGAGCCCAAGCAAAGCAATCTGAGGAAATTGTTTTCGACCTCAGTACCTTACCATTTCACAATGTGGAGTTTTTCACAGAGGACACTAAAGACAGGAAATCCAAAAGACTACGGAGAAGGGAAAAGTTTCAAGGGACGGTGGTTGTTCCTTCTGATGCACCAGAGCCTGAGGTCCAGCAAGACTTCAAAATCCCTGGTAATATATTGGAGCTGCAGCACAAGGATGCAAGTCTTGTGAGATGCTTTAAAGAAGCCAAAGTCAATAAAAATTATTTTGTCATTCAAAATGACATTCTTTACAGACAAAATGGGCCAATTAAACAGCTTGTGGTTCCCAAAGCAGTTAGAGAAACTGTTTTGAAGTTGGGCCATTCGATTCCCTGGGCTGGCCACCTGGGGAAGCATAAGACCTTTGCCCGTATAAAGCGCTGTTTTTTTTGGCCTGGCTTGCGTAAAGATGTTGTGCAGTTTTGCAGGAGCTGTCCAGAATGCCAAATGACATCAGCTAGACTCCCTGGCAAAGCTCCTCTCCAACCGCTTCCAGTTCTGAGTACACCATTTCAACGCTTGGGTATGGACATAGTGGGCCCGGTTGAAAGGAGTAAAGCAGGTAACCGGTTTATGCTGGTCATTGTGGATTACACAACTAAATATCCAGAGGTTTTTCCCTTGAAAGTTGTCAAAGCAAAGAATGTTGCATTCTGTTTGGTGCAATTTTTTTCCAGAGTTGGCTTTCCTCAGGAAATACTGACTGACCAGGGCACCAATTTCATGTCTAAGCTGTTTAAAGATGTGTATCAGCTGAGAACAACACCTTATCATCCACAAACAGATGGCCTCACTGAACGGTTTAATCAACCACTTAAACAAATGCTACGGAAATTTGTGAGTGAAACAGGCTCTGACTGGGACCAATGGCTCCCATACTTTGTGTATGGGAGCCATACATTCTGCAAGCCTTCAGAGGAGGGGGAGTGGGTGCACACGGTCGTTCGCGACCAACACATCACTAATGGACTTTAAAACCTACCTGTCAAACTCTCCCGAGTCGATGGCGGCTCTCAGCACCCAGCCCATCAGAGGAACGCCCGCTAGCAGTTTGATGTTCTTCAGCGGGATCCCTTTGCTACCGCCTCTAGCCAGAATCAGAGCCGCTACGTGTCTGGTCCGGCGCTTTTTCGGACTCTCAGCTTCTTCTGTCGCATTTTTGTCGGACGGGCCTCGTTTTTGGGCAATCATAGTCAGAACTCGGGAACCTAACGCGAATACGCTCCGCCAAAGAACGAGACGTTGATACGAACGATGGGATTTTCGGCTCCTTTTTGAGATGCGACTCTAATGGCTCTTCTTACTGTGGAGAGCCGGCTCTTTCGACTCCCAAACGGCTCCCCATATATATTTTTGACATTATTAATTAATTAATAGCTTAAACCTAATTTTATAATATTTTGTTTCATTATTGACATTGTTAAGCACTTATGATGAGTAAAAATGCCGCATAACAATGCTTTATAAATAAACCTTTTATTATAACCAATTAAATTATCACAAAATAGCACCACTTCCACAAAAATAACTTAAAATAAATCAAACAGTTAAATATAAATACAAACACCCTCCACAATACGAAAAAGTATCAAAGCAGCTTCATAACAGAAAAAGTGCCACAATACAAATATCAAATAAATTGCTATTAAATTAAAGTATAAAACTATGAAGGATAAAAAACATGTGAACAACACAAGTTTTGAACCACTAGAGATGAAGAACTCACTGTGTTAAATCACTCAAGACTTACAGATTGGCGTTGAGAAACACCTTGGCAGGGCTGATCCTGTTCCTTCTCTCAGTTATGATCTGTCCAGTTTTAGAGAAGATCCTCTCTGAGGGGACGGATGTTGCCACTATACTAGCTGAAGGACATTCCAGCAGATTATATGATAAAAGAATTAAATATGATAAAAGAAAACAGCAACAAACATTACAATGTCTTAAAAGCAGCTCTAGACAGGTGGGTTTGTAGTATTAGTTTAAAGGAACTCAATGTTTCTGAAGTTTTCTGGAAGTTTGTACCAGATTAATGGAGCCTAAAAACTAAATGCTGCTTCTCCATGTTTGGTTCTGGCTGTGGACCTTGAAGGACTTTAGAACTGGGGTGATGTGCTCTATGTTCCTGGTTTTAGTCAGAATGCCAGCAGCAGCGTTCTGGACCAGCTGCATGTGGAGGATTTTTTTATTCAGACCTGTGAAGACACTGCTACAGTAATCAATGAAACTGAAAAAGTTTCCTGGAATCATTTTAAACACTGGAATGTTCTTCAGGTGACAAAAGGCCGACTTTGTAACTGTCTTTATGTGTCTCTGAAGCTTCAGGTCAAACCCCAAAACAATCATAAGCCGTCTTGTCTATGTATTATAAACTCTGAGTTAGTTTATAATACATAGTGTCCTACAGAGGTATCCATACACCTTGAACTTTTCCACATTTAGTAATATTGCTACTCTTTAAAGATGTTATGTCATGTTTAGCTGTGAATTGAAAAGAACAAATATTTTTCCATATAAATAAATATGAAATTTGGGTTCTTAATCTACCAGCTACAACCTTAAATTTGTCAAATTTCTCATCTAAATCACCAATTTCCACATCTGGGCACAGATACACAACTGGACTTAGATCTAGAATCTGGAAAAGGGGGCGGAGCTTAAAGCTGCTGATTTTCTTTTGTTGAAATGAAGCCTAGGCGCAAATTCAAACTGGAAGACTCTTTTATCCCCACCGGGACCCGTTAATTGAAGCGACCTGCCCACAATCATCGACCTATCAACGCCGGACCAAGCCACGTCACGTCCAATCACCGACCAAGTCCCAGCTGATAAGGACCTTCATCCATGGTGTCCTTCGCTCTCCAGCCGAGCTCAACCTGTTCAGCTGCACGCCTCAGCTCTCAGTCAGCTATCTCACCAGATCCTTTTCGTCGTCATTGCTCGTCCTTCCACCTCTAATGTCAGTCACAAAAGCCGCTTAGCCGCGGGCTCGGCGCCTTCTTTTCCTTCAGACGCTCCTCAGATGGAAGAAGAGTTCCTTACGGTCCAGGCCTCATTCATTCCAGACAGCTTCTCCCGCCGCTCTCTCGCCGATCTGGGATCTACCGGCCCTCGCTCCTATGCCACCCGCTTCACGATCTGTCTCTGGCAAGTGGACACATAATCCCACCGTCTACTTTGCATACATCCCCTGGCAGCCTTTCTCCGCCCCGGCCGGGCCGCAACGTCTCGCTGCTTCGATCTACGCTGCCGTTTCCTCCCAGCTCATCGTCCACCATCTTCCTTTCCACCGCCAGCGTTCATCGCACCGCCTTCCCACTGGTTCCCCGCTTTGGCTCAAATCCGCATGGCTGTCAGCCCGCCCGTCAGCACCTCCCATCGGACTTCCCACGCCACGCCCGCCTCGGGCTTCGGGGGTAAGATGTAGCCTTCACGTGCCTCATTCACTCTTTACAACGCGACAAAACGTAGGAACTTTATTAGTTTATCCCCTTCCTGAACTCGCAGGCCCTACTCGCATGCGCCTTTCAGGCTGCGTTCCAAACTTCATCATTCTTACATCAATTAGTTACATTGGGGGCTTCCGTACTTCCCATGCATGTGTTCTC
Organism: Xiphophorus maculatus; assembly: GCF_002775205.1. Classification (NCBI taxonomy): domain Eukaryota; kingdom Metazoa; phylum Chordata; class Actinopteri; order Cyprinodontiformes; family Poeciliidae; genus Xiphophorus; species Xiphophorus maculatus. The sequence continues at coordinate 26,814,451 of NC_036456.1, forward strand.
GCTCTTTTTCGCAGTTAAAACTGCTTATCTGATGTTTTCATGTCGTGGCCTTTTTCTCCAAGCCGCCTTTAAACGCATCATGAGTGCTGAGACGCTCGCGCTGGGTTACCCAGAGGGCAGCGAAGGAGAGCGCAGGCGCGCTAGAACCTCGGCAACAATCAGCAAACGCAAAGAACCGTGCAAATGTTTCCCCAAACCAACCGACTGAGGCGAATAGGGCCGTTTGATACAGGCAATCATAGCTAAAAGTTCACTCTCATAAATACAGATAGCTAAAAGGCGACTCTAGCACTTCAGTTAGCTAAAAGGCGACTCTAGCACTTCAGTTAGCTAAAAGGCGACTCTAGTACTACAGATGGCCAAAACGTGACTAGCAATTCAGTTAGCTACAAAGTGACTCTAGTAATTCAGTTAGCTAAAAAGTGACTCTAGTAATTCAGTTAACTAAAAGGTGACTCTAGTAATTCAGTTAGCTAAAAGGTGACTCTAGTAATTCAGTTAGCTAAAAGGTGATTCTAGTAATTCAGTTAGCTAAAAGGTGATTCTAGTAATTCAGTTAGCTAAAAGTCGACTCTAGTAATACAGATAGCTGAAAGTCGACTCTAGTAATACAGATAGCTGAAAGTCGACTCTAGTAATACCTTAAGCTCGTTGACAAGTAGCCTGCAGGCTACCGATGTTGTGGTACATGTTCAGCCTCGTAGATTCATTTCGCCCTACCCGTTAAATTTTATCCTGAGCCAGGGCGGTTCTCCGCTAATAAGCAAGCTGTCCCATTTTCTCATATTTCAAGCTCATGTCCCGTCCAGTGCTTTTACGCTTCATCTCTCATCTGAAATCTGCATACCATTTTTTCTCAGATTATCCTGCCACTTCCTGGTTCACTCAGCTTGTTCTCTAGCTCACTCAGGTTCCAGGCTCAGATGCGTTCGTTCCATCTCGCTTCTGAACTAATCATCATAAAGCACCCTCCGGTTTCCCTTACGGATTCGTTAACACGGCCATCAGCACTTGCAAGCCGCCCTGAAGCCACGGCTTTTTATAAAGGAACCAAACTCCCTCATCATCGCCTGGGTCCAAGTCAAGTAGTCGCACGGCACTTTTCAACTAGCCAGCCAAATCAATCAATCAAATTCCTATCGTATAGCATGTCGTAAATGGATTAACATAACTGCGCTTTAAGAGCTCAGGAAACTGTCCGATTCACATTTACCTTGATTGGTTCCTTGTACTCTCAAGCTGCATCAGCCGTTGTTGTAAGAGCTCACGTTCAGCGTTATGAAGTAATCGTTAGAGGCCGTTCAGAGCTGTTTGTTCAAGAGACCGGGAGCGGGTCAACGAATAAAAGTAAGTTTTCTCCGCGTTCAAGCAGGATTTGTATATCCGAGCAACTTAAATTCAGGTATGACAATCTAAAGAGTTATCATCACGATAACGTTTTTGCGGTTTATTTGTCGTCTCGCTGCCATCTGCTGGTACAAAAAAAAAAAAATTAACTCCATAGCGAGTGAAAATAATAGCTTCATTTGTCTCATCTTCTGTATTTCTCGTAGACCACTCTCAGCTCTATTTAATAAATTTCGAACCAGAAATCTCTCCTCTCATCCCTTACCGGATGCTTGTGGCTGCTGTAGTATTTAAAGATCTCACTCAACAAAGCTTTTAGCAGCAAGGTGTCTTCAGCGCAAGTGCTTTCATATCATAACAGCTCAAGAACCAAAGTCATGCATAGGGAAGCAACAAACAAAATATGATATCAAGTCAAGTTCCATCATTAACTTTGTAATTGAGCATGTTTCCAATACATTCTAAACAGGCGGGTTTTAGTCGAGATTAATCAAAGTCGTGTTTCAGCTGTTTTAAGGTCTCCCGGGAGTCGCTCCAATCCGCGGGGTTTAGATGCTGAATGCTCCTTCTCTTTCTGGCCTGGTCCCGGGGTCGTAGAGCGGCTCAAACCGAAAGACCTCATGAGCCTGGGAGGTTGATGCTTTACGGCAGATCCTCATTGTTTCGTGGTGCCAAGTCGTTCAGTGATTTGCAAACTAACAACGGTATTTCAAAGTCAATTCTTTGGGCAACAGGGAGCCAGCGTCGGGATCTTAAAACTGGCGTTTCGTGCTCCATCTTCCTGGTTTTTAGCGAGAACGCGATCAGTAGCATTTCTGATCAGCTGCAGCGTTCGATTGATTTGTCGGAAAGACCCGCGAAGTCGCGTGGCAGTAACCAATGTAACTGAAGATAAACACATGGATGATGATCTAGATCTGGCGAGTCGTTGTTCTTTATTCCAATAAGTGCAAAAAATTTTACATAATTTATATATGGGCATATATATATAAAAATCCCCAGTTCATCTTCAGTATTCTTTTCACGTAATGAGTATCTCTCCTCCGTGTTCGCAGCTTCCCTCAGTGCCAGACGAGCACTGCACGATCCACTGGTGGTGGTTGGTCAACCTCAGGCAAAAGTGCACACTCTTATGCAGCAAACGTGATGCATGTCCTTCCCCTCATCGTCCTTCACACTTTTATTTTCAGGTTCATTCTAGAATGATCTTGTCTTTCGCTCGTTTCCTCTAACGTCACCCTCTGAGTCTGATCCTAGCATCAGCATCCCACCTTCAGTAGCAGGCAGTTATTTTCTCACTCTAGTCTATTCATTCTCCCATCCTCTTTTGCTATCTCACAGCTAGCTTCCTTCCACCAGCTAACATATCTTTTCATAGCATCCACTTTACCTTTGTTCACCTTCATCTACCATCTTCTCGTCTCTTACCTCTATCTCTGCAATCATCTTCTAATTACTCCTCGAGACATAGCCCGTAAGCTCCTAGTTAGCCTAGCTCCTCCTGCCTCTAATTCTGAGCTTCGGCCCCGGCCTCAGCTCTTTTTGGGGGGATCTCATTCTCTATCAGTAATATCACTCCATAGTATCATTATTTCACCTCTACTGGCCTTCACCCATCAGCATTCCACCTTCTCTTGCCCCGCTGTGTCCCCGCTCACCCATAGTGATCACTCTTCTCCCAGCGGCACTTCTCCCTATGCCTCGAACCATTCCCAGCTGTCCTTCAGCCATCTGCCTCTCTCCTCTAATGCCTCGCTGCGCTTCCAGCTTGCTTCTTTTTCTAACCAGCTGCCCCTCATCCCTTGTCCTGTTCCTTCCTCTGCTGGTCCCTTCCATGTCTTCGTTACCTCCTAAGCCCTGCCGCTACCAGCTGGCTTCTTTTTCTAGCCAGCTGCCCCGTATCCTTTTCCCCGCTCCATCTCCTCTATTCAATGCGTCCCTTTATCTTAAGCCCTGCTCCCTCTATCCTACACCCCTCTTTAGTTAATGCTGGCGTTTTTCAACCAGCATCCCCTGTCTTATGCCCTGCTCCCCTTATCCTACACCCCTCTTTAGTTAATGCTGGCGTTTTTCAACCAGCATCCCCTGTCTTATGCCCTGCTCCCCTCATCCTACACCCTCCTTTAGTTAATGCTGGCGTTTTTCAACCAGCATCCCCTGTCTTATGCCCTGCTCCCCTCATCCTACACCCTCCTTTAGTTAATGCTGGCGTTTTTCAACCAGCATCCCCTGTCTTATGCCCTGCTCCCCTCATCCTACAACCCTCTTTAGTTAATGCTGGCGTTTTTTAAACCAGCATCCCCTCTTCTAAGCCCTGCTTCTATCCCTTCATTCTCACCCCACGCATTCCCCGCCGGCTTTCCTATCATCATGCCCTGCCGTGTCCTCTGCCAACTATCGCCAGCCCACGTCCATCCCACTAGTCCCGCAGCATTTCCAGCCGGCTCATCCTCCAGCATCCCTATGCCCTGCGTTCTGCTACCCCATGCCCCGTTGTGTCCTCAGCCGGCCGTCACCTCCCAACATCCCTTCCTCCCTTGTCCTGCCGTATCCCCAGCCGGCTCTCACACCACGTCCCTATGCCCTGTGTTTTGTGTATTCTACCGCCTCTTGCCCTGCAGCATTCCCAGCTGGTCTTCACTTCCCGTCCTACTCTCCCTCTCCTTTAACTGTCATGTCACGTCCTTTACGTTATTAACTCGGTAGCCAAAGTCAGCGCAACTTCTTTCCCCCTTTTACTTTCTGCCTTATATTCACGGCCTCGGCCCCGGCCTCGGCCTCTTTTTGGGGGATGACGTTCCTAACAGCATCGGGGATGCTCATCTGAAGCCTATCGCTAACGCTGCGATAACCGTTATCCCCAGCCGGGGCCCGAGCGCCAAAGACTTTAAATTCTGTTTGTCAATAAACTCTTCTAATTGTCTTCTCATCTCCGTCTGAGTCTCTCCAGATTGAAATGAAGCCTAGGCGCAAATTCAAACTGGAAGACTCTTTTATCCCCACCGGGACCCGTTAATTGAAGCGACCTGCCCACAATCATCGACCTATCAACGCCGGACCAAGCCACGTCACGTCCAATCACCGACCAAGTCCCAGCTGATAAGGACCTTCATCCATGGTGTCCTTCGCTCTCCAGCCGAGCTCAACCCACCACCACCCCTTCTCCTCCATTCGCCCGGTCCTGAGGCTCGCACCCTTCTTCAACCTCCACCACCAGTGCCGGGCCCCGGGGGATGACGTTCCTAACAGCATCGGGGATGCTCATCTGAAGCCTATCGCTAACGCTGCGATAACCGTTATCCCCAGCCGGGGCCCGAGCGCCAAAGACTTTAAATTCTGTTTGTCAATAAACTCTTCTAATTGTCTTCTCATCTCCGTCTGAGTCTCTCCAGATTGAAATGTGTTTGTGGACAAACAGGAGCTGTAACCATGGTAACAAAACAACCACACTGTGAAGATTATTTTTTACACTTTTACCAAATAAATGTTCAAATCTTTTAGATTATCGATACTAAAACCATAAAATTAAATGTAATTTGCTCATTCTCTATTAAGAAATAAACATTTTGATCTTTGGCCAAATTCAAGCATTTTGTGTGGCTGGAAGGATTTTTGCTCTAATTTGGTCTGTTGTGATGTGTAACCATGGCAACAAGGTACTAGTTTTACAACTGTGAGCAGTTCCAATGCAGTCATTATTTATTAATTATTGTTTTTTATTTGACCATAATTTAAACAGGTTGTCTCATTGACACCCAACATCTCATTTACAAGAGAAACTGGTTTTGAAAACAAACAAACAGAAAAATGAAAGTAATTAATTGATTCAATTAAATCAAATAAGCTAATAAAATATGAGCTAAAATATGATACAATTGATAAGATTAGAAACGCATTTCAGGAAAATGCAGCCTATTAAAAGTATCCTTAAGTAGATTGCTTTTAGAGATTATTTACACTTTTACAGAGTAAACTTGCCAACTCTGTTTAAATCTAAACTTTTATTTTAAGAAAATTGACACTTTTAATGCATCTTTGTTGAAACGGTTGAATTAAGGTGAATGATTTTCTCATTGTCAAGCTGTGTCAGAATTCAAGCAGCAGTTTTGTTCGCCAAGGTGAACAGGCCCTGCAGTGAAGCTAGCTTGATTTATTTTGTTCTTCTAAAGTCCGGTATGGACTCGGTATGGACTTTAACCCTTAGGAGTCCAGGTACATATGGTCGTTTTTGACCTATTTTGATTTGACCTTAATAGAAACCATTATATTATATATAATATTGTCTTATGTGGCATCATTTATTTTCACTGTGAAAATGTCAAATATTCACAAGAAATGATTTTTATCATTTAGAATTACAATATATACTGTAAATTTCATAAACGGATGTAAAAATATTGCAAACAACACAGCTTTACAATATTATTAGCATGAAAATTAAGGCAATTCCTCATTCGTTTCTATGCAATTTTTGAAAAAATATCATAGGTCAAAACGAGATGACAAAAAATGTGTAATTCTTTGGGGGAACAAGGTAAAAAAATAGACTATAGAAAAAACCTTGGCTCCCAGAGTTAGCCGTGGCTGTAAGCTGTTTACTACTAGTTGCTGGGGGAGCGGCTCCACCTAACCCCGTAGTGATCGCAGCACCACCATCCTGATTGGATCTGTGAGTAGCTGCCTCTCAGACTGCCAGGATCTCATCGTACTCTCAGTCTCTGATACTCTTTGTCAGTTACCAATAAGAATGATCGATCCGCGATCGTCACCATGACAATCCTCATTGCGCCCAGACTTCGGCTGCGGGTTTCCCCTCTTCGTCTCCCGGCTCAAAACAGATGAACATGCTGCGTGTTCATTCTTCACATAATCCTTTTTATACAGAACAGAAACCACTAAACAAGTTACGAAGTGGATGCCACCGATCGCCCCGATATAAAAACTTTGCATCCATTCCGTGATCTCACTGCTTTTACCGTATCTTGAGCAACTTTACTTCGTTTCTTAGCAACAAAATACAGCCCATAATTATTTGTTGAAGATGTGAGATTTCCAATAACAAAGAAATAAAATGTTGCGTTTATTTTTTTTTACGTTCGGAAACTCATTTCCTGTCACATTCTCAGAAAATATACGTAAACGCGTCCATAGACCTCAGAGTTTAAACCTACACTGTTAGCCTTTGCTGTATTTTTTACAGTTAAATACCACAAAATGCCCAGTAAAACTACCATAACACATCTTTACAACTAGTTACTGTAATTTGCATTGCATTATGGGTATAGTACATAGTATTACAGTAACTTACTGTATGTTTTGAATTTGCAGTAATTACTGTTTACACATTACGGTAGTGGTTCTGTACTTATAATATAAGAATTATATTTGATTTCCAACGGTCATCATAGCTGCTTCATCGTGGTTCCCTGTTTCTGTATTTTTACTCCTTTAGTGGTTAACATATTTTTAAGGCAGAAAGAGAGAATGTACTTTTGTTTTTTTCACATCCTAGCTAACATTAACATGCAGTTTATCTAGCTACGTCATCAAGCGTTGCTTCGCTTCCAACCAGCTTTTTCTCTCCAAGTGCAGCTCTGTCGCCGTGCTGTGGGCTCACACTGCTTCAGCTCTTCAGGACAGGTAAAAAAACACTTCTTAGAAAACTGTTTGAAGCCAAAACCTAGTCTGGAAATGTACATTTTAGATGGAGTTAATGTAGCTTATAGCATCATGCTATCATGCTATAACTTAGCATGATAGCATGAGCTGGTTTGTGCTGGTTAGCCTGGTAAAATATCGTTACCTTTACGTTACTAACTCTGGTGTATTATATAACTGGCATATTGCAACGTTATAAGTTACGTGTCTGTAAATGAGGTGGAAGAAAGGAAAATATGATGGTGTTATTCTTTGAGCTGGTTCGGAATTAACATTAGCTAAGGTGCTAATTTTACCGTTGAAGGCTTTAGCTTGACTTTTGCCGCTTAATCTTCCTCGGGCGGCTTTGGGTTGAGATGAGCTCAGTGCTGAGTGTCTGTTAGCATTGTTGTTACATCCTTTGTCGAACAATATAAGCTTAACTGATAATTGATCCCCCCCTTTTTTCTTTTTTTTGCATCTAACGACTGTTCATTTGTTTAAACCATGATCTTGCAAATGTTAAAAGTGCAGATTAGCTACGTAGGTCAGCAAGGATGAATTCTAACGTTTTTTCTTTCTATTCTTCAATTACTTTTTTTTTTTTAACTCCCAAGCTCTTTCCCTCCAAGTGGCTGTGCAGTTCTGTCCTGCTGACTGCTAACATAGCTTCAGCTCTTCAAAAGACAAGACAACAGGTAAAAAGACAGCTCTTCAAACATATTTGATTTGAAAATGTAGATAACTTCCTGACCATCTCATGACCTCCCACATTGTCTGTCTTATTCTTTACAGTTCAGCTTCCACAAGATGGATCCCACTGATTTTGTTTGACGAATGGAATAAAAGTTCTTCTGATGTAGGAAATGCATCTAACAATATTTATTGATATGAATGCTTACCATACGGTACATTATCACACTTGCACCGTTATTGTGATGTATTGTGTAACAGTGCACATTTAAGCTACTGCTAACTGCTTTCTGACAATGCAGCCTCTGCTGGTTTTTGACTGTTCACCATTTCAATGATATACGTGTTCATGTTGGTGCTAACCTTATGTGGTACATAAAATTTGTAGTGCCCTTTTTTTTTTTTTAGTTCTTTTGTTGTACAGTGTGCAACAAATACAAAAAGTTATGTAAAGATTGTTATTGGATCCAGATGCATTCAAGTGTCCATATTGAATGAAATACAGTTCATATTCAAATGAAGTTAAGTATATTCTATATTTTTTTATAAGTCAGTCTTTTAATAGTTTATGGCTGGCACTTGATGCACCCTCCAGGACAAAAAATACAAAGTTTTTGTAAGCCTTAAGTTTTCCCTTCAGGTAAGGTCAGTGCTGAAAATGAGAAAAATGTCATTTTTTGGCCAACATGAAGAAAAAAAGCTGTTACGATTACTCTACTTCACAAACTATAGTTGCACACAACTGGTCATTAAGCAAAAGAAAAAAAGAATTGGGAGGGAAATGCAGCTTATTTGGCATCTGAAGAGGGAGACCTGTTTTGTAAACCTGGTGTTGAACTTGCATGCCTTTCCTATATTAGTTAAATTTAGTCTAAATTGCTATCGCTATGGCTTCTGTCCCCCCTTGAACAGAGGAGTCTAGGTAGCCTGCTACAGTCAACATTAGGCCTAAGCTAAATACACCACGTGTGGAACTGAAACAATGCCAAACAAAGTTCATTTATACAGGTAACGTTATGCTCAAGATTTCACAATAGTGACCAAGCTATAGTTACAGACACAGGAGGATTATAACCATTTCATAAGACGTTACCTCGATGTGTTTCTTCAAGTTGGATGGGGAGTTTTTGTAAGATAGAATTTCCACATCTTCGGGCAGGAATAACATAAACTGCATGCGGTACGACGAATGTTTAACACCCACGAAAGAGTGTATTGTGTTTAAATAAGGCCAGGGGCTCTCATCACCAGCTGGTGGTTCCCCTGGAGCCGTGTCGAGTAGTGCCAGTCGTTGTGGTTTCCGTCTCCTCCTCCATGTGACTTCTGCTGATTGCGAGACTTGCTTTGTGTTTAATGGGAGAAGGGAAACAGGTGTATCCTATTGATGGTGATGAACAAACCCAGGCAAGCAGGCTGTTGCAGTAAATCAGTAGGTGGGGTCGAAACACTTGCGTTTCTCTCTCTCGCTTTTTTTGTAACAAGTAACTAAACCACACATTGAAAATGTATCGGAGTGAAAGTATGCAATTAAGTTCGGAAATATAGTGAAGTAAAAGTGAAAGTCATCAAACATTTTCATACTCGAGGAAAGTATGAAGTACTCCAAAATATACTTAAGTAAAGTAGTGAAGTGTTTTTACTTCGTTACTATACAACACTGAGTGCAGCGATATATTACAGCACTACTGCACTACTGAGCTATTTCTATATTGTGAAATCTAAAGAATTTAACAAGTCATAATTAAGCTTAAGATTTCTTAAGTTACAATTGTGTGAGCTTTCAAATTGTAAATCATGCTATTTAAGATTTAAGGTCTTGCTTAGATACATCAAAATGTAACAGAAGATATATTGAATTGTTATTTTTACAAGTCAGAATGGAAATGGAAATATCCTAAATTACTATTCAGAATAGTCAAAATGTAGTTATTTTTAGATATCTATGTACAGTTAAGCGGACAAAACCGATTATATATTAAAACGACCTGCCATAGGATTTCTTACCTGGAGAATACACCTGTCTCGTTGCGTTGTTAAAAAAAACAGACAGGAAAGTTTCACTTTCACCTGTTTCTGTTGCGCAGATTATTTTCTATCAGCCTCCAACGGAAGGTAAGATAATCCTGTCGTTGCGGACGCAGCTGTGTAAATAATGATTAATCTATCAATAGGATTCCTCTTTATGATTTATTCCATGTTACAGGACCAGCAGCAGCTGATCAGTTCAGAGGAAGGAGGAGAACGGCTCAAGAAGCCTCGTTAATTTTCAACCTTTTGTTTTATCCACCTAGAATCTGCAGATAGAGAAGCTGCTCCATCCCAGGTGAGGCTCAGCTCACTGCTGCCTCACCTGCATTTTAACGGGAAAATGCAAAAATTCTGCGATTTTGAAGAAATAAATAATCAGAATTGGTTAAGCTAAATGAAAAATAGGTACTTTATAGTAGAAACCACAGGATGAAAATAACAATATAAATTATTTTATCACTATATATTATTTTTAAATGATGACAGGTGGTGCTCTGCCTCTATACACACACACACTGCACTTGTGTGGAAGGTTACATCTTGATATTAAGCAGCTTGTAGTTTAATTTGCCATAACTAATGACTGCCGCCTTTTGTGCAAACATCCTTCTGTTCTCTAGCACCTCTTGTAAAATCTAGTTGGGCACAAAAAGTATGAAAACCACACATCTATTCTCATTTAATCTTTTATTGATAATCAGTTTATTGCTCTGAACAGTTACTCCATGACAAACATTTAATTTTCCTGTCAGTGCTATAATAGTGATATAGATGAATAAATATAGTATTTATTCATATATTATTACAGTAATATTAGAGCAGACAGAAATCAACAACTGCAATTTGGTACAAAACCATGTTATGTCCAGGGCATGTGGGTGAACAAATCAGATTGATCATCAGGACAGAGTAAAAGCAGCAAAGCGCCAGAAACATAATCAGTGCTATCTGTAAGAGTTTATGAGCCGAATGTACAACAAACACAATGAAATGTTATGAATTAGTGGAAGAACTTCAGAAATCTGTCTTTTTATTCAGTAATCTATAGCTTGATTCTCATTATTTTAAAGTGTAATCTCACCATATTGCCTCTGGATGTTTTATGAAAACCAGCCACCAGATTTAGAACAACAATCTAACGAGTAAACTGAACTAAGACGTGCAGAAACAAGAAAAATGTGGCTTTTAGTGTCAACAACCAACAGGAACGGCTGCTGTGGAGAAAATCCGAGGTAAACCCAAGCTATTCTAATTTTTAAACAAGTACTGACGTTGTTTCTTGGCGTCTTTTGCCTTCATGATCCGTTCCGATGCCGTGGCAAACACCATCCCAAGCGCTTCACACTGCGACCAGGGCCGCAGCCTGCTTCCGGATCCCGTCCTACTGCTTCTGGAGCCCGGCCTGCTGCTTCTGGAGCAGGACGTGTTCAGCAAACTCCCACACAGCGCCCGCCCTGCCGCCATGCTTGCAGGCAAACTTGCCGGCCCTGATGGCTTCGGGCTGGGCGTCTGTCGACGCCGCTCTCAGACCCGCCAGCCGCAGACATCTGGCAGACGCTGCTTCACAGCCTGGGAGGAAAAACTCAGGTAAATATTTACTTTACTGCTCCACCAACAGGACGGCCATTAGGAGGCTAGCTCACTTCACAGATGATTGTTAGTAGAGGGTGAGCATAAAAACCTTAGTTTGTGTCTTATTTTGTTAATTTTAGCCAATTATAATAACCACTTTTTGATAGAAAAGATTGAACTTTTAACCCCAGGAAAAAAGCAAAAGATATTACACTCACCCTCTATGAAAATATCATGTTAAAGCAGGTTAAAAAGTTAACAGTTTTTAACTGGAAAGGAATATATATATATTCCTTTATTTAACCAGGTAAACCCCGTTGAGATCTAGATCTCATTTTCAAGAGGGACCTGGGCAAAAAAAATTTGCAATACATAGCAACCTGGTTACAAGATAAAAATAAAATGAAATAGTTTTCTATCCTCTATTTTTTCCCAGTTATTCAGACCTGAAAAATATTTCAATTAAACATTTTTCCAGATTGCTGAGACATAAGAAATTACTTTTAACCAGTAAAATATTTATTTATTGCAGAAAATAATCTGTGCTTAACTAAATAAATTACTCCACATTAATACTCAAAAAACAACAATATCACTTTTCCCACATTAGAAGCTAAATGTTAAGCTCTCTTGTGCTTCACATTGAGATTATAGGTGAGTGTTCCAACAATGTTGTGTGTTTGTGTCTGCAGGCTTTCCGGCTGCCTGATCACAGACGAAGGATGTGCTGCTCTGGCCTCAGCTCTGACTATGAACCCGTCTCACCTGAAGGAGCTGGACCTGAGTTTCAATTATCCTAGAGAGGCAGGAATGGAGAGTCTAGCAGCTATACTGAAGAATCCAAGCTTCAGGCTGGAGTCTCTCAAGTAAGGAAATATTTTCTGCAGCCACATAGTGATACTCAGGATAATGTACTCAGGATTATTGAGGAACAATAATCCTTGGGGAGGGGGGAGGAGATCTGGATAAATCAATGTGAATATAAGTGTAGGTAGGTAAACCCAGATCCCTCAACTAGCCTCAGACCAAGAAATGCTGGTTTATATCAGTAAGGACTTATGCTGCATCAAGGGAAATCAAGCTGAGATACAGAAATAATTAATTGCTCAGACCAGTGCAAACAATGTTGAACAGTGGCAATTTTAAGTTCATGTCCCTTCAACTTCAACAAACACAGCATGGTGCATAATCGCAAAGTGGAAAGATATGTTTTTATTTATCAATCATAACTGATATGACTTAAAAATACAAATCTCAACACTCCCAATTAGCTCTAGTCTATTCTAACACATGAATATGTTTGATCTAAATTTATGTATTTATTGTTAACAAATGTTATTCTATTGTTGGAATTTGGACTTTGTTCCCAGTCTATTTTATTTATGCATCGTATGGGGCAAAATGAGAGTAATAACACAAAAATGGAGGAGGGGCAAATAAACTGTCAACTCTGAACAAAACTAGTAGCACCAGGAAAATATTATACATAGTGACAGAACCGCAGCCACAGAGGGACTGAAGATTTCTTAGAAAAACTCAATGAGGTCTAAATTGGGGTGTCCATATTTGCATCTTGATAAATACTCATATCATCAAAACACCTCCTTTCTTACAGCATGGAGCCTGGAGGAGAAAGATGGATGACACCAGGTCTGAGGAAGTGTAAGTGCATTTTTGATTCATAGCAGATTGTCTCATTTATGGATGTTTATCTTTGTGACAGTGAATTCAGAAAATTATACATCAGTAACTGCATTGTGTTTGTTCTGTCCTTCAGATTCCTGTCCACCAACAGTCGACCTAAACACTGTAAGCAGTTTTCTCAGACTGTCAGACAAAAACAGGAAGGTGACATTTGTGGAGAACGGGGAGCAGCCGTATCCTGATCATCCAGACAGATTTGACCTCAATCAGCTGCTGTGTACTGATGGTCTGACTGGTCGCAGTTACTGGGAGGTTGAGTGGGGTGGGAAAGTCTATGTATCACTGAGTTACAGGGGAATCAATAGAAAAGGAGTCAATAACGATTCCTGGTTTGGATTGAATGATAACTCCTGGGGCCTAGTCTGCTCTGATGATGGTTACACTGTTTGGCACAATGGAAAAAAAGCTTTCATCCCCGTCTCTTCCTACTCCTCGTCTCCCTCTGGCAGAGTAGCGGTGTATGTGGACTGTCCTGCTGGGACTCTGTCCTTCTACAGAGTCTCTTCAGATACACTGATCCACATCTACACTGCCAACACCAAATTCACTGAACCTCTTTATCCTGGATTTGGATTTGAGAACAAGACAGGTTCTTGGATGACTTTGTGTTCACTTTAAGCTCCCAAGTTGTAGTTATTGTCATCATTCATCTTGACTAAACTATCACAATAAATATAACATATTTTTCCAGTGTCTTCAGACACACTGATCCACATCTACACCTTCAACACCAAATTCACTAAAACACTTTATCCTGGATTTTCGTGCAGGAATCGTTGTAGGGGGTCTTGGTTCTTGTTTTAGTGTAATCTTTTCTAAGTCAGAGGAAATCTAACTTTACATGTGTTTCATCTAATATATGGTTTTAGACTAACATTCTTTGTAAAAATTTGTTCAAACAGCTTAAATAATCATAAAGTGCTTCACAATAGATACTACAGTCTGCAGGAACTCCAGCACCACCCTGTTGCATTGTCAATGCGCTCAAGTCTGTCCTGAACCTGTCCACTAGATGGTGCATTTAGCAAATTTTCCAAATCACCTTCATTTCAGTTCAGCACAAGCCCAGCAGCAAGCCTTAAAGGTTTTGCTAAAATCTGACTTTCCAGACTGGTGGTCATTGTCACTTCCTATTTTGCGGCTCAGGATTGGAGAGGACTTCCTGTAGGGTTCAGAACATGTCTTGTGTTTTTGTCAAGATTTAGAGGATATAGTTTCAATCTTATGTTGGAGGAGCCATCCAATAATCTTCTTTTTTTTCTGAGTGGGCGGGGCTTGATGTCATTAAACTACCACACCAATATGTGAAGCAGAACCCCCTGATAATGCACAAAAAATCTGGTGCAGATCAGATGATGTATCATGGAGATATAACTGTTGGAATAATTTAGGGGGCGCCCTGGAGTCAAATTTCAATATAACCTTTTGACCTCTAAAGAGGTTAACAAAAGTCATTTTTTTGGTACAAATTGGATGATGCATGTGTGATTTAGAGCCAACTGTATGTAAACTTCAAGGGATTAGAATTCGTCATTCTATCACAGCAACATGCTGCAGCCACCAGCCGTTGCTGAGAGAAGGATTCAGCATCATGTTGTTCTGTCATTGGACTCGGGTCTAAATTAGTATGAATCAAACAGCAAAATTATGACCACCAGCAGGAAAACAGGTGATCTCCTGTTCAAAGGGGCGGGGCTAAGGTGATGTCACATATTGGCCATGTGAATGTGATCATGGTCTGTTATGACACATAGAAAGTCTGAAGCAGCTGTGAGTTTGTGTGTAGAAGTGATTCCATCTTGACATTTAAGTTTCTTAAGAATTTCACAGACTGTTGCATAATGGAATTACTTAATGTAACTTGTATTATATACTGAAGTCTTTTTATAACTGGGTGGTCCTAAGAGTGACAGACATACTGTATGCCTACAATCCTTTTGCCACAAAACTGAATTTAATATTTAAAAACTTTTATCATGTCTTTTACTGTAACTTTACTAAATAACAAAATATTGCAATCAAAAATTGAATATGTGTCACCTATCCCTCCTTCTATGTACTGGATGTAGTTTTTGTATTTGCTCACTTGATTACATTTTGGCATACTATCAATAATAAAGACAAAGACATTGATGTCACTAGGTTTGTTGTTTTTCTTTTGTTCTTAGGCTTAGTCCCACTTATGTCAATGAAAAAAGGTAATTTCACATACTGCAAATTACATACTTACCTCTTAACACCACAGGTTGTCACTTATTAGGATAGACTTTTTGCTTACTGCAAAGAACTAATCAAAGAAAAGAAAAGATTGCCGCAGTGTTTCTTTTGATCATGTCCTAATATATACGTGCGGTGAGGTTCATAGCTGGTGAGGTACTGACTTAATCATAATCAGATTTACAAATATAGACCCCCTACATGGCATCTTTTACATGCCATCTATGTAAAGTATATTATTAATGTAGATATTATTAATTTCGTGCTGTGCTCCACAGCAAAGGGAAAAACCGTTAAAGTACAACTCAAAACCACTTTTTTCTCGCTCTCTGTATCAGCGCAGCTACGGGCAGACTCGTTGCCATAGCAACTGACAACGCCACAAAAAACCAAAACAAAACAACAAAAACACTCCGATATTTCCCACACAAAGAGCAGAACATTCAGTCTGTTGCAGTAGTTTGGTTTTAGGCTTAATGTTTATTTTGCGATTATTAATAAATGATTGATGTGGTAAGAGGAGAAAACTATAAATATATCGTTGAATTTGACTATACTGTATGACTAGCTCCATGACTAGCTCGCTGTTACTGTCTCTTACTCTGCGGTTGTGGAGTCACAATGTCTGGGATCATGAGCGCCCCCTGCCCTGAGGTAAGAGAACTGCCTGCCTCACCTCGAATCTGCAGTTAGCGAGAGGTTGCGCAATCCCAGGTGAGGCTCAGCTTCCTGCTGCCTCACCAGCTTCGCTTCCGGTCATTTTAATGGGAAAATACGAAAAATTCAGCGATTTTGAAGAAAAAAATAATCAGAATTGGTTAAGCTAAATGAAAAATAAGTACTTTACAGTACAAACCACAGAGTGAAAATAGCAATTTAAATTATTTTATCATTATATATTATTTTTCCATGATGAAAGGTGAGGCTCTGCCTCTCTATATACACACACACCTGTCCCACACTGCCCTCGTGTGGAAGGTTATATCTTAATATTAAGCAACTTGTAATTTTTATTTGCCATAACTAAGAAATGCCACCTTTTATGCAAACATCCCTCTGTTCTCTAGCACCTCTTGTAAAATCTAGTTAAGACATAAAAAGTATGAAAACCACACATCTATTCTCATTTCCTCCTTTATTGATAATACCTTAATATATCCCGTTATTTAATCAGGTACACCCTGTTGAGATCTAGATCTCATTTTCAAGAGGGACCTGAGCATTATTAATGATTGGAAACAAATGTTTTTTCCCCTTTATTGAATCAAATCTAACAGAAAATCAGTTTATACAGGTACTCCATGATAACATTTAATTTTCCTGACATTAGTACTATAATAGTGATAAAGATCAATAAACACAGCACATTTAAGCTATTACAGTGATTTTAGAGCAGACAGAAATCAACAACTGCAATTTGGTACAAAACCATATTATGTGCAGGACATCAGTGTTAAATCAGACAGATCATCAGAGCAGAGTTAAAGCAGCAAAGGGAACCCAAACATAATCAGTGCTATCTGTAAGAGTTTATGAGCCGAATGTACAACAAACACAATGAAATGATATGAAATAGTGGAAGAACTTCAGATCGAATACGTTCCTGTGAAAACCAGCAAAAAGATTTATTCAAGTGTCTTTGCTCTTAGCCAGGGGTCACCAACCTTTTTGAAACTGGGAGCTACTTCATGGATCCAGAGTAACACGAAGGGCTACTGGTTTGATACAAGTAGCCCTTGTAAATTTTCTTGGCTCAGCCTTTATAGCAATAATACATGTATGTATATATGATTACATGCTGCCTGATCATATTAATGTTAGGCACTACTGACAATAGTTATCAGTAAGGACAGATATGGTTAATTGCTATTATGTGGTCAGAAGTTCTTAGTTCAGAGTTTTGGAGATTTTCTGTGTGATTCTAAATTGCCCACAAGTGACTGAGAGTCTGGATTGGTGCAGCAACGCCTGCAGCTGTACAGCTGTACGCACTGAGTACCTTGAGATTTTCCTTTGAATAAAAAGAATAGTTATCGTATGTTTTACTTTCTAACCCTCTTTACTATTAGTAAAATTGTGGCAAAAAAAAGATATTTTGTGTCCAAAGATATTGTACACACAGCTGTGTACAGTCTGTGAGGGGTGAGGTAGGGCAAAGCCTAAATCTGATTGGTCAGTTTGCTTTTGTTCATTTCACGGGTTGGCGTTTTTCTGTAAGCTAAAAATGAATGAGTGGAGTTTGAACCTCCTGTAGTTCTAAGATCCCGCCTGAGCTTTTTACATTGTGCGGTTCTGGCGGGTCGCCGGTTTATTCGCCTTTTTTTGTGGTTTCGCAAACTGAACAGCTGACGGGTCAGCCGCTGGCTGACACCAACAGATGTTGAAAAAAAAGAAAAGGTCAGACAGATCGGAGAGTAGCACAATGCACAAAAATCAGCACAAACCTAAACCACAACAGACATTTTGTGTTTTCAGACGATGCTAAATAATAAAGACATGGAAGTGAAGCCTGACCTTGTGGTTCACGGAAAGAGGAGAGTGTTGATCGCAGGTTCAGGTGGTGTCAGAGGTTCAGAGGATGAGAAGGTGAAGCAACAATATTTGCTTAATTTCTACTCTACTTTCACTAGATTAAATTCGACTAGATTAAATGGTTTAACCCGCAGTCTTAGCGCGACGCTCAGGAAGAGCAGCAGAGGTCAACTGACAGGTGACCCATCAGCTCTCCAGTTCAGGAAACATCAAAGAAGCTCATAAACCGACGACCCGCCAGAACCGCACACGGCAAAAAGCTCCGCCGGGATAAAAACGACCGATCTTAGAACTACGAGAGGTTGAAACTCCTGTCACTCATTTTTATCTTACAGAAAAAGCGTCAAGTCACCAAATAAACAAAAGTAAACTGGCCAAAAAGATTTAGGCTTTGAGTGCCCTTTGACCCCCAGAGACTCAAACAGATGTGTGCTGCGTACAAGATGTTTTGGCACAAAAGATCTTTTTTCCTCCACAATTTTGTTAATAGTAAAGAGGGTTAAATAATAAAAATTCCAGAAATTATTCTTTTCTGTTTTTACTTGAAGGAAGATCTCAAGGTACGCAGAGTCGGTGCAGCCGTACAGCTGCAGGCGCCGCTGCCCTCCGATAAAATCCTGCAGGCGTCTGCGCAAAGTTCTGAACTTTAACCATAGAAAAGAGTTTTATACATAAAGCAATTTATTTTAAAAATTTTTATCATTTCCTTTTATTAAACTCTAAACATAAACAAATGTTATTACTTTAATGTAGAAACATTAAATTAAATAATTTCTTTGGCAGTGCCCCCTAATGACAATGGCTATATTTAGAACTTGCTCTGACTGACGAGGTGCCCTCGGGCAACCGGGGCCCGCAGGCACCGTGTTGGTGACCCCTGCTCTTAACTTTTACACAGAAAACACAGAAATCTGTCTTTTTATTCAGTAACCCATAGCTTGATTTAGTTTTAAAGTGTAATCTCACCATATTGCCTCTGGATGTTTTATGAAAACCAACCACCAGATTTAGAACAACAATCAAACAAGTAAACTGAACTAAGACATGCAGAAACAAGAAATCAGTGGTTTTTAATCACCATCCCAAGTACTTCACACAAAACGTGTCGCATCTTAATCCAGGTTCTGACATCAGAAGCAGTTGCGGTCGATCAAATCCTGCTTCATCTGGAGCCTGGCCTGCTGCTTCTGGAGCAGGACGTGTTCGGCGAACTCCCACACAGCGCCCGCCCCGCCGCCTTGTTTGCAGGCAAACTTGCCGGCCCTGATGGCGTCGGGATGGGCGTCTGCAGGCGCCGCGCTCAGACCCGCCAGGTGCAGACAGCTGGCGGACGCTGCGTCGCAGCCTGGGAGGAAAAACACAGGTAAATATTTACTTTACTGCTCCACCAACAGGACGGCCATTAGGAGGCTAGCTCACTTCACAGATTTCCTACGTTCTGTCTGTTTAAACTAATTTAAAATGGCTTAAAACATTATAAATGCAGTAAAATGTTATGCTTACAGGCCTTATTTGTATGAAAATAATTTTAATAGCGAATACTTAATGCTAGAACATGATTGTTGGTAGAGGGTGAGCATAAGAACCTTAGTTTGTGTCTTATTTTGTTAATTTTAGCCAACTATAATAACCACTTTTTAATAGAAAAGATTGAACTTTTACCACAGGAAAACAAACAATAAAATATATTACACCAGCCCTCTATAACAAAATCATGTTAAAGCAGGTTAAAAAGTTAACAAGTTTTTTTTAACTGGAAAGGAATAAAATGAAATAGTTTTCTATCCTCTATTTTTTCCCAGTTATTCAGACCTGAAAAATACCTCAATTAAACATTTTTCCAGATTGCTGAGACCTGAGAAATTACTTTTACCCAGTAAAATATTTATTTATTTATTGTACTTTATTGCAGAAAATAATCTGTTAGTGCTTAAATAAATAAATAAAATAAATCCACATTGGAAGCTAAATGTTAAACTCTCTTGGCTGTGCTGGTTGCTGGGAGACCAATAAATGCTAATAATTTAACACAAACCTAAATCAAATTCTGCTCAAGGCCTCATGCAACCTTGGACCGGCCCTGCATGATGAGTTAAAGCTGCTGCTGGATACAGAAGGACAAACGGGAGATTTAATTTATGTGGCTTTAGTAGCTCTTCCATTTGCTGTCTATTGAGTTTTTAATAAGCGCCACAGAAACCGTTTTGATTGCCCGAGCTTTATGGGACGATTTTCTTTTTATCTCCACGCGTCCATACGCATTAACTCTGGCTGCATAAGTACACAAAGCATTTGATATGGTTTGATGGATGTGTAACTGTAAAAACAATAAAATAAAACCAGCGTGCTGCGTGACTACGAGGCGAACACGAAAACTCCTCCACTGGCTGAACCGCTTAACCACAAACAAACTGGGAACAAATACAAAAACATTATCAGTGCAGGTCAGCTGCTGCTCAGTTTGAGTGAAAGGAGGCAAACTTCAGATATCAAGCAGCGACAGCAACATGCAGAGGCACCATCTCTGTGATTGATCCTCCTGGGTTTGTGACCATTTAAATGCATCAACTATAAGGAATAATTCTGCTCTGCCAGTGAAACGCTCAAAGCAACAGAAACTTTTGCAGTCCGGATTATTAAAGAAAAAAAATTTAAAAATTAGGAAACCTTTTTTCTAAAAACAAAACAAGCAACGCGTAGCCTGGTGGGGGGGCAAGTGAAGCCTGGTGGGCCACCAGGCTTATAATACACTGGAGGAAACCCAGTCTAGCCACTAACACCAAAAAAGCAGGGATGTAAAACTAATTTTTATTTTGATCAAAATCAAGATCAAGAATGCCTTTAAAGGGTTGATAGTTATTGGGTAGTTTTACTAATAAATTTTGCTACAAACTGTTAAAATATGAACGCGAGCCTCGACTTGACACATCTGTCCTACAGTTTCCAGTCTATTTAGATCAATATAACCAAATTTCCTTAATCTTATCACCAGTAGCTCGTTTGATGACTATAATCTTTAAACTATAACATTCATTTTCTACAAAATCTCTTGAAAATTTAAGCATCTTTGAAAACATCAACCAGACAAAAGTCAAAAAAAGTTTAAAAAGTCCAGATTTTTACCCATGTAGGCCACATCCTTCCAGTCCAGCTTCTCCTTCTCCACCATCGACTGCACATCTTTTAGTGGATCCTCTCCAACTAACATCACTTCGCAGTCCGTCATCATCTTCAGTTTAAAACGCATCTGTCGGAGCACATCTTCCTCAGAGATCAGCAGCACCACCTGGAGGACAGGAGGTGTAACGTGTTACAGGACACTGGTCAAAGTTTCTCCTTTGACGTTGATAAAGGAGACAGATCCGACCTTCAGATCGTTTTTCTGCAGCTTCCTGAGTCCTTCTGTGTCTCTGCTGTGGATGGAGACACTGAATCCTTCTGTGTCTCTGCTGTGGATGAAGCTCTTAGCAGAGGACGCTTCAGAGTCGGACACGTTAGAGGACATTCCAGAATCAGTGTCACACGGGCCACCAGCAAAGGACACTCCAGGCCTGTCCAGGGACCCAGACAAGTGGACCCGTCCATCTGTCAAACATCCAGAAACTTCACAGAACATCAGAGACACTCCCCGGCCAAAGTATCCATACCTGTTAGGAAAAGCATAGAACCCAAACATAAACATAAAGTTCAGCAGGATGTCCAGATGGACAAAATACTAATATTAAACAACGTTAGAAATTAAAATAAAAGGTTCAAAGGTGAAATCTCAAGAATCTGAAATAATTTAGATTCTTGAGAATCTAAATTCTCAAGAATCTAAACTAGATTTTTTAATCTAATTTAGATTAAAGTTAAGAGTAAAAGGTAACTTTTTATGCTTCTTTGAACAGGTTAATATAGGTATGAGCTTTTAAATAAATTTTGTTTGCACAAATTCATTCTTAGACAATGAGATTTCAGTCTTATCAGTTCTGTTTTATTGCCTCCTGTCACTTCAAATCCAAAGCTGCTGCTGGCCACGCCCCCAACTCAACGTGTGAAAATGGCTGCAAAAATGTGCAATTATACAAGTGTACATCTTTGAAAAGCAGAAGTGGAGCCTCCTGCACAAACAACAAGAAAGCTTAAAATGGGTTTGGCACGATAAGTGTGGAAGAAAACAATTAATTAATGTTTTTTTTTGTAATTATTTTTTTATTTAGAAAGACAGATTTCCATCACATTCGTTGATCACAGCTTTACCCATTTAAGGTCATACATGAATATAGAACCGGAGAGTCCAAGTGATTTTGTCCATACTGCCTTTCTGGTATTTTCTTTTACAGACTATTACTAATTTTTGTTGTAAACAATAACAAAAATGAACAGAATTGAACAATAATGGGGGATTGCACCATCTCGAGCTATAAAAAACACAAGAACATACAAGGGCAGGGCACATAATTCACAAGAACAATCAAATGAAGTCAGATCTAATTGGTTTTACATACTCAGTCCATTTGGTCCAGATCTTATAAAACTTTCCTTTTTCAACTTGGAGGGAAAAATTAATCTTTTCCATAGCATAAATCTGGTAAACAATTTCAATCCATTCATCAATAGTGGGTGGATCCGGTTTTAGCCATTTCATTGTGATGGTTTTCTTACCGGCTGCCAGTATAGCCAGCAGTTTTTTGTCTTGGTTGGTCCATGTGTCCAATTGTAAGTTGCCCAAGTACAACGTTTCACATTTGAATGAAATTTTTACATTGAATATATTTTCAATATGTTTGTGGAACTCTTCCCAATATGGTTTTATTACTTGGCAGTCCCAACAAACATGGAAGTGGTTGGCTCCTTTAGACCCGCAGAGTCTCCAGCAGGCGTCCCCGTTGTTTTGACATCGTCTCTGAATGGGTGTAACAAAAAATCGTGCAATGTTTTTCCAACAAAACTCCCGCCATGTGTTTGATCCAGTCGAGACCCACTGCAGTTGACATATTTCTTCCCATCATCTTGTGAGATTATTACCTTCATTTCCTTTTCCCATTCCCTCTTTATGTATTCTGTATTCTCATGTTTAGATAGCTGTATGGCATTGTATAACTTAGAGATAATTCTGCTGTCTGATCTGGTTTAATTAGTGTTAGAAATATCTCCATGAAACTTGAATCATTTTTTCTCAACACCTCTTTAAAATTTCTATTAAAATAATGTCTCACCTGCAGGTACCTAAAAAAGTCATCTTTTTCCAGTCCATGATCCTTCTGTAAGGTTTCAAAACTCTGAAATATCCCTTTGTTGACAAATGAATAATAGGTAGTTAAGCCTTTTGAGATCCATAACTTGAATCTGTTATCAATTCTATTTGGTGTAAAATCCGAATCATAG
Organism: Xiphophorus maculatus; assembly: GCF_002775205.1. Taxonomy (NCBI): domain Eukaryota; kingdom Metazoa; phylum Chordata; class Actinopteri; order Cyprinodontiformes; family Poeciliidae; genus Xiphophorus; species Xiphophorus maculatus. The sequence continues at coordinate 26,837,551 of NC_036456.1, forward strand.
GCGCACCACCTCATAATTTTAGATGCGTCTCCTTTTCTGCAAATTTTAGCCAATTCCTGCCAGGACTTGAGAAAGCTACCTGTTATGGAGTCTTCTGGGATCTGCTGTTCTTCTTGTAATTTATAATCACTAAGTAGGGCTGTTATTGGGATTCCTTTTATTGTCGTGCCTTTTATTTCCTTCCAAGCTGCAGTATATGATGGTGAACAGAGGCAGACTAAAGGTCTCAGCTGGGCTGCATGGTAGTACTCCTGTAAACAGGGAAGGCCCATTCCACCCTTTTCTTTTTTTAGTTGCAGAGTTCTAGACTTAATTCTGGCCTTTTTACCCTGCCACAGATACCTCACTATTAATCTATCCCATTCTAAGAACTGTCTAGGTGGGATTCTGACTGGTAGACATTGAAATAAGTACAATAACTGTGGAAGGATAATCATCCTGATGGATTCTATCCAGGAGCTCAAACTTAAAAAGGAAATAACATTCCATCTATGTAAATCTGATTTTATTTTCAAATTTAGTGGGCCATAATTTATATCAAACAGTTTTGAGAAGTCCCTCGGTAGTGAAACACCCAAATATTTGATAGGCTCGGCCTCCCAATTCCAGTTGTACACAGTCTTTATTGAAGACGGTGGATTGTAGTTAAATGTTAATACTTGAGTTTTATTTATATTAATTTTGTAACCAAAGATTAAACTAAACTCTTCGAGCAACTTCATCAGTTTTGGGATTGTCTGTGTGGGCTGTGTTATGCTTAACAATAAATCGTCAGCGAACAAGGATAGTTTTTGCTCCCCAGATGTCGTTGTGACCTCTGACCTCTGCCTGATCAGTTGACTCATGGGCTCAATAAACAAGGCAAAGAGAAGCGGCGACGCACAAACACCCCTGTCTCGTTCCTCTCTCCAAAGTGAATGAATCGGTCAAATCTCCATTAATTTTAATTCTAGCTGTTGGTTTAGTATATAATGATTTAAATGTGTAGATTATTGTTGTATGAAATTCAAATTTTGAAAGCACTTTATATAAAAACGACCACCCCACCGAATCAAATGCTTTCTCTGCATCTAGACTTAATATCAGTGCCTCTAGTTTTTGCTGAGTGACTTCTCTCATAATGTGTTTTCCTAATGTTGTCTTGGGTCTGTCTTTGCCTGACAAAGCCAGTCTGATCTTTATGTATTAAAGCTGGTAATATGACTTCTATTCTTTTAGACAGTATGGAGGTGAAGAGTTTATAATCATTGTTTAGCAGACTTACAGGACGATAACTCCCACATTCCAGTTTGTCTTTCCCTTCCTTCGGTATGACTGAAATCACTGCCTCTCTCAATGAGGGCGGATATTTTTATTTTCTAAAACCCAGTTGAAAGTTTTCTCTAATGTTGGGATTAGTTGGTCTTGCATAATTTTGTACCATTCTGTAGTGAATCCATCTGTCCCTGGAGACTTTCCCGTTTTAGTTCTCTTGATTGCTGATTGAATTTCCTCTTTTGTAATTTTGGATATTAATTTTTTATTTTGTTCATCAGTGATCGTTGGAAGATTGATCTTTTCCAGAAAGGCATCGATCTGGTTGTCGCTGCTTGTCTGTGACTGGGAATATAATGTTTTATAGTATTTTTGAAAGCAGTTTTTGATTTTCTCCGGATTAGTTTCTATTGCTTTTGTTACGTTGTTTCTTATTTTATGTATAGTTCTGCAGGCTTGTTGTTTTCTTAACCTATATTATAAAAGTTTCAGGGATTTCCCACCTACCTCATAGTATTGCTGTTTTATAAAAATAAGCTTTTTTTGGATTTCCTAAATGTTTATTTCTTCTATTTCTTTCTTTAGTTTTATAATCTTATGTTTGGTGTTGTCATCTTTGGGAGATTTTGCATGTTCTCTCTGTAATCGTTTCAAATCCTCTTCTAATTCCTGGAGGGTTTTTTTTCTCTGATCATATGAGGTTATGGATATAATTTTACCCCTAATCACTGCTTTTAACGCGTCCCAGATAATAGGAGGAATCACTTCCTCGTTATCGTTATTTTCTAAGTATAAATTAATTTCACGTTTTAGTTTATCTCTAGTGTCCAATTTGTTCAAAATGTTAGAGTTCAGTCTCCACAGAGTGGACCTCCTCTTATTATTCAGACAGATTGAGATGTAAATGGGACCATGATCTGAAAGAGTGTTAGGTCCCATTTCACAGCTGTCTACCCTAAAAAGATCTCCCTGAACATAAAGAAGTGTAGGAGCTATTTATCTACTTTCAGTTAAATCTTGGAATTTATATTATTTAGTTCATTTTTATTTGCTTATTTTCTAGTTGATTTATAATTAGAATGCTTGTTTAATTTGTTATTTTCCAATAGGTTCTTTGGTTAAGTAATTCACTTAATTAGTTGATTAATTTCAGTTTGAGACGTGGGTGTGTCACAGTATAAATAGATAGGTTTTAGTTAGGTCATTATGCACGTGGGTGGTCATGTGGTTTTTTACCAGTGCCAGTATAAGTCAGTTGTCAGTCAGTCATCAGTCAATCAATGAGAGAACAGGTGCAGGAGTCAGAACAGGAGAACTAGTAGGATCCTGTGAAGCTGCAACTTGTTTTCATCTGGAAATAAACTAACGAAAGAGCTGCATTTTGACTGTTTTGATCCCTTTTTTGAACTGCCTAAGCCAGAAACCCACGGTGCATCAGGTGACTATTTGAGTTTAATTCACTTTGCTTTGATCACTTTTGACTCTTGAGTTTTTTTATTTTGGAATTTGAGTTTGAGACAAATAGTCACTACATCAAGTAAAAAACCCGACCTTGGAGTTTAAATCAATGCTCAAGTCTGCTGATTCGCGGATGGCTCCGTAAAGTTTGGAGGAACCATCTCCTTTGTTCTTTGGACGCTGACAGCGGGAGGAAGCGGCCGCGCCCACCAGCCATGAAGGTGCCTCATCTACAAGCCACAAACGCTCATGTCTTTCTTCAACACAGCGGTATGTATGATGATTGCTAATGCTGTGAAGGAAACGGCCAAATGAGAGGAGTTTGATGATAGCGATCAACGTTACTGTACAAGTTTGTCAAAAATGAAGATGAATGAAAGACTGAGTTAAAACGCTGCACCTTTACGCACAGCCAGTGGGTTTAAAAGAAAAATGAAGTAAAAGACAGCAACAAAGACAGCAGTTCAAAGTGTTCGCTAAAATGTCTGATGTATCGAAAGCACAATTGGCCAAGAGTGATTTGGAGGTTTCTTCCAAACGAAGTGTTAAAATGACTGAGAAAGGCTTAATGTTCTATATAAAAACATGCCAAGATAATAGAAATGCTAAATTAAAGCAAGCAAGACGAATAATGGATGATTTGAATGTTTTGATGGAGTCAAATGATAAAGCTGACTCGGTGAATTCTCTTCTTGCTACATTTCTTCAGTGTTCTCAGGATGCAGAGGTGTCACATAAAAACCTGACAAGTTTGCCCCTTCCCTCTGATGAACTAATGAAACAAAACGAACATTTTCAAAATAAAATGAGAACTTACCACAAGTTTACTGAGCTTGTCAGGGGCTGGTTATGTGAACTGGGTAAACCCTTTGTGCAACCAAGTGCAGATGATTATGATCAAGTTAAAAATGATGTTGATGACGCAATAAATCCTGAAGACAGCGCTTCCAATGTGAGCTCTGTAAAGTCCAAAACAGACTCTCAGGTGTCCCGTGTCTCCTCCACTTCATCGGCTCGCATTAAGGCAGAGGCCGAGAGAGCAGCGCTGCTGGAGTGCGATGCCGGTCTTGTGCGCAATTCTGTTCCCCTGTGAAAATCTGCCCCCCTGTGTCCGGAGCGCGCATTACAGCCACAGAGACGGATCTGACCATTTTCACGGCGCTTCTGATCGATTTCTCGGTAAAAACAACTCAGTTAATCATGTCAAGCTTGTAACATTTAGTTTAATCGGCAGCTGTTGTTTACAAAATTGTAAAAATAATTAAATAAACGAGGTCTTTTTACGCTGTTTTGTGTTATTTTAAACGCCAAGAGAATCGGTCTTTTTCCAACTTTTGTCACTTCCGCCTGACAGAAATAAAAGTCAGTCACCAAAGCACAGTTTTCCAACACGTAGTGTGTATTTATAATTTTTCATTGCTGATATAAGAGGATGGCTGAAAGCATGGCACAAAAATTAAGACTTCCTGAAAAGATGAGAGCGTGGACTTTCTGGTAAATCCCGTTCTAATGTAAAATATGACAGATTACTGTATTAAGGAAATTTCTAGTATACTACAGGCTATCACACATAACAATTTTTGAGAATTTATCAACAGTTGCTCTTAATTCCCAAACGTTATGGGGGGAGGAGAGGAGAGAATGGATATTTCAGCTGCCTGAAATAATCTGTTCCCCCTCCATAACATGGGAACAAATTAATTCAGCAACAAGTCTTTAACTCTGTTTATTCCTTTCATCATCAACAATAAATCCTGTGAGTTTGGTAGCATTTGATCATTATTTGACAAAGTTATGAGGGGGGAACCATATATTTTAGTAACCTAAAATAATCCGTTCCCCCTCCAAAACACAGGAACAAATTAATTCATCAACAAGTCTTTAACTCTGTTTATTCCTCTTATCATCAACAACAAATCATGTGAGTTTGGTAACATTTAATCATTATTTGACAAAGTTATGAAGGGGGAACCATTCTGGGAATCAACAATCATCACCACCACTGGACTTTAGTGGTAATAAATGTTTTTAAACTCTAAAAACAATCTATATCATACTTATCTCATAGACAAAAACCACATGAAAACTGTCGAATGGACACTTTCTAAGTGATCTACCCACAAGAGAAAAAGTCTTTGTTCTTGAATCCACTGGGGGAATCAAAACAAGACATCTAGAAATGTTTGCAAATCACAAGGTATGGTTAAAAATGTAAGTTTAACTCAAGTATGAAAATCAAATAAAGTTGTTCTTATTAATATATCTATATTTACAGGGCATTTATGAGGAAGAAGGGGTGCAATGTCTCACGTTGGACATGTGACACAGTCAAGCATCCAAAACAAGATAGTACATCATGTGGTGTATTTTCACTGAAGGTGCAGACATATTGTCACACAGTGAATGACTTTAGGATTTTGATATATATTTTGAGACACGTACAGTGAATTACTTTCTTTGTTACTTAAATTTAAAGCCATTAAATGAAGCTGTTCATTTCAGTTTGCAGAAAAAATCCTATCAAAAGAGGTTGTGGATTTTCCTGTTTCCAGAGAGGCGGTTTACAGCATGAGGCTTATCCTCAACAGTGGTGAAGATAACATTAATATCCTTATTTTCAGTGTTTATGACAATTGTTATCATAATTACTATTATTTGTATGTTTGGCTAAAACATCTCTACTTAGCCAAACTTAATACATTAACATGGACTCTGAAAACATTTATTTAAGGACATTGTTTGTCTACAAATTAATAAGTACAATCATTTTATTTTCTATATTTTTTTTCATAAATGACTGTGTTGGTGCTTAGCACATCCTGTGTAATAGTTTTATACACACCCACATATATACGGTCAAGATTGTACATGTATAATCGTGTGTGTGTGTTTTTATATTTTTGTTAACAGAGGACCTAAAAGACTTGTGTCACTACTGTGGAGAGATGGAAAGTGACACGGATGTGAACTGGGTAGGAAAGTGTTTAGAATTATTCAAAGACTTAGTGTTAGTAAACTAAATGAAGAGGACAAGTTTTATCTAATCCTATCTTGCGTAAACAAGCTATGATATGATCCTCCAGCAGTTGGAATATAAGGGAATCTAAAATGATTGATTGTATATTGTAATTGTAAAGACATATTGTTCTAAAAAAAACGGATATTTTTGGTTTCTTTCCTAGATCCAGTGTGACGTGTCTGAGGTGGTTCCATCATGCGTGTGTGGGAAGCCCACCAACTGGAAAAACTTATCACTGCTTTGCGTGTTTGTCTTAGTTGCCTTAGTTGCCTTTGTTCCTGAGTTTGCTGTGGTGTGCTTGTTTATATATGTTGTTTAATGGTTAATAAATTACATTTTGAAAACTGTTTGATATTTATACTTACAAGACTTTGATATAAGGCAGCTATGGAAAAAAGTTTAAATCCCAAGGCCCCTCATCTTTGAGAAATGAAGAGCAAATGTTTCCAAAGCAAAGTTAAAGACTTTCTTGTAAATTAATTTGTTCCCATGTTATAGAGGGGGAACGGATTGTTTCAGGTGGCTAAAATATATGCTCCTACACTCCAGCCCCTAATTGTGCATTAAATCACAATTACATATCTAACTAAAGGAGCTATTCTAACAACCTCAATAATATCATTTTCATAATGATGAACCTGTAAGAGAATTAGGATCAGTTCAGTGTCGGTCATTTTCAGGCGCTGCTCCTCGTGGCTTGTTAGCTTCAACCCGCTAGCTGCTAATTGTTGCTGTGTCTTTTCTCTCTCACCCACCTGACTTCAGTCGGCGTTTATTTCTCGAAATAGTGGTACAATCTTGTCCCCCTTTTTAAGTTACTATATTGGTATATTTACTTAGGTTCTATGGGGAGAATTTCTCTAATTACTCCAGTTCAACCAGGAGCGCTCTCGCTATGGGACCATGGACCTTCCCAAGCTCCGCCCACAACCGACCCACGTGACCGCAAGTCTCACAAGCAAAGCCTCGCAGCGCGTTGTTTCTATGTAAACATGACTCCATTAGTGCATCATTTCTGGGAGCCAAGATGGCGGCTGGCGTTTAGATGTTATTCAGAACTTTCCTCCAACTTTATTCTTCTCCTGTCGGAACAGATATATTTGTAATGTCTTCATCCTCTACAACAAAACGCAAAACTGAAGGTCATCTAGTACTTACTCCTACGAAGTCACCATCTACCAAGAAAGGTCAAATGGAGCAAGCCACAGCAGAGAACGTGATAGCGGTGCTAAAGCTAGCTATCGAGGAGCTAGGGACATCTATTGGGAAATCCATCGATGACTTGAAGTCTACTATTAATTTTCTCTCCACTGACATACAAGATATTAAAAGCACACAGCACAACACGGTCAGCGAGTCAGCAAAGCTGAGGAAAAGATTCAAGCACTGGAAAACAAAGTCCTGGAGCTAACACGCGAGAAGAAGCGGTGGAATCTGTGGCTCCGCGGCCCGAAGAAGGGACGGAGGATGTAAGGCTCAAGGTGGTGGAGGTATATGAGAATATAATCCCAAACCACAAAGAGAAGATTCTGGAGGTGATTGATTCAGTATATCGGCTAGGTAGAAAACATCCAACCAAGTCACACCCTAGAGATATCGTCATCCAATTCTCTATGCAGCATTTCCGCAACACGATCTGGAAAATGGCAAAGAATTCTGGCTACTTGAAGCAAAGAAATCTCCTGTTCAAAGAAGATCTTTCTGTGGAAGACCGCGAGAAACGGAGCCGGCTGTGGCCAGTAATCCAACAAGCCCGCAAGGATAAGAAGATCGCGTACTTTGTAGGAGGACGAGCTTTTGTGGACGGCAAGGAAATTGAATAACTGTTTCGTCGGATCCCATTAAACCTATTAAGGAGGAAAAGTTCTATGTTCCCAGTTAAGTTCGACTAAAACTCAGACACTTATCTTGTTTGTTTATTACTATGTTAAAGTTCTTCTCAGTCAATGCTCGAGGACTGAGGGATATAACTAAAAGAAAAGCTTTATTTCTATTTGCAAAAAATTGTGGTGCTGATTTTTGTTTGCTTCAAGAGACTCATTCCATTGATAGTGACTATAAACTTTGGAAAGCTCAGTGGGGAGAAGATTTGTGGATGGCCCATGGAACTCACTGTGCAGCAGGTACATTAACTTTGAAACACAAATTTAATAGCAGCATCATCTTCACCGAAACTGACCCAGCTGGACACTATATTCTCACAGTTATCAAATGTGATAATTCTTTCTTTCTTATTGGTAACATTTATGGTTTTAACAACGCCAAGGAAAATGTCATGCTGTTTGAAACTTTGAACTCCAGTATTGATGCTCTTGTTAAAAAATTTAATGATATTAAGATAATTTTAGGAGGAGATTTCAACATTACTGTGAATGATGAGGTTGACCGATGGCCTAGCAGGCAAAGAATAAATTCTCAGATTGTTGACTTTATGAATGAACGAAGTTTAATAGATATTTGGAGGCTAAATAATCCAAACACAAAAATCTTTACATGGAAAAACAAAGCTCATTCGCAACACTCAAGAACTGATTTTTGGCTAATATCTGACTCCTTACAACATTCAAATTGCAAAGCTGAGATTATTCAAGCACCTCTTCCTGATCATAAAGGCATTTTGTTAGAGGTTTTATTTCCCCTAATAAAACTACTAAAAGGAACCCTGCATATTAGAAGATGAATAACTCCCTTCTTAACAACGAATTTGTCTGTTTATCAATTAAAAACAAAATTGCAGAGCTCTTAAAACTAGCACAATTTGAAAATAATTATGGACGTTACTGGGAGCTTTTAAAATATGAATTAAGAAAGATCTTAAGTAAAGCTGTGGTAAATAGAATAAAAAATAGCATAAAGGAGGAAACATGCTTGGTCGCTGAGTTGATTTCATTATCATCTACTCTTCCTGAAAATCTATCTGAACAACAGAGAGCCAAGTTACAAACCCTTCAGCTTAAACTTGATCAAATTTATATTAATAAAGCAAAAGGAGCTTTTATACGTTCACGGGCCAAATGGTTAGAAGAGGGGGAACAAAACTCTAGCTATTCTTCAAACTTGAAAAGCAAAGACAAACAAAAAATGGTATTACTAAACTTAATTCAAGTGGCACAATCATTGATGACCCCAAAATGATTGCCAATATATGTGAAACGTTTTACAAATCATTGTACGAGTCTAGACCTTCTCCTGAGGAACATAATTATTTCTTTAACTCCGTAAGTGGTATAGAAACAATTGGTGACCAAAACAAAGTATTATGTGACTCTCCAATCACACCTGATGAAATTAAAGAAGCTATTAATAGTCTTAAATCAAATAAATCCCCTGGTACAGATGGACTTACATCAGAACTTTATAAGACGTTCTCAGAAGAACTCACTTCATTTTTACATTCTGTTTTTATTGAAAGCATTAGGAATGAAAGACTCCCCCCATCACTTTCTCAAAGTCTAATTACTCTAATCCCAAAACCTCAGAAGGATGCATTAATTTTGGATAATTGGCGTCCTATTTCTTTACTTAACAGTGATTACAAAATCTTAGCCAGTTGCTTGGCAAAGAAATTAACAAAAGTTCTTAGTGATATTATAGAGGAATCTCAGAACGGCTTTATGGCTGGAAGGCATATTATTGATAATATAAGATTGGTTCTTGATATCTTAGACTATCCAGAAATGGTTTCAGCTAACAGCTTTATTTTATTTTTAGATTTTCAAAAAGCATTTGACTCGATAGAACATGAGTTCATCTTCAAAGCCCTCAGCTTATTTGGCTTTGGAGAGAATTTTCAACAATCAATCCGCACTCTTTATGCTTATGGAAATAGCTCAATAAAATTACCCCATGGAACTACCAAAAGATTTAAAATAGAACGTGGGATTCATCAGGGATGCCCTGTATCACCCTTTTTGTTTCTTCTCCCTATGAAAATTCTAGCTACTTTTATTAAAAATAGTGATCTCAAAGGCATCTCAGTTGCAGGAAAAACTATACTATTGAGTCAACTAGCTGATGATACGACTTTGTTCTTACAAGATAAGTTTCAAATTGATATTGCACTTAAACTTTTAAATACATTTTCTGCAGCCTCTGGTCTTAAACTTAACTTATCTAAATGTGAACTTCTTAGAATCAATGGTTGTAATGAATTATCTTTGTCAGGAATTCCTGTGAAGTCTGAAGTTAAATACCTTGGGATAACTATAATTAAAGAGCAAACAGCAAGAATTAATAAAAACTTTGATCCAATTATACCCTCTTGCCAACAAAGATTTAATCTATGGTTACAGAGAGACCTGACTATCACTGGTCGAGTCCTGCTGGCCAAAACCGAAAGTCTTTCTCGTCTTGTCTGTGCCAGTTCAGCTCTTAATGTCCCAAGCAGCCTTTGCACTAAAATTGATCAAATACTCTTTGATTTCATTTGGGGAAAAAAGCCCCATCTTATTAAGAAGAATGTTATTATAGATAGACTAAGTTCAGGTGGTTTCAATGTTCTGGACTTTAATACCCTACATTCTGCATTCAAAGTTAGGTGGATCCAAAGATATTTGAAAAATCCTAACTCAATGTAGTATTGGATTCCTACACAAGTCTTTAAATCCTTGGGTGGCCTAGACTTTTTATTAATATGTAACTACAAAATAGAAAAGCTCCCTGTTAATTTATCTAGCTTCCATAAACAATTACTTTAATCCTGGACATTGGTTTATAAACGTAACTTTTCCCCTCATAACTGTTTTATTTGGAATAACCAAAATATTTGCTTCAAGCATAAATCCCTATTTCTTAAGAACTGGGTGGATAATGATATTCTTTCTGTAAAACAATTGTTTAATGAGGATGGTCAACTGTTTAATTATGGTGAATTTCTTTGTAAATATAAATTCCCAGTGACCCCTAAAGAATTTGCTGTTTTTTTTGACGCTACTCCAGCAGGTTTGAAATTTCTTATATCAACCTCATGTAGAGCTCATGTCCAATATCCCAGATTTCCAGAGTTATTTTTTGGTCAATCAGACCCGTTCCTTAGTATTAAAACTGGAAATAAACATATTAGAGAAATAATCCAGAGGAATACTATTAGCAAACCTGCTTCAATCTTTTTTGGATCAATCTCTATACAGATATTGATTGGGAACAAACATGGTTATTACCAAGAAAGTTTTTTGTCTCAAATAAAGTACGAGAGGTGTCTCTTAAAATTCTACACAGGTGTTACCCTGTAAATTCAGCACTGACTAAATATATTCCAAATATTGATCCTCTTTGTTCCTTTTGTCACATCGAAAAAGAAACATTAACCCACCTTTTTTGGGAATGCTCTTTCAGCAACATTTTTTGGTGTGACTTCAATATTTTCTTCAGTCAGAAATGTGATATACTTATTCCTTTGAATGTTAAACATGTGTTCTTTGGTATTTCCAATAACAGTATGTCTGGGAAAGAATGTATTATAAACTTTCTTATTCTGTTCGCTAAATTCCACATACATGCCTGTAAATTTGCTAAAAAAAAACCCAACCTCAGTGTTTCTAGAGCTTATGTAAGATGTTTTTTGGACTCTTTAAGATTGTGCACCAACTCTAAAGCTATGAAACTTATAACCTTAAGCGATGAATTTGATTTGTAAACTGTTATTTTATTTATTTATTTATTTTTCCTTTTTTCTCATGGAATCCTATGGATTTGTTACCCCAGCACCTCGAGCATACTACTGTCTGTAATTGTATATTCTTTATCTGTAAATAAAGTAAAAAAAAAAAAAAAGTGCATCATTTCTCCAAGATTTTCACAATATATCAGCTACTAAATGGACAGAGGAACTAACAAGTTCATGTCATCATCTGGGAGGTTACTGGTTTCTCAGTCACAAGCTGGTTGCAAACCTGAGGCCAGCAGGTGTCAGTCAGTTATGTTAGATCTGAAATTTGGTTTGATGACGTCAATATGAGAAGCTACAGACTGATAGGAGGAACCAAAGAGCTCTGTAAAGGTAAAGGCAAATCTTCTGAAGTTGGGATATAATTAATTTAATTTCACATAATTATTGCGGTAGAAGCCATTTGTTTGTTAAAATTTTATGAAATATATTTGTTCTATTTGTTGTTTGTTGTGAATGACGTAAACTCACAAACAAACGAGGTAATTAGTCCAACGTTTAGAAACTACAGCGGCTGTAATGCGCCACAGCAAAGGTAAACAAAGGTAAAATAACCTGAACAGGTGATCAACTCAAAACCACTCCTACCTTTTTACTCTCTCTCTCTCTTTGTAGTTTAAGCACACCTGTTACCGTGGCAACCGCCTGCGCCCGCAAGACGAGCAAAGATTACGTTAAAAACAAAACATTCAGTCCGTTATGGTAGCTTTATATTTATTTCTCGATTATTAATCAGCGCTTCCCTGAACACAGCGATGGTTTATTGACTAGCTGTACTTGGTGCTAACGTGGCTAACACGAGTAACAGTTTAGTCCAAAGCCTTTTCTGCTAAAATAAAATCTTTAGTGTATGTCAGATACAGACACATTGCACATTGATCTGTTTAGCTAACGTAAGACTGTGTAGCAGACAGGCTTCAAGGTGTAGAAGTTGTATCAGTTCTGCTATTATGCTGCACTTAGCTAACGGGAAGCTAAATGTGTTTGTGAGACGGCCACGCACGTGACCACGTAGAATGGGCATCAGCCAATGAAAAGCGGCCCCTGTGGTAAGGTCCATTGTGATGGTGGTCCGATCCGGAAGTCTCACAATTAATTAATGTTTAATCATTTTGAATGTATAGTTTCTGATGTGTTATTAAAAAGTTTGCATTCAGTTGCAGCTCAACAGGAAATATGCTTTTCAAATAAGTTGGAACAGGATGTTCAGTGGTTAGATGTCAGACGTTGCTAAGGTGATGTTTCTATTTTGCAGGAGTTATCTGTTTAGCCACCCACAGAGAGGCCACTATGGGGAAAAACCTGGCATGACACAGAAAGAAAGCAGAAGTTATCTAATATGTTTAGTCAGATAAACCTAAGGGAAACAAACACAGAGCATATTTCTGTAGTTGAGTTGAATCTGCATACAAACCTGCTGCTTGCCCAAAACTCACAGATAAGGAATTTATAGATTTTTTGTCTGACACTGAGCCGGGGTGTGTAGTCACGCAAAGTACGATGTATCCTATAAAATGTGAGGGTGTTCAGCCCCAAGTTGGAACAGACTGCAGTTTGCTGTGTGTGCTGTTTCTCCATCAGCTGCTGATGAAATTAAATTTGCTCTCCGCATATTTGCTGGTCTCAGTCTCATCCTTAGAGTTTGTGCGAGTTCACATAAGTCAACAACAAAATACTCGTCTTTTCCATCAACCATTGTACAGCAGTAAAACTAGCTGACCTAATGTGCTGGAGCTCTGCTTAGGTTGCTAGGTAACGGGCTGGGCTTTGCTGGGATTGCTAGGTAACAGGCACTGCCTGCTGATTTGTGATGTTACATTCCTGGGGATTTTGAAACAGCTCATTTTCCAGACACCAAAATACATTTTATTGCCAAACCCGCCTGGGCAGATTTTTTTAAGCACTTGGGCTGTTTTTAGAAGCAGTAGAAACCTAAATGTATGTATAAAAATGTGCAAAATGTGAATTTTGCATCATAGATCCCCTGTAAAGCAGTCGGTTTAAATTCACCTGAGTACTCTCTGCTCTGCCACAGGCCAGTCGATGTCCACGTCGATGTCCACGCTGTGCTCCGGCTTCATCTCAAAGTAGGCGACCCGACCGCCCTGCAGAGAGTCCAGCACAAACATCAGAAAACCTCCAAACATCTGGAACTGATGGACACAGGTCTAGAGAAACATCTGCTCATTATAGGACAGAGTGCCTTTAATTTTCACCACCTAGTAAAACAGCTATTATTGGACATTTTCTGCCCCTTACTGCCTGAATTTTGTGTTTTTGCCACTAAGCTGTAAAAATAGGTTTATTATTTAAATGTAACAAACATGAATTAAAGTTTTTAGTGTGAAAATTGGTGAGCTAGGCATAACTCTGACCACAAGATGGCAGCAAAGTAATGCCTCTAATTTTCATCACATAATTTTATTAAACAATTCCATCCATCCACCCATCCATCTTCTTCCGCTTATCCGGGGTCGGGTCGCGGGGGTAGCAGCTGCAGAAGGGAGGCCCAGACTTCCCTCTCCCCGGCCACTTCTTCTAGCTCTTCCGGGGGAATCCCAAGGCCGGGGTGTGTAGTCCCGAGGCGTTCCTCGGGATTCCCTAATAATTTAGTTAAAAAACTAAATTATTGTTGTTGACTTCCAGAATATTACTGCCTGAATATTCAGTTTTTGCGAATTGAAAACTAGATATTTAATTTAAATGTAACAGACATGAATTTAGGTTTGTAGTGAATTAGGTATAACTCTGACCACTAGATGGTGACAAAGTACTCTTTGGTGGTTTGAGGCAAATTCACGACTATAGTCAACGGAGGAATAAAAACAAGGTTAGAGAGAAACAAGAACAAAATTATACAAACATCCTCAAATACATACATAGATCCCTAATAACACTTGAACAAACATCCCCAAGTCAAACCTTGGATCCAAACTTGTCGTCATTGACAAGCTTCTGGTCTAATTCTGGCTCAATATCTGACCACTTTTTGGTAGAATTAATTTAAACTTGTTGGTTTTCTGGCACAGATGTGGCTTTTAGGGAAACCTTTGGATCAAATTGTCATTACTGAGAGCTAAACATTCAGAGCAGCTACCTGCAGCCGTCCTTCCTTCATGATGAGGTCTCTGGTGGCGAAGTGAAATGAATCGTTCTCAATCAGCTCTCCGTTCCAGTCTCGACGCCGTGGACGCTTCGCCGGGTCCAGATTCTCCGGCTCAGTGCATTCATCACCTGTAAGGAAGGACGAACATGTTCTGCTGTAGGTTCTCTGAAGCTGAACAGAACAATTGAACCCTGATTGAGTCCAATTACAGTCAAACTGGGGAATAGCAGGCGTTTGGTGAACTCACTTCCTTTCTTCACCTCCTTCCAGCGCAACTGGTATCTCCGGACCACGGAGAAGATGGAGTCGTATCCATCCTCTGTGATCTTCTTCAGGGCATTCTTTAAGTGAGATGGATGGAGACATGGAGACGTAGCCTGGATGTTACAGACCACTGTCACCTCTGAACAGGAGAAAAACTCATCTGTGATTTTCCATCCTCAACATTTGGGTCAACTTGTGTCCAGCTGAGCGTTTCCTACCTGGATTTTCCTTGAGAAACTCCTGAATTGTCTCCAAGGAAGTGGAGGAGTCCCTGGAGACTTCTTCGCTCCTCCGGTGGACTTTGGCCCCCCAGGATTTTGCAACTTTTTCAATCTCATCGTGGTCTGTTGACACCCAAACACTAAAAGACAAACAAAAAGTTATGTTTATTTATAGCTGCAGGACATTCCAGCAGATTATATGATAAAAGAATAAATATGGTAAAAGAAAACAGCAACAAACATTACAATGTCTTAAAAGCAACTCTAGACAGGTGGGTTGTTAGTTTTAATTTAAAGAAACTCAATGTTTCTGCAGTTTTCTGGAAGTTTGTACCAGATTAGTGGAGCATGAAAACAAAATGTCTCCATGTTTGGTTCTGGCTGTGGACCTTGAAGGACTTTAGAACTGGGGTGATGTGCTCTATGTTCCTGGTTTTAGTCAGAATGCCAGCAGCAGCGTTCTGGACCAGCTGCATGTGGAGGATTTTTTATTCAGACCTGTGAAGACACTGCTACAATAATCAATGCAACTGAAAAAGTTTCCTGGAATCATTTTAAACACTGGAAATGTTCTTCAGGTGACAAAAGGCCGACTTTGTAACTGTCTTTATGTGTCTCTGAAGGTTCAGGTCAAACCCCAAAACAATCATAAGCCGTCTTGTCTATGTATTATAAATTCTGAGTTAGTTTATAATACATAGTGTCCTACAGAGGTATCCATACACCTTGAACTTTTCCACATTTAGTAATATGGCTACTCTTTTTTTTTTCCATTTTTCTCTCCGAAGAGTTTTTGCGGCTCGTATTTTTTGTGACAGTAGGCAGACAGGAAGGAGGGTGAGGAGGACATGCGGCAAAGGTCGTCGGAACCGGGAGTCGAACCCGCGACGTCCGCGTCGAGGACTAAGGCCTCCAAACGTGGGGCGTGCTAACCCCCTGCGCCACCACAGCACGCCCCATAATATTGCTACTCTTTAAAGATGTTATGTCATGTTTAGCTGTGAATTGAAAAAGGACAAATATTTTTCCATATAAATAAACACGAAATTTGGTTTTCTTAATCTACCAGCTACAACCTTAAATTTGCCAAATTTTCTCATCTAAATCACCAATTTCCACATCTGGGCACAGATACACAACTGGACTTACAAATACACTCTGGAATCTGGAAAAGGGGGCGGAGCTTAAAGCTGCTGATTTTCTTTTGTTGAAATGTGTTTGTGGACAAACAGGAGCTGTAACCATGGTAACAAAACAACCACACTGTGTAGATTATTTTTTACACTTTTACCAAATAAATGTTCAAATCTTTTAGATTATCGATACTGAAAACATAAAATTAAATGTAATTTGCTCATTCTCTATTAAGAAATAAACATTTTGATCTTTGGACAAATTCAAGCATTTTGTGTGGCTGGAAGGATTTTAGCTCTAATTTGCTCTGTTGTGATGTGTAACCATGGCAATAAGGTACTAGTTTTACAACTGTGAGCAGTTCCAATGCAGTCATTATTTATTAATTATTGTTTTTTATTTCACCATAATTTAAACAGGTTGTCTCATTGACACCCGAGATCTCATTTACAAGAGAAACTGGTTTTGAAAACAAACAGAAAAATGAAAGTAATTAATTGATTCAATTAAATCAAATAAGCTAATAAAATATGAGCTTAAAAACAAGAGCAACTTTTATATTAAATTATTTGCTTAAGTCCATCTGTAAACAATCAAAGCTCAAACACAAAACTATAATTTAAAACATAATAGAACATATTACAACTGATAAGATTAGAAACGCATTTCAGGAAATGCAGCCTATTGAAAGTATACTTAAGTAGATTGCTTTTCTCCTTATAGAGACATTATTTACACTTTTACACAGTAAACTTGCCAACTCTGTTTAAATCTAAACTTTTATTTTACACTTTTAATGCATCTTTGTTGAAACGGTTGAATTAAGGTGAATGATTTTCTCATTGTCAAGCTGTGTCAGAATTCAAGCAGCAGTTTTGTTCGCCAAGGTGAACAGGCCCTGCAGTGAAGCTAGCTTGATTTATTTTGTTCTTCTAAAGTCCGGTATGGACTCGGTATGGACTTTAACCCTTAGGAGTCCAGGTACATATGGTCGTTTTTGACCAATTCTGATTTTACTTTAATAGAAATCATTATATTATATATAATATTATCGTATGTGGCATCATTTTTTTCAGGATAATCTGAAATTTATGAACTTACACTTAGTTTTTACTTTTGGACATACAGTGGCAGCATTTTAGACCTTGAGTCACAGAAAAACAAAATCCCATTTGGAAAAATGTTAATTTCTTTTCACTGTGAAAATGTCAAATATTCACAAGAAATGATTTTTATCATTTAGAATTACAATATATACTGTAAATTTCTTAAACTGATGTAAAACTATTGCAAACAACACAGTTTTACAATATTATTAGCATGAAAATTAAGGCAATTCCTCATTCGATTGTATGCAATGGGCTCTTTGCTACTGAATTTTTGCTACTTTGAACATTTTTTTGTCCTCGTTTGAGTCTGGTCCCTCACAGTTGGTGTCAGAAGTGGGACCTTTTTCCAAAATGCCTGGAAAGGGAAGAGGACGAACAAGAGGAGAACCCGGTTCTGAGCTGGATGAAAGAGTGGCTGTTGAGGAAGGTGGAGCTGTTGGTGGAGTGTTTGACATGGAAGAGGAGAGGAGTGAACCAACACTAGCAGACTTGGCCAACCTTCTCAGAGCCCACATGGGACATCAGAAGGCCAAAGAGGATCACTGGACCAGAGAAACTGCTAAGCAACAACAGAAATTTGAGGAACTACAACAACAGTTCAGATTGTTTAAAAGGGAGAGCCAATCTGAGACCACTCCCACTGCTCCACAGACATCACCAGTGCGGCCTACACAACCACCAGATCCTGGAGTGGCAGCTTCACCTCAACATAGTCAATCAGGTGACCTATATTCACAGGTGTATGTTTCTCATGCACCTAAATTACAAAAATTGAGTGAAGAAGATGACATTGAACATTTTCTCATTACTTTTGAAAGAATAGCTTCTGCCTGCAGGTGGCCAAAAACTGACTGGGCTTTCCATTTAATACCTCTGCTAACAGGCAAAGCTAGAAGTGCCTTTGTGCACATGGATGTTGATTTGTCTATGAACTATGATCAAGTTAAATTAGCTGTTTTGCAGAAGTATGACATTAACAGTGAAACCTACAGGCAAAGATTCCGCTTGCTTCAGGTGGAGCCAGAAGAAACTCCAAAGGAGCTCTACATAAGGCTGAAGGAGTTGTATATCAAATGGGTGCAACCTAACGGTAAGACAGTTGAACAAATCAATGAAATAATGATTCTTGAACAATATTTAAGAATGTTGTCACCAGAACTTCAGGTTTGGATAAAAGAACATAATCCAAAGACTGCAAAGGAGGCTGCTGAACTGGCTGATGTGTTTGTGGCTGCAAGGAGGAGGAACTCTTGGGCTTTTCAAAGCTGGAAAAAAGATGGCCGCCATCAATCTCCAGCCCAACCAGTTTCAGCTGTGGGTAAGCTACCTGAAAAAGAGAGATTTGGCTCAAAAGGTCAATGGAAAAAACCCACTTGTTACTTATGTGGACAGGCGGGTCATACTAAACCAATGTGTCCTCAAAATGCTGTCAAGTTGTCCCAGATGTGTTTTGTGCCCAGGAAAGAGACTCAAAATGTTGGAGCAATGAATCAATTAATGGAGACCTTTGTGGAGCTCAACGGTCAGGCACTGAGGGCCCTGATTGATACAGGGAGTACACGGACTTTGGTCCAGCGCAGGTACATCTCACCCCAGCTTGTTTGCACCAGTGAGACCGTTCCAATCTGCTGCGTCCATGGTGACAGAAAACAATATCCAACAGCAGATGTTTATGTGACTATAAAAAGACAAACTTACCTGCTTAATGTTGGGGTAGTAGATAACTTGCCATTTCCAGTAATTCTTGGCAATGACCTGCCAGTGCTGATTGACCTGTTGAATTCTCCTCAGTGTAATGTTGCTCTAACTCGAGCCCAAGCAAAGCAATCTGAGGAAATTGTTTTCGACCTCAGTACCTTACCATTTCACAATGTGGAGTTTTTCACAGAGGACACTAAAGACAGGAAATCCAAAAGACTACGGAGAAGGGAAAAGTTTCAAGGGACGGTGGTTGTTCCTTCTGATGCACCAGAGCCTGAGGTCCAGCAAGACTTCAAAATCCCTGGTAATATATTGGAGCTGCAGCACAAGGATGCAAGTCTTGTGAGATGCTTTAAAGAAGCCAAAGTCAATAAAAATTATTTTGTCATTCAAAATGACATTCTTTACAGACAAAATGGGCCAATTAAACAGCTTGTGGTTCCCAAAGCAGTTAGAGAAACTGTTTTGAAGTTGGGCCATTCGATTCCCTGGGCTGGCCACCTGGGGAAGCATAAGACCTTTGCCCGTATAAAGCGCTGTTTTTTTTGGCCTGGCTTGCGTAAAGATGTTGTGCAGTTTTGCAGGAGCTGTCCAGAATGCCAAATGACATCAGCTAGACTCCCTGGCAAAGCTCCTCTCCAACCGCTTCCAGTTCTGAGTACACCATTTCAACGCTTGGGTATGGACATAGTGGGCCCGGTTGAAAGGAGTAAAGCAGGTAACCGGTTTATGCTGGTCATTGTGGATTACACAACTAAATATCCAGAGGTTTTTCCCTTGAAAGTTGTCAAAGCAAAGAATGTTGCATTCTGTTTGGTGCAATTTTTTTCCAGAGTTGGCTTTCCTCAGGAAATACTGACTGACCAGGGCACCAATTTCATGTCTAAGCTGTTTAAAGATGTGTATCAGCTGAGAACAACACCTTATCATCCACAAACAGATGGCCTCACTGAACGGTTTAATCAACCACTTAAACAAATGCTACGGAAATTTGTGAGTGAAACAGGCTCTGACTGGGACCAATGGCTCCCATACTTTGTGTATGGGAGCCATACATTCTGCAAGCCTTCAGAGGAGGGGGAGTGGGTGCACACGGTCGTTCGCGACCAACACATCACTAATGGACTTTAAAACCTACCTGTCAAACTCTCCCGAGTCGATGGCGGCTCTCAGCACCCAGCCCATCAGAGGAACGCCCGCTAGCAGTTTGATGTTCTTCAGCGGGATCCCTTTGCTACCGCCTCTAGCCAGAATCAGAGCCGCTACGTGTCTGGTCCGGCGCTTTTTCGGACTCTCAGCTTCTTCTGTCGCATTTTTGTCGGACGGGCCTCGTTTTTGGGCAATCATAGTCAGAACTCGGGAACCTAACGCGAATACGCTCCGCCAAAGAACGAGACGTTGATACGAACGATGGGATTTTCGGCTCCTTTTTGAGATGCGACTCTAATGGCTCTTCTTACTGTGGAGAGCCGGCTCTTTCGACTCCCAAACGGCTCCCCATATATATTTTTGACATTATTAATTAATTAATAGCTTAAACCTAATTTTATAATATTTTGTTTCATTATTGACATTGTTAAGCACTTATGATGAGTAAAAATGCCGCATAACAATGCTTTATAAATAAACCTTTTATTATAACCAATTAAATTATCACAAAATAGCACCACTTCCACAAAAATAACTTAAAATAAATCAAACAGTTAAATATAAATACAAACACCCTCCACAATACGAAAAAGTATCAAAGCAGCTTCATAACAGAAAAAGTGCCACAATACAAATATCAAATAAATTGCTATTAAATTAAAGTATAAAACTATGAAGGATAAAAAACATGTGAACAACACAAGTTTTGAACCACTAGAGATGAAGAACTCACTGTGTTAAATCACTCAAGACTTACAGATTGGCGTTGAGAAACACCTTGGCAGGGCTGATCCTGTTCCTTCTCTCAGTTATGATCTGTCCAGTTTTAGAGAAGATCCTCTCTGAGGGGACGGATGTTGCCACTATACTAGCTGAAGGACATTCCAGCAGATTATATGATAAAAGAATTAAATATGATAAAAGAAAACAGCAACAAACATTACAATGTCTTAAAAGCAGCTCTAGACAGGTGGGTTTGTAGTATTAGTTTAAAGGAACTCAATGTTTCTGCAGTTTTCTGGAAGTTTGTACCAGATTAATGGAGCCTAAAAACTAAATGCTGCTTCTCCATGTTTGGTTCTGGCTGTGGACCTTGAAGGACTTTAGAACTGGGGTGATGTGCTCTATGTTCCTGGTTTTAGTCAGAATGCCAGCAGCAGCGTTCTGGACCAGCTGCATGTGGAGGATTTTTTTATTCAGACCTGTGAAGACACTGCTACAGTAATCAATGAAACTGAAAAAGTTTCCTGGAATCATTTTAAACCCTGGAATGTTCTTCAGGTGACAAAAGGCCGACTTTGTAACTGTCTTTATGTGTCTCTGAAGCTTCAGGTCAAACCCCAAAACAATCATAAGCCGTCTTGTCTATGTATTATAAACTCTGAGTTAGTTTATAATACATAGTGTCCTACAGAGGTATCCATACACCTTGAACTTTTCCACATTTAGTAATATTGCTACTCTTTAAAGATGTTATGTCATGTTTAGCTGTGAATTGAAAAGAACAAATATTTTTCCATATAAATAAATATGAAATTTGGGTTCTTAATCTACCAGCTACAACCTTAAATTTGTCAAATTTCTCATCTAAATCACCAATTTCCACATCTGGGCACAGATACACAACTGGACTTAGATCTAGAATCTGGAAAAGGGGGCGGAGCTTAAAGCTGCTGATTTTCTTTTGTTGAAATGAAGCCTAGGCGCAAATTCAAACTGGAAGACTCTTTTATCCCCACCGGGACCCGTTAATTGAAGCGACCTGCCCACAATCATCGACCTATCAACGCCGGACCAAGCCACGTCACGTCCAATCACCGACCAAGTCCCAGCTGATAAGGACCTTCATCCATGGTGTCCTTCGCTCTCCAGCCGAGCTCAACCTGTTCAGCTGCACGCCTCAGCTCTCAGTCAGCTATCTCACCAGATCCTTTTCGTCGTCATTGCTCGTCCTTCCACCTCTAATGTCAGTCACAAAAGCCGCTTAGCCGCGGGCTCGGCGCCTTCTTTTCCTTCAGACGCTCCTCAGATGGAAGAAGAGTTCCTTACGGTCCAGGCCTCATTCATTCCAGACAGCTTCTCCCGCCGCTCTCTCGCCGATCTGGGATCTACCGGCCCTCGCTCCTATGCCACCCGCTTCACGATCTGTCTCTGGCAAGTGGACACATAATCCCACCGTCTACTTTGCATACATCCCCTGGCAGCCTTTCTCCGCCCCGGCCGGGCCGCAACGTCTCGCTGCTTCGATCTACGCTGCCGTTTCCTCCCAGCTCATCGTCCACCATCTTCCTTTCCACCGCCAGCGTTCATCGCACCGCCTTCCCACTGGTTCCCCGCTTTGGCTCAAATCCGCATGGCTGTCAGCCCGCCCGTCAGCACCTCCCATCGGACTTCCCACGCCACGCCCGCCTCGGGCTTCGGGGGTAAGATGTAGCCTTCACGTGCCTCATTCACTCTTTACAACGCGACAAAACGTAGGAACTTTATTAGTTTATCCCCTTCCTGAACTCGCAGGCCCTACTCGCATGCGCCTTTCAGGCTGCGTTCCAAACTTCATCATTCTTACATCAATTAGTTACATTGGGGGCTTCCGTACTTCCCATGCATGTGTTCTCGCTCTTTTTCGCAGTTAAAACTGCTTATCTGATGTTTTCATGTCGTGGCCTTTTTCTCCAAGCCGCCTTTAAACGCATCATGAGTGCTGAGACGCTCGCGCTGGGTTACCCAGAGGGCAGCGAAGGAGAGCGCAGGCGCGCTAGAACCTCGGCAACAATCAGCAAACGCAAAGAACCGTGCAAATGTTTCCCCAAACCAACCGACTGAGGCGAATAGGGCCGTTTGATACAGGCAATCATAGCTAAAAGTTCACTCTCATAAATACAGATAGCTAAAAGGCGACTCTAGCACTTCAGTTAGCTAAAAGGCGACTCTAGCACTTCAGTTAGCTAAAAGGCGACTCTAGTACTACAGATGGCCAAAACGTGACTAGCAATTCAGTTAGCTACAAAGTGACTCTAGTAATTCAGTTAGCTAAAAAGTGACTCTAGTAATTCAGTTAACTAAAAGGTGACTCTAGTAATTCAGTTAGCTAAAAGGTGACTCTAGTAATTCAGTTAGCTAAAAGGTGATTCTAGTAATTCAGTTAGCTAAAAGGTGATTCTAGTAATTCAGTTAGCTAAAAGTCGACTCTAGTAATACAGATAGCTGAAAGTCGACTCTAGTAATACAGATAGCTGAA
The DNA here is from genome assembly GCF_002775205.1 of Xiphophorus maculatus. Classification (NCBI taxonomy): domain Eukaryota; kingdom Metazoa; phylum Chordata; class Actinopteri; order Cyprinodontiformes; family Poeciliidae; genus Xiphophorus; species Xiphophorus maculatus. Next base: position 26,860,869 of record NC_036456.1, read on the forward strand.
AGTCGACTCTAGTAATACCTTAAGCTCGTTGACAAGTAGCCTGCAGGCTACCGATGTTGTGGTACATGTTCAGCCTCGTAGATTCATTTCGCCCTACCCGTTAAATTTTATCCTGAGCCAGGGCGGTTCTCCGCTAATAAGCAAGCTGTCCCATTTTCTCATATTTCAAGCTCATGTCCCGTCCAGTGCTTTTACGCTTCATCTCTCATCTGAAATCTGCATACCATTTTTTCTCAGATTATCCTGCCACTTCCTGGTTCACTCAGCTTGTTCTCTAGCTCACTCAGGTTCCAGGCTCAGATGCGTTCGTTCCATCTCGCTTCTGAACTAATCATCATAAAGCACCCTCCGGTTTCCCTTACGGATTCGTTAACACGGCCATCAGCACTTGCAAGCCGCCCTGAAGCCACGGCTTTTTATAAAGGAACCAAACTCCCTCATCATCGCCTGGGTCCAAGTCAAGTAGTCGCACGGCACTTTTCAACTAGCCAGCCAAATCAATCAATCAAATTCCTATCGTATAGCATGTCGTAAATGGATTAACATAACTGCGCTTTAAGAGCTCAGGAAACTGTCCGATTCACATTTACCTTGATTGGTTCCTTGTACTCTCAAGCTGCATCAGCCGTTGTTGTAAGAGCTCACGTTCAGCGTTATGAAGTAATCGTTAGAGGCCGTTCAGAGCTGTTTGTTCAAGAGACCGGGAGCGGGTCAACGAATAAAAGTAAGTTTTCTCCGCGTTCAAGCAGGATTTGTATATCCGAGCAACTTAAATTCAGGTATGACAATCTAAAGAGTTATCATCACGATAACGTTTTTGCGGTTTATTTGTCGTCTCGCTGCCATCTGCTGGTACAAAAAAAAAAAAATTAACTCCATAGCGAGTGAAAATAATAGCTTCATTTGTCTCATCTTCTGTATTTCTCGTAGACCACTCTCAGCTCTATTTAATAAATTTCGAACCAGAAATCTCTCCTCTCATCCCTTACCGGATGCTTGTGGCTGCTGTAGTATTTAAAGATCTCACTCAACAAAGCTTTTAGCAGCAAGGTGTCTTCAGCGCAAGTGCTTTCATATCATAACAGCTCAAGAACCAAAGTCATGCATAGGGAAGCAACAAACAAAATATGATATCAAGTCAAGTTCCATCATTAACTTTGTAATTGAGCATGTTTCCAATACATTCTAAACAGGCGGGTTTTAGTCGAGATTAATCAAAGTCGTGTTTCAGCTGTTTTAAGGTCTCCCGGGAGTCGCTCCAATCCGCGGGGTTTAGATGCTGAATGCTCCTTCTCTTTCTGGCCTGGTCCCGGGGTCGTAGAGCGGCTCAAACCGAAAGACCTCATGAGCCTGGGAGGTTGATGCTTTACGGCAGATCCTCATTGTTTCGTGGTGCCAAGTCGTTCAGTGATTTGCAAACTAACAACGGTATTTCAAAGTCAATTCTTTGGGCAACAGGGAGCCAGCGTCGGGATCTTAAAACTGGCGTTTCGTGCTCCATCTTCCTGGTTTTTAGCGAGAACGCGATCAGTAGCATTTCTGATCAGCTGCAGCGTTCGATTGATTTGTCGGAAAGACCCGCGAAGTCGCGTGGCAGTAACCAATGTAACTGAAGATAAACACATGGATGATGATCTAGATCTGGCGAGTCGTTGTTCTTTATTCCAATAAGTGCAAAAAATTTTACATAATTTATATATGGGCATATATATATAAAAATCCCCAGTTCATCTTCAGTATTCTTTTCACGTAATGAGTATCTCTCCTCCGTGTTCGCAGCTTCCCTCAGTGCCAGACGAGCACTGCACGATCCACTGGTGGTGGTTGGTCAACCTCAGGCAAAAGTGCACACTCTTATGCAGCAAACGTGATGCATGTCCTTCCCCTCATCGTCCTTCACACTTTTATTTTCAGGTTCATTCTAGAATGATCTTGTCTTTCGCTCGTTTCCTCTAACGTCACCCTCTGAGTCTGATCCTAGCATCAGCATCCCACCTTCAGTAGCAGGCAGTTATTTTCTCACTCTAGTCTATTCATTCTCCCATCCTCTTTTGCTATCTCACAGCTAGCTTCCTTCCACCAGCTAACATATCTTTTCATAGCATCCACTTTACCTTTGTTCACCTTCATCTACCATCTTCTCGTCTCTTACCTCTATCTCTGCAATCATCTTCTAATTACTCCTCGAGACATAGCCCGTAAGCTCCTAGTTAGCCTAGCTCCTCCTGCCTCTAATTCTGAGCTTCGGCCCCGGCCTCAGCTCTTTTTGGGGGGATCTCATTCTCTATCAGTAATATCACTCCATAGTATCATTATTTCACCTCTACTGGCCTTCACCCATCAGCATTCCACCTTCTCTTGCCCCGCTGTGTCCCCGCTCACCCATAGTGATCACTCTTCTCCCAGCGGCACTTCTCCCTATGCCTCGAACCATTCCCAGCTGTCCTTCAGCCATCTGCCTCTCTCCTCTAATGCCTCGCTGCGCTTCCAGCTTGCTTCTTTTTCTAACCAGCTGCCCCTCATCCCTTGTCCTGTTCCTTCCTCTGCTGGTCCCTTCCATGTCTTCGTTACCTCCTAAGCCCTGCCGCTACCAGCTGGCTTCTTTTTCTAGCCAGCTGCCCCGTATCCTTTTCCCCGCTCCATCTCCTCTATTCAATGCGTCCCTTTATCTTAAGCCCTGCTCCCTCTATCCTACACCCCTCTTTAGTTAATGCTGGCGTTTTTCAACCAGCATCCCCTGTCTTATGCCCTGCTCCCCTCATCCTACACCCTCCTTTAGTTAATGCTGGCGTTTTTCAACCAGCATCCCCTGTCTTATGCCCTGCTCCCCTCATCCTACAACCCTCTTTAGTTAATGCTGGCGTTTTTCAACCAGCATCCCCTGTCTTATGCCCTGCTCCCCTTATCCTACACCCCTCTTTAGTTAATGCTGGCGTTTTTCAACCAGCATCCCCTGTCTTATGCCCTGCTCCCCTCATCCTACACCCTCCTTTAGTTAATGCTGGCGTTTTTCAACCAGCATCCCCTGTCTTATGCCCTGCTCCCCTCATCCTACAACCCTCTTTAGTTAATGCTGGCGTTTTTTAAACGCCAGCATTAACCTCTTCTAAGCCCTGCTTCTATCCCTTCATTCTCACCCCACGCATTCCCCGCCGGCTTTCCTATCATCATGCCCTGCCGTGTCCTCTGCCAACTATCGCCAGCCCACGTCCATCCCACTAGTCCCGCAGCATTTCCAGCCGGCTCATCCTCCAGCATCCCTATGCCCTGCGTTCTGCTACCCCATGCCCCGTTGTGTCCTCAGCCGGCCGTCACCTCCCAACATCCCTTCCTCCCTTGTCCTGCCGTATCCCCAGCCGGCTCTCACACCACGTCCCTATGCCCTGTGTTTTGTGTATTCTACCGCCTCTTGCCCTGCAGCATTCCCAGCTGGTCTTCACTTCCCGTCCTACTCTCCCTCTCCTTTAACTGTCATGTCACGTCCTTTACGTTATTAACTCGGTAGCCAAAGTCAGCGCAACTTCTTTCCCCCTTTTACTTTCTGCCTTATATTCACGGCCTCGGCCCCGGCCTCGGCCTCTTTTTGGGGGATGACGTTCCTAACAGCATCGGGGATGCTCATCTGAAGCCTATCGCTAACGCTGCGATAACCGTTATCCCCAGCCGGGGCCCGAGCGCCAAAGACTTTAAATTCTGTTTGTCAATAAACTCTTCTAATTGTCTTCTCATCTCCGTCTGAGTCTCTCCAGATTGAAATGAAGCCTAGGCGCAAATTCAAACTGGAAGACTCTTTTATCCCCACCGGGACCCGTTAATTGAAGCGACCTGCCCACAATCATCGACCTATCAACGCCGGACCAAGCCACGTCACGTCCAATCACCGACCAAGTCCCAGCTGATAAGGACCTTCATCCATGGTGTCCTTCGCTCTCCAGCCGAGCTCAACCCACCACCACCCCTTCTCCTCCATTCGCCCGGTCCTGAGGCTCGCACCCTTCTTCAACCTCCACCACCAGTGCCGGGCCCCGGGGGATGACGTTCCTAACAGCATCGGGGATGCTCATCTGAAGCCTATCGCTAACGCTGCGATAACCGTTATCCCCAGCCGGGGCCCGAGCGCCAAAGACTTTAAATTCTGTTTGTCAATAAACTCTTCTAATTGTCTTCTCATCTCCGTCTGAGTCTCTCCAGATTGAAATGTGTTTGTGGACAAACAGGAGCTGTAACCATGGTAACAAAACAACCACACTGTGAAGATTATTTTTTACACTTTTACCAAATAAATGTTCAAATCTTTTAGATTATCGATACTAAAACCATAAAATTAAATGTAATTTGCTCATTCTCTATTAAGAAATAAACATTTTGATCTTTGGCCAAATTCAAGCATTTTGTGTGGCTGGAAGGATTTTTGCTCTAATTTGGTCTGTTGTGATGTGTAACCATGGCAACAAGGTACTAGTTTTACAACTGTGAGCAGTTCCAATGCAGTCATTATTTATTAATTATTGTTTTTTATTTGACCATAATTTAAACAGGTTGTCTCATTGACACCCAACATCTCATTTACAAGAGAAACTGGTTTTGAAAACAAACAGAAAAATGAAAGTAATTAATTGATTCAATTAAATCAAATAAGCTAATAAAATATGAGCTAAAATATGATACAATTGATAAGATTAGAAACGCATTTCAGGAAAATGCAGCCTATTAAAAGTATCCTTAAGTAGATTGCTTTTAGAGATTATTTACACTTTTACAGAGTAAACTTGCCAACTCTGTTTAAATCTAAACTTTTATTTTAAGAAAATTGACACTTTTAATGCATCTTTGTTGAAACGGTTGAATTAAGGTGAATGATTTTCTCATTGTCAAGCTGTGTCAGAATTCAAGCAGCAGTTTTGTTCGCCAAGGTGAACAGGCCCTGCAGTGAAGCTAGCTTGATTTATTTTGTTCTTCTAAAGTCCGGTATGGACTCGGTATGGACTTTAACCCTTAGGAGTCCAGGTACATATGGTCGTTTTTGACCTATTTTGATTTTACCTTAATAGAAACCATTATATTATATATAATATTGTCTTATGTGGCATCATTTTTTTTCACTGTGAAAATGTCAAATATTCACAAGAAATGATTTTTATCATTTAGGATTACAATATATACTGTAAATTTCATAAACGGATGTAAAAATATTGCAAACAACACAGCTTTACAATATTATTAGCATGAAAATTAAGGCAATTCCTCATTCGTTTCTATGCAATTTTTGAAAAAATATCATAGGTCAAAACGAGATGAGAATAAATGTGTAATTCTTTGGGGGAACAAGGTAAAAAATAGACTATAGAAAAAACCTTGGCTCCCAGAGTTAGCCGTGGCTGTAAGCTGTTTACTACTAGTTGCTGGGGGAGCGGCTCCACCTAACCCCGTAGTGATCGCAGCACCACCATCCTGATTGGATCTGTGAGTAGCTGCCTCTCAGACTGCCAGGATCTCATCGTACTCTCAGTCTCTGATACTCTCTGTCAGTTCCAATAACAATGATCGATCCGCGATCGTCACCATGACAATCCTCATTGCGCCCAGACTTCGGCTGCGGGTTTCCCCTCTTCGTCTCCCGGCTCAAAACAGCCGGAAGACGAAGATCTTTAATTATTGTGATTCCAAGATATTTAACTTTGTCTTTTATAGGAATATTGAGGAATGTGCCTTTTAAATTAGATTTAATGGAAAGTAATTCACATTTATTTAGATTTAGAGTCAAACCAGAAGCTTTGGAGAAGGTGTTGATGATTTCAATAGAGTTTTTTATTTCACATTTATTCTTTAAAAAAAAGTGCAGTGTCATCAGCAAACTGGGAAATTATGATATTTCTGTTTGCATCATTAATCCCTGTAATTTTTTCCTTGATTTTAACTGAAAGAATTTGCATGGCCAGAATGAATAGGTATGGGGAGACTGGACATCCTTGTCTGAGGCCTCTTTTCAAATAAAATCTTTTAGAGCAGCCATGTGACAATTTTACAGATGCATTACAATTCCTTTATAACATTTGACAACTTTTACTTAGGATTTGTCCGTATCCAAATACTTCTAATGCTTTAAATAAAAATGTATGTTCAACTGTGTCAAAGGCTTTAAAAAAATCTAGAAATAATATGAGACCGTCCCCCTCTATTAAATCTGAGTAGTCTAGCAGATCCAAGATAAGCCTAATATTATTAGTTATATGTCTACCTGGCATGAATCCAGACTGAGTTTCATCAACCACTTCTTCAAGAGTATTCTTCATTTTTGTAGCAATACAACCTGCAATAATGTTATAGTCATTTTGTAGTAATGTAATTGGTCGCCAGTTATCTAGAAGAAGCTTGTCTTTTTGTGATTTAGGGATCAGTGTAATCAGACCTTGGGTCATTGTTGGTGGAAGTGATCCAGATCCCAAACTTTCAAGATAAACTTGATGTAAAAATGGCGATAGCTGTTCTGAAAACTTTTTATAAAATTCTGCATTGAGGCCATCAGTCCGCGGTGATTTATTTAGTTTTAATTTATTGATGGACTTTTGGATGTCTTCAAGTGTAATCAAGGAATCACATTGTTCTTTATTATTTTTACTAATTTGTTGCATTTTATTCAGAGAGTTAATAAATTGTGTGACAGTTTCATCAGAACATCTTGACTGATAAAGTTCTTGGAAAAACGTTTCACAGTAAGAAGAGATTTGAACAGGGTCTTCACAGATATTATTATTGATTTGAAGTTTCATAATATTGTTAGATTTTTGGTGTTTTTTCTAATCTAAAAAAATAAGAAGAGTTTTTTTCTCCTTCTTCTAACCATTTCTGTCTCGATCTGATGTACGCTCCTTTAGCTTTGGAAATGTAAATATTGTCCAGGTTCAGTTGTAAATGGTTTAATCTAATCTTTTGTTCTTCAGATAACTTTTCTGGCAGAACATTGTTCAATAAGATAATTTCTTTTAATACTTCTGATTCTACTTTCCTTTTTCTTTTAGCAATCTCAGCTCCAGTTTTCATAAACATTTTTCAAAGTTCATATTTTAGGAGTTCCCAATTTTTACTTCTGACTGCAAGCTGTATTCCAATACTTAATAATTATTTGTTTAATGTTTTCTTCCACTGTTTTATTTTCTAACAGTGAAGAGTTGAGTTTCCAGTAAGCTGTAATTTTATTTTTTCCATACTGGTTTAATTTAGTTTTTTTAAATTAAAATAAGCTTGTGGTCTGATAACGGAGCTGGAAGAATCTCTGACTGGTGTCTTTTAAATCAGAAACCAGCCAGAAATCAATTCTTGATTTAAAGGAGCCTGTTTTGTTTTGCCACGTAAATTCAACTTTGGAGTTATTGTTTTGTCTCCATACATCAATCAGGCCAAAGGTTGACATAAAGTTTTCTAGAACTGTGTTTGGATTTGTATTAGCCTTTGGAGGAAATCTATCTAATGCTTCATTAAGAGTTGAATTGAAGTCCCCACCAATAATAATATTCATATTATGATATTTACCACATAAGTAATTCACCCCATTACTTAATTTATCATAAAGTTGCATATTTTCTGCTTTGGTATTGTACCCATATATAGAACCCAACAAAAAAATTTCTTCATTTATTGATACAACTAATAAAGTAAAATGTCCATATGTATCTAAGAGTGAACATAATACATCTCCACTGAAGTTGTTTCGTAATATTGCCACTCCTGCTGATTGAGTAGTGCCATGTGCCAGCCATAGTTCGTCCCCCCACTGAGTTTTCCAGAATTTGGTATCATTTGCAGTTGAATGGATAAACAGAAATCTGCTTTAAAATTTTTAAGATATAAAAACGTTGCGTTTATTTTTTTTACGTTTGGAAACTCATTTCTTGTCACATTCTCAGAAAATATACGTAAACGCGTCCATAGACCTCAGAGTTTAAATCTACCTGTCGAACTCTCCCGAGTCGATGGCGGCTCTCAGCACCCAGCCGATCAGAGGAATCCCGGCCAGCGGCTTGATGTTCTTCAGCGGGATCCCTTTGCTTCCGCCTCTGGCCAGAATCAGAGCCGCTACGTGTCGGATCCCAGGATACTTCAGGCTCTCAGCTTCTTCTTGTTCTGGGGCAGCCATGGAGTCTTCTTGTCAGGACCCGGGACCCAAACGCGAAAACGGTCCGGTAGTGATGGGCCACCTGAAGCCAGGCGTCGAGGCGCGTACCGATAATAAGGGAGAGGGCAAGCAAGCACCTCGCTGCAGCAAACAGGAACAAGTACACCTCGCTGCAGGAAACAGGAAGCTGAGTGAAGCTGACACCCCACCCACGTCAAAAAATACAGCCAATAGTCTGAGTGGTTAGTGCTCCGTTAGTGCAGGTTTGTGCCGTTAAAATTTTCATTTGTGCAGCTTTGGTTTCTGAAATATTAAAAATTATTTTTTAGGTCATCCAGAGTTCACCATCCCCCCATGTTGCTCCAAAACAAACCAAACTGGGCTACTGCTCATTATGAGATATTACATAATTTTCTTTCATACGCCAACTGACTTCACCTAAATTGATGACCGTGGCCTGCTCTGGACATAACCACAAAGCAAGCAGTTATTAATCTCGTATCTTATTGTGTAAGTTAAATTCTGCAGATTTTCAGCTGTTGTACAATGTGTACCTTCTTTTGTTTTGAACTTCAATAAAGATTTAGAACAAGAAGAAATTTGTCTCATTTCAAGAAATGTTTTTAGATAGTAATGTTTTCTCACCAATATAACTTTCTCCACAATAATTGAATCCTGTCAAGACATAATTTCAAATCTTTTCTCTCCTGCTTGGCTTTTCGTAAGGTTGCCAGGTTTGGAAGGTGACTTGGCTCGGGATCTCCAATATCCATCAACTCTGATGCCTTTGCTGACCTCCATACAGCTGGTTCCATCCTACCCTCACACAACTCTTTTGAAACCTGTGCACGAAGGGCCAGTGTGCAGGGAGATGTCGGCCTTCTATTATTAATATCTACATTAATAATATCCTTTACATGGATGGCATGTAAAAGAATAGTTTATTTGTCCTCCAGCGGTGTCCGCGTGCGCGAAATTACCTTATGTAAACAATAACATGCAGGAGGTCTATATTTATAAATCTGATTATGATTAAGTCAGTACCTTACCAGCTATATATATATATATATATATATATATATATATATATATATATAGGTATGCCTTATACCTTGTAAGGTATACCAGCTATATATACGTATATAGCTGGTATATACAATATATATTGTATATATATTAGGACATGATCAAAAGAAACACAGTGGCAATCTTTTCTTTGATTAGTTTCGTTTTTTGGCAAAGGATTGTAGGCATGTGTCTGTCACTCTTAGGACCACCCAGTTATAAAAAGACTTCAGTATATAATACAAGTTGCATTAGATGCTGCCATTATGCAACAGATGGAATCACTTCCTCATCCAAGCTCACAGCTGCTTCAGACTTTCTAACAGACCATTTTGTTGCTGGGAAAAACAGGAACTATTTTTGAGTTTCTGTCACCAAGTCCGATTATTATAAACAGCTTTGGGCTTTTCTTTTTTCTTTTTTTTTTTTTTAAAGTCGCTTGCAAATTTAATGAGTGGCGGGTTGCCCCTTTTTGGGCTCGTTTTTGAACGTGAAGTTGCTCATTTGGGCTTGGAAATAAACAGAGACTCATAATAAATCCCAGAATTTGTCCGTCATTAAGGGAGTTTTAGTCAGGCTCTCCCTGTCCATCATTTCCCGGATGATCCGTCCCGCTGTGTCTTTGTTAATATAGTTATATAAGTTATATAAGTTAATATATTACCTGTGAATGACGTCGAGCTTCGCTTTGCGCTCCAGAAAATTGGAAACATCGAGACTAATCTGATCAGCGCAATAAACATGAAAACAGCCACGAATGAACGAGTCCGTAAAGTTGTGCCGTAAAAACGCCATTATAATTATTAATATTAAGATAAGTGTCAGAAATCTGTACATCCATCTGAATTGTGGAGCTGCAGGAGGAGCGCAGCGCTCTGACACCAAACGCAGGGCCGTAACGCACAACCTGGAGGCCTGGGGGGAGAAGTGGGGGCTTTAAAATCCTTCTTAGAGTTTTCCGGACAACAATGGACCACACAAACACATTACTAACTTTTTTTTTGTACTGTAACCATTAAAAAATCTCCTCTTCAGTTCAACCTTATGAGTGGAGACACATGGTTGATGTTTCCATTATAAAATAGCTTACAATTAAGTATTGGCAACGAACAATGTCATTTTCACAGGTGGTGGAGCGTTGTTTTAGCAGCTGCTGAAAGTAACTAAAAAGTTATTTTTAATGTAACTTAGTTACTTTCCAAATCAAGTAGTCAGTAATCTAACTAAGTTACTTTTTCAAGGAATAATCAGTAATCCGATTAAAGTTACTTTCTCAGAGTAACTTTGCCATCACTGCTGAAGAGATATCTGGAAGTGTATTTTGGAAAAGCTAAATTCCTCCTAAAGTATCTCCAGCTTTTCTTTTCAGATATTTTTAATAATTATTCTGTCAAATCATATATTGTTTATATAGCATTTTGACATTTCATTGAAAAATAATTTTTAAAAATTGTAAAACATTTTGAAAAGCCACAATTTTCACCTTGAGAATAGGTTGACAGGAGCACTTTGCGATCTTCTAATCTGTTTTTAAGTGCATGGCATGTACTTAAAAACACAATGGTTTTAAGTGAGCAAATTGGAATATTTTTGCAGATTTATGAAGCAGTCTTTAAGTATGTGAAATCTGCATTCTCCATATGGCCCACACTACTGAGCTATTTCTATATTGTGAAATCTAAAGAATTTAACAAGTCATAATTAAGCTTAAGATATCTTAAGTTACAATTGTGTGAGCTTTCAAATTGTAAATCATGCTATTTAAGATTCAAGGTCTTGCTTAGATACATCAAAATGTAACTGAAGATATATTGAATTGTTATTTTTACAAGTCAGAATGGAAATGGAAATATCCTAAATTACTATTCAGAATAGTCAAAATGTAGTTCTTTATAGATATCTATGTACAGTTAAGCGGACAAAACCAATTATATATTAAAACACATGTGTCAAACTCAAGGCCCGCGGGCCACATGTGGCCCGCTACGTCATTTTATGTGGCCCTCTCCCCCCCACCACCGTTTTACATCCCCATTGATTGACTTCAAATAAGTTTTGAGCACGAATTGACTACAAACTACATCTCCCATAATGCCTTCCGATTCTTACCAGCCAACATTACGGCTTCTCGCCACTAGAGTGCAGCAGAGTCACCTCAAGCTGATTATTAATTTTCCCAGCGAATAAAACTGAAACGTCGACAAGCTAACAAGCTAAAGAGTGAAGTTCCGTGATGTTTCAATCTTTTACCGTCTCCTGCCCCCTGATTTGATGCCACAGCTGTTTTGCCCATGTTTGGAAGCACCTATCTGTGCGAACGGATGTTTTCAAAAATGAATTTAAACAAGACCAAGTACAGATCGCGCATTACTGATAAAAACCTACACGCCGTTTTGCGGATCGCCACAGCACAAGAACTAAAACCGGACATCGACGAACTGACCAGGGGGAAACATTGGTAAGCACGAACAAACTAAATTTAAATAGAATGAATGTAAAACCAAAACTCAGTATACTGGAATATGCATATAGTTTATTGATTTTGCTTGTGTTTTGTTTATTTACAGAACACAACACAATGAGGATGTGTGAGTTGGTGACAGGGTGAAGAGGATCAGCTTTGTGTTCAAGGACAGGCAACATCACCTCATTGTTTTGTTCTTATGTGAAATACATGTTTGTTGTGTAATAAATAACGAAAAAGTTTTGTGAATGAAGTTGAGAGTTAATATCAAAACTTGTTTTTATTCTTTGTCTGCTTATCTTTAAAGCAGACAAAGATTAATTTTCCCAGCGAATAAAACTGAAACATGGACAAGCTAACAAGCTAAAGAGCGAAGTTTAGCTGAGCAGCTTAAAAATACTGTAACAATTGTACAATTGTAATTTTTAAACTGAGCAGTAATTTTACATCCATGCAAACTCAAATGTAATATTTAAAACTTGAATACATAAAATCAGTTATTTAACAATATGAGGTGTTTAATTTATTTTTAACATTGTATTTTCATACATTTATGCTAGGGTTGCCCAAGTCTAGTTTTCCAGACCTTTCACTCTGCAACTTTAGATGCATTCTCTCTCTAACACACCTGGATCATTGACTAATTCATAGGCCTCTACAGAACTGAGTTGCTGCTAATGAGGGAAGTCAACTTTTTGTCCGGGGTATGTTTTAGCAGGGACGCATCTAAAAGTTGCAGTCTGGAGGACTGTACTTGTTCATTCCTGATTTATACGTCAATGTGGCCCGTTGAGGGTGGCCAATATGCTGAAGTGGCCCTTGGTGAAATTGAGTTTGACACCCCTGTATTAAAACGACCTGCCATAGGATTTCTTACCTGGAGAACACACCTGTCTTGTTGCGTTGTTAAAAAAACAGACAGGAAAGTTTCACTTTCACCTAGGCCTGTCGCGATAAACGATAAATCGATTAATCGTACGATAAATTAAAACTATCGACGTCATTTCAATTATCGGCATTATCGTCTCTTCCGGCCTTTTTCTCTTTCTGTTGATGACACCGAATGAAAAAAGGCTCAACTCCGGTGCTCTCCACTGACTCCTCCCTTCCTCATTTCCTCAGTGTAAAGCCCAGCGCACACGACACGATCTTAAAGCTGTCGGCCGATTGTCGGCCCATTTTTAAAACCTGACAGACCACACATTAGCCGACAGAAATCCTAGGTATAACGGTTCGATCGGGTTCGTTCCTGCCGTGTGGTGTCCAACAATGGGCACAAAATAATGGCTGCAAGTCCAGTGAACTAATTTTAAAACCAGACATTAATCAATGCTTTACTACAATCTACCTGCAATGCATGTGGCTAGTGTCAGCGTAAAGTCCTGACTGAATGAAAATCATTATAACCTATTTACGTCACGTTAACGAAGAACAGCTGAAAAGTTACCGGGTTTATCAACTGCGGTAGCAATTTCGCTCCAACTCCTCCTCTTGTCATTTCTATATTCTTTGCATGTTGAATAAACATTAATGTTGTTTCCACGTCGGCTGGACTTCGGGTTGCTCCGTGTCAGCTGTTTGGGATTCCCCGACGTAATTTCCCCTCAGAAAACACTGAGGAGAATCCGCGCTTTCTGATTGGCTACCTGTCACATTCAACAGGCTGCTTAAGATCCCAGTCGGGGAAAACCCCTGATTTAGATCGGAGCGGCAACGAGGATCTACCGTAACACCACACAACCTTAGAAAGACCAACGTTTTAAGATTGTCATAAGGGGAAAAATAGGAGCAAAAAATCGTGTAGTGTGAACTATTGCATCAGGTAGTCGATGTGCCCATCTTCTCTATTCAAATCTAATTATGACTGAAGGGCAACATAATATACAGACTTCATAATCTGCACTCTTTTGGTTGAATGCAGTATTTATTTCCACTTTGGCTTTATGTTGTTTAGTTTTTATCAAGTACATTTTTTGTTAATGGAGACTGAGAATCCATTTTGTTTTTGGTTGTTTTGTTTATTTTGTTTATCAGCTCCAGTGTTAAATATTCTTTTGAAAATAAAGTGTATCTATCTTTGACAGGAAATCACATGCATTATTACGTCATTTCCATTAAATCAGTGTAAAAAGGTCTTCAGACAATATTATCGCTTATCGCAATAATTTTTTGAGACAATTAATCGCTCAGCAAAATTTGCTATCGTGACAGGCCTACTTTCACCCGTTTCTGTTGCGCAGATTATTTTCTATCAACCTCCAACGGAAGGTAAGATAATCCTGTCGTTGCGGACGCAGCTGTGTAAATAATGATTAATCTATCAATAGGATTCCTCTTTATGATTTATTCCATGTTACAGGACCAGCAGCAGCTGATCAGTTCAGAGGAATGAGGAGAACGGCTCAAGAAGCCTCGTTAATTTTCGACCTTTTGTTTTATCCACCTAGAATCTGCAGATAGAGAAGCTGCTCCATCCCAGGTGAGGCTCAGCTCACTGCTGCCTCACCTGCATTTTAATGGGAAAATGCAAAAATTCTGCAATTTGGAAGAAATAAATAATCAGAATTGGTTAAGCTAAATGAAAAATAGGTACTTTATAGTAGAAACCACAGTATGGAAATAGCAATATAAATTATTTTATCATTATATATTATTTTTAAATGATAACAGGTGAGGCTCTGCCTCTATACACACACACACACACTGCACTTGTGTGGAAGGTTACATCTTGATATTAAGCAGCTTGTAGTTTAATTTGCCATAACTAATGACTGCCGCCTTTTGTGCAAACATCCTTCTGTTCTCTAGCACCTCTTGTAAAATCTAGTTGGACACAAAAAGTATGAAAACCACACATCTATTCTCATTTAATCTTTTATTGATAATCAGTTTATTGCTCTGAACAGTTACTCCATGACAAACATTTAATTTTCCTGTCAGTGCTATAATAGTGATATACATGAATAAATATAGTATTTATTCATATATTATTACAGTAATATTAGAGCAGACAGAAATCAACAACTGCAATTTGGTACAAAACCATGTTATGTCCAGGTCATGTGGGTGAACAAATCAGATCGATCATCAGGACAGAGTAAAAGCAGCAAAGCGCCAGAAACATAATCAGTGCTATCTGTAAGAGTTTATGAGCCGAATGTACAACAAACACAATGAAATGTTATGAATTAGTGGAAGAACTTTATAAATCTGTCTTTTTATTCAGTAATCTATTGCTTGATTCTCATTGTTTTTAAAGAGTAATCTCACCATATTGCCATTTTTTATGAAAACCAACCACCAGATTTAGAACAACAACAGTCAAACGAGTAAACTGAACTAAGACATGCAGAAAAGAAAAGAAAAATGTGGCTTTTAGCGTCAACAACCAACAGGAACAGCTGCTGTGGAGAAAATCCGAGGTAAACCCAAGCTATTCTAATTTTTAAACAAGTACCGACGTTGTTTCTTGGCGTCTTTTGCCTTCATGATCAATTCCGTGGCCGTTGCCGCAGGTTGTAGCCGGACGTGGGTACGGCATTCCTCTTCCGGAGCAGGACGTCTTCGGCGAACTCCCACACAGCGCCCGCCCCGCCGCCATGCTTGCAGTCAAACTTGCGGGCTTTGATGGCTTTGGGATGGGCATCCGTCGGTGCCGCGCTCAGACCCGCCAGCCCCAGACATCTGGCAGACACTGCTTCACAGCCTGGGAGGAAAAATGCAGGAAAATATTTACTTTACTGTTCCACCAACAGGACGGCCATTAGGAGGCTAGCTCACTTCACAGATTTCCCAAGTTCTGTCTGTTTAAACTAATTTAAAATGGCTTAAAACATTATAAATGCAGTAAAATGTTATGCTTACAGGCCTTATTTGTATAAAAATAATTTTAATAGCAAATACTTAATGCTAGAACATGATTGTTAGTAGAGGGTGAGCATAAAAACCTTAGTTTGTGTCTTATTTTGTTAATTTTAGCCAATTATAATAACCACTTTAACAGAAAAGATTGAACTTTTAGCCCCAGGAAAAAAACAAATATATTACAACGGCCCTCTATAAAAAAAATCATGCTAAAGCAGGTTAAACAGTTAACACATTTTTAACTGGAAAGGAATAAAATGAAATAGTTTTCTATTCTCTATTTTTTCCCAGTTATTCAGACCTGAAAAATATTTCAATTAAACATTTTTCCAGATTGCTGAGACCTGAGAAATTACTTTTACCCAGTAAAATATTTATTTATTTATTGTACTTTATTGCACAAAATAATCTGTTAATGCTTAACTAAATAAATTAATCCACATTAATACTCAAAAAACAACAATATCACTTTTCCCACATTAGAAGCTAAATGTTAAGCTCTCTTGGCTGTGCTGGTTGCTGGGAGACCAATAAATGCTAATATTTTAACACGAACCTAAATCAAATTCTACTCAAGGCCTCATGCAACCTTGGACCGGCCCTGCATGATGAGTTAAAGCTGCTGCTGGATACAGAAGGACAAACGGGAGATTTAATTTGTGTGGCTTTAGTAGCTCTTCCATTTGCTGTCTATTGAGTTTTTAATAAGAGCCACAGAAACCGTTTTGATTGCCCGAACTTTATGGGACAATTTTGTTTTTATCTCCACGCCGCCATGCGCATTAACTCTGACTGAATAAGTACACAAAGCATTTGGTAAGGTGTGACTAGGCCTGTCGCGCTAAACGGTAAATCAATTAATCGTACGATAAATTAAAGCTATCGACGTCATTTTAATTATCGGCATTATCGTCTCTTCCGGCCTTTTTCTCTTTCTGTTGATGACATTGAATGAAAAAAGGCTCAACTCCGGTGCTCTCCACTGACTCCTCCCTTCCTCATTTACTCAGTGTAAAGCCCAGCGCACACGAGCTGTCAGCCGATTGTCGGCCCATTTTCAAACCCTGACAGACCACACATTAGCCGACAGAAATCCTAGGTATAACGGTTCGATCGGGTTCGTTCCTGCCGTGTGGTGTCCAACAATGGGCACAAAATAATGGCTACAAGTCCAGTTAACTAATTTTAAAACCAGACATTAATCAATGCTTTACTACAATCTACCTGCAATGCATGTGGCTAGTGTCAGCGTAAAGTCCTGACTGAATGAAAATCATTAGAACCTATTTACTTCACATTAACGAAGAACAGCTGAAAAGTTACCGGGTTTATCAACTGCGGTAGCAATTTCGCTCCAACTCCTCCTCTTGTCATTTCTATATTCTTTGCATGTTGAATAAACATTAATGTTGTTTCCACATATCATCTCCAATGTCCGCTGGACTTCGGGTTGCGCCGTTTCAGCTGTTTGGGATTCCCCTCCGTAATTTCCACTCAGAAAACACGGAGGAGAATCCTGCTTTCTGATTGGCTACCTGTCACATTCAACAGGCAACTTTAAGAAGCTCCCAGTCGGAGAAAACCTCTGATTTAGATCGGAGCGGCAACGATGATCTACCATAACACACCACATAATCTTAGAAAGACCAACGATCTAAGATTGTTGTAAGGGGAAAAATAGGAGCAAAAAATCGTGTAGTGTGAACTATTGCATCAGGTAGTCGATGTGCCCATTTTCTCTATTTAAATCTAATTATTACTGAAGGGCAACATAATATACAGACTTCATAATCTGCACTCTTTTGGTTGAATGCAGTATTTATTTCCACTTTGGCTTTATGTTGTTTAGTTTTTATTCAAGTGAGTTTTTTGTTAATGGAGACCATTTTATTTTTGTTTTTGGTTGTTTTGTTTATTTTGTTTATCAGCTCCAGTGTTAAATATTCTTTTGAAAATAAAGTGTATCTATCTTTGGCAGGAAATCACATGCATTATTACATCATTGCCATTGAATCAGTGTAAAAAGATCTTCAAACAATATTATCGTTTATCGCAATAATTTTTGAGACAATTAATCGTTGAGCAAAATTTGCTATTGTGACAGGCCTAGGTGTGACGGACGTGTAACTGTAAAAATAATAATAAAATAAAACCAGCGTGCTGCGTGACTACGAGGCAAGTGTGAAAACTCCTCCACCGGCTGAACTGCTTCACCACAAACAAACTGGGAACAAATACATAAACATCATCAGTGCAGGTCAGCTGCTGTTCAGTTTGAGTGAAAGGAGGCAAACTTCAGATATCAAGCAGCAACATTGTGTGAAGCAACACGCAGAGGCGCCATCTCTGTGATTGGACCACGCTCCGGGTTTGTGACCATTTAAATGCATCAACTATAAATCTTTAAGGAATAATTCTGCTCTGCCAGTGAAACGCTCAAAGCAACAGAAACTTTTGCAGTCCGGCTTATAAAAAATAAAAATAAATGTTAAGGGACTTTTTTTCAAAAACAAAAACAAGCAACGCGTAGCCTGGTGGGGGGCCAAGTGAAGCCTGGCGGGCCACCAGGCTTATAATACACTGGAGGAAACCCAGTCTACCCACTAACACCAAAAAAGCAGGGATGTAAAACTAATTTTTATTTTGATCAAAATCAAGATCAAGAATGCATTTAAAGGGTTGATAGTTATTGGGTAGTTTTACTAATAAATTTTGCTACAAACTGTTAAAATATGAACGCGAGCCTCGACTTGACACATCTGTCCTACAGTTTCCAGTTTATTTAGATCAATATAACCAAATTTCCTTAATCTTATCACCAGCAGCTCGTTTGATGACTATAGGCTTTAAACTATAACATTCATTTTCTACAAAATCTCTTGAAAATTTAAGCATCTTTGAAAACATCAACCAGACAAAAGTCAAAAAAAGTTTAAAAAGTCCAGATTTTTACCCATGTAGGCCACCTCCTTCCAGTCCAGCTTCTTCTTCTCCACCATCGACTGCACATCTTTTAGTGGATCCTTTCCGACCATCATCACTTCCCAGCCTATCATCGTCAGAGGATGTTGGAGCGCGACGTCCTCCTCGAAGATCACCAGCACCACCTGGAGGACAGGAGGTGTAAGGCGTTACAAGACACAGGTCAAAGTTTTTCCTTTGATGTTGATAAAGGCGACAGATCCGACCTCCACATCGTCTTTCTGCAAATTCCTGAGTCCTTCTATGTCTCTGCTGTGGATGGAGACACTGAATCCTTCTGTGTTGCTGCTGTGGATGGAGACACTGAGTCGTTCTGTGTCTCTGCTCTTAGTAGAGGACCCTTCAGAATCGGACACGTTATCAGAGAACA
This sequence comes from Xiphophorus maculatus, assembly GCF_002775205.1. Lineage (NCBI taxonomy): Eukaryota > Metazoa > Chordata > Actinopteri > Cyprinodontiformes > Poeciliidae > Xiphophorus > Xiphophorus maculatus. Next base: position 26,879,727 of record NC_036456.1, read on the forward strand.
CTCCAGAATCAATGTCACACGGGCCACCAGCAAAGGACACTCCAGGCCTGTCCAGGGACCCAGACAAGTGGCCCCGTCTTTTGGTCAAACATCCGGAAACTTCACAGAACATCAGTCTGAGGAGTACGGTTACTCCCCGGCCAAAGTAACCGTACCTGTTGGGAGAAGCAGAGAACCCAAACATAAACATAAAGTTCAGCAGGATGTCCAGATGGACAAAAGAACTAAAATTAAACAAAGGGAAAAATTTAAATAAAAGGTTCAAAGGTGAAATCTCAAGAATCTGAAATATATATATATTTTAAGAGTAAAAGGTAACTTATTATGCTTCCTTGAACAGGTTAAGATAGGTATGAGCCAGAAAAGACATGTTTATTACATTTTTTGCAAAAATTCATTCTTAGAGATTTCAGTCTGATCAGTTCTGTTTTAGGACAATCCTGTCACTTTAAATCCAAAGCTGCTGCTGGCCAGAATGGCTACAAAAAGATGAGAAATTATACAAGTGTATATCTTTGAAAAGCAGAAATGGAGCCTCCTGCACAAACAACAAGAAAGCTAAAATGGTTTTTGTTGACAGTATGAATGTTTTTGTGCGCCCATTTGTTGTTTTTATCATTATTGGATTATTGTGTGTCACATCACGTGACCTGTCTAATTTAAGACACTCGTGTACAATAAAGGGTGTGTCCTTCAAGCAAAGGGGGTTCAACACGAAAGCCACAACCCGTGTGAGTCTCATGCTGTCACGTTGAACGCTGTGCCGAAGAGTGACTCTGCTAACAGGTTATGGGCCCAGAATCAATGAAGAAACGGGTAAATGTCCCGACAGACAGACAGTGAACACCTGCTGTGTAGGTAAACAAGGAAAATGAACAGAAGAGAAAAAGACTTGCCGCACAGCCGCTGGTCAAGACTTCTCTTTGATGGAGACGAGAAAAATTACGAACTATGGGAGACAAAGTTTTTAGGACATCTACGATTGCAAGGGCTGAAAGAGACAATTTTGAAAAGCCCCCCGATGAAGACGATGAAGAGGAAGACGAAAAGAAAAACGCTGAGGCTTATGCAGAGCTCATTCAGTTTTTGGATGACAAGTGTCTATCACTTATTATGCGTGACGCGGCAGACGACGGATGTGCGGCGCTTGGAATCCTGCGGGCCCATTACGCCGGCAAAGGAAAGCCCAGAGTGATTAACCTGTATACCGAGCTGACTTCACTGCAGAAATCACCCTGTGAGACAGTTACTGAGTACATCATCAGAGCTGAGACCGCGATCACCGCGTTGAGGAGTGCAGGTGAGGAGCTGAGCGATGGACTTCTGATCGCCATGGTCCTGAAAGGACTTCCAGGGATATTTAAGCCATTTGCTATTTATATCACTCAAAGCGAAGATGGTGATAAGTTGACTTTTGCAGAGGTTAAGACTAAACTCAGAAGTTTTGAAGACATTGAAAATATGCGTGCCACAGTATCTGAGGACAATGTGATGAAAGCTAAGGCACATTTTGGCACGAGGTGCAAATGATCCTGGAGCAGGAAGTTCTGAGATGGTGTGTTTTAAATCTGGGAGTAAAGGCCACATAAGCAGAACCTGCCAGCGGAAGCAGTGGTGCAGTTACTGTAAGAATAACAGTCACAGCAACGCAACCTGCAGACGGAGAAAACAACGAGACAACGCACGGAAAGTAGTCGAAGAGACGGGCGGCAATAAAGAGTTTGCTTTCCGGGTGAGCGACGCTGACACGCGAGTGGACGACATCAAGAGGAGAGGTCTGATGGTGGATGCTGGGGCGATGTCGCACATAATCACCGACATCAGGAAGTTTCGGAAGCTTGATGGGAGTTTCCAGGCCGAGACGCACTGCATGGAATTGGCTGATGGATCCAGGTGTCTTGGGGTTACTAAGCAACGAGGAGACGCGGAAGTGTGTTTGATCGACAGTAGAGGTCGACGTCTTAAAACAGTGCTGAGGAACACATTATACATCCCTTCATATCCGCAAGACATCTTCTCAGTGAAATCTGCAACATCCAGCAGAGCAACGGTGATCTTCAAAGAAGGAAAGAACGTTCTTCTCAGAGACAATACCAAGTTCCCCATTCACGTATGTAACAAATTGTATTACTTACAAACAATGGACAATGAATGTGGTGATCAGTGTAAAAAATGTTATGACTTACAAAGTTGGCATGAGATTCTTGGACATTGCAATTACAGAGATGTACTGAAGCGAAGAAATGTTGTTCAAGGCATGGAAATTAAAGGGAGAGGTGAACCGAAGCCATATTGTGAAGTCTGCACAAAAGGAAAATTTGTTCAAACTAGAAACAAGGAGCCAGATGCAAGAGCTAAAGAACCGCTAGCAATGGTCCACACAGATTTAGCAGGACCTATAGACCCAATGTCCAAAGATGGTCACAGATATGCATTATCCTTCACAGATGATTATTCCAGTGCAGTCTTTGTATACTTTTTGAAAAACAAGAGTGACACAGTACAAGTGTAACATAGTGAATGTTGTATAGAATTCCACTTGTCATTACTTCCAAGTTTGGGTTCATGTGTAATGGGTGAAACAGCACCCCCTCCTGGTGGTTGGCAGTGTTAAATATACAGAACGCAGATATCTCGTTGCCAGTTCATGAGAGATGAGCGCGAGGTAGGTTCACTGAGTTTAACGCTCTGGTAAAATGTTATGTTAGCTTGATGCTAACATGAAATACTATTCCTTGTAAGGTGCTGTACCCGCTGTGATGAACCTGATTCCTGATCAGTCGTTATTCTGTTCCATACAGATACATATTGTTTTATTTCTTTGTATTTCTGTCTAATATTAATGTATTAAATACGGCCGTTGGCCAGTTCATGAGAAATGACCGCGAGGTGCTGTACCCGCTGTGATGAACCTGATTCCTGATCAGTTGTTATCCTGTTCCATACAGATAAAAATCATTTCATCTCATCCTGTCTCCTGGCCCTTATTCACACAACGCAGAACTGAGTTGAACTGAGCTAGAACCCGATCACGATTAACGAGGTTACACAAGCTACTGAAAAGTTTATTGCTGACAAGGCTCCACATGGAAAGATTAAATGTATGAGGTCAGACAATGGTACATAATTCACAGGAAAAGAGTATCAGGCATTACTGAGTAGAAATGGTATTGGACATGAGACCTCAGCACCATATTCTCTACATCAAAATGGTACGGCAGAACGAAATTGGAGAACTTTGTTTGACATGGCTAGATGTATGTTAATCGATGGTGAGATGCCAAAAATGTTATGGCCATAGGCAGTTCAGACAGCTGCTGTAGTGCGAAATAGAGCAGAAACTGGAACAGAATGTTGCATTACTATCTATGTGAAATCAAGTTTGTTCAAAACCCTGCTGATCATTGTGTTTACACAAAGATTACTGATACTGAAACTGTGTTTATCATTATATGGGTCGATGATTTGATTATTGCTGCCAGTGATATGAATATCCTTAGAGATATAAAAGAAAAACTTAACTCCAAATTTAGGATGAAGGACTTAGGAAACTTGACACATTTTCTTGGCATTGACTTTGAGAAAGATGCTGACAGTATTAAAATGTCACAGTCGAAGTATGTAAAGAAAATACTGGAAAGGTTTGACATGCTGAACTGTAAGCCTTGTGAGCAGAAACTTAACTATGCTGATAATGCTGAAGTAATGAAAGATGTCAGAAAATACAGGGAGGCAATAGGGAGCTTAATCTATTTGTCAACATGTACAAGACCAGATTTAAGCTATGTTGTAAGCAAACTGTCACAGTACTTTGCAAACCCAACCACAGAACAATGGAATACTGTAAAGCATGTTTTTAGGTATCTAAGAGGCACACAAAATAAAGTACTATGTTTTAAAAAGGGTGCCTGTGATAACCTTATACTGTATATGCATACAGTGATGCCGATTGGGCAGGCGATGTAACAGATCGAAGGAGTACAACAGGTTACTGTATGAGTCTAAATAGAGATGGTCCATTGGTCTCATGGAAGACCAAAAGACAGCCTACAGTATCTCTATCTACATGTAAAGCAGAGTACATGGCATTAGCTGTTACTGTACAAGAATGCTTATACTTGAAACAACTGTTGTTCAACATGGAAGGTATGGATTATTTAGCTAAGATTTATGAGGATAATCAGGGTACCATATCCTTAGCCAAAAATCCTGTGTATAGACAAAGATGTAAACATATTGATATTAAATATCATTTTGTCAGATCAGTTGTAAATGAAGGAAAAGTCTTTCTAGAGTACTGTCCAACTAATGAAATGGTTGCAGATGTACTAACTAAACCAGCAACAAAGATTAAGTTGAGGAAGTATGAAATGTTTATGTTTTGGTATAACATGAATGCATTTTGGTAGAAGTATTAAGAGACAGAGGAAGTTACCCAAATGTGAGCAAGTGGGGGTGTTGACAGTATGAATGTTTTTGTGCTCTCATTTGTTGTTGTTTTTATCATTATTGGATTATTGTGTGTCACATCACGTGACCTGTCTAATTTAAAACACTCGTGTACAATAAAGGGTGTGTCCTTCAAGCAAAGGGGGTTCAACACGAAAGCCACAACCCGTGTGAGTCTCATGCTGTCACGTTGAACGCTGTGCCGAAGAGTGACTCTGCTAACAGTTTTGGCACGGTTAGTCAACAACAAAATACTCGTCTTTTCCATCAGCCAGCCATCGTATAGCAGTAAAACTAGCTGACCAAATGTGCTGGAGCTCTGCTTAGGTTGCTAGGTAACAGGATGGGCTTTGCTGGGGTTGCTAGGTAACAAGCATTGCCTGCTGATTTGTAATGTTATATTCCAGGGGATTTTGAAACAGCTAATTTTCCAGACACCAAAAATACATTTTATTGCCAAAAAATGCCTGGGCAGATTTTTTTAAGCATTTGGGCTGTTTTTAGAAGCAGTACAAACCTAAATGTATGTATAAAAATGTGCAAAATGTGAATTTTGCCTCATAGATCCCCTGTAAAGCAGTTGGTTTAAATTCACCTGAGTACTCTCTGCTCTGCCACAGGCCAGTCGATGTCCACGTCGATGTCCACGCTGTGGTCCGGCTTCATCTCAAAGTAGGCGACCCGACCGCCCTGCAGAAAGTCCAGCACAAACATCAGAAAACCTCCAAACATCTGGAACTGATGGACACAGGTCTAGAGAAACATCTGCTCATCATAGGACAGAGTGCCTTTAATTTTCACCACCTAATAAAACAGCTATTATTGGACATTTTCTGCCCCTTACTGCCTGAATTTTGCGTTTTTGCCACTAAGCTGTAAAAATAGGTTTATTATTTAAATGTAACAAACATGAATTAAAGTTTTTAATGTGAAAATTGGTGAGCTAGGCATAACTCTGACCACAAGATGGCAGCAAAGTAATGCCTCTAATTTTCATCACCCAGTAATTTAATTAAACAATTATTTTAATATATTTATTACTGCCTGAATATTCAGTTTTTGCGAATTGAAAAATAGATATTTAATTTAAATGTAACAGACATGAATTTAGGTTTGTAGTGAATTAGGTATAACTCTGACCACTAGATGGCAACAAAGTACTCTTTGGTGGTTTGAGGCAAATTCACGACTATAGTCAACAGGGGAATAAACACAAGGTCAGAGCGAAACAAGAACAAAATTATACAAACATCCTCAAATTCATGCTTAGATCCCTAATAACACTTGAACAAACGTCCCCAAGTCAAACCTTGGATCCAAACTTGTCGTCATTGACAAGCTTCTGGTCTAATTCTGGCTCAATATCTGACCACTTTTTGGTAGAATTCATTTAAACTTGTTGGTTTTCTGGCACAGATGTGGCTTTTAGGATTTGGATCAAATTGTCAGTACTGAGAGCTAAACATTCAGAGCAGCTACCTGCAGCCGTCTTTCCTTCATGATGAGGTCTCTGGGGGCGAAGTAAAATGAACCATTCTCAATCAGCTCTCCGTTCCAGGCCTGACGCCGTGGACGCTTCGCAGGGTTCAGATTCTCCGGCTCAGTGAAACCTGTAAGGAAGGACAGACATGTTCTGCTGTAGGTTCTCTGAAGCTGAACAGAACAATTGAACCCTGATTGAGTCCAATTACAGTCAAACTGGGGAATAGCAGGCGTTTGGTGAACTCACTTCCTTTCTCGACCTCCTTCCAGCGGAACTGGTATCTCCGGACCACGGAGAAGACGGAGTCGTATCCGTCCTCTGTGATCTTCTTCAGGGCATTCTTTAAGTGAAATGGATGGATACACGGAGACGTAGCCTGGATGTTACAGACCACTGTCACCTCTGAACAGGAGAAAAACTCATCTGTGATTTTCCATCCTCAACATTTGGGTCAACTTGTGTCCAGCTGAGCTTTTCCTACCTGGATTTTCCTTGAGAAACTCCTGAATTGTCTCCAAGGAAGTGGAGGAGTTCCTGGAGACTTTTTTGCTCCTCGGGTGGACTTTGGCCCCCCAGGATTTTGCAACTTTTTCAATCTCACCGTGGTCTGTTGACACCCAAACACTTAAAAACAAACAAAAAGTTATATTTCTTTATAGCTGTAGGACATTCCAGCAGAAAGTGTTTTATATGATAAAAAAATTAAATATGATAAAAAAAACAGCAACAAACATTACAATGTCTTAAAAGCAGCTCTAGACAGGTGGGTTTGTAGTTTTAATTTAAAGGAACTCAATGTTTCTGCAGTTTTCTGGAAGTTTGTACCAGATTAGTGGAGCCTAAAAACTAAATGCTGCTTCTCCAAGTTTGGTTCTGGCTGTGGACCGTAAAGGACTTTAGAACTGGGGTGATGTGCTCTATGTTCCTGGTTTTAGTCAGAATGCCAGCAGCAGCGTTCTGGACCAGCTGCATCTGGAGGATTTTTTATTCAGACCTGTGAAGACACTGCTACAGTAATCAATGAAACTGAAAAAGTTTCCTGGAATCATTTTAAACACTGGAAATGTTCTTCAGGTGACAAAAGGCCGACTTTGTAACTGTCTTTATGTTTTCTTAATCTACCAGCTACAACCTTAAATTTGCCAAATCTTCTCATCTAAATCACCAATTTCCACATCTGGGCACAGATACACAACTGGACTTACATCTGGAATCTGGGGAGGAGCTCAAAGTTACTGATTTTTATTTGTTGAAATGTGTTTGTGGACAAACAGGAGCTCAAACACAAAGAAAATATATCAGACAGTAACCATGGTAACAAAACAACCACACTGTGTAGATTATTTTTTACACTTTTAACAAATAAATGTTCAAATCTGTTAGCTTATCGATACTGAAACCATAAAATTAAAAGTAATTTGCTCATTCTCTACTAAGAAATAAACATTTTGATCTTTGATCAAGCATTTGTGTGGGGCCCTGATAGTCTGAGGGGCCTTAGTTTGAAAAATGTCTTATTAGCTACCAGATTTTTCACATCTTTTAAAAGAAATGGTTTTAAAATAAACTCAACTGGAAGTGGTTTCAAATGGAGGCTTATTCTGACCTGCTGTGAACTGCGTAGCATATTTAATGTTTAACTTAGTTTTAGTGCAGTAAGTTGAAGAGTTTGTTTGCCTCTTAACTGTGGCCGACTGAGACACAATCAGCCACAAGGTCCTGAAACTCGAAGGAAAAACCAGCACAGTGTTGACACATTATCTGTGTTATAGTAAAGCTTAATTGATGGATTATATGAAATGTGTCAGTCATGTTTGTGTCAATATGTAACTTCCCATCGGTACAGACGTACATCACATGTGGTGTACCCCAAGGCTCAATCCTGGGATCCCTCATATTTGACATCTACTACCTCAGATTATAACAAGCAATTTGATATCAAAACTAAGCAGATAGGGGTGCTGTGGGGGCGCAGGGGCTAAGCATGACCCACGTTGAGGCCTTAGTCCTTGTAGCGGTGGTCATAGGTTCGATTCCCGGCCTGGCGACGTTTGCCGCATGTCTTCCCCCTCTCTGATTACCCTGTTTCCTGTCAAACTACTTTCAAATAAAGACCACTAGAGCCAACAAAACCTTAAAAAAAAAAAAAACTATGCAGATGATACATAACTCAACATTACGATGTCACCAGGTGACTCTGAACCCACTCTAGCGCTAATAGAACAGATAAATGTCTCCAGCTGAGCAGAAACAAAACTGAAGTTATTACCTTTGGACCTAAATAGGAACGATCTGGAGTCAATGCACAGCTTCAGTTATTACAACTAAAAACCAGAGATCAGGGCTGAAATCTGGGTGTAGTGATGGACTCTGACCTGAAGCTTCAGAGCCACACAACGACAGTTACAAAGTCGACCGTCTATCACCTGAAGAACATTTCTAGGATTAGAGGACTTATATTTCAGCAAGATCTAGAGAAACTCATCCTTGTGTTTATCTTTAGTTGCATTGATTATTGCAACAGCGTCTTCACAGATCTGCAAAAAAAAAAAAAATCAATCAGATCCAGAATGCTGCTGCTGGTGTTCTCACTAAAACCAGGATGTTAGAGATCATCACCCAGTTCTACAGTCCCTCCACTGGCTCCCTGTAGCTCAGAGAATAGACTAAAATACTGCTGTTGGTTTATAAATGACTGAACAGTTTAGCACGACAATATATTAAAGATCTGCTGTTGTCATAGCAACCTGCCAGAACTATCAGGTCTTCTGGTTCTGCATCCCCAGAACCAGAACCAAACATGGAGAAGCAGCACTGAACTTCTATGCACCACAAATTTGGATCAAACTTCCAAAATAGCCGAAACTGTTAAACAGTTGATCAGATAAAAATAACTAATCATTTATCATTTATTTAATTAAAAATAGCTAACATTGATCAATACATTTGATGTATATTTGCTTGATGATTTGACAAAATGTAATATTTGCATGTGTGCCATATGTTTGTAGAATTTGAAATAAAAATAAACTTGATTTGACTTGAAAATCACCATCTGTGTCTCTGTTTTATCAAAAAAAATTTGGTTTTAGAGTTATAGAGTTTGAAAATATAAACTCAGGAGAGAGAAACAGACCGAGATAGACAGAAAGGTAAAGAGAGAGAAGAGGAGGAAGAAAGGGAGTGGTAGCGGATCCTGTTAAACTCGTCTCTCTGACTGAACAGTAAATCCTTTCCCTCTGAGGCATGACGTCTCAAAGCCGTTAAATATGGGTGGACACGTCTTGCATCGCCAATACAGGATATTTGACCAGGAGAAAACAAAAGGACAGCAGCCACAGCTTTACATCCTCATCTACTGTATCAAAGTAGGGGGTTAAAGTAAGGTGACCAGATTTCCAAGACTAAATCTGTGGACATTTCTCACTCAGCGATAAAGAAGAAGCAAATTTATCAAACTAAAATGAAGAAACTGGGAAAGGTAAGTTTACATATTTATTAACATTTAAACATTAAAAATAAAATATAAAAGCAGGACCATGTCTCTCCACACAGTGGTAATATTACTATTATTAATAATAAAATAATAGCAACAATAAAAAATTAAAACTGGAAATACGGGGGGAAATTGTGTACATAGTTTGTAAGTGACCATGCATATACATGAATAACATAGTTGGTTCCTCTGTTAATGAACAAAAAGCCCATAATGGTAACAGAAGTAACTTGAAACTGACAAAAGTAGTAAAAAATTGTTTACTGACAAACTGATGAAAGTCAGACACTGCTTTTAAATTGTGGCTCAATTAAAATGATGGTAGCTAAAACTTATTAGCATTTTTGTGTCTGTGACCACAGAGCTGATGTTCCTGTTGTCTCATCTCTCCCAGAACCAATGTGGTAAATTCCAGCCTCACTTTTTTATGATTTGCTTTCCTCTTTGGTCATCTCACATCAAGTCCACCTTGACCTTAGAGTTCACCTTTACTTTCTGGACTTGGTTGTTCTGGACTTTTAGTAATCTTTCATATCATAATTCTCTTGAATTTGTCAATTTTCTTCCGGCAGCCACAGCCAGGGAGATCGGCTCCAGTCCTGTGGACCTTAAGTTTCAGAATAATCTGTGCAACTGTAGTCATCTTGGTCTGTCATTTTCTTACTCTGTTGAACCTCATTTAAAAACAATGTCTGATTTTTATTGGTTAATTTTCAGTAAATTTTCATTTATTACTTTTGTTTGTTTCAAGTTGTTTCAGTGCCACTGTGGGTTTTTCAGTCATTAACAGAAGATACCAACAACTTTGTCCGCCTGTGAATGTTGTGCAAGAATGGACACATAACTGTCCATAAATACATGAGGTGTGTGTGTAAAGTTATGTAGCTGATATGTAAGGACACTGTGTGTTTGAGATGAGTGAACTCTGGTCAGGAAGTCCACCAACATGAGCTCATCTCTGGATGAGCAAACCCTCCTGGGTCTGAAGAACCATCAGCCACATGATCATAGAGGTCTGGATAGAGTAAGAGCAGAAAAGATTATGTGAAAAACTGAGAAACACCACAGGTGATAGCAAAGAAAAACTCTTAAAATGCAACATATAAGACACAATTAAATAATAATATGTTTACATTTCATATTTCTCTCCAGCTTTGTCAGTTTTCCTGTTTTCTTCATTCAGTTTATCAGGATATTTTCCTCCTGTCCCATCTTTTATCAGTCTGCCACTATTTTACAGTAAAACAGAGACATAATATCATCTCAATCTCCCCCAAAAACATTAGAATGTACATTTGACATACTGAAATTTTACAATTTAATAAATAAAATTAGATTTGTTTTCTTTTAGAATTTGGTTATTTTGAGATGAGGAGTTGGATTCTTCCTGGTAAAATCTTAGTATAAATATTAACCTTTTTCATCAGCTGATGAAATGTCAAAAATGCCATATTTAGCAAAAAAATTAATTGTTTGGAGCTAAACGAACAGAAGAGATTATCTCTCCATCCTCATCAGTTTCAGTTCATGCTCTTCATTCAGTTTTCCTGTCACTGACTGACTCCATTTTTTGTGAGAAACTTTAATATGCCCAAACTCATATCTAGCTTTGAAAATACAACCCACTGATCACGAGTCAATTCCAAAACACTCTGGCTAATTCTGTAGCTGTTCATTGCGCTCTCGTCTTGTGTTTAAGAAAAGTTTAGTTTTATTTTACCGTGAACCAAATCTTTATGACAGCCAGGATTAGCCCAGTTCAAACTAAACACTTTGATTCACACATACCGTATCACAGGTCAGCTCCCTTCGAAGCTGCTCAAAACTCCAGCTCTCCTCTTCCAGCTTGTTGTCCTTCCTGGCAGCGCGCGCTGCTCTTCTTGATTTTTATTGGCTGTTGGCTCTGCGGCTCTTCTTCTCTGTAACGTTAACAGTAGCGCGAGCAGCTACCGTAACTGCTGTTGTTGCGCGCAACACACTCACTCGCGTTTTCTACTCCCTGCCATATGGAGTCTCCGGCTACCGTAATAACAATCTATAGAAAACTTTTTTCCCTCATTCATAAAACGCTAAAATCGGGGACTTTTCCGGGGACGGATTCAGCCGGGGACAGGCCATCTAAAACGGGGACTGTCCCCGGAAATTGGGGACGTCTGGTCACCATAGGTTAAGGGTCAATATAGGACATGTCCAACATTTAGACAAAGGTCCTCTGAGACGTACAAGTCCTCCTTCTGTGCAGATTGTATTTTATCTGAGAATGGAGCTGTTCCTTTGAGTTTTTTTTTATAAATAAAAGAGATTAAACCTCTGCCTCGCAGACGCAAGATAAGAAACTTAATGTTAGAGTCTATCTGTAAACAATCCCAGCTCAAACACAAAACTATAATTTAAAACATAATAGAAGTGTGTTTTTAAAAATTTAATTGATAAGATTAGAAACGCATTTCAGGAAAATGCAGCCTATTGAAAGTATACTTAAGTAGATTGCTTTTTCTCCTTATAAAGATAGTATTTACAAAGTAAACTTGCCAACTCTGCTTAAATCTAAACTTTTATTTGAAGAAAATTGACACTTTTAATGCCTCTTTGTTGAAACAGTTGAATTAAGGTTAATGATATTCTCATTTTTAAGCAGTTTTGTTCGCTTTCTACCTCGGACAGGCCCTGCAGTAAAGCTAGCAGTGAGTCTAACTTGATTAGGTTTCTTCTAAAGTCCGGTGTTGTGCGCAATTCTGTTGTGTCACTTCTGTGGAGAGATGGAAAGTGACACGGATGTGAACTGGGTAGGAAAGTTTTTAGAATTATTCAAAGACTTAGTGTTAGTAAACTAAATGAAGAGGACAAGTTTTATCTAATCTTATCTTGCGTAAACAAGCTATGATATGATCCTCCAGCAGTTGGAATATAAGGGAATCTAAAATGATTGATTGTATATTGTAAAGACATATTTTTCTAAAAAAAACCCTGATATTTTTGGTTTCTTTCCTAGATCCAGTGTGACGTGTCTGAGGTGGTTCCATCATGCATGTGTGGGAAGCCCACCAACTGGAAAAACTTATCACTGCTTTGCGTGTTTGTCTTAGTTGCCTTTGTTCCTGAGTTTGCTGTGGTGTGCTTGCTTATGTATGTTGTTTAATGGTTAATAAATTACACTTTGAAAACTGTTTGATATTTATACTTACAAGACTTTGATATAAGGCAGCTATGGAAAAAAGTTTAAATCCCAAGGCCCCTCATCTTTGAGAAATGAAGAGCAAATGTTTCCAAAGCAAAGTTAAACACTTTCTTGTAAATTAATTTGTTCCCATGTTATAGAGGGGCAACGGATTATTGTAGGTGGCTAAAATATATGATTCCCCCCTTATAACTTTGCCAAATAAAGAGCAAATGTTTTCAAACTTACAGGATTTATTATTGATGATGAAAGGAATAAACACAGCTAAAGACTTGTTGCTGAATTAATTTGTTCCCATGTTATGGAGGGGGAACAGATTATTTCAGGCAGCTGAAATATCCATTCTCTACTCTCCTCCCCCCATAACGTTTGGGAATAAAGGGCCAAATTCTCAAAAATTGTTATGTGTGATAGCCTGTAGTATACTAGAAATTTCCTTACTACAGTAATCTGTCATATTTTACATTAGAACGGGATTTACCAGAAAGTCCACGCTCTCATCTTTTCAGGAAGTCTTAATTTTTGTGCCATGCTTTCAGCCATCCTCTTATATCAGCAATGAAAAATTATAAATACACACTACGTGTTGGAAAACTGTGTTTTGGTGACTGACTTTTATTTCTGTCATGCGGAAGTGACAAAAGTTGGAAAATGACCGATTCTCTTGGCGTTTAAAATAACACAAAACAGCGTAAAAAGACCTCGTTTATTTAATTATTTTTACAATTTTGTAAACACTAGCTGCCGATTAAACTAAATGTTACAAGCTTGACATGATTAACTGAGTTGTTTTTACCGAGAAATCGATCAGAAGCGCCGTGAAAACGGTCAGATCCGCCTCTCCGACTGTAATGCGCGCTCCCGACACAGGGGGAACAGATTTTCGCAGGGGAACAGAATTGCGCACAACACCTGTTTGGACTCGGTATGGACTTTAAAATCTACCTGTCGAACACATCCGAGTGGATGGCGGCTCTCAGCACCCAGCCAATCAGAGGAATCCCGGCCAGCGGCTTGATGTTCTTCAGCGGGATCCCTTTGCTTCCGCCTCTTGCCAGAATCAGAGCCGCTACGTGTCTGGTCTTAGGATACTTCGGGCTCCCTTTTTTTTTTTGTTTTCGGGCAGTCATGGAGTCTTCTTGTCAGGACTTGGGGCCCAAACGCGAATACGGTCCGGTAATGACTGAAGTGTCGATCCGAACCAGGAGACGGACACAGTCATTTATATCGCCAGGTGTCCTTCTTCTTCTTCTTCTTCTTCTTCTTCTTCTCCTTCTTCTTTAGACTTTAACGGCAGCCTGCATCCATTATTGTTGCACTACTGCCATCTACTGGATCCTAATATCTTAACCTCAAATTCTCATAATAAGCCCAGTATTTTTTTAAAAAACGTATTTTTTCCCCTCAATACTATTTAACTGATCAACCATATTCTCAAATTTAAATTCCCTGTTAAAACCTAATTCCATTTTTAATAATCTTCTTTGATTTACATATTTTCTACAACTAATAAAAACATGTCCCATCGTTTCTACAGCATCACACCAACTACATAAATCAGTGAGATGTTTCCCCATCTTAAAAAGAGTTCCATTTAATGAATGAGTTCCATTGATGAACAGCCATAATCTCATATAATATATTTTGATGATTATTTGTACTTCATTTTCCAATACTCAACAATGCAGATAATAAATTACTACAAACTATTATTTTATTTATATTAGTATCCTCCACCCATTCTAAAGCTAATAATATAGCCCATAATTCTACTGCATATATACTGAGATAATTAGATGTTCTTTTTGAAATAATAATCTTTAATTCAGGAATCACTACTGCTATACTAGTTGCTTCATTTGGGGGATTTTTTGAACCATCAGTATAAGTTTGCAAATAATCATTATATTTATTCTCTATTTGATTATAAAATTCTTGGCAGATGTCTGTTATATTTCTTTTCTTAATATTTGATAATGATCTGTCTATATTAATATATTTCCATGTCCAGTAGGTCTCAAAAGCCACATCACTGTTGGACTAAATTCTTTGTTATATACATTAAATGATTTTGCTCTGTCATCCTCAACCCACCCAAAACTATTAATTTGTTCCTTTCCTCTTTCCCAACAATTTTCTAATACTTTCTTAACTGGATGACCTTCATTATGTCCTTTTAAACTTATCCAATAATTGACCATTATCTGTTGTCTCCTGATACATAATGGCATTTCTCCTGATTCTACTTGTAAAGCTCATACTGGAGTTGGTTTAACTGCCCCTAAACAAATTATCAATGCTCTAGCTTGAATAACATCTAGTTTTTTAAATCTAGATTTAGCCGCTGAACCTTACACCACACTCCCATCATCTATTCTTGACCGAATTAGTGACACATAAACATTTTTAAGTGATTCAAAACTTACACCCCATGTCAACCCTGCTAAACACCTCATAATGTTAAGAACCGTTTTACTTTTCTCCATAATATGTTCCATGTGATTTTCCCAAGTTAGTTTAGCAAAAACTACTCCCAAAAAACAAAAACAATCAACCCTTTCTAACTCTTTCCCATATAAATACAACATTTTATCAACCCCAATTTTTTATTTGTAAAAAACATTACTTTTGTCTTCTCAATTGAAAATTTAAAACCCCCTCTATCCCCCACTTACCCACTTTATCTATACCTTCCTGAAGTTTTAAAATAAGATGTCCTACATTTCTTCCCCTTTTCCATAACGCTCCATCATCAGCAAAAAGTGACTTGCCAAAACTAATTGATAATTCTTTAAAAATATCATTAATCATAACTGAGAATAATGTTGGGCTTCCTTGAGGAATTACATTTTCTATTTTACATGATTGTGAAACATGAGGTCCTATTTTGACTTGAATAGTTCTATCACATAAAAAAAATCCCATAACCAATTAAACATATTACCTCCTTTACCTATCTGATGTAATTTAATCATTAACCCTTCCCTCCATAACATATCATATGCTTTTTCCACATCAAAAACACAGCAACAACAGTTTCCTTGTTAATCTGAGCTTCTCTAATATCTTCTAAACATAAAACAGGATCTATTTCTCCTCTTCCTCTATGAAAACCACTCTGATAAGGAGCAATTATATTTCTTGACTCCAAATATTGTATTAATCTCTCATTCACCATCCTTTCCATCAGTTTACACATATTAGAAGTTAAAGCAATCGGTCTGTAGTTTCCAGGATTACTATGATCTTTCCCAGGTTTCTTTACTGGAATAACAATCACTTCTTTCCATTTACAAGGCAGTCTCCCCTCTTTCCAAATCTTATTATACAAAATTACTAATTTATTTAAAACGTCATCACTCACATGTCTTAGCATAATATAACACACTTCATCTTTACCTGGAGCACTATTCCTGGTTTTATCCAAAGCTCTTTTCAGTTCTCCAATAGAGAAGGGATAATTCATCAGATCATCAGTATTACTCCCCTTCCTTCTTAAAATTTCATCATTTTTCTTTTAAGTTTTCTCTCTTCCCTGTATTTCATTAACTGATAAATGTTTCCCACTATGTATCTCCACAAACATGCTTGCTAAAATATCAGCCTTTTCCTTATCAGTTACTGCTACTATATTGTTTTTATTAAGTATTGGATAACTCCATTCTCTTCTACCCCCTCATTTCCCCCCCCACAATTTATTTATGCTTTAACATGAGGTACAGTGTAAAGGCAATGCAATAGTTATATAGTTACAGTGTACCTTTAAATACAAACATAATTGTGCTAGAACAAGCCCAATTATACCCACATATATACACCTACACAAAATGCATAATGGATCAAGTCAAAGTAAACATATTATTATATATATATATTATATATATATTATTTGTTTTCTATAACCGTGGTGTAAATAACTGTACGCTGGACTCATTTAGGAAAATGTTTTTGATATTTTAGCTCGCTGCAAGAATGGCTAATTTCAATGTTCGTCTTGTATGTTTTAGTGTATGGTGGCCAAAGTGATGGCACAAGGCCACTCTTCAATAAACAAGTAAAAAAGAAAGAAGTTTGGTTATTGGAGCATCGGTGTCTGGCTGTCTAGCTGCTGAAGGAATCGAAAACTCAGGGCAAGAGCAGCACAATAATCTTAATGTGAGTTATTACAGATGTTCTTCTGAACAGAAACCAAGAGTAATCTCTTATTGTAATTATTTGATACCAAAGTTACAGTTACTTGTTTTACTTGTGTTCCCACCAGTGTAAGTGTAAGTAAGTGTTCGCACAAGTAAACCAATATTAATATAAGTATTTTACTTTGAATCTTTACTCAAAATGTAATTTTAAAGATTTCATTCTTTAAAACTTTCATGCTTTGAAATAAATAGTCTCAACTATTTTTTATAAATCTTCAGGCTGGAAGCTTACTTCCTCTTTTTCCAGGGAACCTGCTCTTCCTGTCTCATGACTCTGTCTGTCTGACTATGATTTCTTATTATTAGATAGAAAAACAGAAGTTGAATTAAAGCAAAGTTTGCAGGAGACAAAAACAACACACACAGCCAGATTTATTTTATTGATGTTTGAGTCTACTGTTGGGTCTAGATGTCACTTGTGTGATTAATTTTAAGGTAACTTTATTTATTGTTACTGTTAAACTAAAATCTCCAGCATGGGGAAGTGGGATGATCTCAGGTTTCCTTGACGGTGTAATGATCACTACCGAAATACTTATTTTTGACTTGACAATCACATAATGGAGCTAAACAACTAGAGACAAATGTTAAATCCAATACAGATTCCTTGTCATGAGGTGCGGTGTGAGGTGGTGAGGCAGCAGGCGGGAGACCCAGGATGTGAAGAATAAATGATTTTAATGAAGATTGTCCAGAATAACACAGTCCAAAATGTCCAAAAACACCAGGCGGTACGGCCGAGCTGAAGCCAGGGCTAGACGCCAGTAGCAACCGGTAAACACGAAGGACGAGACGACGGACTGAGCACACAGACAACAGGGACAAGAACGCCAAGTTAGACGAGGATCCGACAGATACACAGAGACACCCTGATTACCTTGTAATCAGGGAACGAGACACACCTGGGAAACAATCAAGGGAGGACAGGACAGCAGGAAGAACTCAGAAAACTCAAAATAAACACACAGAAAAACACAGATACTGACATTCCTTACCTGAATTAATATCAATTCTTGTCTTCTTACCATTATTCAAACATACAAGATTATTACTATCTAAAAAATCTTCTAAAACTTTATCATTATAATCAACTTTTTCACTTCCCCATAATGAATGATGCTCATTAAAATCTCCACACCAAATAATATTTCCTTTCATATCCATCTTCTCAAGTTTACTTATTTCAAGCTTCTTACAGGGATTGTAAAAATTTATAATCAATATTACCTTCTCTTCTATCCATATTTCAATTGCTCCTTCCTTAATCAGAGAAAGACACCCTCCCCTATTTCCTTCTTCTCTATCATATCTCACTGCAATATATCCATATACTCTGAAGTCCAAAAAAGGCTTCAGTCAAGTTTCCTGTATACAGATTATATCAGGTTTTACTTCCTGCTCATAAATAAACTGTTTAAAATCTTGACCATTTGACAAAAGACTCCTTGGATTGTAAGATTAAAATTATCCTTCTTGACTACATAGTTCTCCCCTTATATCTTCCCATCAAATATTTTTCAAATCTAAGCTATGGCATGCTGCCTTGACAATAATCTGAATCCTTTCCGTCTTTGATTTCACATCTGAGGTTGCATTTGTTACTCCTGCAATAAAAGTCACCATTTTCTTTTTTTCCTCTTCAATTTTCCTTTCGACCATTTCCATAACCTTTTGAATTACTTGCTTTTCTCCTGTCAAAGATTTTCCATTTTGTTTCTCTCTTTCAACCATTTTACATGCCTCAGCATATGTTACTTTCTGCATAACTTTTATTTTCTGTATAATTGTTTGCCGTTTCATCACTTAAAGCAGGGGTGTCAAACTCAAATACACAGTGGGCCAAAATTTTAAATTGAACAAAGCCGCGGGCCAAGGTTGAACAAATGAATCTTTTAATATGGACCCAAACAAGTTTTGATTTAACAATAAATATTGAACAAGCAAGGCTTATATAACTTAAAAGTGCAGGCGTGCAAAATTGAGTTGCTAAAAATAATAATAAAACATATAAATGGAATATTAAATAAAATTTAAATAAAAATTGAATGCCTTCCTTTCTGAGGTAAATGTCAAAATTAGCTTTGTACACAGGCTAATAAATTTGAAAATAAAATAACATAACTATGAATAAATCATTAAATAAACTATGAATAAACCATTCAGGCCTTGGAGTAACAAGAAAAGGTGCATAGAAAACTTATTTATTGCTCATTTTGCGACACACTCTGATGCAGCCAAGCCAGATACCTGGCATCTTTTCTTGGATGCCAGTTCATCAATGTCGGGGCTCAGGGTTTGAGCTGAGGAAACCTTCATTATCGAACAAAGATGTTCATAAGATAAGATAAGATTTATTGTCATTATCGAACAAAGATGTTCGTTAGTCAGACGTCTCCTGTGAGACGTTTTCGTCATCTTCACTGAGGAGAAAAGTTGCTCACATACATATGTAAACAGATATTCTGTCTCCCACCTGTCCAGAAAAGTTCTATTTTCTGCCTTTCTTTTCGCCATGTTTTGGTGGGGTAACACAGTGACAGCTGTAGTTTGAGGTCGCAGTGAGGTTTGGGGGAGAGATGCGGGGATGCGGGGTGCGCCGGGGCTTTCACCGAAGGAGTGCGCAAGAAGACGGATCACCACCTTCCTAATACATCCATGTCTGCTACCATAAGTGCTACTGACACAGAGGAGGAGGCGTGTCTGCCTCTGTCCTGATTGACGCGCCAAAAATACAGCAGAGCATTATGGGATTTGTAGTATAAGTGGTGAATGCGGCGTCACAGCGTTGCCACTGTATAATACCGGCGGACCGGCTCTAATATTAATTTGAAATTACCTCGCGGGCCAAATATAATTACACTGTGGGCCAAATTTGGCCCGCGGGCCAGAGTTTGACACCTATGACTTAAAGCAACACATCCCCAAAAAGCAACACTGTGTTCTCCTCCACAGCACTTTGGTTTAACTCCAACTCCACATTTTCCATATTCATGGTCTCCAGAACATCGAGCACATCTCCGTTTTCCTTTACACATTTTTGCAACTTGGCCAAATTCCTGACAGTTGAAACATCTTACTGGTTTAGGCACAAATTCCCTGACACTAAATCTTATTAAACCAAAGAAAACCTCCTTTCTTTTGTTTCAAACTCCACCAACACAGTTTCTGTCTCAACTTTCTCTGGACCCCTTGTCAGCCTTCATGCTCCTTTTACTTCCTTATTCCTTTCTTTTAAATTCCCAACTAAATCTTTCACATTTACACTTAAAGGCACTCCTGTGATAATTCCTTTACTTTCATTATTTCTTTTTTCACCCACTCTAACAACTTTAACTTTAAGTTCTAACTTTAACTTTACACATCCATCCCAGTTTCTTTGCTTTTTCCACCTGAACTTCCGAATTACATCCAATCAGAAGATTTCCGTCTCTCCGTATCTTGGCATGTTTAATTTCTCCAACATGCGCTTTAAGTGCTTTTGTTAACTTACGTGGATCAATCTTCTTAACCCCTTCTCCTTCATCAAATCTTACTATAATATTCATAGTTGGATTTTTTATTTCTTCCGCTTTTTCCTCAATGCCTTCACTATCAGTGCCTTCTGTACTTTCCTCACTTCGCTTTTTCCTCTTTCTTTCAGCAGCTTGCTGCTTCTTACTACCCTTCCCCAGCTTTTCCCACTCTTTATCTTCATTTTGACCACCCATCTCTTCCTCGTCACTACAATCCACACTATTCCAGTTACTTCTTTCTAAACCCATCATTGCCATGTTCTGATTTAAGTCCGAGCTAACAGCTGCTTTTGCCATCTTTCTTTAACCTTTTGTTTAAAAATTGATTTGATTTCTTCTTTACTGAATGGTACCAAAATATTAATATAACTATTTTTTGTAGCTTGTTTTGCATATTTATCTACCAACTCCTTTCCTTTTATTCCTACATGTGATGGTATCCATGTAAAAATAACTAATAAACCTGGTGCCTGAATTCTATAAATTAATAACTGAATCTCTAATAAAAGATCTGGTCCACTAATAGCATGATTATTTTTTTATGAATATAATGATGAACTTGAATCAGAACATATTATACTTCTTAATGGACAAACTTCCTCAATCCATCCTAAAGCTAAAATGATTCCCATCATCTCTCCTGCATAAGCTGATACTCCATCAGTAATTCTTTTGCATTTTTTAATACTAAATTCTGGAACAATGAATGACACCCCATTATTGCTATTTGAATTGTTTGAAGCATCTGTATAAACCTGGACATACCCATAATACTTACTGTCTAAATATGATTGTACTGAATATGGATCTAAAAGGTTTTCTTTTTCCCTTTTCTCCAACAAAGTAAAATCAACAACACTATTATGAAATAGAGACAGATGAACTGGTGAAAGAGGAACTGTTTGACTGATATGAGATAAATCAAAGTCTTTTACAATATTTTCTATCTCCCATCCAAAAGAATTTAAATTATTTTTTTTTCCTTTTCCCAACTAGATTTTAAAATTTCTTGACATTAATGATTTCCATCATGACCCTTTTAATGACACCAATAAGTTTTCTTTAACTTCTTCTAAGATGAAGTGGCATCTCTCCCATTTCTACCAGTAAGGCTGACGTTGGAGTTGTTCTGACAGCTCATAACCTCAAAGCTTGATACTGAATATTATCTAATTTTTTGAGTAATGTTTCTGATGCTGATCCAAAAGCTATACCATAATCAAAAACAGACCATATTAAACCAGTATATATTGTTTTCAATGCTTTTCTCTCAGCACCCTTCTCACTCCAAACATCTCATTACGTTTGAAACTCTCTTACGCTTATCCAATACTTTTTTAATATGAATTTTCTGTGAAGGAAAAATTTAGTAACAATGTTTAAATAAATTTGAATGTACACTTTATGATGTTTTTATTAAAGGTTTGCACTCAGTTGCAGCTCAACAGGACATATGCTCTTCTGACCCGCCTCAAATAAGTGAAGACCAGGGTGTTCAGCAGTTAGAAATGTGAGACATGGCTAAGGTGATAAGCGTAGATTGTAGAAATTCAGTTTCTAGTATCTGTTTAACCATCAGCAGAGAGGCCTTCTTGGAGAAACGCCTAGAGTTGAGCTGTGAATGTGTATGCAACTCTGATCCACTGGAACTGACAGATAAATAACTTATAGATTTTTACCTGACACTTGAGCCAGGGGGTGTGACTACGTAATGTGTGATGTATCCTATGTAAATGAGGGAACGTTCAGCCCCAAGTCAGAACTCATCTGATTCTCACTGAGATGTGAGCTTTGTATGTTTTCTCCATTTGCAAATGTTAATTAAAGCTGTGTTTGTGCTCTTTTAAAGCTGAAGTTTGGTCTCGAATTTTGTGCAACTTAACATTTCCAAGTAGGTTTTTCATCCAGCCATAAACCCAAAAACTTAAATTCCTTTACCCTTTCTAACTCATGATTATATATCTGCAGTTTTAAATTTTTAGATACTTTCTTCCTTGTAAAAAATAAAGTCTTTGTTTTCTCTATAGAAATTTTAAATCCCCATTTAAAAGACCAATCTTCTATTATTAATTGCTTCTTGTATCTTTCTAACAATAAAATTAAATTTTTTACCAGATTGCTCCATCATCAGCAAATAAAGAAAACCCCATTCCTCTCTCCAAATTATCAAACATATCATTAATCATAATAGAAAAAAACAAAAGACTCACTATACTTCCCTGAGGCGTACCATTTTCAACAAAAAACCTTTCTGACAAATTCTTACTTGTATTGATCTATCTTGTAGAAAATCTTTTATTCAATAAAACATTGATCCACTAATTCCCTTTTTTTTTAAATTTATTTAAAAAACCTCCTTTCCACATCATATCATAAGCTTTCTCTATATCAAAGAAAACAGCCACCACACTCTCCTTATTAATTTGCCCTTTTCTGATTTCATGTTCTAAACATAGAATAGGATCCATAGTCAGCCATAGATATCGCCAGGTGTTACTGTACTTCCGGTAGGAATACTGCTTTGGTTGCACCGCCACCATGTGGTGCAGAATGGGAACTGCAATAGAAATGAATGTGTAATATTCCTGTGAATAATCAGAGGTGGGCAGAGAACCCAAAAATTGTACTCAAGAGTAGAACTACTTCAACATATCTTTACTCAAGTAAAAGTACAAAATAACCATCCACAGAAATACTTGAATAATAGTAAAAAATATTTAGTAAAAGAGGAGACTCCAGAGTAACTTATCATTTTAAAAATTACACCACCAGACAGACCAAAATGTAAACATATGTTCACATTTTGGTATTTGAAAGATGAAGAATAAAAATATTCCATATAAACATCATCAGACAATAACAAAATCAGACCAAAAAAAAAATTCCAAATCAGTTTCTTTCAGTTTAAAACTTATGAAACTTTAACAAACATTCAGGTGTGTGTCTGGTGAAGTTTTGTTAAAAACACCTTTGTTCTTCACTCAGTGAAGTTAATATCTAGAAATTTTACTCAAGTAAGAGTAAAGAGTTAATTAACTTCATAATAAAGTCACTCAAGTAAAAGTAAAAAGTACAACATATAAAAATAAATTTTTGTCCAAAAAGTTACTCCAGTAGGTGTAGCTAATTACTGTCCAGCTCTGGAAATACGACTGAAAAAAGACTGTTATTGACAGGTAATTTATTTATTAAATCACATTTAGAACATTTTCTTCCCGGTATTAAATGTTTCACTTACATCTATTAAGAAACATTTAAAAAGAGAATATTACATTTTACCAACAAAAAACAATATTTTTAATGCAGAAAATTGGACTGTTATTTTCAAAAGGTATATTTTATCTGACAAACTGTTGGAATTAAAGTTCTAGTTTACTGAATATGACCAGTTAGGATTGAAATATTTCATACTTTTGGAAAAAAATGTTTATATTATTTGGATTTGAGAAAGAAATTTGTTTCTTAATGTAAAAGAAACAAGCTTCTCACAAAAAAACCCAACACAATATATAAGGAGTTTATATTTTTCAATAATCATTGAAAAACTTATAGCTTTTTCATGTTGCATTGGTAAATGTAATTTTTTCCTAACTGGGTCCCTGTAGAACAATAACATTAAGAAACATAATGAACAATATAAAATAATTAATTACATTATTTAACAGAATATTTATTAATATATATATTATATTTACCAAATAAATATTAACATTAACAAAGGTTACAATTATGTCTATGTTAAAATTATATAGAGAGTTATATATATATATGTATGTCAGTCATAAAGTAATTTAAACTTCTTTAGTTCTGCAAACAAACTTGCATCTGACTGGCTGACCCGGGCAAACCTTTAGACACAGACCAATCAGCGTGTGCATACCAGTTTTAGTCCCGCCTTCATTAGGAACAACCCAAATTTAAAGTTTACCTGAAGAAGTTCTACTTGGATAGATGGTGTTTACTCCACTGGGAAGTTTTGGTCCTCGTTGTGGATGTCATTACAGTCAACTTGCACTTTGACCTCTTCACAGCTGACCAGCAGTGGAGCCCAGAGGAAGAGAACCATGACAGCTAGGAGACAGAATATGGAAACTTTTCAACATCACCCATCAAAGAAACACTGATAAACATTCATTTAGTCAGATTAAACCTGATTTCTGTTCATACCTTTTCTTGTCCTGGATGTAGTGCTTCCCGATTTGCAGCCTCAGCATCACCATATGAAAGAAACTGGTCAAACGCAGCAAAACTCACCTGTGAAACAATGAAATAAAACATGTATTTCGCCAATGTTGTACATATAATAAGAAATTATTAAATAATTTAAATTGTAATGATTTAAATATGTATTAAACAAAACAATGAGGCAATAAAAGTTATACAAATTATTCAATTATTTATTTTATTGTTAAATTTAATTTAATTAAATTTCATCATTTTACTGATAACATTTTTAAATATTCTTTTGTAAATTAGCTACATATAACAAAGTTTAAGTTTATAGTTTTTGTTGCCCCCTGCTGGCAGAAATTATTTTAGTTTGTTGTTGGTGTGATATTTACATTTATGCTGCAAATTGTAAAATCTTTAATTGTAGCTACAAAAACTACAATCTTTGCTGCAGATCATATCAATCGGTCAACAATTTAACACCAACAGGAGGCGAAAATATCTAATTTAAATCATCAACACATGAGTTTTAGTGGCTTTTTAAAGTAAAATTAATTTTTTTTAAATACAGATTCACAAATCAGTTCCAGTTAAGTTTCCATCTTTCAACGGTTTTGTGTGCAGAGGTTTAAAATAACACACACACACACACACACACACACACACAGGTGCAGATATGCTACCTGACCAGTACTCTCACCCACTGCTAAGGAAACAAAAACTAAAACCCAAAGTATTCGGGTGGAAGGTGAAAGGCAACAAAAATATGGACAGTGAAATAGTTTTTATTAAAGATAAAGGCCACATTTAAATCAGCATTAGTTAGTTTTATTAATGGGTTCAGTTTTGGTCTGAACTGTTCGGTTTCGGTTGAACAAAGGCAAAAATGTTTCTCATTCCAGATCCGTGTGTCACACTTTCCTCTTTCATCCTTAATTACTTAAAAACATCTGACAACTAACTGTCTGCATTAATCACATCCAGAACGGCTCACATTATTTTATTGTTTGATAATTAAACACTAAAATCTAAAAATTATCACTGAAGATTCTCAGATTATGTCTTTTCACCATAAAGCTCATTAATTAAATCCCTTGTTTTTGTTTTGTTTACATCGTTCCTATCAGGTGTGAAGTTGCCGAAAAGGAAGTTGGCGCAGGAATTAAAGCAAAGCGTTTCCAAAGAGACGGGTCAGCAGATCAGGTCCAACTGGTGTTAAATGGCCTCTGCTGGCTTTTCAACTGTTTCCTTCCCAGTTTCAGCTGGGAACCAGTCGAGCTCTCCATGCTGGTTAATAGACGGAGGTGGAGAGAAAACAATCACAGAGGATTTAATACAGTAAAAGTCACAATCAATCAATCAATCAATCAATCAATCAATCGGTTGGTAAATTTGTTTTGTGGTTCTTTTTCTGTGAACATTATGTCAAATATTTATGCCTGCTTTTCCATTATTTGTTTGGTTTTTATGCAGGTTTTCCACCATTTTGATTTGTTTTGTGTTATTTTTTTGGCTACTTGTGCATTTAAGTTTCTTTTCATATCAATTTTGTCTTATAGTGGCAACTTTTGTCTCTTTTTAATGTTTTTTCTATATGTTTCACCAGTTTATTCTCCCAGTTTTAAACTATTTAAAAACCGAAGTAGTTTAATCCAAAAATAAAATTAGATTCTTTTATTTGTGTGACTAAGAACAAAAATGTTTTGTTTTCATCTGCATCACACACTATCAGAGTTTTTCTTTGTAAATTTAAAACTGAATCGCTTTGGTTAAGTTATTCCAACATTTTGAAATTATACAGGAATAAAGTCGGAATATTGGCTGATTAAAGTCAAAATAATATGAGAATAAAGTTGTAACATTATGAGAATATGCATTAATACATGGTAGTATAATAATCTATTATATTCCCACATGACTTGAATAGAGTCAAAATAATGTGAGAATAAAGTTGGAATGTTGCCAGATTAAAGTTGTAATATTATGAGCATAAAATCATAACTTTAGCAGAATAAAGAAATCAATATGGGAATAATGTCAAAATAATGCAAAAATAAAATCATAATATTCCCAGATTAAAGTCATAATATTATGAGAATAAAGTTGGATCTACAAATTTATTCTCATATTATTTCAACTTTAATCTGGGAATATTATGACTTTATTCACATAAATTTATATATTTTTAATTTTCTTAGCATGGACCTAACACTCTATCATAGATCTGTGGATTTGTCTTTTTGACATTTTTGTAGTTTTTAGATTTATATTCCATCAGTTCCTAATAGATTCCTTATCTCTGGGTGAATATTGTAAATATTAGCTCAGTTTTACTGTTTTGCATCCTTTCCTGTTTCCTAATCTTTATTTAGAGGGGCTGTGGCCTCCGTCCTTTGCACTCTCTTGCCCTGTACCTTGCAGGCGGCACCTCTAATTGTTTAAAGTGTTACAGTGTTAGCGACAGAGAAGGAGGAAAGAGAAGGAGGCACATCTGGCCAGACTGCTCCAACAGCCCGGGCAGCATACCTTCAGCCTTCCTCCACTCCTCTTCAGATGAACTCCAACACCCAACGCTCCCTCTGCTCTACTGATAGGCTGTTCACACCTTTATTTACAACCTTATTTTGGCATCTAGATTGTGTTAATCTGAATCCAACCACAAAGGAGTTGCTAGAGTAGAGTAGAAAGGCAAACTTTTACTATAAGTGTTGTTATTAGAGAAAACAAAATACTTTTTAGCTAAGAAAAATAACACAACATGTTCTCCAATTGATGAAAACCCCTCATTTTGGAACTAAATCTGAAATAAGTGATGTGAAAAGCAACTGTTTCACAATGAATTATTGCTAGAATCACTCCTAAACAAATAATTTAAAGAAAATATAGAATAAGTGTTCATCTAACTGTTTTCTTTTTACAGTCAGCACTGAACTAAAGTAAAAATGGCTGCAATAAACCAAATGAGGAATAAAAGGAATAAAAATACAAAAAATACTCACCATACACAAATACATTATACCAGTTTAAAGAAAAAATAAAATTAATGCTCATTTAACTGTATTCTCTTTAAAATCAAAATGGTTGCAACAAATCAAATAAAAGAATTAGACAGATTTATCAGCTTTAAAATTTGTGCTCTTTAAATTATTGGTGTTGTTCAGTTAAAACAATCCAGAAATTGTCGGTAGATCTGATTCCCTTAAGTTTACGGACCGAAACGAGTGGGCTGGACAATATGGCTGAAAAACATATCACAACATAAACGTTTCAAACCAGTCGATGCAGATAATTACTGATAAGTTTTATTTTGTTTTAAACATCTGAAATATTGCCAAACTGGTGGCGTGACATTTCCTCTCTTACCCACAGTTTTCATTCCACGACGTTGTTGTGTATTTTTCAGCCGCGGTGGCAAAACCTTTAACTCCTGCTGCGCAAGTTACTCAACAAGTTGTTGCTAGGTAACCGAAGAATGAATGAGTTGCTAGGTAACCAAAGAACAGAATGAGTTGATTCCACCAACCTAGCTTAGCAGGCTGTGAGAAGTTGAGGGGCTAAAGTCTTTCCTGTTCCTACATCTCCCAGAATGCTGTGCGGTTCTGGATCAAAGTTGAGTGAAATCCATATACTGAATATTCTATCAGATGTATTATTATATTAATATTGATCACAGATACTTAAAAAAGCATATTCTAGAACTTTTTTCACTCACTGATAGCAAATCTATGTTGATCTGTTTATTAATTTATTTATTACTAAATTCTGCAGGTACTTATTTAAACACAAACAGTGATTTTTAAGTGATGGACTCTCACAAATTAAATACTATCTACTATTTGAAACATTAATTTTGGATTAATTTATTTAAACACTTCAACTTTTATAATTATGATCTAATAGGGACCTTAAAATTCACCCGTTAAACCAGCCTGATTTGAAAAACGAAATGTTAAAAATGTGGAAATTTTACACAAAATTGTACTAAATTAACGAGAGGTAAATCTACAAACAAACATCAAATATGAGTCATGCTTCATTTGGGTATTTAATAACTATGACACAGTAGAGTTTTATGCTCTCGCCAAGCTATTGGCCCCAATAATATTCAAATACTAAACAAAGATAAACAGAGAGCCCTTTATGTATTTAAATATTAGAGGGAAAAAGTGTTGCTCTCTGTAGTTCCGCTCATATTTCCCCAGCAATTCCCCAAAATGTAGCTTAATGCGACTGAGTATCACAGATGTTTGTAGGAGATTAGCTAAATTATACATTTTGGAATAGCAAAGTGAGCCAAACTAATTATGAAAAGTGTCTCCTCAAACGTGTCATTTAAACTCATGTAGCAGTTACTTTCCCTGAACTCTTAATGATATGAATAAATGTAAACAAAGCCAGAAATCCTGTTTCGTGACTGGAAATCCTCCCCACTACGACTTTTATACCTCTGTAAAATCTGTAAAGTGTGGCCTGCATTTGAAATCAATTATTTATTTTGATTCTCCTAAACAAAATTCAGTTCAAGCAAATCCCTTTAAAGTTTGCATGAAAAATGTAGTGCACACATGTATTTGTGGTCTCTAAACAAAATTCAGTCCAACCAAATGCCTTCAGAAGTAAATATTATGTTAAGTAATTGATGAACAGATTCCTGTTGTGTGTAATTTAAACCAAAGGTGTCCGAACTTTTTGTCACATGGGCCAAAATTGTCAGCTAATAAGTATTCACAGGCCAAAATATTATGTTTAAATGCTGAAATCACCAACTTTTTGTAGAAATGGGGCAGTAGAGCCGACACTTCAAAATGTTTTGTTAAATGAAAAGCATCCAGTTTGCACATTATTATAGGCTCCAGTAAAGAAAATTTAAAAAATATTTAGTCTGTTCTCAGAAGTGAAAACAAGATCCAGGTTAGTTTTCATTTGAAAACACTTTTTGTATTCAGCCATAATTTCCATCTGTTGTTCCTGGGAAATGAATTAATTTCTCTTTCTAAAAACAAACAAGGTTCAAATGACTGGACTACAAAATTCTGCCAATAAATACAAAAAATACAAACAATACAAACAATAAATACAAAACAAAACAAAGAAACATAGTTATCATAAAAAGTAAACAATTGTAAAAATACTCTTAAAAGTAATATTTTTCAAAAAAGTTACTCAAGTAAATGTAATTGAGTAAATGTAACTAGTTACTGCGCAGCTCTGCCATTGGAACAAATACATTTTCATCAATATTAAAAAATTATTGATTATAACTGGCTCATGTATCTTGCTGAAAAGTTACTTGTAAGTTAGTTTAGTTTAGTTATTTTAAGTGTACTAAGATATTTGCACTAGAAACTAAACCAAATTACTTTGTAAGGTTTTGCTGTTGCAGTGTCCACCCCATTTCCTGTGCCGCCCTGGGTAACTGCCCATTTGACCCGTTAGAAGCAGCCACTGTGTTTCAGAGTAAACATAGATGCTGTTTTATACATTTTAATGAGCATTTCATCAGAAATCTTATGCCAGTTCGTGTTTCGGACGTTTTCATCCGGCTGAAATCGTGACTTTCTTCCTGCAGCTCGTCTTTTCTCACGGCTCCCCACCTTAAAGGGGAATGGAGAAGAGGTGGAGATACGGAGAGCGAAAAAGAAAGACGGAGACAGGGAGAGGAGGGGTAAACCGGTTCAGCAGGTATACTGAGGCCTAACCCAGTCTCCCTCCAGCCTGTTGTCACCGTTATTTCTGCCGCGCATGCGTGCTGGCGCCTGTTTCCTGCTTTTTTCTCCTTTTAAATGAGCACCTGAGCTCCCGTTTGACCCACCTCTGTCGTGACTCAATGTGTGTGTGTGTGTGATCGGGGATATCTGCCGTTTTCTTTTTCTTTTCTCTCAGCCCACTCTCCCGTTATTTGAAGGCGCTGCGGAGTCCGCGCTGACTTAACCCGCCTTACCTGAGCAGACTCACCTGTCCGGACCTTCTTCAAACCTGGAAATCTGACTTTGAGAGAAAGAAAAGTGCTAAGATATTAGAAGATAACGCTTGGGGAAACAAAACGAAAAAGCGCAAGAAGAAGAGGGGGGGAAAAAAGAAGAAGAGGATCCACTCTTTCCATTTTCCCCCTCAGCTTCCTGCTTTTAAACGGTTACCTGGTCTGACGTCGCTACTTTTCTGAAAACTTCCCTTGCGCTAAATAAAAAAAAAAAAGAAATAACCCAACACGGACTGGTTGGCTGTGATCGAGCATGCCGCGGGCCTTTCTGGTGAAAAAGGCGAACGTTTCGCCTGGAAAGCGGAACTGGAGCGAGCTGCCCGACCATGAGCGGGGGGACGTCTACATCCCAGGTGAGTCCGCTGCTGCAGTAATGAGCCATGTTCGCTGCTTCATGAACGCAACCGGAGACTCGAAACGCGTGACTCGGTGCCTTTACGCACAGATTGGAGGATGTTTTAGGCGGGGTTTTGGGTCGGACCGGGAGTGCTGGTGTCGGTGTCGGTGTGGCAGGTGGTGCACGGAGGGGGTCCGGAGTCTGGATGCGAATAACGGGAATCCCGGCGGGGCCCCCGGAGAGCCTTCGGGTTCAGCGACTGCGTTACTTATTTTTGTTTGCGCGTAGAAATCAACTCCAGATCGGCTTGAGCATAGATCATTCAATCAAAAATGAACATAAACAAATTATATAATGATTAAATGTTTGCCTCCTTTCGCAACGGGCCTTTCCGATTGCTTCCCAGATCGACCTTCAACCCCTGATTGCCCTCCTTCCTTGTTCAGTCGCTGCGACTTATAAAACTCCAGGCTGGCTCGCTTCCTGGCATTTGCTGATTCATTACAAATAAACAGAAAACACTTCAAATTCAGAGGCAAAGCGACCCAGATTTCTGAAGTGACACTCTTACTGTCACGGTCTCCAACTGGGGACCATCACCGCCTCCTGTCCCCCTCCTCATCTTTTTGAGAACAATCCCCATTGTTGCCGTCGGCGGAGTTTTTATTGTAAAAGGCCGCCGGTATCAGATAACAAGTAACGGACTACACCCTAAGCCTCTCCACTCTCTGACCCTTCCCCCGCTCCTTCTTCACTGGGTTTGTTTGTGTGCGTCTTCCTCTCCTCTCTCCCGTTAACTTTTAATCATTGACTTCTACATCCTCCTCCATGGCTGCTTGAGACGACAACAGCAGCAGGAAACCCGATTTCAGCTCGATGAATGCCTCAAATATAATATATATGCTAAATATGGCATTTATTCAGCTTGATAAATGCTTTAAATTATTAAAATTACACTTCACTGATAGGTGATTATGTATGATCTGATGATAAACAGTAAATCCATGTTGTTACCTCAAAAAGTACTATAAGTTCTTCTATTTTCAAATACTTTACTGTTGCTTATATTCATAAAAAACCCCAAATATTATTGCAACTCGCCTGATTTGGGCCTGTCACTTTTATATAAAGTACATGTCTGTAAAATATTCTTTAAAAAACAAACAATTCAGTTGACATCCCCCAAAAATTGGAGCCCTGGGCTACAGCCACTGTAAGCCCTTTTTAAAATCTGGCCCAGGTTTTATACATAATTAGTCATGAACTGATAATACCAACTGATGATGGCAGGTTTAATGTGCCCATTAGTGTTGTTTCCCCTTAAAAGTTACTATAAATTCATAATTTTCAAATACTTGCCCCTATGTGGTAGGAAGTCACTGTTACATTTACTTGACTAACGTTTTGAAAAGAACTTACTTTTAGGAGTTTATAACTTGAGTAAAAGTTATAATTTGAGTAAAATTAGAAATTTCTGGTTACTGCACAGAAATAATTATATAAACTTCCTTCAGTTTGTTTTCCACTGAATGAAGAACAAACAGATTTTAACCAGAAATTCACCAATACACGTGTAGACTTTATGTCAAAGTGAGACCTCTTGTTTGGAAACAATCTTTGTTTTTTTGCTGTTATTTATTACCAGTTGAATATACAGTAAAATCACATACTGTCACTGGAAGTACTTCACCCCTTTCTAACATGCATATGTTTTTATATGTGACCAACTGTAAGTATTAGTTTAACATTTATATTGAAAATTTGTTTACATTTTTTTATTTTGTTCTTTAAAACATCAGATTTTAAATTTAACATCTTAATTTTTTTCATCAAATACTTTTTTACTTTTACTTGAGTAAAAGTTGTTGAAGTAGTAGTGATACTCTCATCTATTAAATGCAATTAAATCCAATCAAAACAAACATTATCCTTATTTTTTCCTATTTTGCCAGTTTTATTTCAGTAAAACTTTGTTTCCAGTGACTTTTGCCCAATAAGTCGAAATGTCAAAGCTTGAGATCTTTGCTTCCTTTTCACTGCCGTGTTTTCCAAAAAAAAAAAATAATAATTTTTTTTTACTGTTTTACGTGTCACCAAACTCTAAATGTCTGCCATGCCAACACCTTTGACTTTCTGAGAAACACTTGGCCTTAAAAGCAGCATCATGACCTGCGGGTTCATGTTATGTGACTCTAAACGTCTGATAACGTGGCTGTGACCAATATCTTTATTTGGAAAAGTTCTGTTCTCTAACTGCTCACTAACTGGGCTGCCATCCTGGAAATCTCCATCTTCCAGTTAACTCTGACCAGTAGTGAGGAACAGCACCAGCATTTTTCCTCTTTTTGTCATTTTGTCTCACTCTCTTTTTTTTCTTTTAAATCTGGACAAAATCATTGCATTTACTATTAGTAGGAAATGTTAAGTAAAACTCGTACTATTCGTCCTTTATAACCAAGTCTTTTTTAATAACCAGCGATTTTCCTTAAGAGTCGACTTTGCTGCAGCTGAATTAGCTTTTGTTCAATCAATTAAATGGCCAAATATTAGCAAACGTTTTGAAAGAAAGTGGCCCAAATTAAATTCTTATACAAAATAAATTTGTTCCATTGAGCTGAAAAAAGTTTGAAAACTAGATGCTTTTCTTCTAACACAGTAAAGGTAAAAAAAATCTATTTAAAGTTTGGGATTTGTGATGACTAAAGCATTTTATTCCTTGACTTGACTTTAGCTTTCATTTCATTTTCTTTGCCAATTTTGTCCCATGTCACAACAAGTTTGTATTAGGACTACCAAACTCACTCGTTAAGAAGAATTTCTGTCCATTTCAGTTCAAAGGTCATCAGTTATTTTACATTTTGAATGCTAGCTGCATGCTAATTTTTTTTTTGGAATGCTCATGTCTCTCTTTGACACAGTTACGCCCTGGGCAAAGAGCCACGTTACCCACATCAACACCCACTACTAAGTGTTTTTAAGATGCCGCCTGCAAACTCATTTTGATTTTTACTAAAAAGTCACTGCAAAGCTAGAAGATCCTATTATATCATTTAAATTTAAGGATTACATGTCAAAAACTAAACCTGCGGCACCTGTACACAGTGACGCATCGTTAACACCCTGAACAAAACCCAGCAACGGTCTCTGGTACAGTTTCTGGTATGTGCCGTTACTTGATGTACCTGCCTGGACTGCGTTGGCGTCCACACACACTTACAAAAGAACAGTCAAAATGAAAACACACACACACGCCGACACGCACAGACAAAGGTATGATAATTACCTTAGACGGAAAGAGAGTGGAAGGCGTGTTGAATGCTTGTTATAAGCCACAAGATGCCATCAGTTTGGACAAATTTCCACATGGTGTGTATTTATGTGTGTGTTGGAGTTTTATTTTTATCTCATAATCCACAAACATGTGCCAGGACCAGTTTCTGATGGATCATCGGTGTGAAAACAGTTTGCTTTGGCCCACCTCTGAGATTACACACAACTGATGAGGGTTTAGTTGAGTAACAGGAGTATTAATGTTACAGACAGCAACAAAAACATGCAGTTTTCCTTCACATCAATGCTCAGATTTAACTATCCATTCAATATTTCATTGGGAAATAGTTTAATTTGGGTTTTATTTAGATGTAAAGCACAACTACATGAAAAAAAATCTTAAATTTGCCTTTCTTAAGACGTCAGCAAAAGCCTGTAGAGCCAGTTATTCTGCTTTTAGTGTTACTCCCACTCTTTTAGTTCATGTGTATTTCTCTACAGCATAATGATATATTCTGAATTATATCAATTCATTGGTTAAACATGTCAAATGTTTATTTCAATGATAGAAATATGTGGTCAAAGGTGACGCTCTTTAAGGAAATACATGTTGTTGTTCTGGGTTTTCCACCAGCAAAATGAAAACATAAGGTGCTGTAGCTTTAACTGTGACCAGCTGATATGAAAAAGAAACAGGATGTATCACTCTGTTTAACACCAACAAGTTTTGGTTGTGATTTTGTGTTTTCTATGTAAGATGAGGTCTAAATTTCACATAAAGTATATATCTTAAAAATCGGATCTATAAAAGTTTAGGTCCTGCTAAACCTTCTTTAAAAACTAATCTTTTCCAGCATCAACTCCTGCAAACCTTAAAAAAATGATAATCTGTTTAAAGGTTTGTAGAAATATTAATCAAATGAAGTCTCTACTTCTCATGATTTCACCTTACTACTTAAGGCATAATTATCTTTTTTTCATTTATAAAATCTGATTTTGTATCCGGTTCTTCTTTCAGAGTTTTACATTTAAGGAATCAAATTTTGTCACTCAACACAGAACTAAAGTATTTTTGTTTGAAGCAACACATTTGGTCCATTAATTTATAAAAACAAAAAAGTACTTCAAGAACTTTAGCTACATTAGTTGAAGTATTTTTGTCAAGCACATAAGATTTTCACTGATTAGCATTTTATAAGCTAAAAACATTGTAGAAAAAGTCTCATTTAAAGCTTGAGTTTTGGGACACAATCTCAATGTTCTCATCTCATATATAATATGATCTTTACACTGTGAGAAACTGATTATTACCATTAAAACATGTTTGTTTCAGTTCTCATTCCAAACCGGACTTAATTAAGCTAAGCTAACTAGCATAAACTTGGCAGCTAGTAAATTCTGCCTCATTAGTAGAAACTTCCATCATGCTAAGCTAAACTTAGCCAAGGTAAGATTAGTAGCAGCTTACGTAAATAGAAGAAACAATCACTGAACGTTTCATATATTATTTTATTATTTTCACCACAATTTGCCAAACCAGTTAGCTTTGCTCTGAACTTATCTTTAAAAAATTACTTATTAGTGCTGGATTGTTTTCAATGCAGTTTTTAGTCTCTTGCATATTTCTTTGAATTTTAGAGATTTAAAATGTATTGTTTTACAATTAAAAACTATATTTGATAAAGTAGGCTACAAGTTGTAATGCTAGGCATAGTAAAGCCAAGTCAAGCTAGTTAGCTTCTTTCAGTAGCATCAGCAAATTTACAGGAAAGCAGATATAATTTTAGCTTTTTTGTAAAGGAAAAAAAACTGACGTAAGGTACACAATTGAAGTAACTTGTTATATTGATTTTTTAAATGTTATACATTCAGAGGTTAAATCTGTGCTGCTCTATTGTTTAAAAGAGCTACATTTGATGGGCATCCTGTATGCTAACCCTGGCTAACGAATGCTAACTATTGCCCATTTACATTTATAAAGCAAACATGAAACTGTAAAAAATAGGAAATTTTGGCTCTAAAATGACCCAAGTGTTAAATCAGTGGGTCTTAAATGACCTCTGTGTATTCTGGGATCTACTTTCAGTGTCGGTGCTAAAGCTGCCTGAAGGTTAATATTTATTGAATGGAGGAAAATGTAACGGACCCAATGAACAGCCGGTTGCTGCAGACAATACACCTTTAGCAAACACACCCTGACTCACACCCAATGTTTGATAAAGTTATCTGCTGATTGTTGACTCTTTCTCTCAGCTGAGCAATGCTATAAATAAAAAAATAAAACACTAAAACATATGCAAACATGGTGTTCCTCCTTCGACTTCATCATGAAATGAAAGAACTTTGGGTATTTTGAACCCCGTCATCCAGTTACACCCAGACATACACACATCTCATTCATTGGTGATGGGGGGAAGGAGGGGCGAGCAAACAATGCTAGTTGAGATTAAATGTCCACAAGCAGCAGTCACCACAGAAACTATCAATGCACAGAGGTAATTAAGACTTTTAGGCCATTTCAAGGAAATGTTATTTACTTTTCTACTTGTGGTACAGATCCGTTTAACAAGTGTAATCTTCAGTAAACGAATAACAATCAGATGTTATTCCTCCATGAATAAATATGATTAACTGTACAGTTTAGTGATACAAACAGCACTTCTTTATGTGATTATTGTTCTAAACAGTCATGTTTTTCAAGAGGTGTGTTTCTGTTTTGTGGTGATGATTGCTGTGAAGACAGAAATATCGTGATAAAACTTTAAGTCCACATCACCCAGCTAAGTCGTAACTTAGTATTGTTGACCGGACGTCATAATTACCAGATGGTGTCTCTGTAAACCCGGAGATCCACTGGGGCTCTGTGACTGGCATTTCATTAGCAAATATGCTGCCGAGGCGGCACAGAGCCTCACTGTGTCACAGCGAACCGTTAGCTCTGTAAGTTTATAGATCAGCTTTTGTGTCTTCTCATCTTTAAAGCTAGCTGCAGGGGCCTCATTTGCATTTACATTTGGGTTTTATCAGATTCAAGCCTGACAAACTAAACTGATTCCTTGTTTTCTATCAGGCCACACCTGCCAATGGGCACCTGAAACACACACACACACACACACACACACACACACACACACGCACACACGCACACACACACACACACACACACAAGCACACCTTTATAACGTGCCGTTGGCTTTATCTGTCAATCAAGTTGCTTTCTTTGACATTTTCATGTTATGCTCTGCTCTTGCACACCATGGTTATAATTTAGTTTTATTTCATTTTCTTTGTCTAATTCAGTTACTTTTAGTTCATTTTTAGAGTGTATTTGTTAGTTTTTATTAGTTGAATATTGTTTAGTTTCACTTATGCTTTTACTGCTTAATGTTTTAGTTTTTCGTGTCTTGGTTGGTTTTTAGGTGCAGATTATAATTCAAAATGGTCAAAGTATTGTGTTGTGACTATGTTTACACGAATTGGTTAATGAATGCTCACCAGAAGATACAGTTTTTAAAAAGTTATTCAGTTATTGTTGAACAACCAACTATCTTTGTCCCAACTTTTGCCAATTAGCCGACGTGTCACCTGAAGGATTGTGGAGTGCTGTAATTTGCCGACAGCAGATGTAAACTGCTTCTGTGGGGGGGAAAAAGGCTGACAAATAAATTCATAAGCACAAAAACGAGGGGTATTATATCTGTTAATGAAAATGTTCTCTCATTTTCAGTTATTTCCTTAGCTGTAGTTAACTGTAATAAGCTTGGTGAACACCTTTACCATCACGCAGAAACCCTGACGCTCAGCCCTGCGGAGGTGGATTGTTTGAGGAAGGTAAAGAGCTGGTGCTGCAAGACCGTCTGGTTCAGCAAGTCTAACTGTAATGGGGATGTCTTTGTATAGGTTGGTGTGTGTGCGTGTGTGTGTGTGTGTGTGTGTGTGTGTGTGTTTCCAGGCATGTGTCTGCGTGCAAAGCGAGTCTTACTCGACAATAGCCCAAACAGGAGCACACCTAACCACGCAAACACACTTATTTAATTCTGTGTGTTTGCTAGCAGAGCAATTGTGCAAATAAGGACACGGTGCAAGATGGCTGCTTATTGTGAAACCCAGTAATGCAGTAATTTTCTTTTTTAATTTTCTGTTTGTCTCTCACTCCTTTGGTCAACAGTATTCCAGTTCACATCTGCCAGTTTAAAACCAGATTTACTTTTTTTTATTTAAACATACATTGCCAGGTTTTGCATCATCATTAATATCAATAGAATATAACTCCAGAACCGCACTGTATTCTGGGAGACGAAGGCAGAGGAAAGACTTTACCTGCTCAACCTAACTATTGATGGTGGTTGTTGTTTTTTTAATAATACATTATTTTGAACAAATAACATGGCATAGAAGATCTTCAACATAATGAGAAATATGAGAATTCAGTAATGAAACTAATATAAAATAACCACAGACGTTGACAATATTGATGTTAAGGTCTTGCAATCTACAAAGTAGAATAAATAAAGCAAAAACAGTGAAATAAATGAATATGTATATTGGTAAAATAAAACAATGTAACAGTTTAAAGTTACACAGCTGTGCCTCACAACTACATAAAAATAACAAAACATTTAGTGAAAACTACGCATGAAACAGGAAACGTCTCGAGTCTGGCAGTGTTTCAGATTTTTAAAACAATCAAACGGATCAATAATTATCAATGTTGACTGATATGAAATGCTTATATCTTACATATTAGAATATGTTATTGTAAAATAATCATTTTTTGCCCTTATTGTCCATCCAGTCTCCATCTTCCCGAACTCGGTTCTGATGACGGAAGTCGAGGCGAGTCCTGCGGAGACCGTTCCTCTCTGCCTCACCAAACACTCTTCATCGGACAACCACGCCCAGCTGCCGTCCAGCACCGCGCTCGGACAACCGCGGAGTCCGAGCGGCTCACCGGGAAGGTCGGACATCAGGCGCAGCTTACACAGTGGGTCGTTGTATGTCCGGTCCAAAATGAAGGTGAGAAAGGAGACACAACTGCAGTTTCCACTGTACAATATTAAAAAAAACCAAGATTTTGGCCACTGTAGATGGAAAAAACACGAGGAGCAAATTTATGCCAAAAAAGATTAATCTCAGAAATATTCTAGAAAAAAACGGACATTTCTGATTTTGAAAAGTGAAAAATTTGCTAGAAATTTTGAGATTTATCTCAGAAACCTTCTATAAAAAGTTTTAAAGTCAAATATTTTCTACTTTTGAAATGTTCAGAGTTTCAAAAGTCACATTTTTTTTTACCTTTCAAGCTCAGAAACTTTTTTTAGAAAAAAATGGACATTTCTGAGATTAATGGAAAAAACATTTTTATGACTCAAATTATTTTTAGAAAAATTCTAGAAAAAAAGTTTCAAATGTCAAATATTTTCCACCTGTGTAAATTGTTTGAGTTTGAAAATCCATAAATTTCCATATATTTTTTCTAGAAATTTTCAGAGACAAATCTAAAGATTTCTGAGTTTTTCTAGCTTATTTGTGACTTTTCAATCTCAGAAATTTCCAAGTTCTTTTCAATAAAATTTCTGATATTAATCTCAAACTTTCAGATCTTATTGGTGGAAATATACTCTTTTTCTTTCTCTATCTAGAATCGCCCTGATACGTTGTCGTAATAATATCTAGAGTTATGTCCAGAATAAAACATTTTCTCTGTCACAGGAAAACTTCTTACAGCATTAGCAGAAACACACGCCTCTTCATTTCAGCTCGATCAGCATTTTTCTCTCTCTAACAGGTAACTACAGGAAAGCTGCCTCCTGATCCCACTCCTCTTCCTCCAACTCTTCCTCCCATTCCCATTCCCAGTCCACAACCTCTACCTCCACAAGCCGCTGTGGTGCCAGCTGCCCCCAAACAAACCCCCGCCCCATCGGAGCCGCCATCCATGGTGAACCGACCAGCGGGCCAAAGTCAGAACACTGCGCCGACACCAGCAGGAGCTTTTGTGTGCCAGGTATGACGGCACGATTAAAGTGATTAATCTCATTATTTCATTCATTATTGATTCTTCCAGACCAGCTATAAATGTTTTAAAGTTATGTCATTCTGTATACTTTGCTTTAGGGCCATATAAAAAGAATGTAAAAATTGAAAGATAAAATTCTGATAATAAAGTCGTAATATTACAAGAATTTGGATCAATAAATTATCTTTTAATTTAATTGAATTAAACCAGGGCAAGATCACCGTGACATCCAGCGTTGGTGTGTGTTGATCTGTGTCAACACACACCCTTTAAGTCTAGAACTCAGTTGACTTCCTGTCAGGTTGACATTCAGTAAAAATTATGGGTCTATAAACTGTTGCTGGTTTCAGGTTTGCCAGAAGACTTTCCAGTTCCAGCGCATGTTGAACAGACACGTCAAGTGCCACAGTGACACCAAGAGACACCTCTGCACCTTCTGCGGCAAAGGCTTCAACGACACCTTTGACCTCAAGAGACATGTCCGCACGCACACAGGTACTGGCTCGCTTTGATTTTCCTGCAGTATCCAGGTTTAAGAGGCTTTAAACAGATCTATAAACTCGCACTAGCTCAGGTAATGACAGGTAGTAAGATCAGATATCAAAACCACGCAGATGATACACAGCTCTGCATTACGATGTCACCAGGTGACTCTGAACCCATCAAAGCGTTAATAGGACAGATAAATGTGTGGATGTGCCAAAACTGTCTGCAGCTGAACAGAAACAAAACTGAAGTTATTATCTTTGGACCTAAAGAGGAACAATCAAATCTGGGAGTAGTAATGGACTCTAACATGAACCTTCACAGTCACATAAAGACGGTTGCAAAGTCGGCCTTCTGTCACCTGAGGAACATTTCCAGGACTAGAGGACTAATGTCTCAGTAAGATCTAGAGAAACTCATCCATGCGTTTATTTTTAGTCACATTGATTACTGCAACAGTTTCTTCACACTTCAGCCTAAAAAATCAGTCAGATCCAGAACGCTGCTGCTGGAGTTCACTGCAAAAGCACAAAATATTACCAAGAATTTTTGGTCTAGTGCAAATATCTCATTAATCTTGAAATAAGACAAACCAACTTACAAGTGACTTTTTTAGGAAGATGTAGGAAATTGTTTTAGTAAATAATTCCTTAATATTGTTGAAAAAGTTTTAGTTACATTGACAGATTAATTCACATAAAACAAGACATTTTTCATGTTTTATAAAATTGTTAATTATGAGTCTTGTCTCATGTTGTGTCTCAACATTTGCTCATATAAGTGATTGATATATCATATTGATTTCCTGGCGTAAACATTTTTAAAGCATCATCCATATATATATATATATGTATATGTATATTCCCTGGTGTTATTCATTGTAACGTTAATTATGAGGCAAATTTCTCAAAAACAAGCTCCTATATGTCATTGAAAAGTTACTTGCAAGTTAATTTTGTCTCATTTCAAGTGTACTAAGGTATTTGCACTGGAAAATAAACCAAAAATACTTGGTAAGATTTTGTGATTTTGCAGTTTTCAGCTTCTACACACCTCAAATCTGGAACAAACTTCCAGAAAACTGTAAAACAGCTGAAACACTGAGTTCAACCACATCAACACTAAATAACTGCTTTTGAACCATAATAAATGGAACATTGATTAATATATTTGATGTGTACTGACAAAATGTGATGTTTGTTACTAGTTTCGTCTCTTTAATCGGCCTTGTTGCTGAAATGTGCGATACAAATGAACTCGATTGATTGATTGATTGATTGATTGATTGATGTTTTCCAGGCGTCCGCCCGTACAAATGCTCGCTGTGTGACAAGGCCTTCACCCAGCGCTGCTCCCTGGAGTCCCACATGAAGAAGATCCACAGCGTCACCCTGAAGTACGCCTACAAGGAGCGCCGCAACAAGCTGTACGTGTGCGAGGAGTGCGGCCACACGGCCGGCACTCAGGACGAGCTGGTCCGCCACCTCCACTCGCTGCACCCGGACAGCCAGCTGCTGAAGGGGAAGGCCGCGCGGCGGGCCGGCGGGCCGGGAGCGCCGGCCCCCGGCTCCGTCGGAGGATCCGCTCCCAGCTCGCCCCGGGAGGCCGACAGCGACGACACCAACGGGTCAGCCGGGCAGTAGATCGCCGCCAAAAACTCAGACAGGATGCATGAAGGAGGGATGTGTTCTCTCACGGACATGTAGAGTGTTTAGTTTCTATATTTATATTGATGGAAAGGGTTTGGATTTGGGTTTGTTTTGTAAGAAAATTGGTAAAATGTTGACGCAGTAAGAAGAGTAAGCTTGACTTGACTGGGTCAAAACATTATGAACTCAACTTTCATCCTCAGGGATTCATTTTTCATTTTTATTTTATCGCTCCAAGAAGAACCTCAAACAGGGTGGAACCCTTTCAGAAGGCGCTCTGGATCAGAACCTTTCATCCAACTACGCAGACTTTGTTCACCTCATTATGTTTTGGCTCATCTTTATATTTTTGTATGACACTATGCTACCAGTGGGTTTCTCTGTGCAACAGAAGAGATTAATTTTTCTAATGGAAAAAACTTTATTATTATTATTAAAGCAAGTAATATATTACATAACATCGACTTGATTTTGTTCGTTCTTTTAAATAAATTCTTTTTTGTTTTTTACATTTGCAGCTCAGGAGTTTAACAACCCGT
This sequence comes from Xiphophorus maculatus, assembly GCF_002775205.1. Taxonomy (NCBI): domain Eukaryota; kingdom Metazoa; phylum Chordata; class Actinopteri; order Cyprinodontiformes; family Poeciliidae; genus Xiphophorus; species Xiphophorus maculatus. The sequence goes on from NC_036456.1 coordinate 26,922,491, forward strand.
CTAATGAGACTTTTTAAAATAATAAAGAAACAGCAATGCGCTCTGTGTGTTAAAATTTGTTAAACAATAAAGTAACTTGAATAAAAGTTTCTTCAGAAAGGCTGGATAAGCATCGATTAAGATTTTGTTAAATAAATACAGGAAAATCTGACAGAAATGAAGCAAATCTTGAAGAAAATGGGTCAGAATTTTAAATTCTGGGCTTCCCACATCTGAATTTAAACCATTTCTTATTTTTTCAACATAGAAAAATAATGAATCTCAGTCCAATACTAATTTATTTGTGTAACTCTGAGCATGTGGCTTTTACTAAACCAAGTAAGAATTGTTTATTTTATTTTAAAGGCAATAATAAAGGGTATTTTAGCAGTTATTCTGTGTGGTTTTATGTAATGCCTACATAAAATATCTCCAATAGAAGGAAACCAATGGTACAAAGCTTTTAACATAATAATAATAATAGATTTTCTAGCTTCGAACTGTGTGCTTTATATCTTTAAGTGGCCTACTGGACTGGCCTTGTTGTAAAAAATAAACATATTTTTCTCCTTTGTAAGTTAATGATTCATTTTTGTTCTAAAATATGAAAACATTGAGTTTAATTTAATTCCATTTTAAAATAATAATATTAAATATGTACAACCATTTTTGCAGCTCTAAGTAATTTTTTTATAGCAGTGGGGACAGAAGTGTATGGAAGCCCGTTTCCGCCACTCTGTAAAAAAAATAAAATAAAATAATCTCATTATAATGAAATAGTATCTCATTATTTTGAGATATGATCTCAAAATAATGAGATAATTTATTTTTATTTTTTTTAACAGAGTGGCAGAAACGGGCTTCCATAGAAGTGGCTCCTAGAATTTAAATGGTTGCCGACCCAAGGTATATATTTATTTGTTTTAAATATAATATAAAAAATCAACACAAACCAACTGCAATAAACTACTAAAACCAAAAAAATTTTTTATTTTTTACTTAAAATGGTAATTCAATATACAACTGATGAATTGAGTGAACAGGTTTCAATTTATTCTGGATTTCAAAATTCAAACTGGGTCTCAGCCGCACTAATATGAACACATTTACATTTCAGTTCATGTAAATGTTGGTGTCCTGGCGTAAACATAAAGCACCGTCCATTTATTCTAATTGGAAAATTTGATGACCAAATTGACCTAATAGGCAACGACGAGCTGAAAACGTTTGGATGAGTCAAGATGAGGCTTTAAAAACTGAGAACATCGTAGGAATTATGGGTAATTATGGTGCTTCATGGTGGGTCTGTGCCATCGCTGGTGGTTCTGGTGTGTCACACAAAGTGGAATAATGAAGAAGAAGTGAGTAGTACCTCCAAATTCTCAATCTTCAAATAAACCCAACAAGCATTGTTCCTGCTGACTCGTTCATTTCTAAGTATATAAACAAATAATCAGGGTGAGAAATTTGGCTTTTTAATTAAACAACACCTCACACACTTAAAAACTGACCTTTCACAGCAAAGCAGCAACGTTAAACTGGTCACTGCAACATTTTCATTGGTCACTGAAGATGTTAAGGCATTATGATACACTGCAAAAACACAAAATGTTACAAAGTAGCTTTAGTTTAGGTTCTAATGCAAATATGTTAGTACACTTTAAATATGACATAACTAACTTATGAGTGACTTTTCAGCAAGAAATACAAGCTTGTTTTCAGTCAATTATAGATATTTTAACCAAAATACTTGGTAAGATTTTGTGATTTTGCAGTGCATAATGTGGAGTAAAAGATGCTAGCCTGAGTCAGATGGTATTCTCTGAGAAACCAACATTTCAACATCCTGTCTGCTCCCGTTCAGAGTTGGATTAACACACACAGTCCTGGTTTAGATCATGTTTAGACACATAACTGCATGTTTGACAACGATGTCGGAGTAAAACAAACACCAACTGAAGCATTTTACTCCTCAGGGGGTTAAAGGTTAAATGTTTCTGACCAAGCAGTTGTTCCAAGAAAATCAAGAAAAAAGTTTGGCTTCTTAATTTTAACAAACGTTTTAGTTCACTTGGTCATTTATCGTTTTTAGCCAAAGTTTTTATGAGCCATTGTAGAAAGTCCAAAGACCACTTGATGGCCTAGTCAAAGTCCAGATCCAAATCCAGTTCAAAATATGACTGACTTTCACATATTTTGGCTTTCAGTTGAGGTTGCGATAAAAATGTGGTTCTGCAAAACATCCAGCCTCTTTGAACCATTTTGTCAAGAAATCAGAGGCTACATTAACTTTAAAGAGGATCTTTTATGCAAAATTCACATTTTGCACATTTTTATGCTTCCATTTGGGTCACAACTGCCTCTAAAAGCAATTGCTTAAAAAAACCCACCCAGTCGTTTTTTTGGCAACAGGATTATGTTTTTGGTGTCGAGAACCCAACTCCAACCACAACACAGCCCAGCCTGTTACCTAGCAACCCAACTAGAACTCCAGCATGTTTGGTCAGCTGGTTTTACCCCTGAATGCACTGTACAATGGCTGCTGGAAAAGACAAATGTTTTGTTTTGAATGTATTTAAGACTTTGATAGATCCCAGTATGTCGAGTTGCAGATGTGTAATTGTTTTACTTGAGTCATTTATAAGTTTATGTTTATTGTGACTATGCACTGTAGCTGAATGTGTTTTGTTTTGTTTTCCCGTCTCTCTATATGCTGTTTTTGTTTTTGTTGTTGTTGTCTTGCATCCTTAAACGATTTGCTGCATTCTTGTTGGTTGTGCAGCAGGCTCTACTAATGCTTTTCAAAGAGGTACTGTGGTTAGTGCATCAGTTTGTTGCTATTTTCATGTGTGAGCATAAACACTGAATTGGGGGCGTGGCCAGCAGCAGCTTACTTGGATTTAAAGTGACAAAGCCCCTAAACCAGAACTGATCAGACTAAAATCTCAATGTCTAAGAATGATTTTGTGCAAAGAAAAATGTAATGAATATGTTTTGGATAGACCATAGACCTATCCTAACCTGTTAAAGGAAGCATAATATGTCACCTTTAAAGTTATTTTAAAGAAGCAAAGAATAATTTTTTTCCTTGTTTGACAAGGCGGTCTGCAGTCAGAGAAAGTGAAGAGTTATTTTGCCTCTTTTCTTGCTCCCCAAACCCGTTCACCCTCTCTCTCTCTCTCTGTCTTTGTCTCTCCTGAGTTTCTTCCTCCCATTCTCCTGCTTCTCGCCAAGCTTTGGACTGACTGTGTGTCTAAGAAGGGCTGCGGCTGGGGGGAGAGGTTGGATTCCTGATCCCTGTCGAGTCTTGTCGGAGGATTCCAGCTGCTGTCAGCCCGGGGATACAGGAGGAAAACCCAGGCGGATAACGGTCTGTGAAAGGTAACAGACACAGACTGTGTCAGAAAATAATGGAATCATTCAAAAGTCATGTATTTTAATCAGGTTTATGCACTGTTTTTATGAAATTAGCGTTTTCTTGATGTTTCCAGAAGGTTTTCTGATTATCTTGGACTTTCTTTCTTGTGTCATTTTAAACTGCAAAACATACAATAGCAGACAGAAACTGCAGTGTCCAGACTTTTTGTCACATGGACCAAAATCTTCAGCTCAGAAGTACTTTAGAGTCAAAAAATATTATTTTAAAAATGTAAATCACCAAAAACGTGATTTTTTTTTTCATAGATTCAAAATTTTTGCACGTTTTTCTTTGTTAAATGAAAGGCAACTATAGTTTTCTTATTAATTTAGGCTTGGTAAAAGAAACCTGAAAAAAATATTTAGTCTATCAAGAAAAACAGGATTTAATTTGAAAACACTTGCTGTACTTAGCCAAGTTTTAATACAGTAATTACCAGCAGATTTAGGTGCATTAAAATGCCGCGTGTCTTCCCCCTCTTTCCTGTCTGCTACTGTCACAAAAAATACGAGCCACTAGTGCCGCAAAAACTCTTTGGAGACAAAATGGAAAAAAAATATTTTTTTAAGTATTTGTCCTAATTTCTTTAACTTATCCTTGAATTGTGGCCTAGGGCCTGAGGGGCCGCACAAAATCAGTCCAGGGTCCGCAAATGGCCCCGAGGCCACATTTTGAACACCTTTGACCTAAAATAAATAATTCATTCATTAAACTCAAAAATTACAAAAATCCAACCTTTAATATAATTTTATGTAGTCAGTGATAGAAAAATAAATTCCGCTTTAAGGAATATTAAAAAATCAAAAAAAACAAAAACACAAACTGCGACCTGCCCACTCTTATACTGGGTGTGGCCCATTTCTGAGGAAATTGTTGCACTGATTGGGCGTTTGGACAATTTTAAATGACACATCCTATTGTCCTAAATGCTGGATAAACTCCTGGATTATGGTTCAGTCTATGTTGCATATTCAGCGGCAGGTCGTCTTTTTGCAGGTGATTTTTTGTTATTGCACGTTGACATCCTCAGCAGTTGATGATGTAACAAACTCAAATCACTTGATCTGACTGTTGATGTTTAACTTATTAGGTTTTCTTGTCACAGCTTTCTGACAAGTCATAATAACATCTGCTGCATGAGAATGTTAAGTTTTCTTGTCTTTGCCATGTTTGAACAGATGCTAAGACCAACAGACCACATCCTGGTATGCAGGAAGCCGTGAATTAAATTAATTACTGATTAAAAGTTCCCAACAACTCTTCTCAGTTTAATATATTCAATGATAAATCAAAAATAATGCTTGAGCTACGTTTGTTGCCTTTGATTTTATTTTTCACTGCATATATGGTCCTTATCAAAGACTTTTTAAGCATATAAGCCATTTTTAGAGTGAGATTATGCAGAATAATAACAAAAATTACAAAAAGACGTAAAAACAAGAACAACAAAACATCATCGCCATAAAAAAGAAAAACCCAGAAGAGTATTTCTTTTAGAAAATATAAACATCTTCGGGTTTTGTCGGCGGTATCAGACCATCCTCACCGCTTGGTGTCGCTGTTTTCCGTTTGCGCTCTACAGCACCGTGGGTCACGTGACCGACGTCAATAAGGAAGTGCTTCGGTACGTTTTGAAAACAAGGCGCCAGCCAGCAGCTTAGTAAGTAAGAAAAGAACACGGTGAGCAACATTAACGGACACAAAACTATCTTATTAGAACTTTTTCTGATAAAACGTATGTTTTTACTGGTATTTACTTCAACAGCCGGTTGTTTCTTTGCGAAAACATTCAGATAAATACTCTAAAATGTTAGCGTAGCTTATTTAAACCGTGTTTCCTCGCTCTTTTCTCGCGTTATTCAGTGAGTTTACCGCTAGTATCCGTGTCCTGTTGGGTTTCTACAGGGATGCCCGGTTCGGAGCCGGTTCGGTTCGGACGGAAACGCGCCCTGCCGCCCTGTCCGAACCCGTTGTTCTTCCAGTGGCTCACCGAGCTCCGAGACGAGGCGAAGGAGAAAGGCCTGAAGATCCAGTACACCTACCAGAAGGTACCGGGCTCATTAGGGGAAAGTTCTTCCTGTTGGACGTGATTAAGATCCATTTCTCTGGTCTTGTGTCCGTTATTTGCTAGATTTAAGTTAACATTTTTTTTAAAGGCAAGACTTTCAGAAATGGTTAATTTTTGCATTACTAACCAAATGTTTGCTTTAAAGGAAAGCAAACAATCAAAAATTGAATGAGGGAATGAAAATATTAGATATAACCTCCATTGTTCCTGTGGAGAAATTCAGCTACACCAGCAGCAAAATGACAGGAAAGCTGAAGCATGTAGCTTAATAAAAAAGTATAACATTAGAAAAAAATACAGTCCAGTTATTAAAAACTTGATATTTAGAGTTAAAGAAATGTGCAACTGAGTAGGTCAATTTAAAAAAATCAACAAAATGTGAGAACAAAAGAGAGAAATAATATGATGTAATTTCTTTGTCAAACAAAATGAAAACTTTAGATTTATTTAAAAGAATAACTACAAACACAAAGTCTTTTGTAAAATTGCAAGAGATGTTTGCACAGAAATATTTGATTCAAATAACTTTTGTTTGTTGTCTTCTTTCAGGCTATCGACTCTTTAAATAAATATCCACTTCCACTAAAAAACGCTAAAGAGGCAAAAATCCTTAAAAACTTTGGAGACGGAATCTGCAAAATACTGGATGACAAACTGCAGCGACATTACAGACAAAACGGTAAGAAACAGACGGCGAGGGCTGGGTCTGTGGAGGGACGGACAGATGGTCGAACGGATGGAAGGATAGGTGGAGGGATGAATGGTTGGATTCACGGGCCGATGAAAGGAAGACCAAAAGCAGTACGGACTGATTGGAGGATGGTGTATTAGGACTGAAAAGTAAATCTACCAAAAAACTCTGATATTCTTAGATTAATGTCAGAGATTTTCTAGAAAAGATGTGAAAATTTTGGAGTTTGAAAGGTCAAAAATTTGCCTGAAAAAACTCAATTAAGCTAAGAGCTTTTCTTGAAAAAAACGGACATTTCTGAGTTTGAAAATTCAAAATTTGCTAGAAACAAATTTAATTTTCAATTAATCCGAAAAAAAATTCTAGAAAAAAACATTAAAATTTCTGAGTTTCAAACGTTTATTTTTGAAACAAACTTTCAAACAAAAGCAAATTTTTGAGGTTTTTCTAGAAATTTCTGTTTTGATTAATCTAAAAATCTAAAAGTTTTTTGGTGGAAATTTACGTCTCTTTCTAGCTGCAAAGGCCCTAATGCATGATGTCAGATATGATTGACAGATGAATAGATAAATGAATGGATTTGGTAAATAGTTGGCAAAGAGATAAATGGATTTGTGGATTAAAAAGAAAACATAATGTTAAATCATAGCCAAGCTTGCAGGCTTAACTGAGTTCACTGTAGTTAAAAATATTTACGCTCCATCCTCTGTATCATCAAACATTAAACATTATCACAGCAAAGAAAAATAATATTTTAAAAAGTATTAGTGTTTAAAACAGGGACATTCTAGCAACATTTTCTAAATATTAACAGAAACATATAAAAATTTAATAGGAACTGAATAAAAATGTACAAAATGCTATTCTGGTTGAAATGTTTCATCAAATACAATGAAGCTCTTGCTTCTCTCTTCTTACCGACTTCTGTACTTTCAGGTCCCAACGCTTCAATACACAGCTTGCCCAAAGGTGCGCCCCCTCCTGGCCGAACATACAACAACAACAACAGCAGTAACACTCTGGCTCCTTCTAGGAAGGTGATTAAAACAACTTTCTTATATTTTGGTTTGTTTACATTTGTACATAAATGGGAAAAATAGTGTTCACAGACTGATGAAATATGAAACATTGTGTTAAAGCACACAGAATATTGAACACACAGATAGGAAAACATAATTTACACTGTTTGAAATATATGGAAGAGGATGAGGGCCACTAAAAAAACAACTTTTTTCTCAAAGTTGCGACTTTATTCTCAGATTTCTGATATTAATCTGAGAATTCTGACTTTCTTATTTTGTTTGTTTTTTTCTCAGTGGCCCTAATCGTCTCCCATAGGAAATAAAAGCTTTAAATGAGATAAATATTAAATATTGAGGTGCATGTCCTCTGCCGTCCACCAGAGGGCGCTGTGTGACCATTTTCTCTCCTGTCCGCAAATAAATAAATTGAAGCTTAGAAACATTTTTAATCAGCTTTCTGTTGATGCACTGACATTAAAATGCGTTTTAGTTATATAAATTAAGATTTTAAATATACTTAAAATATTTAAAATACTATGTTAAATATTTTTTATTTAAATCCAAAAAATATTTAATAATAAAAATAAAATTTAAATTACGTAATTTAAATATTCAGCTTAAGTATTTAATGTCAAATTAAATATTTAGATATTAAACATTTAATATTAAATTAGTTAATTTAATCAACAATTAAATTAACATATAATTTTAATTATATAAATGCTGCTATAACTTCAAATTAAGCCATCATGTAATTAATCTGTTAAAGAGAAATGATGCAGGGAAGGACAGAGGAGAAGATGGAGGAACGAAGAAGAAGAAGAAGAAGAGGGCGTACGTTCCGCTGCAGCGATCTGGAGGATATGCTGTATTGCTCGCTCTTTACAGACAGCAGCAGGTACCATTCTGTTGTTAAATTAATTTAAAATACTTTGAGCCTGGACCAGTTTTTACTCTTTTATCCACCTGTAGATACCTGGCAGTAAAGGCTACATGTTTAAGATGGAGCTGCAGTCGGAAGCTCAGCCTCTCTGTGACAAATCGTTTTCTGTGGTGAGTGTTTTCATGAGATCTGCTGCTGCTCCTCCGCCTGTCTCCTCTAAAACTTTCCCTCTTTGTGTTTGTCTGCAGCCCGATCTTGGCAGCAAGTACACTGCCTGGTCCTCAGTCAGCACTCTGATCCAGAAAAACCTGCTCATAAAGACTCACAATCCTGCCAGGTTACTAAACTACATCCTAAATGTTCAGTTTGTAGTAAAATTATTCAAAACATTTGGTTTTTACACATTTTGTCACATTAAAACAACAAAGTTCTGCGCATTTCACTGAGCTTTTGAGTAAAAGCTGAAAAGTGTGGCCTGTTTTTATATCTCATATGGTAATTTTTGCTCATTCCACTTTGCAGAATATCTGAAGCTATGAAAGGACTTTGACTAGGCCATTCCAACACATGAATGTTGGGATGGCCCTGCCAGTTTTGGGAGTCAAAACTGGCAAATTTAAAGCACTGATGGACAAAATTCATTAAATTAAAAATGGCAAAATTATTAATCTCTTTTCATAAAAAACATTTTTATAAAATCTATACATCATTTAAGATCCAAAAATTTTTAAAAAGCTTTGAATTGTGACCTTATTAAAAGAAAAACAGAAAATTCTCAAACTTTTTGGTCATCAATTGTCTCCATTCTGTTGTCTAAAGTTTTATCCGTCCTGACTTGTGGTCAGGGGCCAAATAACATTATTTAAAGGGCCACAAATGGCCCGCGGCCCACACGTTGGACACCTTCTCAGAAAGTTAGAGGGAAGAGGAGGAAAAAAATTCAAAAATATTTTTATTTTTTTTACTGTTTTTCAATAATTTTTTTAAATTAAAATATAAGTTAAAATAATTAATTTAAAATCTTTTTCTGATGCTCATTTTCTGATTGGCTGTCAGTCAAATTCATCAAATTCATCATGGAAATAGAAACAGACCAAAGGAACTGTCCCATAAAAACTGTGAAAATAAAATATGATGTGATTCATATAAAATGTTACATTTTCTTAAAATCTAATGGATGAATTGTGATGAAAAAAATATTGTCTAGTAATAAATTCCAACTAAAATCCCAAACTATAAGGCAACATTTATTCTAAATAAATGTAATAATTACTGAATAGTGGATAAAAACACTGTAAAAGTTTCTTTGCATCCTTGGTAGCGACAAACCAACTAGAGTTGGATTCAACATGGCAACCTGTAGATTTCAGCGTCTCTCTCTGCTGTAGGTATTCTCTGACGGATGAGGGTTTCGCTTTGGCCGAGCGACTTGAATCGGTGGAGAAGGAGAGGAGAAACGTCCCGGTGGAGGAGAGGAGGGGAGCAGCTGGACCGGAGGACGAAGAGGACGACGCCGTGGTTGATCTGACCGCAAGTGATGATGAGGAGGAGCGTGAGAGTCTGCCAGAACGAGCCACCGGTGAAACTCAGTCCAGCGGCGATGCCGGCCGGTTGTCCTTACCGGGGAAAACACAGGTTACCATGACGACGAGCAGGAAGCCAAACAGAGACTATCTCCTACCTGGAACCTACGATGTCGTCCTGTGTGTTGACTTCATTGAGACGACAGGGTGAGAAACATTGTTGTGAACGTTTGTGCAGCTGAAAGAGAAAAGAAAAGTGATTTTTTTTGTTTTGTTTTATTACTTATGTTTTTTTTTCCCGTCCTGGTTTGTGCAGCGGCAGCCATTACAGGAAGCAGGAGCTCGTCAGAGAGCTGCAGCGGAACGGAGTCGGCTTCGACGTCAGGAAGCTGAACGTCGGAGACTTCCTGTGGGTGGCGCGGGAAAAGGTCGCACCTGTTCCAGGTAACGCATGAAACACCAGAGCGAAAATGAACTCAGAATGCACTTTAAAATTATTTTTACTACATAAAAAATTCAAACTATAGAGCAAAATTTAACAACTCCACTATTTTTTAAGTTACTGTATTAATTTACAATAAAAATAACAATATTTTAATAATAAATAATTTGTTGTTATTACACAATATTGATTATTATGCTATAATAGCAATTTAAAATATTTTAATAAAAAATGTATTTAAAAAAGAATATTTAAAAGCATTAGCATTTTTTTATAATTGAAAAGTAATTTTTTAAATTCAGTTTTTAATAGAAAAAATATTTAGCTATGTAAATATTGTCATATTTATTAATATAATTTTATTATATTTATTGTTACTAACAATAAAATAAGTCTATGTACTTACTGAATATGGAAAAACAAATCAAATATAAACAAAAACTAATTCTGGAACGATGTTTGCAATTTTACGTCAGTCACAAGTCGAGCTGGACAATAAATGAAGAGCAAAATACGTCTAATTGAATATTTAATGTATAGAATGAAGCTATAAGCGGTTGGTAGAATCAACTGACTCACTCACTCTTTAGTTACCTAGCAACTCACTCAAATGGTCGCCTAGCAACAACTTGTTAAGTAGCTGCCGCAGCAGCAGTTTGAAGTTCCCCCACTTCGTCTCATAACTGCTTAAAATAAAAAAAACAACGGCACGGAGAGAAAACTGGATAAAAATAAAAATGATCCAGTTTGGCAGCATTTCAGATATTTAAAACAAACAAAGAAAACAGATCAATAATTATCGATATCGACTGATACGAAACGCTTTTATAGTGATGAATTTTTCAGCCGAACGTCGTCAGATTAACTGGTTTGAAGCACATGCACTTCCTGAAGCTCAGCAAATTATGACTCTCTAAGAAGATAAATATCTGTCTCTTCAGACTGAAATACTTTAGTTGGGAAAAAAACCCAAAATTAATAAAATAATTAAAAATGGTTAATTTCAAAATGTTGACCGTTTTCTAAAAAAATGGATGTCAGTAGTGGATTGCAGGTTATTATTCTCTCTATGCTTCAGTCTTTGTTTAGTGTTGGTTTCTCTTCATCTTTGCCTCCAGGTCGGCTGCGAGCGCCGGCAGCCAGAGAGCTCGTCCTGGATTACATCATAGAGAGGAAGAGGATGGACGACCTGTGTGGGAGCATCATCGACGGACGCTTCAGGGAGCAGAAGGTGAGCACAGGAATGTTGTCTCCATCTCTGTTTTTATGTACATTTTAACCCACAAAGAGTCTTTTTTTATCATTTAGTTGGTTTATTTTTATTGAAACCGAGTTTTTCTGAAAACCGGTAACACTAAAATATATTTCTCCAAAGTAAAATGTTGTTTCTTTTTTTCTTTTCTGTTAAACTCAAGTTTTATTCTGTTCTTTAGTGTTTTATGAAAATGTTTTAAACCGAGTTTGAACCGTAAAAATGTGGAAAAATCAACTTTTATAGTATTTACATTAGAGATGCAGTGATCCGATATCAATATCTGTATTGGTCCTAGAAAGAAAACCTAGATTGAGTATCGGTGACGATGTGATCCATAAGGGCGGATCTATTCAGTCTAATTCTATGCTTTAATATTTATTCTTACCTCCACTTTCTGAACCATTTGAAAGAAAGTTTATTTATACATTCATCTTATTGTTTTGTCAGTTTATTATTTATTTTATATTGGCTGTTTTCCTCCTAATTATTTACTGGCTCAACAAATTAAAGTTGTTTCTACATGTTTGACTAAACTATCGGTGTATTTAAATGAGCTGCACTTGTGTAGCGTTATCAAATAAATCTGTATTAATGTATGTTCATGTCTGGATTTACAAAAAATAAACATTTTAAGTGAATCCAGCTGTTTTTATCCAATCCTAAAACCTCAGACATCAGAAGTGATGAATGTGGATCCATCAACGTTTCCCAAAGAAGTTCAGATATTTTTTTCACACTCAGCTCAGCGTCTTGGAATCATCTAATAAATAAGCGTCAAGTTAAAGTGAACATGTAATCAAGAATAAATGAGCGTAAACTGTTTTTAAAACTGTGATTTTCTCGTCAGTTTCGGCTGAAGCGGTGCGGACTTCGTCGGCCCATCTACCTGGTGGAGGGCAGCAGCTCATCTGCGGCTCACCTGAGTTTACCTGAAGCGACTCTGCAGCAGGCCATCGTCAACACACAGGTGAGACGGAAGAAAGAAACTGAAACTAAACGTTTTCTAGTAACAGATAGTGAATAACAGGGCTTATAAATAGAGTATTAAGTTTTTATTATGTTAGTTCTGAACTATATAGAAACAAAAATGACTTGTTTTTATATTATGAACATAAATACAGACTATTTTGCCCATTTTTTATCCATATCTGTCTGAAAAACCCAATGATGACCTATTTTAAGTTTTCTTAAAGAGGAAGCCATGTTTTTATTTAAATTTAATTGATGCTTTGAGAATATTTATTGTGCTTCAAGGTTTCCAAAGCCTTTCAAAGAGAAACTGACTCACAGCAACGTAGATTATGGAAATGTTTTTCCCTGAATATTCACTTTATTTCAGGTCAAACTTATTTAAAGTGTGTGTTCAAATCTAGTGACTTTTTTCTATTGTTTTTTTACTTTTATGGCTTTTATGAAGCAGCAGTGGTAGAAAAATTCAGCTGCAGTAGCCACCGTTCAGCCTGAAGGGGGCAGCACTGAGGCTGCTTTAGGCCAAATATTTACATCAAAGTTGCATGAAAATGTCAGAATTCGCACAGAAACATAAAGATAGAACTGTTAAGAATCAATTTATACACTTGATCTGCAAAAAAAAAAGTTAATCTGGGGTTACTCTTTAAGCTTTCTGCTGTTCTATTAAATCTTTTTTGTGTTAGGTTCTTGACGGCTTCTTTGTAAAACGAGTCCAGGACGTTCGGGAGTCGGCCGCCTACCTCACAGTCATGACCCGCTACCTGAGCAAACTCTACCAGGTGGGAAACAAACTGATAAAACATGCTTTCTTCTTCACTTTCAGTTAAACAAGCATCTTTCTGTCTGCTTCGCTTCTTTTTGTTTTTAACAAATAGACAAGACAAACAATAGAAATATATGTAAATGCCATCAGTCTGACAGAGAAGGGCAGTGGCAATGCTAATTTAAGAAGTGGAAATGTAAGATTTGAAATACTGTTGACAAGATATCAGTTTAGATAATTGATAGATTAATCGATAACTAAAACAATCATTAGTTGCAGCTCTAGATTTCTGCCTTTATCTGTTTGTAGAAATCCAACATTTTAACTACAAATATCTGCATATGAAAGAACCTGAAAGTTCAAAATCTTACTGTCGTCTTTAACTGTGGAGAAAAATAATGAAGCCCTGAATTTATGAGCTGCTTTAAACTCTGTCGTCTTTTTTTGAATGAATTAATTAATTTACGTTTCTAATCCACAGAGGGGAAATTGACATTTCAGAACAAACAATATAAGACATGAATAGACGGGTGCCTGTAAAATAAACTTTGCTTTTATTTATTTTTACCTTTTTTTAATCCCAGAACCAAACGTTGGTCTGTCGCTCCAGGGAGCTTGAGGGAGACGTACCGAGCGATGAAGAGGAGAGCGGGAACCCCTCCTGCTCCCTCATTTCTTTTGCAGAGTTCAACCACGGCGCCGTCAAAAACAAGGTGAAACCGTCACATTGTCAACGATCTGAAGAGGAGTTAGTCTTGTTGTTTGTAAACTCACACATCCTCTTCCTCTGCAGTGTCAGACGGTGAGGGAAGTGTTTGCCAGGCAGCTGATGCAGATCAGCGGTTTGTCTGGACACAAAGCAGCCGCCATATTGGAGCAGTACGGCACGCCCCACAGGTATGTCAAAACCTTTAAATAACTTCTTAAAGAGACAGCAGGGTATTGGTGTTCAAACATTTTAAACCATTTGAGAATGAATGAGTGAAAAATGGACCAAAGCGTGAGGAGAGATTGTGTAGAGAAAAATCTGCGAATCAAAAGGGAAGCAAAACCATAGAAGAAGAAAAATGCTCAACTTCCGATAACAGAAACGAATCAAAAATATATAAAACTGACAGTATGGTGACAGTCATGACCAATCAAAAGGCAGATTATTTATTCTTTAGATGAGGATTCAACTGCCTCCCTGGTCTGGATTTTGTTCTATTTTATCCTTAATTTGCTGCTGTTCATCTTTTATTTTTCCCTCCTCAGTCTCCTGGCAGCTTATGAAAAGTGTGGAAGTGAATCTGAGAAAGAGAAACTCCTCTCCTGCATTCGATACGGAAAACTAAAAAGGTTTGCAGTGATTTTTATTTGAAGCTTTCTTTTTTGTTGTGAGACTTAGAGGTGGTTAGAAATGATCCAGACAGAATGCGCAGCGACTAATTTAGGAACATTAAACATGTTTAATAATTTATGTTTCAGAAATCTGGGTCCAGCTCTGAGCAGGACAGTTTATCAGCTGTACTGTACTCCAGGAGCGCTCACATGATCTCTATGGATCCAACGATCTGCCTCGGATTTGTCTGCATCATGGCATGTTTTGACTCACGTCTTTACATGAAGTTACTTAAAGGATGAATATTTACATTTATGTTCATTTTAAAAATGCTGCTCTGTTTTAGTAGGTCTTAAAACATTAATTTTGTAAACTTGTATGAAGAACTTTGGAAATGTTTCCCAGTATTGCACCAATAAAGTTGATTTTGAAGCATTCTGATGTTTAAATTGTCACTTTTTATCCTTTTTTTTTGCTTCTACATCGAGATATACAAAAGAAGTTCTCACAATCTGTAAATGAATAAGATCATCCCTGAATCTGTAAGGGGGCAGAAAGAGAGTAAACAATAAAAATTTCCCCATGTTCAACTTTTTCTCGGCCCAATTCCGATCTGAGCCACTTCATATCATGTCCTGTAGTTTTTAAAGCATCTGCTGTCTGATTGGTAATGTCCCATTTTATCCGACTTTTACGTTATTGACGTCAGACGCACCTTTCAGTTTTGCACCAGAAGAAGTCAGAGGCGGGAAATTCATGTATCTTCCTAAAATAATGGCTTCCTTTTTGCCAAAAGTGATCTTGAATAAATAAATAAATTAATAATAATAATTATCACCTCAATCTTTCCACAATATATTTTAGGAAAAGAAAAAAAAAATCCAATTTAAGCTAAACATCTAAATTGAGTATTGCCACCTGCTGGGTGAATGTGGCCATTGATTTTACTGCTGTGCATCTAACCAGATTACTTTAGAGTAAAAAATATATTGCAAATTCTTTATCACAATAAGACTGTACTCAATGTGTGTATTAATCAATATATCATTAATTATATATTAATATATAAAAAATACTCTTAATTGTTAATAAGCATTTCAATAAATGAATTACAGGTTTACAGATCCAACAGAAACTAGATGCCTCATTTTCTCATAAACTATATGTACAAAAACAGTTGTTGATGTATTGATGTAGACCTGTCTTCTTTTTTTCTAAGCAGAAAACCGAACATTTGATTGTTGGTTTTTGTAAAAAGTTTTCCAACATATGATTTGGGGAACTGAAACTAGAGCCGATACGGCTGATTAAGAAAGGAATCAGTTTGCAGACGGTCCTTTTCCTCTGTTGAGTCATGAGCTCACACTGCTGAAACGAACGGTAGGGGAAAACTTTGCTTTCTCACAAATTTTCTCAGAAGTATTTTACATTTCTTCACTTCTGACGGGTTATAATAGTTTATCAAATGGAGGATCTGCTGCATGGCGGTTTAGAGTAAATTAATATCTGTCATACTGTGCATTCAGTCTCTGTGTTTCATGGTATCTGAGTAAAACAGTGAAACTCTTGAACATTTTGAACATAGACGTTAATAAATAAAACAGTAAAGTGCCGTGAATTTAGTGGAAAACTTAACTAAACTCATCTTTGTTTGCTCAGTGCCAACATTATATGTCAGAGCCAAGAGATTTGAATAATCCAGAGTTTTCTCTGGTGAGCTAAATTACCAGTACACTGCAAAAACACAAAAAACTACCAAGTAATTTTAGTTTCTAGTGCAAATATCTAAGTAAACTTAGAATAAGACAAAACTACCCCATGAATACCTTTTCAGCAAGATATAGGAACTTATTTTAAGTTAGTAATTTCTTAATTTTGATGGGGAAATTATTTGTTCCATTCGCAGATTATTTCACTGAAAATAAGAAATTTTTCTCATGTTTTAAGTGAAATAATTTACAACTGCAATAAGTATTTTTTTCATCAATATTAAGGATTTATTGACTCTAAACAAGCTTCTCTATCTTGTTGAAAAGTTACTTATATGTTAGTTTTGTCTTATTTCAAGTGAACTAAGATGTTTGCACTGGAATCTAAACCAGAAATACTTGGTAGTTTATATATTTATTTTTTGCAGTGTGGGTTAATATTGTGAAACTGCTTGAGGTGAAAAATTATACATCAGGCGCAGTGGTTATTAATTTAATCTCCTCATCTTCACTCAATAATTCTCATTATGAATTTGAATCTAAGTCAGAAAAACTTCAGGAATCAGAAGTTTGAGCAGTTTTTCATTTATAGGACGTTAAACTGTAATAAAGCCCAACAACAAAAGATTTGCACAAAGTTAGTTGTGTAATTAATTAAATTAGACTACTAAATGCAGTAATTAAAGGATATTACATATTTACACTGCCAAGTGTTTTCATTGTTAAGTCAAAAGAACGCACAGGCTAATAAAATAATAATAAAAAAACAAAAAATTAGGCAAATAAAGTTACCCAGTTTTGAAGGAAACTAATGTTTGATCCAGAATGTAAAAATGATTTTGCATGTTTGCTGTATTGAAAGAAATTTGCAGAAATTTATTCTCACTTGTAAAAACAGAGTCAGAATGCTTTCTATATTTAATCAAGTTTAATAAATTAAATAAAAGCTTATTTGTGTGCATGAAAGTCAGTTTTTCAGTAAAATAGTCTCGATAAACATGGTTAAAATATTAGTTTTAATTAGTTTCGTATCATTATGTTGGTGAAAATGATACCCAGAGTAAAAATATAAATTCTCCTTCTACCTTTCCTGCCGTTTAATATCAACAGTCAATTCATTTTTATTTCAGTTAAAAAATCACAACCAAATGAACATTTTGTGTATTTTGTGAGATCTGGGCCAGCGGGTTGCAGCTGCAGTGAGGTTTGCATCGTCAGGGCTCCAGGTTTTACTCTGCAGTTCACTGGGACACAAGGCAACGCAGCAGAAATGATTCCTCAAACAACTGGACAAAAGAAAAAAGAGGAAATGAGCAATTTCTTCTGAAATCGTTTTTAATTTTATAATAGTAATTCTGAAAAGTGATGACACAGCGTTTCTGAGATGTAGTTCTTAACGCAGCGAAGGAAACACCTGAATAATAAAGACTTTCTATAAAGGTAAGTTTATTTATGTAGCACATTTTCATCCACAAGGCAATACAAAATGATTTACAGGAATTAAAAGGAAATACAAACAAAATAACAAACCAAAGGAAGAAAAATAATCTAATGTTGATCCAAAGTAAATAATCTAGATAATCTTATTCAGGGTTGATAAATAACCATAAGTAAGTATCTCTGGTCTAATTCCTTTTCTGGTTTTCTGGTCTAAAGTAGTTGCTAAGTTTCTAAGTTTGTTCTAATTCCTTTTCTGGGCTGCAATAATAGGCGTCTCTCTGCATAATAATCTAAAAAAATAACCTAATATTGATCTAAATAGTGAGTACAGTTTCTAAAATATAAGCTAAAGAGTGACTAATAATCTAGTAAACTAGAGTCTCTAGAGTCTGTCACAAATGTGTTGATAAGCCAGGAATCTGCAAGCTCCAAACAGCAGAAATCCTGTGATCATGAATAAACTGTCAGGTGTGTAAACCGCTGGGTTTGTAAACCGCCGGGTGTGTATCCTGCCAGGTGTGTAAACCGCAGGACAGCAGGGCTCTCCTGTGGCCAGTCTTCTCGTCGAGAAAATTTCATCCACTGCATTGAGAGACCGGTTGGCCAGATCCATAATTTGTAGATTTGGAAGATGTGCAGAAAAAAGCTCCAAAAATAGAGAAAAAGACAAAAACCAGAGCAAGCAGGGCAGGGAGGGAGCAGAGAAAAAATGCGTCATAAGTCGAGTTTATTTGTGTTGCACATTTCAGAAACAACACAGTTCAAAATGCTTTACATCATGAAAATATACAAATATACTATTTATGAAGTAAGTAAACATATTTTGTGGAATACCATCATAAAAATCATCAATAAGCATCAAATATATTGATTAATGTTTAATTTATGATGTTTTGAAATCAGCTCTAATCAGGTGGGTTTTTGGTCTAGATTTAGAGGAACTCAGTGTTTCGCTTGTTTTGCAGTTTTCTGGAAGTTTGTTCCAGATTTGTGGTGCATAGAAGCTGAATGCTGCTTCTCCATGTTTGGTTCTGATTCTGGGGACGCCGAGCAGAACCAGAACCAGAAGACCTGGGCGGTCTGGAAGGTTGCTATGACAACCGCAGATCTTTAAAGTATTTTATAAGTATATATAAGTATCACTTTCATTTTGGGCCATTTCACAAATTTGAATGTTCTTAAAGGGCCGGTTGTGCCAGAATATGTTAATAAAACCAATTAAACTGTTAAAATATCAACAAATAGCTGTTCCTCCAGGATGTTGTTTTGCAGTCAAAATTGCAGATTTTGTGGTGACAATTTAGAAATGTTTGCAAGATGTTAAATTGATCACCAAGTCACTTAAACTCAATGTTTTTGACCAATTTTGAGAGAAATTTGCTGTAAAATCAGAACAAAACTTGGAGATTTGTTGATCTTGTGTGAATTTTGCAGATTTGTAGAAAACTGGAGGGATTTATTGATGCCATCTGGAGTCTAGAGGGCCACATAAAAAGCCACGGCGGGCCAGATTTGGCCCCCGGGCCTTGAGTTTGACAGATGTTCCTCTAGATTGTTCCTCTTTAAGATAATAACTTCAGTTCTGTTTTTATTGAGGTAAAAAAAAACTTTATGATACTTCATTTTCAGCGCTTGAATGGCTTCGTGGTCCCCTGGAGACATTGTAACAGATTTGTGTATCATCTGCATAGTTTTATAACTTTTCTGCTGGAGTAAAAATAGTTGGAAGTAATGCTGCGCCTCCCTCAGCGATTCTCAAAAACGTTTGACAAACTGCTGCTAAAGTTTACGGCATTAATGAAAATCCTTAGTCACAATTCATACAGAGAACAGCGCAAAGAAGGTTCTGTGAAATGCTTCCTGTTTAAAACTTAGAAAATGAGTTTGTTTTAACTCTTCTCTGCTAAGTGTACGGTGGGCTACATGATGTTCTGGTGGGTTTTTATTCAAACTTCAGCTCTCTAGGGATCTCCTATTTGAATAGCAGGAAAAAACAAGCGAACGCTTCTTATTTTTCCTGTGAGCATGTCAAGGTTGGATTAGATTTCCTCTCTGCGTTCCTGTGTATTTTTTCTTTTTTAAAATTGCTTTTCATCTTTTGGAGATTTGCACAAGCTGCTCACGCCTGTGAGAAATTGTTTTCTCTTGTGCATTTAGTGAGGGCCAGTTAACATCTTAGGTAAGTCTCATTTTTCTCTGCGGCAAGAAATGCAGACATATAAAGCTGGAAGTTCAGGTTAAATATGGAGAGTCATGTTTCCTTTGGGTGAAAGAATTACAAAACCATTTGGGTTGATTTTACTGTCTGGAAGGAAAGGAGAGCAGAAGTGAGACGTGTTTCCGCTTTGCACTGCTCTTTCTTTGTAGTGACTGGTGTTTTCCAGTGGAAGCCAAACACAAACCAATATAAGTGGTTTTTTCTGTTTTTAAAGAATCTTACAGCTCACCTCAAACTATGGACAGCCATTTAAAGTTGGAACTAAACAATTATGGAAATGATTGTTGTTTTATATGAAAATGGAAAGCTAAAGATGAACTTTTCATGACGTCACAGTTAATAGAAATATATGTGTTCAGACGTGTGTTTAATTTGAGAACATTATGGAGCGTTTTCTGCAGCATCTTTTTTTATATATATATATATATAAATTTTAGTTAGGAAGTGATAATGTAGCTAAAACATAAATGTGCTGTACCAGACTATAGCATAAACTAATTTGCATCTGCAGCAGGTCCAAACTCAAACCGTGGTAGTAACATAAGACGGGTTTTGTGATGTACGCCTTGGTTTTGGACATGCGCCATGTTACCAAATCATGGCATATGTCATCATGCAAGCCATGGCGTACGCCACAAAAGCCGTGAGATGTGTCATGGAAGAAAAATAATTTGGTTGTGAATTGATTTTAAAACAAAATTATGCTTATCAATAAATTAAGCATGTAATATTTTAATGAAACAAAGTGGCAGCTTTTTTTTTTGACAGTTTTCTAACCATTTTCAGTTATTTTTTTGTTTATTCCCAGCAACAAAAATAAGAACTTCCTTCAAAGAAATGCTTCTTCTATTATCCAGGTTTAAAACAATAAATATGCTCTATTTTTTATTTTTAAGTAGAAACTTGCTGGACATTCATTTACTATGAAATTAAAAGAAAACGCGGCTAATTAAAAAAAGAAAATTGTGCCTAATGCTTTCTATTATGGAATAATTAAGTTTATCACTGATGAAAAGTTTCGCCTAGAGTGCCAAGTTTGTAGCGGTCTTGAACTACAATTTTCGATGGCCGCACAGAATTGGTCCAAGCTCCACAAATGGCCCCCAACCCTCACTTTGGACACCCCTGCCTGATTAAAAGTCATCTAGAAAGAATATAACAAACACTGAGCAGGAAAGGAGGAAAATGATAATTCTCTGGTCACTTAAAAATATCAATTAAGAAGAATTTTTATCCATAATATGAGAATGTCAATGTTTAGATCAAGCTGGATATGTAGAGATGGGGTGAGATGGAGGCAGGTTAGCAGCTGTGGCGCCCCCTGGGGGCTACTCCAGGGGTTGCGGTCATTAAACATCTGCACCGAAATTAGAGTTCAAGAGCTGAACGTCTGAGCTGAACAGCAGAAATAATGATTTCTGCAGCAATTTCTCCTGACATTCCTCACTTCTCTCCAGGCAGGAAGATCTCCTCTTACCTATGAATCAACTGTTGGAAAAACATGGAGAAAAAAAAAACACATTTTCCCCTCGTTTTCCCTTCAGTAGAATCTTTATTTGGATGATCAGCAAGTTTTGAGGAAACGCCTGTTTTTTTAACATGAACCCGCAGACAGTCTGAAGCGGAAAGACCCGATTCCTCCAACTTTCATCGCACCGAGTTTTTGCAGTAAGTAAAACTTTAACTTGCTTCATCCGAGGGGACATTTAGCTTTACTTTATTTGCGCTACATGCCAAATAGCTCATATTTACAGCTGTTTTACTGCTGGTATTTTATGCTGTGTTATTAATTATCTCACGGTCATAAAATGTTGTGAAAGAGGCTGGAATCTGTTGACTCCATTTCTACAAATCTCGGCTGTTTCTGTGGAGTTTGCGTGTTTTCTTACTGCATGCGTGTCACCGTGACATCCTTCCACATTCCTCTGTATATTGCTCGGTGTAAGCGTGTGTGTAGCTTTCTGCAGTGGCGGCTCTCGGATAACTGAGGGTGAAGAGGGGCCCCAAATTCTGCGCCCCCCCAAAATCACCTCTGAACAGTGTTGGTGTTGTTTTGAATTTATCACCCTAGAAACATACAAAAATCCACGATGGAGTTTGTTATTTATTACCAGAATATTAGCATAATAAAAACATCAACTTACAAGAAAAAACATACTTGTAATGATAAAAACTTCAGTAAATAGAAAATACAATTAATCAACCAATCCAGTTGATCTGTGTAGCACATTTTGGCAACAAAGCAGTTAAGTTGCTCTGTTAAAAAGCTATAAAAACACCATGGAGTTACCAATTGAGAAACCAGTAACAAATGTTACATTTTGCTGACTGCCATCATCAAAATCATCAACAAACATCAGATATGTTGGTCAATGTTCCGTTTAATATGGTTCAAAAGCAAATCTAAACAACACTACAAGTGACGTCACACTTCAAGGAGCTTTGTAGCTGACGGCCATCTTGGTAGGTACCATAACTCACTGTCATGGCGGCTGCTAACATGTTATTTTTGCCCAGTCTCTCATTAAGTAGAATAAAATAAATAACCCTGAACAAACTACAGATCAATGGTTCCCATTCGGCAGTTGATGGCAGATAGCAGTTGTTGTAACACAGCTGACATTAATTTTAACGATTTAAAAAATAGACACAAAACATAGAAAAATCAAACATGGAACTCTGCATACAATTAAATGTGTCTGAAATGTACTGTACTTCAAAACTGGATACTGCTTAAGAGATAACAGACCACAGTTTCAAACGGCAACAGAAAACAGGCGGAGGAGCTGACAGCTACTGGTTGCTACGGTAACCACCAACTGCCAAAAAGCAGGGTAAACAAAACTTATACAGCAATAAAATGAGGAGAAAATAACTTCTTGACTAGGCAAATTTTATTTGAAGAGTAAATAAACCAATTTGGACAAACTTCACATCGATAATAATGTTTTTAAATAAAAATATAAATATGTAGATGGATTGGTGTTTTCTCAAACGTCTCCACATATGGCGCTAACAATGTTGCTTTATTAAAGTCAGAGTAAGTGCAGCTGCTTCGCTGTGCTGGGGGAGAAGACCAAAGTTCAACAGCCTGCAGACAGTCACAGTGTACTGAGTAGAGAAATTAAAGGGTAGTGGCTAATTCCTATCCTGCATTGTGTAAAAGCACTTATAGTCAGTAAGTGCTGCAGTTTATACCCCAAAATAAACTGCAGCACGCCTCAAAGCAGCCTGCAGACAGTAACAGCGTCTGCAGGCTGACAGTGACTGAGAGAAATTAAAGGGTAGTGGCTAATTCCTGTTCTGCATTGTGTAAGAGCACTTACAGTCAGCAAGTGCTGCAGTTTTATATCCCAAAATAAACTGCAGCATGCCTCAAAGCAGAAGTAAAGCCTTCAAATGTTCTTTCTCATTAACACTTAATTCTTATGCTTATGACATTTATTCAATGGAAAGTAAAATAATCTACATTTGGAAGAAAACAAAGTACCTCAGAAAGGCAACAGTCCTAGTGGTGTCATTACACCCACCCAACAGCAGGTGGCAGTGTGATTCCCACACTTCATCCAGCCCAAAAGGTTTTTTTTTAACCAACAGGTTAATGTAAGGGACTGTCAATACTCGTCTGTGATCATGTAGATGTCTTGCTGTACTTCATGTTTCCTAACTTCTTGAAGTCTTTAAAGTTGCGACACAGCATAAGCCAAAGTGCAACGGAGAAATGTCATCATCGAGTCTGCTCGTTTTCAACTGACTGCAAGTCACGAACTGCAGCAGTGCTTTCAGATTACACCACAAAACCATTGTTAGAGCAGCTTCTATCAAAATGCATATCACTGGAAAACTAGCCGGTGCATCAGTGAACGTGAGGACTGAACTTCATCTCTGCCTTGTGTTGTATGTCCTGTTCAGATTCCCTCTTACTCTGACACACCTTCACTCCTTATGTGGCTTTCTGTTTGTTGAGTCAACGTGATATTTATAGTGTGAATCTACTGGGTATCAATCAATTAAATCTATTTATTAAAATGCTAATGCTTTGTGTTGCACCTAGCATTTATCATTATGATAACATTTTTATTTAGCAGTAAAAATCTCAAATAAATCCTTTTTTTAATCTTTCCATCTGCATTAACTGTCTGTGCAGATGAGCCACATTTGTACCGTTCTTGACTTGCAGGCTCTGATTAGCTGCCAGCCTGTTAAAGTCACTCTGGTTAGCTTTTAGCCTAAATTTTATTAGCTGTTAGCTTGACTTTGATTAGCTGCTAGTCTAATTCAGATTAACAGCTAGTCTGAATTTGATTAGCTGTTAGCTTGACCCTGATTTACTGTAAACTTCATCGTGATTAGCTGCTAGCCTGACTTTTATTATCAGGTAACCTGACTTTGATTAGCTGTTAGCTTGATTCTGATTTACGGTAAACTTCACTCTGATTAATATTTGTCTTAGAAGAGTTTTTTTTTTAAATATATTTTTGTCAAATACGGTGGTATTGCTATCATACGTACACAAATCAAAATGCAAATAAATGTTTTGGGGTTTTTTGCACAATCTTAACAGATTGTACAAAAAAAAACATCACATTACTCCATATGTACACACACACACACACACACACACACACACACACACACACACACACACACACACACACACTGATTCATGGAGCAACATGGGATTTAGTGTTTTCCAAGGATTCAAATGTAATCAAACTCACTACAGTTCCCAACCAGGCTACAGTTCCCAAGTTTACTTGTAGTGATGTGCTGATTGTTACGAGCTATTCCGAGTTTTGAAACAAAACCTTACAAAAACTGTTAAACCATAACTTAAAGGGTAAAAAGCAGAAGCTGAACTGAGAAGTGCTGCTGTGAGAAAGTAGTGGTGACCCAGTCAAGTCCCTGTGGAGCTCCCATCTAGCAACTTATAGACGAATCCACCTAGATCAAATACTGAATTCATGTCAATCAGCTCCTGAGAAACCCTGTTGTAAATTTTAAAAGCAGTCTAGTAATGATAGAACGTAAAAATGCCAACTTAGCAGAAAGCAGCAAAGATGCTCAGACCATAACGGCTAGCTGGATCAAAATCAAGAAACTTGAGCTACTCATCGATTCTTCAGCAGAAACTTTGCATTCTTGCAATTACACAACTCAAGTAACACCTTTGGTGATGCATCAGCACTCGGGTTGACAAACAAATTTCTGTGGTTGAATATTTTCTGACATCAGCATCTTCGTAGCGTTGCTTGTCTCCAGTAGAAGAAAAACAACACATTGCCTCAATCCTGTTTTTGGAACGAAGCAATTCGTTCGATTTCTGCACAAATTCATGCAATCAGTTTTTAAACAAACCCTTGACCTTTGCACAGAAATGGTCAAGAGTATTTGAAGTGAACTTTTGAGCAGCTTCAGAAAAGAACAAAACATTGAGATCAGTATCAACAGGAAGTGGAATTAGTGTGAAACATATTCTTAAAATTACTTTGAATTTCTTTTTATACCCATCCTGCTTCAGCTCAAACAGTTCTAGTTTCTTCTTGAACGTACTCGACTCTTGGCTCCACGTCTTCTGTGACAATTTTGTTCCTCTTGAGGTTTTTAGACTTCCTATTGCTTTACATATTTACACCCATTGCGAGTATCAGTCGCTGCATCACTCTGTAGCAGGCGCTGCAGCAAACACAGCTCACCGGTGAGGCATTTTAATTGATATGACTTAATTTAATTTTTACCTGCATGACGAGCTTGAGGCGACTCTTTCTTCCCCACGAACAAAAATATGCTCATTTTTTATTTGCAGTATTTAGTATGCATATTTTTCTCTTGCTTATTTGTGTTCGTAGAAAGTATTTAGCAATATTTTTATCTGTTATTATTTTTTGACTTTTTTTCAGGCATTCTTGCAGACAGCTAAAAATGTTTGCTACTGTGCTTGTGACAATAAAAGGTTGAACTTGAACACTTATGTGAAAACAAATGGGATGACAGCTAAATATTCGTCCTGGTGTCGTTAATAGGCCTGAACTTTGAAAAATGCATCCTGGAAATGAGACTATAGTACGTATTTATTTATTTTGGACAGAAAAAATATAAAAAAACAGAAAAAAAATTAAAAATAAAGCTAATTATCATGCCAGTTTTACATTATTTGTTTGAATAGGAGCAGGTAGAAAATACAAACTCTTATGATTTCCAGCCCCTCTCAGAATCACTTATGAGGATAATTTCTATTTATTTCAATTAATTGTAGTTCAGACTTACATTTTTTTGTACTTTAATCTGGTTTACGCTGTAATAGTAGCAACACAATTAGCAGTCTGATCTGTTTAACATGTATATTTTTTCATAAATAGCTTCTCCTTGATATTTCGATGTGTGTTAACAGGAGATTTTTGAGACAAAAGGCGAGGCTGTTATATAAATTGCATTTCTTACTTTGTGGTCTGCCTGATACAAAACCTTGTTATGCTGTGAATAAATATTGAGAGGATGCGGGTAAAGTGAGAGATGAACATGTGAAGAGCTAGGGGACCAGCAGCTAATGAATTCATCAACTCTCCCCTCGGCTGCAGAGGATGCCAAGCCAGAGAAAACCTGCGGGAGACGAATGCATCATGCATTTTATCGTGGCAGACATCTGCTGTTTGGTTTATCGCAGCTGATTACTTTAATTTTTTAAGGAGGGACATAAAATATCCAAACATTTTGAATTTCAAAAAACAGAAGTTGAGTTGGGAAGTTGAATACAAAACCACGTCAGCAAGAAAAAGAACAAATGTCCTACTTTCCTTCCTCTACCCAACCACTTTTGTCTATCAAATATAATCGTAAATAAACTGAGGCTTGTGGTTTCGACCCCACACAATGTGCACAGCCTGCAAGGCTTTGTACGTTTCTGCAGAAACTAATCCCCCTCTTAAAGCTGAGACTAAAAACCTAAAAAACTAAATGTTGTGGTTTGCAGAGGTAGTGATTAACCACATTCGTTGAGCGAACATCACAGCTTATGTTTTATCTTCACAGCGACTGGATCAGCCTCATCCCAACCCAGATCATTCATTTTTACTCTGTAAGTATCACAACTAAGTGAAATAAACGATTTTACAAAGAATACAGACAACATTCAGTAATTTCTTTCATTTGTGTGTCATTTATAGCAACAATCATTATTATTTTTATTATCATTTCTTAATTCTGGCCCAAAGTTGTCCATCATTCATCGGGTTATTTTGGTAGATGCTATTTCCTGTCCATGTTTTGTTCATTCAAAGTTGAGATCAGGATAACAAAGCCGCTTGTGAAACACCAAGCTGAAGGTTAAATATTATCTGAAATTAAGAACGGATAACATCTCTGATGAAGTCATTCCTGTGGTTTCTATACCTATACCACATCTCTGCCTCGCTTTATTTTAGTATAGAATATATATAACCTATAGAATATATATAAGCTATAGAATATATTTGGTAACATTTATTTGAAGGGGTGTGTGTAACCGGGTTCTGCTTCACTCCACTGTACCAGGCCGGCCCAAGTTACCCCTCGACTCTGCGTTGTGTAGATTTTTTTTTAATGAAGACGAGGAGTTTCTGGGTGATCAGGCAGTTTATTTCCTGAATAAAAACATATCGGGGTTCGAATCAGTGCAACGGCTCAGCTTCACTCAGCACACTATGACAGAGCGTCATGTTAGCTTTTAACTTAGCACACGAAGTGTTTTACAATATTAACAAAACTAAAAGTACAAAAATTGGTGCCAGGCAAACATCTAGTAAATAGTCACTACACACCATTTGTCTAAGTTAGTAAAAATGATGTTTTATTATGTTGCTAACACTTTTCTACACTTTGTGCTGAAGAATGCAACTCACCTCTCGTGCAGCTTTCACAGACTGGCACTGAGTACAGGGGCCAGCAACATTTAACCAGCCACACAGAGAGGGGGCGCTATTTCCCCATTGCACTGATACATAGAAAGCAAGTGGGATTCTACAACCTAAAACTAAACACTGTTATATGTGCATAAGACTGACATAATACTGTCATAAATCTGATATAACCCCAGTTATGAACATGAAGGAGTCTTTATAATCGGTTATGACTGTTGCCAGGAAGTTTCCTTCGGTAAATAATGACACTTTTAATGCAAAGTTGACTCTTTTAATGGACTTTTAATGCAAGTTTTAATACAACTTTACTTTAAAAAGTCATTATTTATGGAGTCACACGTCATGACAACAGTTATAAAGACTCTTTCATGTGTTAACGTGTTATGTCATGTTTATTACAGTGTTATTTCAGTTTTCTTCTTATTTCAGAGTTTGGTAGTAACTAGTTACATTTACTTGAGTAAGTTTTTTGAAAAAAAAAAAGAAGTACTTTTAGGAGTATTTTTACTACAATCTACTTTTTACTTTTACTTGAGTAACTTTATTATGAAGTATTTCTACTCTTACTTGAGTAAAATTTCTGGATTTTCTACCCACTGAATGAAAAACAAACATGTTTTAACCCAAAACTCACCAGACGCAGAAACACATCTGTAGTTTATGTTAAAGTTTCTTAAGATGTTTTTTATTGAAATAAACTGATTTGGAAACATTTTATTTAGCTGATTTTGTTATTTTTTGTTACTTATATGAATTATTGTAATTTTGATCTTTAAAATACCAAAATTTCCACTTAACTATATTTTGGTCCGTGTGATGATGTAATTTTTAAATATTAAATGATTGATAATTTGATCAGTTTCTCAGTACTTGTATAGACTTTTTACCAAATACTTGAGTAATTTCCTGGACGGCTACTTTTTACTCTTACTTCAGTAAAAATATGTTGAAATAGTACTACTTTTACTGGCGTACATTGTTTTTTGGATACTCTGTCCCCCTCTGACTGTTCTTATTTCTAAATTAACTCAATAATAGAATTGGATACAGTCACAGCAAAAAAAGAAAGTACACCCTCTTTCAGTTTTAGAGCTTAGAGCTACATGGTGCGACTCTACAGCAATGCATTCTGGGAACAGAAACATGTGACCTTAGTGATACAGAACTTTTACGTTTTATTATTGTATTATTAATATCAAGTAATACGAAAATCATTCAAATTATATCTGCTCTTAAAAGACTACAACCCTCTAGCGTTAATTTAATTTTGAGATTATAATTTACATGTTTTGAAATACCTTTAGATATTCTATTTATTTTTATATCCTGTTCTCTACTGTCCATGTTTTATTTAGTTTCTGTTTGAAAAAACATCATTGGGGAGAAAAAGGTAGAAAACAAGGAGAGGAAATGGAACTGCTGCATAAACAGTCTTCCCCCCTTCAAAATAAGAGCATGAATATAAATGTTTAACTACCTGAAAAACTCTTAATAGTCTTAAAACTTCAACACAGATGTCAAACTTCGTGTTTGTTTGCCTAGAAAGTCTGGTTTGTTTGAGCGATGAACTCTGGTCTCTCTACAAACCTAGCTCTTGATTCGGTCGAAGTGAACTCTGGTGCGATTCAAAGGCATATGTGAATGCCAAGTTGGCCGGAGACCGCTCCAAAACCAGAAACTACCGAGCAGGGCATTCTGGGTAAATACAACCAAAACAAACACGTGAGTCTAGCAACAGCAGGAGAATTGACTTGTGGTCTTTTACCAAATAGAGAAATCCTACAACAGCTAAAATCCGACGTTACTCCATTTGTTTACATTTTGTGAAGAAGGACGTTTCTCTCTGTGTCTTCGTCTGCGGCTTTTGTGTCGTTTCATTCAGTGCTTCTTGGTGCAGGTGACAGGGAAAGCAGGTTGCTCAAAGTGTGGTGAGAAAATGAGCTGCAGCAGCTGAAAATGTAGCAATGTTGGAATTTTGATCGAACGAAGTCTACCGGACTATCAGGTGTAAAAACACCCTTAGCTAGGCAGAAGACAATGGATGCATTTTTACTATAACTATAAATCTAAAACTTGTACGGACTGTATTCAGAAGTAATGCAAGCTTATTTTTGTCACATAATCTATAGCTTAAACTATGTGACCACTTCTCGTGATTAATTACTTGTGTTTTTTATTTTAGAGTTCTTGGAAATTCCAACTAATCTCTTCCTTCCAAGATGGCCTGCCTTCCTCCCAACAACTCTGTTATACCAAGCCAAACGTGTGTTGCACAAAACCTGACCTCAATGAGCATTTTTACCGCCTCTCTCATTGGAATAGTGTCTGTCATCGGCATCATAGAAAACCTCCTCATCCTGGCAGTAGTGGGCTTCCGTGTCAGTCGCTCCATCATCAGCATCTGGATACTGAACCTGGCAGCGTCGGACCTCCTGGCCACATTTACCTTGCCCTTCTTCAGTCTCTACCATGCCTGCGGAGCGTCCTGGATCCTGGGTTCGACCTTCTGCCGCATCTATTCCTCTGTCTTTTTCCTCAATATGTTTGTCAGCGCCTTCCTGCTGGCCGCCATTTCTCTGGACCGCTGCCTGGTGGTGGTGCGACCCGTTTGGGCTCAAAACTACCGAAGCACACAGCTGGTGGGGAAGATTTGTTGTGTGATTTGGGCCTTAGCTGTACTCTTCACTATCCCTTTCTTTATGTTCCGTGACACCATCACCCTTGGAAAAGGCAAGTGTCTGTGCTACTACAGTTACTCCCAGTATCTCCCAAGCGAACCCTTTGACCTTAAAGCTCTATGTAGGCAGCGCAAAGTGGGTTTGGCTTTTATGAAGCTGTTTTTTGCCTTCCTGATTCCTCTCACAATCATCATTCTCAGCTATGTCGTCGTGAATTCCAGCTTAGCACAAAGAGGTTGTCGCAGATCTTTCCGATTTGTTCGACTTGTGATAGCTGTGGTGGTGACCTTTGTCCTCTGCTGGGCTCCGTACCACCTTTTCATTGTTATAGAAGTGATGGCTCCCAAAGACAGTTCTGCGAAGAAAGTAGCAACCAACGCCCTTGCGATCTCAGCAACGATTGGCTTCCTCAATAGTGTCCTCAACCCCATCCTATACGTCTTCAGCTGCCCTGACTTGTGTCGTAAAATCAAACATTCCCTCGGAGCGGTCATGGAGAGCGTCCTTGCCGAGGATCTGGCCGAGTTTGCACGGCGTCGCAGCACCGTTCGCAGCTCCATCAGCAACTCTGAATATTCCATGAAGAAGAAATACTCCGTTTCTGCGTTAAATCCGAAAGGCCAGGCGGAAAATGTCAGCACCTCAGATGAGATCTGAAATGTGAATTTTTAAAGATGAAAAGAAGAAACCACTCAATCTAGGCAACATACTGCACCTGATCTCAACATCTGTTTCAGAAAACAGCAACCTATGACGGACTTGTCATCTTTCAGTCGTTAAAGTTTCTTTCAACAACCTAGACGTTCTTGGAATCTCTTAGATCTTCAATCAGCAAGGTCTTTCTTTAGGCTGGTTGCTTTTTCACCCATCATTAGCACAGTTTCTTGCGATTTTACTCAGAAATGTTGATTGAAAAGCCTCTTAACTATGAATGAAGGCGCTGAAACTCAAGGATTGGCCCTGCCGTTTCAACAAACGACAGATGACTTCAAAATAGGCCAACAGGTATATTACATTTTATGACTCTAAGGGAGAGTTTAGATACCCTGTGGAGAAAAATTATTTTGGACACTTGTGTCTGTATTTCGTTCTTTAAGTCTTGACCAAGATCTCGTGACCATTGATGAGGATAGGAACGTAGATTGACCTGTAAATCAAGAACTTCACGTCACACCAATCCACCTATTCGTCTTCTGCTCTATTCCCTTATACTCATTCTTGTATAATGATCTGAAATATGTTAGCGACAAAAAAAGACACAAAAATACAATTACACACATGAGTGACTAATTACTTTTTTACATTATTATTGTTATGTACACTTTTAACCAAACTGTCTTCAATGTCAGACTCAGAATCTGTTGATTGTTCCTCATACAAGTTGAGAACATATGAGGGTTTTTTCAGTTTGTAAATTCAAAACTGTGGGACTTATGGAGCTAATTTGGGGCCATAAAGTTTGGTCCAAAGCAAACAAAAAAAGAAAAAGAAAAGCTCTGAAACTGAAAAAAATGTTTTGAAACTGGAAAAAAATTATGTGAAACTAAAGAAAATGTCCAAAATTACTGTTTAGATTCAAGTTTTTTTTCAGTTTCAGATCTTAAGTTTCATTTTTTCTCAATTTTGAACGAAATTATGGCACCAATTTAGTTCCATAGAGTTGATCTCGAACATTTGTTTTTCTCTGACTCTGTGGAAACCATTTCAGAAACATTGGATAACTATTGATGAAGACATTTTTAAAAACTTAACAAAACCTGCCCATATTTAGTGATGGTTTAAAACATTTTAATCATTATAGATGTGTGGAGTTTCTTACTTTTGTACTTTTTACTGTTAAAAGGAAAAAAAAAAGTTTATTTTGATACCTAATGGTGCCTCCGGTCTTGTACAGGATGTACTTAAATCTTTCATTATTATTGTACCGAAGAGAAACATCGTTCCATTTCCTCATTTTGTTTTGAATGTTTATTGGTTTGGTTTGCTGAGTCAAAACTACCATGTGCTTTTTTGTGTGTGTGTAGATGTATCATTATAGATCTTATCAGTGGTTGCTGGTGCTTATGCAATTGATTTTTTTCCATAAAGTTTCTTTCAAATAGATTGTCTTTTTGTAATGCATGGCTCAGAATCTGCCTGTAAATCTGCGTCATGTTATATTTCTGTGTGGTTTTTAGTGTTAAAAAGAAAATGTATAAATATATACTGTAAAAAATTAAAAAAGAAGAAACAGCAATGTGTTTCAATTAGAGATGATTCATTTTCTACACCAGCTTTATGGAAACGACCTTCATACTGATGTTTTTCACTGTGGGAGGAAATCAGAGTACATGGAGAAAACAGACATTTCTGCGGAGCTGAGATTGATGCCGTTGTGTTGCTGCGAGGCGACACAACGAATAACAGCACAACATTTCTGTTTTTAAGTACAACTGGAAACCGAAACATTTTAACTTTAAAATAAATCCGATAATGCAGCAGCAGAAGTTCATCTCTTACGCCAGTAAAATATCCTGAAAGTTTTTGAGTGGTCTAGTCAAAGTTTTAACATGGTGTATCCTTAAAGCTGCAGTATTTAACGTTTATAAAAATATACATATATATTTTACATATTTGTTGAAACTGTCATTATGTGGTGACAGTAGGACACAAATAATCAAGCTGCTCTGTCGTCTCTAAGTAGAAACAACCAATCAGAGCCTGGAGGCGGGGCTTAGTGCTGTCAATCAATCTCGTGCAGCTCTGCTCATCCCCCTCTAATGCAGCTTTTCCCCGTCAGCAGATCTTGTTATGAATGCTAGGCTAGTTAGCATGACGGCAGTTAAACTGTTTTCCTGTAACAGTAAATTGTTTCTCCGTCACTAGAACATTTGGCAGTGAGTACTTGAGGTTGATTGACAGCGCTAAGCCCCTCCTCCTGGCTCTGATTGGTTGTTTTTGGTGCATTTCTTCAGACAGCAATAGTTGGTCATGGAGAAGGTGGAGGAGATCGATCTTTTCACAGATTATCTGTCTCATAGCAAACTGTCATGACATGGTGAAAGTTTTAACAAATATGAAAATATATATATATTTATGAAAGTTACGTACTGTAGCTTTAAAGACAAAATCCTCCAATCTAGTCAAAAGCATATCTGCAGTCTAAATAAATGTGTTGGAGGTAAAATTCAAACAAAATCCTTCCACAAGTCTTTGTACTTTACTGGAGCATATTCATGTTTTCATTAGGATACTGAAACAGCAGCAGTTTTCCACTAGATGGCGCCATTGCTCTGATATTACACCTGTTCAGTCCGGTTTAGATTGTCACAAAGTTGCTATGTCTGTTTTCATTCTCCCTCTGTTTGTCCAGGTGACATCTGGTGCTCATGCTCATGTTTTTATGGCCTTTTTGTCCTCTTCTCAGGCAGGGTAGGGATCTCTGCAGCTCTAGCCGAGCGTCAGGGCAGAGGAAGATGTAAAACAGGGGATCCAGTAAAGTGTTGAGGCTGGTCAGGCCGTAGCAAAGGCGGTAGACGTAGAAAATGGACTGCTCAAACAGACACGGCTCGACGGTCTCCAACAGGGACACAAACCTGTATCCGCCTACCAGGTGGTAGGGTCCAAAGACTACAATAAAGTTGAATGTTATCACGACCAGGATGCCAACGATTTTGTAGCGCTCGTGGTTGGAGAGAGATGGAGACCGGCGTAATGTCACCCCGATGTGAGCTGAGGTGTAGCTGGGGGGAGAAGAAGAGATTCAGATCAGACATGAACCTGTTTGTTTAAATGCATAAAGCATACAGCTCTGACAATGTAAAAAAACAAGAAAAGAGCTTTTTTTTTTTTACTTTTGCAAATAAATCCAGAAATTTTAAGAGGTTTCTGAGTTCCAAAAGTCGAAAGCGATCAACTTTTGAAACTAACTGGGATTAATACAAAAATTTCTGAGATTTTCTAACGAATTAGCAAATTTTCAAACTCAGAAATGTTCTTGTTTTTCTTTTTTTTTTTTTTTAGAAAATTTCTGAAATTGATCTGAAATTTTCTGAGTTTCTTCTAAATCTGTGACAAAAATCTTTTCCTAGAAAATTTCTGAGATTAATATAATTTTTTTTTGTTACCAGAGAAGTGGCTCAGAAATTTTCTTGTTTTTTCTAGAAATTTTCTGAGATTAATCAAAAAATTTCTGATTTTTTTTCTAGCAAATTTTCAACTTTTCAATCCAGAAATTTTATTGTTTTTTCTAGAAAATATTCAACTGCCTAGTACGCTGTCATACAAAACAGCAACATTTCTCCAGGTACACAGTGAAACAAACAAACAAAAACATTTATTTGTCCTTTTTATATCATTTTGTTTATGTTCCTCGTTACTATTGCTAATGTGAATATTTTTGAAAAACGAATTGTAATGTGCTGTTTTTGACTGAATGAATATGGTATGAGCCATTTTATACACAGAAGTGCAGTAGGTTAGAGAAAAAGAAACTTTCTTGCGGATTCATTTTCATATTAGAGTGTAAAATACTGTGCTTGAGGTGCAAATAAAATCATACATTATTTGCCTAAATGTTTATAGAGTTCAGTTTTGTCTAAACAGAGTAGAAATGTGTTAAAAACAAAGTAGGAGAAGTTTTCTTTGTTTTGTTTGCTGAGAGTTAGCAGCTCTCCACGTAGCTGTTAGCATAACCGAGCAGTTAGCTTTACAATAAGTAGCTCTGTTGCTCAATAGTTAGTTTGTCTCTGCATACCTCTGTGTATGATTGTTTAGTAATTAGCTTAAAAATAAGTTCCTGTTAGTTATTAAACTTTAAGCAGGTGTTAGCTTGTTTCTGCATAGCTTGACTATGACTAGCTGTTAGCTTGGGCGCGACAACAGATTAGCGGTTAGCTTGACTCTGGGTCGATCGGTGAGATGATTAGACATTAGTGTACTTGTGGAGGAACGTAGCTTTTAATTTCATATTTTTATGTGGCTACTGAAGGACATCTAACGGCCAGATGTGGCCTACAAGTCATAAAATTACTTTATAAAGTGAGTGCTGCTGTCTGCTGCAGATAAGATGACTGATCATAACTATTTCACACAATCCCAGTTTGAAAAAAACAAACTTAAGCATCTAATTTAGACTGGACAATAAATGTATTATCAAATAATCACATTTTTGGCTTTAAAATATTAAATTTTGGGGTTTGGGTTTGATGTTAGCACATCTAGGGCTATCAACTTATTGACAAGTGTGTTTTAAAGCTTTTATTTATTTAAAACTAATAATTCAACTCACTATGATGGAATATTAGGGCCAGGGCAGGATAAGATTTATTTCTTTTAATTACAAGAATAAAGTCAGAATGTATAAGTAAAAAAAAATGCCAGTGGAACTAGCACTTTTTATCAATATTCAACATTGACTTAAAACAAGCTCTTATATCTTGCTTAAAAGTTATTTATTTATTAGTTTAGTCTTATTGAAGTGTACTGAGATATTTGCTGACGGAGGATTAGGACCATATAAAAAAAGGAAATTATCAGAACAAGAAATAAAAATTAAAAGAATAAAATTGTGTTGCGATAATCTTATGAGTCTTATGAAGTCATACTTTATAGTAGTAACTTAATACTACTATAAAATCATACTTTATGACTTTACAGAGAATAAAGTCATTTAAAAGTGATAGTAGAGGCAGCTTGAAGTGACCCAATTCAAATTTTTTCCCTTAAAGGGACCTGAATCCGATCTTTTCGTGACAGTCTGACAACATATCAGATTTATTTCAAATGCGACCCAGGCCACTTGAATATCCGATACGTTTATAATTTTTTCAAATGTGAAACGAATCTGTTCGCCCAGGTCACATTCATCCGACCTGAACGTCATTCATACTCAACAAACGTCACTATCCTGCGTCCTGATGCGCGCAAGCAGGAAGACAAACAACAACCGTGGTGGACTATGATAAAGATTAAGCTGCGGTGCTGGCTCTGGTCGAACAATAAGTTACCATCCATGTTTACTTCTGCAAACACTGAGCACTGCTTCTTCTTCTTCTTTTTTATGGCAGTTTGTGAAGCACTGAGCATGCTCTATGTGGTGTTATTGCTCCTCTACTGTGCATGTCTTTAGAAGTTCACACTGGAGATCACATACAAGTCGCATATATTTGGACGTGTGAAAGACCTCGTCAAATCGGAATTGGGTCACTTCAGGCTGCAGTGTGAACGTAGCCATAAGAAACATGTGAAACAGTGAAAACTCACTGTTACCATAACTAGAAGTACCAACTTACCCTAGAATGGTACATGGCAGCAGAAAACCCAGAAGCACAGTGATGATCTTAAAGTGAGCGTATCTGGGGCTGACCGGGTACTTCTCCAGACACAGCTGCCGCTCAGAGTCAAACACGGACGGCAGCAACCCGCTCAGGCAGAACAGGAAGGTTAGGATCCACACTGCCACTCCCAGCACCGCCGCCACCTTCACTGTCCGCACCCTGCGGCTGCTCAGCGGGTACACGATGGCCAGGCAGCGGTCCATGGCAATCAGACACAGGAACATGACGCTGGCGTAGACGTTGACGTAAAACACGTATCCGACCAGCTCGCAGGTGAGCCGGCCATAGGGCCAGCGGTGGGCGCCCTGCAGGTAGAGGATCCACAGGGGCAAGGTGAGCAGCTGGAGGAGGTCCGACAGCAGCAGGTTGAGGATGTAAACGAGCTGGCAGCCCCCGCTACCCGAGCGACCGAGGTGGTACAAGCCCCAAAGAGACAGCAGGTTGCTGGGCAGGCCCAAGGAGAAGATGACACTGTAGACACAGGTCAGGGCAAAGACGTCTGTGTCCAGAGGGAGGCTGCAGGTGTCATTGGACATGTCTCTGCTGGTTAAGGTCCGGACATGGAACACTGGAGACGACGACGGACTCACTCAAGGCAGAAAGCTGCTTAGTACATTCATGTTGAAATGTTCATAAATCCACCCAGCATAGGAAAAAAAAAAACATCTTCAAAAAGCCTCCTGGATCCATCCACAAATATAAAAATCCTGCAAAGAGGACACTGTGAGCACTACACTGCAAAAATACAAGATATTATCTTTTCTTGGCTGGTTTCTAGTGTAAATACACTTAAACTAGGACAAAAACTTACAGGTAATTTTCCCATAAGAAATATGAGCTTGTTTTCAGTCAATAATTGTTTCATATTATTGAGTCATATAAGCAGATTTATACAATTATTGTTAAAGTATCTGCAAAAACACAAAATCTTATCTATATTTTTCTGGTTTCTAGTATGAATACACTTAAAATAAGACAACATTAACTAAAAGGTAATGTTTAAGTCAATAATAATTTAATATTGATCAAAA
This sequence comes from Xiphophorus maculatus, assembly GCF_002775205.1. NCBI lineage: Eukaryota > Metazoa > Chordata > Actinopteri > Cyprinodontiformes > Poeciliidae > Xiphophorus > Xiphophorus maculatus. Next base: position 26,960,116 of record NC_036456.1, read on the forward strand.
AGTACCATCTCCACTGGCAGATTTCTACACTTATAACCAGCATTTGTCAAACTATCTATACTGCAAAAACATAAATCTTACAAAATAATTTTTTTGTTTTAAGTGCAAACATCTTAGTACATTTGAAATAAAACAAAATTAACTTACAAGTAACTTTTCAGCATGATATATAATCTTATTTTCAGCCAACAATTGCTTAATATTGATGAAAAATTGCTAGTTCAATGGTAGATTTTTACACTTAGAGCAAGACATTTTTCCTGTGTTGCCAGTTTAACTAGTAATTTTTAAAAATCATTATTGAACAATTACTGATTTAAAACAATCTCCTACATCTTTCTGAAAAGCTACTTGTAAATTAATTTTGTCCTATTTTAAGTATAAAAAGATATTTGCACTAGAAACTAGACTGTTGTGTTTTTGCAGTGCAGACAGTTTGACACAACCAGGTCATAAGTTTATAAATCTGCCAGTGGAAATAGTACTTCTTCATCAATATTCAAGCATTATTCGTATGTTAGTTTTATCCCCTTTCAAGTGTATTTACACTGGAAACTAGAAGAAAATGATAAGATTTTGTTTGTTTTGCAGTGTAGATAGTTTGATACTTGCAGGTGCATGAAAAGAAATAAATATCAATAGTTTCCACTCACCTCCCACAGCTCTGTGTCAGAGTCTGAGTCCTGCACTCTGCAGATGGGTGACCTGAGCCGGAGAAACGCTGGGAACACGGTGCCTTGCCTGGGCCTTGTCTATTCTGTGATCGCTTCCTCCACAGGAAGCTCACTTCTTCAGATTTAAAGGCAACATCCTGAGGCAGGAGAACGCCTTTCTGCATCAGAACAAAAACATACGCTCTCTCTATTTTTCTCTGCCACCCTGTAGTCACAATCACCAAAGGTGGACCGCTGAGACATCCTGACCTCACTGAAAAAACACAAAATCTTACCAAGCATTTTTGGCGTCGTTTCTAAGAAACTAAGATACAAATATCTTATAAGACTAAACTAACTTGCAAGTAACTTTTCAGCAAAAGGAACTTGTTTCAAGAGGTGGCCTAATATGCTTTTTTGAACAGATTAGGGTAGGTCTAGGAGTTATAGAAAACAAGCATATTACAGGTTTTGCGTAAAATCATTCTTAGATAATTAGATTTTAGTCTATTCAGTTTCGTTTTAGAGCCTCTTGTTGCTTTAAATACAAATTAGCTGCTGCTTGCCACGTCCCCTCACTGCTCACTGTTTACACTTGCATGTGAGTGTAACCGTGGGAGTCGAAACGCAAATGCGCAATTATACAACCGTACATTTTTGAAAAGCAGAAGTGGAGCCCCCTGCACAACCAAGAAGAATGCAGCAAGTGGTTTCTGGATAAGTCAACAACAATGGCTGCTGCCTTTTCCAGCAGTAAAACCAGGCGACCAAACATGTTGGAGCTCAGCGTGGGTTGCTAGGTAACGGCACGGTACCTGTTGACTGTGACAGTAGGGACGGTTTTTGAAATGCCTCATTTTCCGAACATCAGAACACATAAACTTATTGCCAAAAAACGCTGGGTGTTTCTTTGTAGCGCCGGTGCTGCTTTTAGAAGCAGCTGAGACTCAAATGGAAATACAAATTGTGAATTCGGTGTGATAAGGTCCCTTTTAAGAATTTTTTAAAACTTAAAACAAGCTCAAATTTCTTGCTGAAAAGTTACTTCAAAGTTAATTTGGTTTAATTCTAAATATGTGAAGATATTTCCAATAGAAACTAGGTAAGATTTTGTTTTTGCAGTGACACTTCATAATAAAATTACTCAAGTAAAAGTAAGAAGTAAGGCATAATAAAGAAAACTCCTAAAAACTATTCAAGTAAATGTAATTGAGTAAATGTAAGTAGTTACTACCCAACTCAGACTGATGAAACATAGAAAAATGAAAGCTGTGGTGTGTTTGTGTCCAACCTCAGAAATCGATTAATGTTCAACCTGCTTGAGAACAAAGCAGTAATTATGAATATTTTTAGCTCCCAAACAGAGTTTTATAGACACTGTGTGAGCTAAATTTCTGTCCTGAGTAATTTTTCTCACCAAAAGGAGGAAAAACATCCCAGACAATTGAAATTGTTTGAGTGGAGAATGGATTTATTGAGACAATAAGTGTGCGGCTGTATTTTTACCACGCAGATTCAACGGGAGCAGGGCCATTCAGATTGCTTCCTTCTAAATGTCACAGATCTCTGATTTATTGAATAACCCCAGTTGGTACCTAGTGAGCCGAAAGTCCTGAGAGACTTTTCGACCCGTCTCCAGCTCCCTCTGTTCCCCGGTGTGAACCTCGCTCAGCCTGCAGTCGGACATAAACACGATTAAACAGGAAGCCACCTGAATGTGACCTCCACCTCGAGTCCAACCCGGCATGGCGACAGCAAGATAAACCGTTTCTAGTAGTAGTCTTTCAGCAGTTGCTGCCACTTTGTACTTATATTTATAATTAATTCATATAGATAGCATTTAAGTCTTTCTGTCCCTTCATAAACTGTACAAACTTGAGCGTTGTAAACAAATTCATCATTAATTATCTTTTCCTGACCTGATGACTTTAAAATTAGATGCGTTCATCTCTAAAAGCTGTGCAAACTGAGGTCAGAAAGCTGATTTCTGCCTGAATTAGGAGCAAACAGTCTGATTTCCTGGAATATTAGGGACAACAATGGATCTCAATAACTTGTTTATAATTGGCCATGTCCAGTTTTTAAACACCAGAAAGACTAATCATTGCATGGGAGCATATAACACACAAAGATTTCCTGTTATTCTCAGGATTTATTTAAAACAACAAAGATAATTTCATTTTAGCTGAGAAAGTAAGAAGAATCAACGGAAGCAACTATTAATAATTACAGTTACTAATAATCAAACTTACCACACAATGATTAAATAATTAAACAAAAAAAAAACAAGCACAATAAGATTTACAATTTATTTTCTATATTTACACTTAAGAAGTAAATAGTTCAATAATGAGCAAATGAACACTCAAAACACAATTTAATTAAATTTACTGATCCCTCAGGAATCTAATGAGGTGTTATGGTTTAATGTTGAGATTAAAGTTTTCATCTAAATCTAAGCATGATAAAGACTTGGTATAAAATCAGGACTCGTCTTAATAGATTTCTCCAGATGTGTGTCTATCATAGTTACATCTCTTGAATTAAAAAATGTCTGGACTAGTCACTGTTTTAGTCGAAAAAGTCACTCTGAGACCAACAAGACGTCATTGATGCTTTGGTGGCTCGTTTTTCTTTTTTCTTTTTTTTCTCCGAAGAGTTTTTGCGGCACTATGGGCTCGTATTTTTTGTGACAGTAGGCAGACAGGAAAGAGGGCGAGGAGAGGGGGGTGGACATACAGCAAAGGTCGCCAGGAGTCGAACCCGCGATGTCCGCGTCGAGGACTAAGGCCTCCAAATGTGGGGCGTTCTAACAGTTCTTGTGGTTGAATGAGGGAGTATCTTTGATGAATTACTCTGGTTTGATCTTCTTGCTGGACCTCTTACAGCAGAGTAACCTACAGACAAAGATGAAACCCCAGATGGAGGTTCCAGTTATGGCCAATACAAAGACTGCTACGTCTAGGCAGAAGTAGGAATACCAAGGCAGACCGAAGCCTGCGGACTGCAGGTGGGCGGCTCCTTTGTTCCTGATGACGTACTCTATCCAGAAGATGGCTGTGTCCATTGGAGACATTGGTCGGTCACGGTGTAGCTGAGAGAGACGTTGGCTGTTTTCACGGTAAGATGGATTCTCCAAGATGTCCTTTAGAGCCTCCAGGAAATTGTCTTTGGTCAGCAATCGGACCTCCACCACCCTAGCTGCTCCTCGAACTTTCAGTCGGAGTAAGTTGTCAAATTGATCAAATAGGAGGGGCAAACCCAGAACAGGAACACCATGATAGACGGCCTCATACATGCCATTGGTTCCTCCATGGGCTATGAAGACTTTAGTCTTAGGATGTCCCAGGAGATCATTCTGGGGAAGCCATTTCACCAGCTTGGTGTTTCTTCCCAAAGATGAAGGTTTGTCACCATCAAAGCGCCAAATTACTTTCTGAGGGAGCTCAGCAAAAGCAGCAGCAATGGCTTCTGTGATCCCATGAGGCAGAGCTGACACCAGTGTTCCCAGTGACATGACCACCACCCCATGTTCTCCAGAGCTCTGCATGAATTCCTCCAACTCATCAGGCAGAGGTTGGGCCTCCTTGCCCTGGAAGCCCCCTATGTAAACCATATTGGGCATGGTGGGCCGAGGGAAGTCAAAGATAAAATCTCCTCTACAAAGCCAGATATCAGCTGAGAGCTCCAAGGACACCAAGTCAGTCCCAGGAGGGAAGTATTTCTGGAAGACATCTGTGTAGGCTGGGTTAACGACAACGTACAACTCATAAAGATTGTAGAGATAATGCAACATATTCTTTGTCCTCTCTAGAAAATCCATCTGATCATGAAGTTCACTTCCTGATACAGGTGCATAGGAGACAGGAGATGGAGCGATGGATTGATGACTTTCTCCATTATTGATCCAGCGGACATTAAAGACCATTGGAAGCTTGAGATAACCACCCAGAATAACCCCTAAAGGGAAAGCAGGATCTGTCAACATGAGGTCAAACTTCATGTCCTTTAACTTCTTCATTAGCACTTCATCCTCTAAAATTATATTAGACAATCGTGCCAAACTCTTATGGTTGTGTTTTAACATCAATGTAAGCAAATTGTGTTGACAAAATGAGCGTATAAAATTAGGATGGCCACGGCAATCCATGACATCCAGGAGCATTTTCATGAAAATGCTCCTGTCTGCCTCATCGAAGAAAGATGGAATATGAATTGAGGTGTAAATGGAAGAACTATTGGTGATATACCAGCTTTTGGCGGAGTGCAAAACGGTGATTTCGTGACCCCTGGAGTGAAGCTGTTCCAGGATAACCTTCATGTTGATCCAGTGGCTGCCATCAACAGGCAACACCAGGATCTTACTGCCTTTACAGTAAGAGGATCTGAGCACCAGACAGCAGAGGACTGCCAGGAATACAGAGACCGCCTTGGACATTTTCTGCAAAGGAAAAACAAAAAGGTTTTTTTATGCCAAGCAGATGAACTTTTAAAAGAGGGGATAACGTATCAAATTTCTTTACTTCAGATACAAATGGTAAGAACAATCATAAAACCCTCCCACGGTGTTATCAGGACGCCCAGAAGGAGTGCGGCTGATGTCACCGTCAGACAATGGTTAAGTGTCGTCCCATCAGTCAATCAGTTCCCGAAACGACACACAAAGAAAAACCTTGTAAAAGTGTATTCGGGGGTCAAACCTTGCTGGACTGCACACATAATGAAAAGCTCATGGGTCCAGTGGACCATGTCTCCTAAGACTGCAGGAGGGTTAAAAGCCAACCATTTTATCTAAGACAGAGTACACTAAACCATTTGTGTTTTAAAATTCAAGAGTTTCCACTCGATATTTTCTTCCCTCTTCTAAAAGAATTTACTTGGAATCGACGAAGGCAAGGTATTTGTCAAGCTTTTTCTCTTTTATCTGACAAGTTTAACGATGGTTTTTATACTCAATTACATTTGGTCTCATTAGACCAAAGGATATGACTCCAAAAAATAAGGTGTCTGCCCCATTTTGCAAACTGCAGTATGGCTTTTTATGTTGCATTTAGAGTAATTGCCTCTGTTATGTTAAAATTTGATGAAGTATCAATTATGCATTTATCATCATGTAAAAAATGCAGAATCCAAACATATTTAGTTCGCTCAGATCATCTCGGGAAGCAGTTAGAAAATGAACAATATGGAGTTGTTTTTGCATAATAATGTAAACTGAAAAATCAAACCTGAATCTAGATGAATCCTATTCCAGATGTTTGCCTTGAGCTGTTCATTGTCAGGAAGCGGGATTGTATTTGACACTCGCCTCACATTTCACAGCGAGTCTGAGCTTGTAGGACAAAGTCCAGTATGTGTACTAAAGGCAAGTTACAAAGTTTTATTGCTTGTCCTGAAAGGCTGTTTGGTATAATTATGTAGCATATCTGTATCTGTTTAGTCAATAGCTGGGCTGCGGAAAGTGTGGTTACATTTCCTTTTTTTCACACTATCTCTAAAAGACCAAATCTGAGTTTTATTTTACCTAACAAAATTAAGGTGAGTCAACATCCCTTTTTCCTTGACATGTCCTCTTCGTAAGAACAAAATGTTTGATCCAGTCGGGAGTCAGAGAATGACAGCAAGACAATAAGTAGAGAAACTGCAAAGATTGATTTATTGTGACACAGGCAAAAAAAAATTCAGGTTGCTTTTCAGCATGTAGGTCTTGCATTTAAATCTCAGCCATCAACATAACTTTTTTTGTTTCCCTGTATGATTGTATACAATTGTGCAGGAGACTCATATTGAACAGTATTTAACTTTCCATTGTTTTGGGACTATCCAGAATAAAATCAGTAGAATTGTACAACCATTTTCAGTTGGGAAAACCACAGGCCAATCACGTATTAGTACGAAGTAAAAACGTGCAACAGCAGAACCTTTTTCAGGACGATGTGCAATGAACACAGATCTCAAGAATACAAGACAGTTTTCCTAGGCCTTGCTACTCTTACAAGATCTTTATACCCTCTTTTCGCAACTCAGATTACATAAACATTTTTGAACCTGTACTTCTCTGAGCAAAGAAGCAAATTACTAAGTCTCACTGGAGGGCAAGACAGTCGTTCTCAATTATACTCTCAAAGTTATGTGGGTGAAAGAATTGCCACTCTCAAATAAGGTTTAAAGCCAACATCTTTTATAAGTTGTGTACAGAAAATGTCATACAAGTTGTAGAGGAGCGATCAACTACACAGAGAAATAACTTTTGATAAAAGTAACCCCCCTTAATATAAAAAGTCAAATATCCCTGAAAGTGTGATGTTTTTCCAGTGGCTTTTTCCTATCATCTTTCCTTGACAGGCCTCCTTCATAAACATTAATACTACCATCTTCTAATGTTAGTATTAATGTTGTATTTTACTGAGAAACAGGTCTGTTGCAAAATCCCTTTTTTTCTAAATTCAATATGTCCAGAAATAACATTTTAATGTAAGATAGTTAACAATTGTATGGTATTAACATTGAATATGAGGCAGAAATGTTGGTATATTGCACAGCTTGTTGTTTTTGGTTAAGCTACAGGGAGGACACTGTAGCAAAGCTGTCTATTTATTAAAACGGAAGTAATTTTTAAATAAATTACTCTGGTTTGATCTTCTTGCTGGACCTCTTACAGCAGAGTAACCTACAGACAAACATGAAACCCCAGATGGAGCTCCCAGTTACAGCCAATACAAAGACTGCTACATCTAGGCAGTAGTAGGAATACCAAGGCAGGCTGAAACCTGCGGACTGCAGGTGGGCGGCTCCTTTGTTCTTGATGACGTACTCTATCCAGAAGATGGCTGTGTCCATTGGAGACATTGGTCGGTCACGGTGTAGCTGAGAGAGACGTTGGCTGTTTTCACGGTAAGATGGATTCTCCAAGATGTCCTTTAGAGCTTCCAGGAAATTTTCTTTGGTCAGTGATCGGACCTCCACCACCCTAGCTGCTCCACGAACTTTCAGTCGGAGTAAGTTGTCAAATTGATCAAATAGGAGGGGCAAACCCAGAACAGGAACACCATGATAGACGGCCTCATACATGCCATTGGTTCCTCCATGGGCTATGAAGACTTTAGTCTTAGGATGTCCCAGGAGATCATTCTGGGGAAGCCATTTCACCAGCTTGGTGTTTCTTCCCAAAGATGAAGGCTTGTCACCATCAAAACGCCAAATCACTTTCTGAGGGAGCTCAGCAAAAGCAGCAGCAATGGCTTCTGTGATCTCAGGGGGCAGAACTGACACAAATGTCCCTACAGACATGACCACCACCCCGTGTTCTCCAGAGCTCTGCACGAATGCCTCCAACTCATCAGGTAAAGGTTGGGCCTCCTTGCACTGGAAGCCCCCTATGTAAACCATATTGGGCATGGTGGGCCGAGGGAAGTCAAAGATAAAATCTCCTCTACAAAGCCAAATATCAGCTGAGAGCTCCAAAGACACCAAGTCAGTCCCAGGAGGGAAGTATTTCTGGAAGAGATCTGCGTATGCTGGGTTAACGACAACGTACAACTCATAAAGGCTGTAGAGATAATGCAACATATTCTTTGTCCTCTCTAGAAAATCCATCTGATCATGAAGTTCACTTCCTGATATAGGGACATAGGAGACAGGAGATGGAGCTATGGATTGATGACTCTCTCCATTATTAATCCAGCGGACATTACAAACCATTGGCAGCTTGAGGTAACCACCAAGAATAACCCCCATAGGAAACGCAGGGTCTGTCAACATGAGGTCAAACTTGGTATCCTTGAGTGTCTTCATTAGTGTTTCATCCTCAAAAATATTATTAGTCATTATAGACGTGATCTTATGCATGTCTTTTAACAGCATTGTAATCAATTTGTGTTGACAAAATGAGCGTATAAAAGTAGGATGACCACGGCAGTCCATGACATCCTGCATCATTTTCATGTAAAAGTTCCTGTCCATCTCATCGAGTACTGTTGGAATATGAATTGAGGTGTAAATGGAAGAGCTATTGGTGATGTACCAGCTTTTGGCGGAGTGCAAAACGGTGATTTCGTGACCCCTGGAGTGAAGCTGTTCCAGGATAACCTTCATGTTGATCCAGTGGCTGCCGTCAACAGGCAACACCAGGATCTTACTGCCTTTACAGTAAGAGGATCTGAGCACCAGACAGCAGAGGACTGCCAGGAATACAGAGACCGCCTTGGACATTTTCTGCAAAGGAAAAACAAAACGATTTTTTTTATCACGCAGATGAATTTTGGAAAAGGGTATGACTTATCATGTTTATTTATTTCAGACTGAAAAGGTAAGTTTGACGCTCAAGAGGAACGCGGCTGATGTCACAGTCAGACAGTGGGGAAGTGGGAGGATTTTCCCATCAGACCGACAGTTTGCGAAATGACCCACAAAGAAAACCCTTTGCTGTATCAGTATGACCCCTCCAGATCCCTCACAGGGTAAAATGCTTACAGGGTCCAATGATATGGTCTTTTAAGTCCCCCAAAGGGTTAAAAAAACAACATTTTAAGTGTCTGAAGAGTTTACTAAACTTTTCATGTTTTAAATTCTAGGAATTTCCAGGAGAAATTTTCCTCTTTCTTCTGGAAAAATGTATTTTGGATCAATGAAGGCCAGATATTTAGCAAGCTCTTTTTTTCTGACAAGTTTAGCAATGGTTTTTATACTCAATTACATTTGGTCTCATCAGTACAAAGAATATCACTCCAAAAATTAGGGATTGCATTTACATTTGCAAACTGCAATATGGCTTCTTATCTTACTTTTAGAGTAATGGTCTTTGTTACACTCCAAATACGATGAAGTACTGAATACTTATTAACATAAATGTAAAAGAAAATGGCAGAAGACAAATGTATTTAATCCACTCAGATCAACTTAAAAAGCAGTTAGAAAATGAACAAAATGAAATATGTTTTTCATAATAACGTAAACTGAAAAATCAAACCTGAATTTTTATTAATCCTATTCCAGATGTTTGCCTTGAGCTGTCCATCGTCAGGAAGCGGGATTGTATTTTATACTGGTCTCACGTCTCAGTCAGCAAGCCTGAGCATGTGGGACAAAGTCCAATACATGTACTAAAGGTAAGTTACAAAACATTTGTGCTTGTGCTGAAAGGCTGCTGGTTTTACTTACGTTGCATATCTGTATGGGTTTAGTCGATAGTTTGTGGGTGTTTTCTTTTTCATATTATCTCTTAAATACCCAACAAATGTCATTTTTATTTTGTCTAACATAATTTAGGGGATCTAATATCCCTTTTTCCTGGACATGTCGTTTTTTATAATCAGAAAACAAGAACTCATTATGTCTGTGTTACGACATAATGAATTCCTCATTAAATCTGACTGATTGCCATGTTCATTACAAAGTGCGTACCGCTGTGCCATAGAACAGCGATGGACACAAAAAAGCTCAAAGGTTATGCTTAAATGCTGCCTTGTCACCTTATTAATGTCACACAAAATATTTTTAAAGGTTTTGCCTTAAAAAGTCTTGGTCTCATCAGGACTTTTTAAGTCTTGATGAGATTTGCAAAGTCTCATCAAGACTTATAAAGACTTTATGGATTTGAAGACTTTATATGCCTCATCCAGTCATCACCCAGTTAGGTGATGTCTGGGAGCCCAGTCATCACCTGGGCTCCCAAAATTATATAAAGCCATAGTAGTCTTAGTTTATGCCAACTTCGCAAATAAAAAAACTAAGAAGGGAAAAAAATTCCATGTTGTTCAAAAATTTTCAGATAGAAATCATTCCAGTAATTCTGTTTGATCTAAAACAAGAAAAGGTTAATATGATTTTATGTCTGGCAGTGAGACAAACAATCCAAAAAATTTGGATGAATTAAAATAACTGAACAAATTTTCTTTCATCAACTTTATTAATATCTTTGACTTTTCCTTTTGTAGTTGTTTATCTCTACATAAAATCCAAAGGTATTTGGAGTTTAGCAGCAAATATTTTCCAATTTTCTTGGAAAACAAAATAAAAGAAGACTGTATCCATTTTCAGGACTCCATATAAAACATGAGAATTACTAATATGTTTTTCACTCCTCTGTGTTGATAAGCTTCTGATGTGCATGTTTATCTTCAGCTTGTGTGTCTGGTGTACTCCAAATATGATGAAACCTTCATTGTACATTAACAACCATGTAAAAAAAAAAAGAGTAGTCAGAGTCCAAACATATTTAATTCACTCAGATTAAAATAAAAAATGAAAACAATGAATATGAAGTTGTGTTTTCTTCAGGTAAACTGAAAAATCAAACCTGAATCTTGATTAATCCAATTCCAGATGTTTGCCTTGAGCTGCCCGTCGTCAGGAAGCAGGATTGTATTTGACACTCAGCTCACGTTTCAACCAGCAAGTCTGAGCTTGTGGGTCAAAGTGCAATATGTGTACAAAAGGTAAGCTACAAAGATTTTATTGCTTGTGCTGACATGGTGTTTGTTTTAATTACAGAGCGTACCTGTATGCATTTACTGACATTTTCACTGCTCTCTGTTCTCATATGTCCGTTTTAAATTGGTGCACACATTTATGGCTATGTATTTGCTGCCAGGAGGCAGGAAAGGAGGCTTGATCTCCACAGAGGAGTAACAAAATTACTGAATACAGAAGGGACAGTATTTCATGCTGTAATTTGAATTAATTTATGTTCCTGTGATAGATGAGAACAAGAAAGGCCTTTAGGATGGCTCTTGAAGAATCAAATAATATGGGTGAAAGAATCGTCACGCTCAAAAAAAGTATTAAATTCAACATCTTTAATTAGTTGTGGACAGAAAGTCTTCCGCAATACATTTTTTGTAATCAATTAGAATTTAAAATTTCAGATTTGACAAATAAGGATACGGAGAAAACACTTATGTTTGTTTCAGTAACAGATCAGTTGCAAAAGCACTTTAGTTTTCTCAATTCATATGTCCAGAATTAACATTTTAATGTAGTTTAGATTAGTTTTATGGTCTTAACGCAACATTGAATATGAGGAAGAAATGTTGGTATATTGCACAGCTTGTTGTTTTTGCTTCAGCTACAGGCAGAACCCTGTAGCAAAATTGTATATTTATAAAAACTGAAGTAATTTGATGAATTACTCTGGTTTGATCTTCTTGCTGGACCTCTTACAGCAGAGTAGCCTACAGACAAAGATGAAACCCCAGATGGAGGTTCCAGTTACAGCCAGTACAAAGACTGCTACATCTAGGCAGTAGTAGGAATACCAAGGCAGACTGAAACCTGCGGACTGCAGGTGGGCGGCTCCTTTGTTCCTGATGACATACTCTATCCAGAAGATGGCTGTGTCCATTGGAGACATTGGTCGGTCACGGTGTAGCTGAGAGAGACGTTGAATGTTTTCATGGTAAGATGGATTCTCCAAGATGTCCTTTAGAGCCTCCAGGAAATTGTCTTTGGTCAGCGATCGGACCTCCACCATCCTAGCTGCTCCGCGAACTTTCAGTCGGAGTAAGTTGTCAAATTGATCAAATAGGAGGGGCAAACCCAGAACAGGAACACCATGATAGACGGCCTCATACATGCCATTGGTTCCTCCATGGGCTATGAAGACTTTAGTCTTAGGATGTCCCAGGAGATCATTCTGGGGAAGCCATTTCACCAGCTTGGTGTTTTTGCCCAAAGATGAAGGTTTGTCACCAACAAAGCGCCAAATCACTTTCTGAGGGAGCTCAGCAAAAACAGCAGCAATGGCTTCTGTGATCCCATGAGGCAGAGCTGACACCAGTGTTCCCAGTGACATGACCACCACCCCATGTTCCCCAGAGCTCTGCATGAATGCCTCCAACTCATCAGGCAGAGGTTGAGCCTCCTTGCACTGGAAGCCCCCTACATAAACCATATTGGGCATGGTGGGCCGAGGGAACTCAAAGATAAAATCTGCCCTGAAAAGCCAAATATCAGCTGAGAGCTCCAAAGACAAGAAGTCAGTTCCAGGAGGGAAGTATTTCTGGAAGAGATCTGAGTATGCTGGGTTAATGATGAAGTGCTGTTCATAAACACTGTAGAGATAATGCAACATATTCTTTATCCTCTCCTGAAAATCCATTTCATGGTGAAGTTCACTTCCAGATATAGGAACATAGGAGACAGGAGATGGAGCGATAGTTAGATGACCTTCCCCTGTATTCATCCAGCGGACATTATAGACCATTGGAAGCTTTAGGTAACTACCAAGAATCACGCCTAAAGGAAGTGCTGGGTCTGTCAATACTATGTCAAATTTAGTATCCTGTAACCTCTTCATAAGCACAACATCCTCCAAAATTTTACCAGCTGATTTTGCCAGAATCGTATGACCATCTCCTAAGGCAGATGTGAGCAAGTGCTGTTGATAAAATGTGCGTATAAAATTGGGATAGCTCCGTCGATACATGACATCCTGGATCATTGTAATGTAAAAGTCTCTGTCTGCGTCATCCTCCAACATTGGAACATTAATGGAGGTATAAATGGAGGAGTTACTGGGGATGTACCAACTCTTAGCAGAGCGTAGAACTGTGATTTCATGGCCTCTGGAGTGAAGCTCTTCAAGGATTATTTTCATGTTGATCCAGTGGCTGCCATCAACAGGCACCACCAGTATCTTGCTGCCTCCACAGTAAGTGGATGGGAGTAACAAGATGCAGAGAAGTGCCAGGAATACAGAGGCAGTGGTGGACATTTCCTGGGGGTAAAAAAGGCACAAAATTAAATAATTGTTAGCTAACCTTAAAAGTCAAATAGTAGCACATTTTATCTATAGCTCTATTATATTTTAATGATATGTAGAGGTGGATGCACTTCCAATAATATGCTATAGCAGAGCTAATTAATTGTTTAGCTTTGAGCATATTTTCTAACTTTAATAATGTTTAGTGCACTTGCCCCAATTAAAATTTTCCAGATAAATTCTAAAGTGCTAATTTACTTGCTTCAACATAGAACAAGTTGTGTTGTTCTATGTTGAAGTTTGACTGTTAATAATTCGAGTTGTTAGACGCTTATATTCATGCTCTTATTTTGGAGTCTGTCTACACAGCAGTTCTGTTTCCTCTCCTCATGTTGTCTTTTTGCAGACACTTTTAATAAGTGGCAAGTAAACAACAAGTGAACAAATGAGGTAGAAAAATGCTTACATGAACAAACCAAGGTTGTTAGTTAAACAAATAAATAAAAAAAAATCACTTATATTAATTATTTTGACAAGCTTTTGTGTTATATGTTTTTCTATCTTGTATGAAACATCAGAACTATCAAATTACAAGTATTTTATAGAGAACCCCATAAAGCAGGGAAGTTGCAAACAGCTCAAACTGGTAAAACAGCTGTAAACTGAGTAACCAAACTTATCTGTTTATCTCATTTACTTCCACTTGGAACAAGGCTAGGTCACCTGCCTTGAGTCATATAGGTGCATGTTATTACTCTGTAACTCAGATGGATTAGTATGAAGAAAGTGAAAACCTATTTTGTCAATTCTCAGCAGTAAAAACAAAATTTAAGTCAGTTTTTGTTTGAAGACACTTGGTGTATTCTGAAAAGTTTGAATAGAGCAATTAAAAGCAGATTTAGGTGCACCATGGTATAATTTTAGAGCATGTCAATGAGTAGATGTGGTCCTAGTTACCATGACAACAGAAGAAAACCCAAAGGCTTGAAAAAAGTGATCGCTTTGTGATTTAAATTTAAAAGTCGTAGCTTTGTCCTAATTTATTTAGTTAATTTTCTAAACTGCTGTGTGGTGGGCCACAAAAAAATCAAGGTCCGCAAATGGCCCCCGAACCTCACTTTGAACAACCTTGATCTATTTAATGTATTTCTAGTGAATTTAGTTAATACAATAAATTAACTTCTCAAAATTATCCTAATTTATTAACTAAGACTATACAAACACACGTGCCTGTAATGCACCTCCTTTTCATGGGTCATAAGCAGTGCCAAAAACCAGTATGTATGTGTATTTTTTAAAATATTCTGTTTTTTTCTTACATTTGTGTAATTGTTACATTTTTAAAATTTGCTATAAAGAAATACAGCACACAATATACACACCAGTGAATATGGAAAAATAGTACATTTTAAAGCATAATTGATCCATAAGTGATCAGTACTCAGTTTGGTTTTAGTGCTGTTTGTTTATACATATAAAGGGTTTGTTAATTAACTCACCTGACTGTTGTTGCACCCGATTCCCAGAGTGTAATTTGTGCTGCCAGTCCTCGGTGAGCCAGGATAATATTTGATACTTATTTTCAGACAGCTGAGCTTTTGTACAAAGATGACCTCAGTTTGTAATCAAAGTCCAGTTTGTAGATTAAAGGTGAAGTCATCAGAGTTCATGGCACATTTAACATCAAATATTACTCGTGAACATGGTAGTTCAATGGATTTATTCACTAATTTCCTTTTGAGATTTGATAAAGGAGTATTTCTTTGAGTTAGTAGGTGTTGTGTATTTTATTGTTTCATGTTATTTCCCCAGTCAGCCTGTTCAGTTTGTCAGGCTGAATTAATTTGCACACAACTCAGTTTTTACACACCTTGAATGAAACAAAGTCCAGTCTTTGGGTTAAAGGTAAGACACAAGCACTTATCATGAAAATTGCATTGGTTAGCAAAATGATGTGCATGAACTTAGCACAAAAAGTACAGTAGGCAAGTTTATTTGTTTAGCACATTTAAGCAGCAAGACAGTTCAGAGTGCTTTACAGGATGAAAACAAAAACAATACATTGCAGTGGGATAATAAAGGTAAATAAAGAAAAATTGGACTATAGACTAAAATTTATTATTTTTCAGTCAACATTAATCAAAGGCAACTCAGAAAATGTAACTTACACCCCCTCTCCCGGGACACTGTTAGCGGTAGACATGTTCTGAAAAGGAAGAGGGGCCCCAAATCAAATTTTACCCCCAGACCCTATGTAACCTTTGGCCGGCCCTGCTGCAAGGTTATATTTCTGTACTTTTCCAAACCGGTCACTGAATCAAAAGCAAGCTCTTACATCCTTTTTGGTTGCACACAAGAAATGCTTCTGGAACACAACAAAAACCTTCCAAAGAGACGGGAGTGGCAGGGGAAAGAGAGAAGGAGGAAGCAGCAAGGTCATACAGCGGAGGGAAAATAACACGGGCGTTCGTGATTACGGCGACAGATCGAGTCCCAGCTCAGTCATATCAGCGAGCCGCAGCCTTTCCCTCCCCTCGCTCGCTCGCCCTCTGAGGATTTACACAAACCACAACAAGAGTGGGACAAAGGTGATCATAAAAAGGTGGCTGCTGTAAAGGTTTTACGGTTAACTATTAACCCTGAGGAGAAGCTAGCATTAGCATCTGTCATCTTACAGGTACAGGATGCATACTTACTGTAATTTTAGTAATTATTAAAGCTATGGTGATTTTTTTAAGAAATAAAACTTATGCAGAAATTTCAAGTTACTGTGAAGTAAGAATTGTAGTCAGTAAGAAAAGCACTAGTACAAAATAAAAGTAAAAAGTAGCCAAGAAATTACTTAACAGTAAAAAAGTATTTGAACACAACTCAAGTCCTAAGTATTTGATCAAATTATTTAATATTAAAGAATTACATAATCAGATCGATAAAAATTTACATTTATGTGGAACCAAAATGAAAATAATTCATATAGATAACAAAATATGGGCAAAAGAAACATTTTTCTAGATCAATATGGAACTTTAACAAAACCTGCAGGTGTGTGTCTGGTGAATTTTTGGTTAAAACATCTTTTTTCCTTCATTCATTGAAATTATTCACAGTGGAATCCAGTAAATTTACTAAATTAAAGAGCAGCAATACATAATAAAATTACTGTAGTAAAAGTAAAAAGTACAGTTTAGTAAATATACTCCTAAAAGTAAATTTTTTCCAAGTGAAACTGAGTAAATGTAACTAGTGATTTAAATCAGCTTAAAAGAAGCATCTATGAAGAAAATAGTCAGCATGTAGGTGTCATTTACTGTTTGAACGTTAAAAATGTAACTAATAATGACAAAATGTGGTGTAATGTAATCGGTTTTAGTCATGCAGTTCAGTTTTTCAAACAGATGTTTTAAGCGTAGGCCTTTCTTCCCTTTACAGCAGGTACTGGTACTTAATCAACTGTAGGGGTGAGTTTGAATGTGGTGGGAGCTTTAGCACCCTCTGGTGGATGGGAATGGGAATAAACATGCAAAACAAAGTAGAGAAATGGAAAAAGTAGCAGAGTTTGTACTCAAGCAAAAGTCTCAACATGTTTTTAAGACTAAAAATAGTCTTTTTTTAGTGCAAAACATTTTAAATAAGACAAAACTAACTTATGTGTAAATTTTCAGCAAGATATAGCAGCTTGTTTTAAGTCAATAATTCCTTAATATTGATGAAAAAAGGACTGGTTCCATTGGCAGATTGTTTCACTTATAACATGGGGAAAATGTCTTGTTATAAGTGAAATAATCTGCTGTGATAATAAAAATCTCTTAGCAAGTTTTTGAGTTTTTGCAGTGGATCCAGAAATTTTTCTCAAATAAGAGTAGCGATACTTTATAAAAAGAAATTAAAGTAAAAATAAAAGCATAGTGTAGTAAAGCTTATTTTTTTCCAAAACGTTACTAAAACAAATGTAACCAGTTACTACAACTCTCCCACTAAACATACAACATAAACTACTCAGTCTTCCCTTGAAGTTGCATCATTATTTATTCTCCATAGGAACAAATAGTTTTCATAAACAGCATGGATAGTTTGTGCATGTGTAATCCAAAGTTTCACATCAAATCTAGATGCCATAAAATAATCCACAGTCAGAGCAAGCTGACATTTTGCATAAGAAGTAAAAATAGCTGCAGCTCAGAGAAGAAGTGGGAGCTGCTTGTGAAGGCTGCAGCTCTTCCTCCTCTCAACAATGAGTCAGGCTTAAAGGATGAATTTCATCATTAAAAATCATTTTCATGTTTGGATCGAGACATCCATCCAACACCGGGCTGCAGAAAGGATCTAGCCAACACAGAATTTTATCTTTCTTTATTATTATTATTATTATTTACATGTAAAAAATGCTAAATACAAAATATTTTAATGAAATGTTACAGTCTGATTTCTAAGTGGAAATAAATAAATATAGCTCTATTCCCAAGAATTAGAACTCTTTAAAAAAGAGAACATTTAATTTAGTCTAATATATAAGTGCCTCTAAGTCTGTTTTTGTGTAAATATTTCTGGGTTTCTAAAAATAAACCCCCTAAACTCTGGTTAATTAAAGATTAATTTGTCTGCATCATTTTTGATTCATAAAAACTTTATCCTAATTTCTTTAAAGTGCATCACCATGAACTAAATTTGTACCATTTCTGAACTGAGGTCAAAGGCCACACAAAATCATTCTAAGTGCCACTAATGGCCCACGACCCACACTTTGGACACCCCTAATCTGATGCTTTTCTTCTGTTTTTGTTCTGACTTGACTTGAATAAAATCAATTCTGAAAAGAATGTCCAGGTTGTTTTTTTCTTACTTAATATTTGAAATTCTTATTTTTGAAACTTCATGTTGAGTTCACCCCGGTTATATTTATCTGATTTTAAAATGGTTTGATTATCTGAAATATGTGAGACAGAAAAGCAAAAATAGAACAGATTTTCACAGCACTGCATCTAAAAAACACCTTTAGTTTGTTTTAAATCATGTTTTTTTGTGAGGATATGTTTAAAATCTAATCTTTTCCTCAGATAAGGCCCAACAAGTTGAGACTGATCTGCTGATTTGTGACGCCGCCCTCTGCTGGAGAGGCGACGCAACTCCCAAAATACAAAGTTGATAAAATTCCTTCACATCAAACTTTTAATATTAAACCAAGAATAAACTGATAAAACTCTGCACTGCAAAAACTACCTTTTAGTTTCATTGAACTGTTTTATTATGATGTATCTCCAATTTTATGAAATTTACAATTTATTTAATAGGTAAAAATTGTTAAACTTCCTTCTAATCGCCAGTTTCTTCTTCTGTAGGATGTTTTTGTCTTCCAATGAGACATTTTCACACATTTAAAGTCTCATAACGAAGTACTGGAAACTGAAGCACTCGTATACGTTTGTTGCCATGGTGACTACTCAATCAAAGGAAGGTCTGCAAATAAAAACAATCATTACTGTTTTCCTCAAGCGGTTCTTTCCATATTTGCCACACCTTGCACAAAGTTTGACACAGAGCCCAGATATGTGAGCAAATCTCCCTGGAGACACTCAGTTCAGCTCTGAGGCTTTTCCTTCCTCTAATTGTTCAGCATCATGAAACGGATCGGTCCAGCTCCCATATCGCTCTTCACACAGCTGACTCAGACGCCAGGCATGAACTGTGACTTGGTTACATGTTAAATGAAACACACCAGAACCCCCACAAGTCTCTGGCACCATCACTCAAAAAGCTAAATACAGCTTAAGATCATGCTCAGCAGTCAGCGGTATTTGGGGGACCTCAGAAATCTGGATGTAAGATACCTCCAACCCTACCGACATATCGATGTCACGTCGGTATGAGGTGGGGTTTGCTGGTAGGGTTGAGGGTTTGTCTGTAGGGTTGGGGTTTGTTGATAGGGTAGAGGGTCTGTTTGTTAGGTTGGAGGTAGGGTCAAGGGTCTGTTGGTTGGCTTAGGGTAGGGTTGGGGGTTTGTAGGGTTGGGGGTTAGGGTCAGAGGTTTGTTGGTAGGGTTGCTAGTTTGTCAGAAGGGTTGGATGTAGGGTTGAGGGTTTGTAGGGTTGGAGGTAGGACCTGGGATTTGTCAGTAGGGTTGGTAGTTTTTCAGTAGGGTTGAGGGTTTGTAGGGTTGGAGGTAGGGTTGATTGGTTTGTCACCTTCAGCATTTTAGGGACCTCAGAAAACTGGATGGAAGACACCTCTGACCCCACTGACATACCGATGTCATGTCGGTATGTCAGTGGGGAGTCTGTAGGGTTGGACGTAGGATTATTGTGTACATATTAAATCTTGACGGAAACATAACTAATATTTATTTCCAGTTTTTATTAGGAAATATACACAGTTTCAAACGATTGCATATTGAATATTATTAACTTAAAAGGCAAAGAATAGGCCTTATATTCCCAGATATACATGCATATTTGTTCAACCATTACATAAAAATGGTAAACAGAAGTAAATGTGTGGAAGAAAGCAGTATTTTCTACAATAAAGAGAAAAAAAATGTGAATGCATGGCTGATAGTCAAATATTTCCGTATTTTCCATCCTTTGTTCCTTTTCACTCAATGTTCAATCAGATGTTCCTGGAAACACGTGAAAGTCTCTCTTAATCCAATGAAGCGTGGCGACTCTTTGGGCGCCAGCTCTCTCCGATGACGGCCATGACGTCAGCTTCTCGGGTTGTTGATGAGGGAGCGGACCATTAGTTCTGATCAGGCGGCCGCGCTGACAAACACCACTGGGTTTTGTCTCGTCTTGATCTCTCTGGATATCTGACACCAAGTGCAGGGCCCGCAGAAGCTCGCATACACACAGTCGCTGCAAACGCTTCCCTGCGGAGAACAAAATGTAAAAACCACACAGCAGAAAGAGTTTACAAGAGTTCAAGATGTGAGCTGGAACTGGTTTCAGATTATCTGAGGTCAGATAAACACTGCCGCCGTCTCGGGAACACTTTGATTCTTTTCTGTAAATAAACAAATTATTAAAGAGGCTGGATGAGTTCAAGGTCATTATAGTTAACTAAAACTAAGAACATAACGAAAACTGAAACTGAGAGAATATTTCCATTAACTGGGATAAATAGAAACGGTAAATAATTAATGAGTTTATGAAACTAACTAAAACGTACTGAAGTTATAGATTGATATCCATTGTTTTTGTGTTTATTAATCTGTTTATTAGCCTTTTGTACTGATGTGAAATAAATTTTTACGTCAGCTGTCGGCAATTTACGGCATTCCATAATCCACCTGGCGGCAAAGACGCTAGTCCACAAAATGGCGGCAGTAAAGGTTGAGAGGAAAAACCAGGCAGTTTGTTTTTCAACAATAATTGAATACATTTTTTTAATGGTATCTTCTGTTGAATATTGAATACCCAATCAATGCTAATCACAATACTTTGACCTTTCTGAAAAAAACTAAAACTACTATTATAACTAATAAAAACGAAACTGAATTGAAACAATATTTAATAAAAACTAGCAGACACACTCTAAAAACTAAATAAACTAAGTGTATTAGACAAACAAAAAGTCACAGACATGCAATATAATTATAATGAAAAACCTCGATGCCGTATCTCTGGCGGATGGACGCCCGGAGTGCCGTGGCCATGGGCGGGATGAGTCCGAAAGCGTCCAGCAGGGGGAGACAGAGACACTCTCCAGCCTCCTTCGCCGTCTGGCAGGCGAAGCAGGGAAAGCACCAGCAGGCGTAGCAACCTGCAGGAAGGACAGGCGGGTTGATGATGTCGGGGTGAAAGGTCAGGCTGCTGGGTGAACCCAGGAGGTTACAGATGACTTCAGAGATCAGAGACGAGACGCTTCTGTCCTCAGATGAGGACAGATTGATTATCATCTAAAGATGGACGCCCTGATTCCAGATCAGTCTGGAGGAAGCTGAGTCAGCAGACAGTCTGTCTAACAACTCAACCATCAGTTTGTCCGTCCGTCCGTCCATTAATCCATTCTTTGCTCTTTAGGTTTGGAGGTCTCCGTATTTCTCCTCAGACTTTTGATACTTTCAGTTTGACGTCCCAAATTCAACATTTGTATCGATGTGGTTAGAAATCAAAGGAGCTCATTATTTGTCCTCCGTCTTCTCGTAGTTTGACGTTTGATTCTGTATCGTTAGTGACACTTTTATCAGAAACCAAGTTTTGTCAGAGAAAAGAAACTGATAAAATAACTTCTACTTTCTGCTCGGCCAAGTTGACTCTAAGGGACAAAGCCTGATTGGCATCATGTGTTAGCTGCATGCTCCAGCTTTACCATTCTGTTTTAATTCTGGTTTATCTGGTTTATTAAAATCTTCATCTTGTTAAACATGCTGAGCTAGCAGTTACTCTTACTGACTCGTACTCACAGAGAGCGCTGTCCTGGCAGCAGTCACAGATGCCAGAGGACCACTGTCTGGACGCAGAGGTCATGGTGTACGCCCGGGGTTGGGTCGCCTGGACGTCGGCAGACATGTCTTCAGCTCCTGACAAAAGGAAATAAAAAGGAAATAACAGTCCTAAGTTATTTCTAAATACATTTTACTCATGTGTAGGAACATGTTGCAGACTAACTCAATAAATGGCAGACATACTTTATATTCATTTTGTTTATAGAGTAAATAGTTTAGCTTACTTTTTGTTCTGTTGTCTCTTTAATATTTCAGATAACCTAACAAATCAGATTACAAAACATCAGATTAAGTAAAAACCAAAACAGCAGTTTTTTTTTTTTTTAAAGTAGCAACCCAAACCAACCTGGCTTTATTTGAAAACATAATTGTCCTTTGAGGGCAAGTTACAACCCAACACATTTAAAACTGTTTGTGCCAACAACTTTTGTTTCTGAAGGGTTTTTATTACCAAACAAGATGCAGAAGTTCCAAGTATTAATCCAAAACACACAGAAATAATCTAAAGCCTAATCCTGATTCAGAAATTTAAGGTTACTCTCTTTGAGTCTTACCTCACCTGTGGTCCAGAAAGTCTTACACCTGAGAAGAAAACATGACATGTGGCAGAGGAAGCCTCTTAACGACTGGTTTGTCCAGCTGGAGAGAGATCATCAAAATGACAATCCAACGTCAGACAATGAGACAGTCAAAGTATTTTTAACTGTAATCTCAGAGATCTTGTTCTTTTTAAATAGCCACAGCTTTAACCTATTTTACTGTCTTCATGGTTAAAGATGTCTGATAGAGGAAAACAATGTTCTCCACCATCATGGCATCCACAACAGTGATAAAAGCAGGTTATCTGGAGTTACTGTACGTCATTGTGTTCTCACATCAGTGCTGATGTTTTGTTTGTAGTTGTTCAAAAAAAAAAAAGCAGTTTGTACATTTGTGTCTGAAGAGTGCATCAAAATAATCCCACCTAAAGTAGCTTGATACTGAAGCTAAATGTAGTAAAGCTATTAGCCAACATTTAAACTGGCCTTGTTCCAACAATTTTGACTATTTCTGACTTTTTAAAATGCCTTCTAAAAATAACAAAAATAGTGCAATAAGTCAGTTTGCAAAGATCTTTTATGAAACAGTAAATTTAACATGTCATCCTTTCTGAAAAAAATAGAATAAAATAATATATATATATATATATATATATATATATATATATATATATATATATATATATATATATATATATATATATATATATATATATACACAGCAGGGTTTCCCCCAGTGCATTATAAGCCTGGCGGGCCCGTCTGAAAACTCAAGTTTTGCTTTGAAGAAGACGACATTTGAAGAAAGTACCCATGAAGAGAGCGCTGACCAAGGGAACGATTTCTCCAATCTCTCAATAAAACCAACTTCCCCGGCTGGGGTTGCTTGCTCTGTCGATGAGAAAGTTCTCTCAGAAACAACAGATATTGTAAAGAACCAAGTCCGCAAAAATGAAGAAAGTGACATTGACAATTTTTGTACGTTTTCCAACGCTTCAAAAAATGGTTGGATTAACGCCAGTTTTCAAGGCATACTGAACTTGAATTTTACCAGAAAGTGCCTTTCTCAGAATCCCCAGAAGTTTTTTGAATCGTCATCAGCCACACCGTTATGTGCCAGTCTCATCTCTACAGCCGTTCACAATCTGGGAAAATATTTTTCCCCACTGGAAATGTCCCGAGTTCAGGTGGAACTGAGAGAAAGTGAACTGTCGTCTGACTTGGGTAAAGACTATCAAACTTCAAACTTACTGGAAGCTATTTTAGACTGGCTAAATTCAAGCGACAGAAACATGGATATGCTGATGAACAGTGAGAAGACCTGCGTAAAGTGTAAGGGAGATTTCCTAGACCTCTTGAACAGCAGTCCCCTTGTTATTCTGCCTGCACTTCCTTTCAGCAACATCGCCTCTCTGTTTAAGTTTTGGATGGATAACAGTAGGGAAACTCACTGTTCAAACTGCAAGTCAGTCTTTAAAAGGAAACACTTCCTAAGTAACAATGAAGCGATAGTCTTGTTCCTGCGACAGTCGGCCAGGTCTTGGAGTCCAACAGTGATTCCAAATGCAACGCTTGACGTGCCCGGACAAAGTGGAAATCAGCTGTACCATCTTTCCTCCATCATCTGTTGTGATTCGGAGCTGACCCAGTTCTACACCTACCTGATCCGTGGACAAAGATATTCAAGGCTGATGACGACGGTGTTAGGCCTGCATGTGGCCACGGCAAGGAAGACATTCATGAAAGGGGATTTGTTTACATTTATGAGAAGTAAACACCAAATGTGACGTCCTACCCTGCTCTCCCTCTCCAAAGCAGCCAGGCAGTTTTTCTACGGGAGCCAGAATCGTTAAAAGTTCTTGCTGAAAACACTGGATGGTACCGGCTATTTACTGAACACAACACAACAAAGTTTTTGTACCAGTAGCTATAAGATATTTGAAGTTTTGCGTCTTGTTCGTGGTACAGCTCTTCCACATATGGCTAAAAACAGTAGGAGCAAGCGGTACCGGAAACCATCTATGTGGCGCAAAGTTAAACGGAAGTACGTCACCACTACCTGTGGCATATCTGCTGTTATTAAAGAGAGTTTAAAAATGTGACTCATCTGTGCGTAGCAGCTAGCTGCCTTGTCCCGGAGCGCTAACGTACAACAAAAAGTAATTTTGTAGCAGCTATGTGTTTAACTTCAAACATTTAAGGACATAAACTAACAAATAACTAGTTTGGAAGATTTTTTTTTTGTCCCATCAAAACCCGATAGTAAACATGCTCATAATTTTTGAAGCACCTGAAGTTTGTGCGACTTTTAAACTGTTATTTTTATAACTTGCCAGCTAGCTTAGCATCAGTGTCTAACTGGGACAGAAATATCTGAACATTTAGCTTCAGTTTGTTAGTTTTATTTATGCTTCTCCGCTAACCATATTTTAAGTAAAATCCTTTAGGTAGTGACCAAAATAAAACACTTTAGATCCGAGTTGAACTGCTAGAGACTTCCGCCAGCACCAGGGGGCGCCATAACAGCCCTGCTACACAAAGAACACAATATGGAGAAACGTGTTTGAGCAAAACATGAACTTCCAGAACAACTCATGGTTTTTGTTCCACACAACAACTGATCTCTAAACTCCAACTGAGTTTGACACAAAAACTAGTTTGTTCAAAGAGTTTTCCGCCGACGCGATTATATTTATTTACATTGTTATGAGAAACTAGGGTAAAATCTTAAAATTCAATTTCTATCATTGTTTCAGGTGCTTACAAAAAACATTTAGCCTCTTTTTCTGCATTATTTGTATAAATCAAGGTTTTTATTACAGCTTCAAGATATTGTGCAAACTGAAATTGAGACAAAAAAAATTATTAAGCAAACAAAGATTTGAAGCATATTCCTGAAATAAAAACAGTTTCTGTGAGTTTTCAGCGCAGAACAATTTCCTAAAGAATAAATTTAACACAAATAACTGATTCGGTATTTCAAGCAACAAAGTGAACAATTTTAAAAACAAAAATAGTTCTACATATTTATTTGTAGACTACTTACGCAACATATTCACAAGTAATATTTATTAGAGACACTTTGACCAAAGAAAACATTTTTTTTTGCTATAAAGAATCCAAACAGTATAGAAAAAACAGAAAGACTTTAAATAAAGTTTAAATAGTTTGAACAAACTGGACTTTTGTCTGTTATGTCCCTGCAGGCCAAATGAAGTGTGATTAAATCCTGACTTCCTGCCATCAGGGAAAGAAAGTTTCCCCGAGGCGTCTAGACCAAGTGCGCCCCCTGCAGGGAGGTCAGAGCAGTGTATCTGACTGTGGAGGAGGCCGGAGGAGAGGAGGCGGCGTGGGATGCTGCTCTTCTTTTCAGCTCCCTGGAGATCTGAAGCCAAGATAGCGTGTAGCAGCAGCATCCGTACAGGCAGTCGCTCCACACGCTTCCCTGCTCACAGAGAGAGAGAGAGAGAGAGAGAGAGAGAGAGAGAGAGAGAGAGAAAGAGAGAGAGAGCTGAACATCAGTGGGAGGCCCAGGCAGAAAGGTGAACATTTACATTTAGGTGCAGAAGACACATTTTTCTTGTTTTATAAAGCAGCAGAACCACCGTTCACTTCTGCTAGTTACCTGAAAACGAGCTTTTGTTGCCCCTCAACAACAATATTTTACTATTAAAGGGGATCTATTATGCAAAATTAGTCTCAACTGCTTGGAAAAAACATCCAGCTGTTTTAATGGTAATAATTTATAATGTTTTGTTTGAGCCGTTTCAAAAACCTTCTGATTGGTGAGTCACATTCCGTTACCTAGCAACCCCAGCCAAGCCTAGCCCGTTACCTAGCAACCCAAGCAGAGTTCCAGAATGTTTGGTCAGCTAGTTTAACTGGTGGTGTACAATGGCTGCTGGAAAGACAAGTGTTTTATTGTTTACTTTACCACGCAGAAAACACTTGCTGAATTCTCAGGAGGCTCTACTGATGCTTTTCAAACATGTACAGTAGTTGCGCATCTGTTTGCAGCCATTTTAATGTGCACCACCAGTCCTGTTACTAAACACCACCAGTCCTGTTACTAAACACCACCAGTCCTGTTACTAAACACCACCAGTCCTGCTACTAAACACCACCAGTCCTGCTATTAAACACCACCAGTCCTGTTACTAAACACCACCAGTCCTGTTACTAAACACCACCAGTCCTGCTATTAAACACCACCAGTCCTGTTACTAAACACCACCAGTCCTGTTACTAAACACCACCAGTCCTGTTACTAAACACCACCAGTCCTGCTATTAAACACCACCAGTCCTGTTACTAAACACCACCAGTCCTGTTACTAAACACCACCAGTCCTGTTACTAAACACCACCAGTCCTGTTATTAAACACCACCAGTCCTGTTATTAAACACCACCAGTCCTGTTATTAAACACCACCAGTCCTGTTATTAAACACCACCAGTCCTGTTATTAAACACCACCAGTCCTGTTATTAAACACCACCAGTCCTGTTATTAAACACCACCAGTCCTGTTATTAAACACCACCAGTCCTGTTATTAAACACCACCAGTCCTGTTATTAAACACCACCAGTCCTGTTATTAAACACCACCTGTCCTGTCATTAACAGTACAAGTTGTGCTAAAATCTCTTCTATGGTATTTTAATGTCTGCAGGTTCAGATGAACACAGATCTGATCTGCAGGAATCACCGTACCTAAACATCGTAAAACACTGTAAAACATAGGCTACGTTTACTTTGCCTAATGATACAGACGGGTGTGATTATATATTAGATTGTTGGATATTATGGATAATACTATGCGATGTTGTTACTCAGCTTGGTACTTTAAGTTATGTTCTTGAAATGTGTGTTAAAATATCGTTCTATGTGTCTCTTTAAATTTGAGCAACTGAATGGATGGATGGATGGTTGGATGGATGGATGGAAGGATGGAAGGATGGTTGGACGTACTGTGGTAAAAGTGTTTTAAATTGATCTAAATTTTGGATGAAGCTGAATCTTTTCTTTCTTTCTCTCCTTCATGATCGTCTCTCTCCACCTGCTGAGCCTCTTTTAGTCACTTCTCACCTCCACCATGACACGTCTTCTCCTCCGTCTCCTCCTCCCCATGTCTACCCGTCTCCTGTGGACACGCTAGTCCACAATAAAGACGTCCACAGAATGTGACAAACTCCCAGCGTTATGTAAAAGCGTCGACCCTCGCTGTGATTTCATGTGGGAGGTGACATGAACACCCAGAATACTTTCACCGCCCACTAACACAGCAACAGGTCCAGTGATTTAAAGACAACTGCTTCATTTTGTCTAAAAAAATGAAGAAAATAAGGCGGCCATATTGGATCAATGACCACCGAAGGATCTCATCTTGATATCAGCCTCCATTTCTGTTCATTCAAAACATCAGAAAGCCCAATTTGTTGACATCAAATTAGCTACAAAGCTAAATTATCAATAATTTAACATTTAAATGACCAAATTATAAAGTTGAGTGGAAGTTTGAGTCATTTAAGGACCAAAATGACAATAATTCATTTGTGTATGGTGAATTTTTGTGTAAAACAGTTTTGTTTTTCATTCAGTGGGTAGAAAATCCACAAATATTTGGTAAAAAGTTACTCAAGTACTGAGTAAATTATCTAATTATTAATTACTTAATATTTTAAAAAATACATCACCAAACGGCCCAGAATATGAAGTTAAATTGAAATTTTGGTATTTTAAAGAAAGAAATAACATTAATTCATATAAGTAACAAAAAAATAACAAAATCAGGCTAAATTAAATGTTTCTAAATCAGTTTTTGTTTTATAAACTTATGAAATTTTAGCAGAAAATGCAGGTCTGTGTCTGGTGAACGTTTGGTTAAAACATGTTTGTTTTTCATTCAGTGGGAAGAAAATCCATAAATTTAACTCAAATAAGAATAGCGATACTTAAAAAATACTCCTAAAAGTACACAAAAATAAATATAACTGAGTAAATGAAACATCCAGCTCTGGATGTTCTGAATACCGGAGCTAAATGAACCTCTACTTTTATGTGATAATGTTGATCAAAAACAAGCAACGATATAAATCTGTTGCTTTGTTCACAGGATCCGTGCCGTGATGGCTTTTTGCTTTTCTCCTCTGGTGGGAAATCTGCTGCTTTACAAAACAAACAACCTACAGGTTTGGACCCGTTTTCAGAAGAAGTCCTGGCATCGCTCTGCAGCAAGCGTCAGCCCACTCCGCCCTCAGAGGAGCCAACATTTCCAGCCTCCTTCTCTCGTGGCAGCGCTCCAGCCTCCGCCTGGCCTGCAAACACTTTCAGCCTTATCTGTCCTCCTCACTTTCCCAGAAAATAAAAACAAGAAAATGCCTCGCTGCGCTTCTGCAGCGCCATTGACGAGCTTTTTGCTATTTGCATGTCAAGCATCTGCATGGAGAGCTGATGGCTATCATCTCTGGTCACGCATTACGGCAGGCCGTTTTGACATAAAATCAGTGTTACATGATTCCAGATATCTGGAATTAGTTATTTATGACTAGACATGCTAAGATATCTCTAATTAAATTATACTGGTAGAAAGTTGGATGGAGCGTAAAGTCAGTTTCGTCTGACTATAATTGCTACTCTTACTTGATAAACTCTCTGCATTCTCGGCTGTCAAACTTTCATTTTGGACCAAAACCATGAAAGTTCTTAAAGGTCCGGTTGTGTTGATAAAACCGTTTAAGCTTTTAAAATATCAATAAACAGCTGTTTGTTTCAGCGTTCAATAAGTGTTTCTTAAAATTAAATAATACTGAACATCTTTTCACACAGATCAGTCCATCCTGGATTTAATGATCACAGATTTTGTGGTGCTAATTTAAAAATATTTTATGATATTTGCACTTTACATGTTTTTCCCAAAATATCTGAGTTTTTTCTAGGAAATTTTCAACTTTGAAATGTTCAAGTTTTTCTTGAAATTTTTCTGAGTTTTTTGGCAGAAATCTATTCCTTTTGCTTTTCTGTTTATAATATCCCTAATTCGCTGTCGGAGATGTCAGCCTATAAAAATGTAAATTGCTGTAAAATGTGTTTTTATGTGAGTTGCGGTACCTTTATGCCGTAGCGTTCCCTGACCGAAGCCCTCATGGCCAGAGAGGCCGGAGGAACGCAGCTGATGCAGTCCAGCAGAGGCAGGCAGGGCCAGGCGCCGACCGCGTTCGTTACCTTACAGGTAAACAGCGGGAGGCAACAGCAGGCCAAGCAGCCTGCACACACACACACACACACCCACACACACACACACACACACGCACACACACGCACACACACACACACACACACACACTGCTGAGTCTCCTCACACATCCCAACAATCCCACTGGTGTTATGTTGTTCACTCACAGTCTCCGATGTCTTTGTAGCACTCACACAGTCCGGTGCTCCAGGCTCCGGCCTCTTTGACCCGGTTCTGTGGCTGCACACTCACCACATATCTGGACATGGTGCAGCTGCTCTACCACAGAAATATACATAAAATATAACATTCAGATGAAAGACTTGATAGATTGAAATGATGTTGCATTATACCAAATGCTATTTATGGTACCTACTCATTGTTTTCCCAGAGCAACCAGTGATCTAAACACCGAGCACAACAGCCATTAAAGGGGCTGAATTATGTAAAATTGGCTTTATTTAACTTTACGTCATGTTTTAATGTTAATCCTTCTTAAAAACAAACCTGGAGTTTTACTCTGATTCTTTCATGCATGTTTTAGAAATCATTTGATGTCCATTCAGCTGTACAAAACGCCTGGTTGTACTTAGCCCCGCCTTCTAGACGTAGCTCCTCCTCAGAGCTTCTGCATTACAGAGATCCTTCAGACTAGCCAGCATCAATTAGCAAACACCTGGTGGGACTGTTTATCAGCTGACCTCACTATGGGAGATACTTCTCAGTGAAACGCTGGGAAAAACATTAAAGGGTTAATAGAGGAGCCATGTTGGGATCACTTCCTGAAGGCGGAGCTTAGGAAAGAGCAGGACCGTCTTAAAGAGACAGAAGCCAAATTTCAAGGTTTTAAATTATGAAGTAAATTTTCTTTAAGTCATATTTGATGTAAATGACATTTTTATAACAACTGAAGGTAACACATTTTGTTGTAAAATAGCACTATGTGGCTGAAAAACACATAATACTGCCCCTTTAAATAAATTAGACTAAAGTTAAACATTTTTAGAGTGAACTTTTGTGTATTTTAACTTTCCAAACCTTTTGTGGTGTTTTTAAAGAAACAAATCAGGAATTTGCATCACACATTAACTTGTATTGGTGGTCTTTTCAATAAGACTACATAATGTGAAATGGTTCAATTAAAGGAGAAATTGTATATTTGGCATTATAGCTAAAAAGAAAACAGGAAGTAAGCAGAATATATTTGAATTAGCAAGTTTTATCCAAGTAACCCATTAAGACCAATAAACATTAATTCCAGTTACAGAGAAATCAAAAGTAGAAAATGTAAATGTTGGATTTTATGCTAATTCTGATTAGTATTTTTTTTCCATCATAAGTTACATTTTAGTTCCGGTTTTTAGCCACAAATCAAAATGAAAGGACAGAAAGAGTCCAAGCATGTGGGTCCAGGTCAAACTGGTGTTCTCTCAGAAATGATTCACGTCCCAGTTCTCCAAACAGAAACTGAAAATATAAAACCAACATTTTAATATCTTAAACTTGGACTTACCCGTTTTAAGAGCTGGAATGTCCTGAAATCCAACAGGGAGCAGTTTTATTCTGGTTTATAAACGACTGTCTGTTGTTTCTGTCCTCCGTCTTTCTCTGTGTTTTGGTATAAATACGAAACAGTCAGACGGTAAACACGGCGCCACGTTCCCACAACTGTTAACTAACCATGTGAAATATTCAAGGAACTGCTTACTTCAGAATAGAGAATATTTTAAATAATTAACAGGGAAATTACTATTTTAGTCACACTGGTCTAGTTTCTAATGTAAATATCTTAGTACACTTGAAATAAGACAAATTAATTTACAAGTAGCTTTTTAACAAGATATAGCAGCTTGTTTCAAGTAAATACTTATTTAACTTTATTTATTATTGACTTAAACAAGCTCCAATATTTTGCTGAAAAGTTGCTTGTAAGTTAATTTTGTCATATTTAAAGTGTACTAAGATACTGCATAAGAAACAAGACAAAAATACTTGGTAAGATTTTGTGTTTTTACAGTTGGAAAACCATCAAAGTATAAGATCTGTCACAACGACATCAACTGAACTCTGAATTACATTTTCACAGTTGTATTTTCACATAAACAACACATCGCAGCCTGGACATATCTGATCTCTCGTTGTTCTTTTAAACGCAAGCGTAGCAGCTATCAGAGGAAAGACGCAGTCAGGGAAATCTCACCCGTATTCAGCTGACCCAAAATATAAGGACTGGAACTGACACAAAGGATTGTGCAGTAGATTTGCAGAGGTGACATCCATGACACAGCAGAGATAAGCATGGTTCACATGTCCTCTCAAATAGAGGCACTGATTACTTAAACCAAACTGTCAAAGGCAGAAAGTAGCAGAAAATAATGCGGACTGATTTTACATGCCATGCGAAAAACAGGGAAACCGTTTTGAAGCAAATATGTCTGATCTGCCTATTTTATAAACAAAACGTTGCTACATAGCTTAGCTATACTCATGAAATGACCCCACTCTCACTAGTGAAGCATAAATTGTTATCTAGAGAATGATAACAGCTGGTTTATCTTCATACAAATCCATTATTTTAGATTGTTAGCATCCTTTTTACTCCTTATAGACAATAACCAGTTAGCTTTAAATCAGCTGTTGAATGGATTTTGATAGCTAAGTCTAGGTTCTCTGTTAAAGAGTTAAAGTCTTTATCTTAAGCTAAGCTAACACTTATCTTAACTAATGTAAGTGTGGTAAAATTATACACTTATCAGTTAAAGTCTTTATGTCAAGCTAAGCTAATACTTATTTTAACTAATGTATGTGTTGTAAAATGATACATTTGTGGCTAGTAAAAGTCTTTATGCTAAGGTAAGCTAACATTTATTGTTTTTACAAATATGTGTGGTAAAATGATACCACATTTATTAGCTAGCAAAAGTTTTTAAGCTAGGCTAACATTTGCTATTTTACCAAATTCTTTTCAACAAAATGGGAAAAACTTATATCAGTTTATTTGGGAATTGTTGAAAATAATGTTGTTTTTCTGGTTCATATCTAATGTTATATATAGAAGCAGACTGATGTAAAAGTGGCGGGAAAAAAATATCAGCTGCTGGAGATATTACTGTTAGCATTATTAGCCACTACAGCTTCAGGGAAACGGCTAGCTTACAAAATGTCATAAAAAATGACAACAAACTGGATGTTGTGTGTTGTGGTTAGTATTGCATCAGATGTTGAGTGAACTTTGTTAGCTTGAACCAGGACTGTTAGGCTAGGCTAAGTTTGTATGCTAAGCTAGGCGAGGCTAATACCATGATGGGTGCTTTCTGATCATTTTTATTTAATTTATCTAAAAACTTGGTGAAGAAACAATATTTTCACTTTGTACCAATAGAAATTGGACAATTCGTTCATTTTTAAATAATATTTCTTTATTTAGCTTACATAAATGTTTATATTCAAACTATAGACTAAAAAAGTAAAAGGCACTCATTTTGTCTCTGTAAAATGTTTTTATTAATAATAATATAAAAATAAGACAGATAAAACAATTAGCAGAGTCAGAATTAAGAATAAATTTGTATTTAAAAGGTAAATTTACAAATGTATTATTTAATGAAGTACAAGTATCATAAAAGTATTTACAAAAACGAGCAAAAACAAACTGAAAACAGTTAAAGCATTGAAAAAGTCTTAAAAGGATGTCTTTTTTCTTTTACAATCATTGCATTTTTGAAAAAAACTGTTGTCTACTTTAAGAGAAAATCCTTAATTTGCTCCTACAACTTACAGCTTTTAATACAAATTGATTCAAATAGTTTTAATGTTTTGTTTTCATCGCTCTCACTTCAATCCCCCTCATTTACAGAACCGTTGCTTTGGAACAAGGGAAGTCACAGAAACTTTTCATCTCTTGGGTTTCTGCAAAGTTAGAGAAAAAAAAAATTAGACAATATTAAAGAGAGAAAGACAAAACATGTTTGTGCTCCACTTACTATTTTTGTTTGTTTCGCAGCAGAGGCAGAATTTCAGGGCCTGTTTTTTCATGTGATTTGTGGGGATGAGTCGCTTTGGGCATTTCTTTGCTTTGCGAGGATGGACTACATCTGCAACACGCACAATAAAACGAAACCAAAACATAAAATAAAATAAAAAAACAGATGCAACACAATGAAAACTTGCAAAACTGGTCCTAACTCACCTGTGCATCTGCAGTCAATTATGTCACGTTTAGTAAATCCAACAGAATGAAACTCATCACAATGAGCTGCAAAAACAAAAACACATAAAAAATACATGAAATAATTCAGTGCATCTTCAATAAAACAAACAAGAGTTATGAGATGTGCTTTTCCAAATACACAGAACAAAATTTAACATAAGTCAGGATTTTTTACCCGTCCTGTCGGAGAAGCAGTCGATCAGGACGACCAGCAGCAGAGCGGCTCCTACAAGCTTAGCCATGTTTTCTGTTTTCGCTCCAAAGTGACTGAAAGTTTCTGCAGAACCGCACCAACTCAGTCTGTTTTATACCAGAACACATCCGGGTCCGTTTGGTCTCTAAGATCAGTCCTGGCATGTTGGGAGAGGCAGGAGGGGGTCGGGATGTTAATCTCTAATCTCTGCTCTTAATCATTTATAGCGTATTTACCCTTAGATACAGGAGCAGACTGATGAAAATGTGGTGGGAAAAAACTGATAAGCACATAAAAACAATGTGTTTCATTACTAAATACATATATATAAATAGAATAATACCATTAACTATATACTTAAAAATGATCCGAAAGTTTCTACAGTTGTTTGTCTCAGATCGATTCTGGTATGTTGGGAGAGGCAGGAGGAAGTCGGGGCATTAATCTCTAATCTCTGCTTTGAATCGTTTATAAAATTCAACCAAGATCTAAAAGGAAGCATGTAAATTATTTATCATCTGTGCTGTTAATCATTTGGCCAAAGCGCTGGCAGCTACAAACAGAAACTTGCAGATAGAGGTCACTGTAGTATTTCCAATCTTATGCCGTTCCACAGATTGTGTCGGCTCCACAGCATCACAGATCTTCCACCGTACTTCATGGCTGGTATGATGTTGCTTAAAGATGTTTTTGATGATGGCGCTCCATAAAATGTAATGTTTGTTCTCAAATTGGTGACTGTATGATGTTTTTGTGACTTTTTGTTTTTATGTTTTCATGATTTAAAGCATCTTGAACTGCCTTGTTGCTGAAATCTGCTACACAAATAAACTTTGATTTTCCAGAAAGTCATACTTAGTTTTGTGCAAAGCCCTTCTGCAATTTTTGTTTTGTTTTCTGCTGAAAAGCTCAATATTTATCTAATTTAACTACATCATAAAGCTACGACGGAGTATTAGAGCCAAACTCTGACACTAAGTCAAAACCAGAATGTCAAGATTAAAATTGAAATAATGTGAAAATAAAGTCATATTACGAGAATAAAGTCTGTATTATAAGAATACAATTGTAATATGAGAATAAAGTCATAACATTACAAGAAAAAAGTTGTACAAGAATAAAGTCTACGACTATTCTCGTCAATCTTTTACTACATTTTTGTAATTTTGTGACTTTATTTTCTTAGCAAATCCTTAACACTCCATCATATCCTGTTAAAATGTTATTGTAGCAGTTAGCTCCATGTTTACCACTAATAATCATGATTATTATATGATTATGGTTTTTATTTCTGACCTCAAAAGGCCATAGTAATAAATTTCTCTATCAGTGAACTTCAGGGATTTTTGTTGTTGCCATTTCTTGGTTTTAAGATTAACACAAGTTTGTCTTAAGGCCATGATTTCCTGTTTTTAACATTTTGAAGAGTGGTTAAACGAAATTGGTCTGAGTGAAATAAATCTAGAAGATTCTAGAAACACTGAATAATTTAACAAAAGTATAGATTAGATTAAAAATGCTGTTTGTAAAAGGAATCGTTTAGTATTTCAGTAAATGTGTAATTTTTCCCCTCCTACTTAAAGGAAAATATTTTATTTATTTATTTTTTGCATAAGATTATGCAACACCAATTTTTATACATCTTTATTGAAAGTCACATCAGCCAATAAAAGAAACACAAAGTTGATCAAAAAGAGAGAAAACATAAAAAACAGTAACAAATTACCATCTAATTACATAAAACACTTTTACTAAACAAACACTTTAAACCAGCTGCCAGTGTAACATAGTTCTAGTTTAGTAGATTATTTTAGCTTTTATTGTGCTAACTCTCATACTTATTAGATCTATTTTAAGATTTTAATCTACTTTTACTTAAATTTAGTGATTATTCTTCTGATAATTTATAGCTTGTGTAACTATTTCATTTTAAATGTGCTTTAGAAATAAACTTTAACCTTGAATAGTTGGTAAACTGTTTATTACTTTTACTTGCACACATATTTTCCACTGATGTTGTACTTTTACCTTCGGGGAACGTAAAGTAAATGTTTTGAATCACCTAAGCTGGACGTCTCTGCAACAGCTAAGCTAACATTACCAATAATTTCCCACAAACGTTGCATCTTTTGAATCTCTGGGAACCTTAATAATGTTTTAAATGCTGAGAGTCTGCAAAAACTTTCACCAGTTGAACAGAAATAAACCTGAAGTAATTATTATTTTATAGAGGAACGATCCAGAGTCAACCAGCGATCAGGCCTGAAATCTGAACATAGTGATGGACTGAACATTCAGAGACACATAAAGATGGTCGCAAAGTCAGTCTTCTATCACCTGGAGAACATTTCCAGGATTTAAAGACTTTAAAATATTTCTGTTAGTTTATAAATGACCAAATAAATACATTAAAGATCTGCTGCTGTTGTTTCAACCTTCCAGACGTCTCAGGTCTTCTGATTTTATTCCGCTCTGCATCGTCCAGAACCAGAACCAAACATGGAGAAGCAGCATTCAGTTGTTCTGCATCACTGATGCAGAAAAACTCAATCCTGCCGGAACACTGAGTTCCTTTAAATCAAAGCTGAACTCCGTCTGTTCAGAGTTACTTTTGATTAATAATAACTGGAACATCCATTAATTCTAACCTGGGTTTCACCTTTTAATAACTTCTCTTTATTCCGCCACTATAAAGCAAAGTTTCGTTTTTATTTGTTGTTTTTAAACTTTTAACTGCCTTGTTGCTGGTATGAGCTAAACTGACTCAACTTGAATGAGTTTGAGAAATGTTTAGCAGCTCGTCTAATTAATCAGTGGCAGACGGGAAGAAAGGTTACAGTTTTACCATCTTTTCCACCAAACTTTGTAAATTGAACTCGTCTCTGGTCAACAAAAGCCTGTTGTTTGCTAAAATGTTAGCAAAAAAAAAACAACAACATCTGACTAATTCACGCCTTGTAATAGTAACAAATTTCTCACCATTTATCTTGTATATTCAGCTGACTTTAAATTTTCTGATCTATTCACATCGTTATGGTTTCACTCCGGCTGCCGCCCTCATTCATACCACTGCTGAGGCACAAACATTGTACTGAAATACAATAAAAATAGTTAAAGCAAAATGGAAAACATAAAAACAAAACAAAGATGTAAAATCAGAGACTTTGATTAGGCCATTCCGTTCTCCCTCGTTTATAACGGCGTTGAAGGAAAACACGAGAAGCCGCAGTACGCTTTCATGGCGTTGGATCCTGCAGAGGAACAAAACAATCGGCAAATTACTTTTCTTTATAAATTTTGATTCATTTTAAAATAAATTCCAGTGAAAACGTCCGCAGGCAGCTGGACTTACTCTGTCTCGGGTTTCCCTTTATCCTGCAGCAGAGGCAAAGCTTCAGCGTCTGCTTTTCCTCCTGGAGATATTTGCCTGTTTGTGGTTGGTGACATTTTTTAACTTTGAGTAAACCTGAAAGAAATGAAAAGGAACAGGGGTTGATAGTTGTTTTGCTAAACTATCATTTTTCAAAAGAATGTTCCTGCGACCTCTGACCTCTTGAACAACACTGCAACTTTACTCAACATCAGTATCAATTATGTAGGAAAGAACTGGTGAAAATGTGTGCATAAATTGTGATATTTCAAGCTTTTTAATTGATTTCTTCCTTTTATTTTGATAAAATATCTAATCATTTTGGTTGGGAAATAGTAAATGTATCAGTTTTGATACAAGAAAATTAGAAATCCAGATGAAATTTTAAATAAAAAACATCTTTAAACCATTAATTTAAATAAAAAAAACAGCTTTCAAGTATTTCTTGTGTCAGGATTAATGCTTTTAGATGTATTAAAGTAATTAATTATTAATTTTGATTAATTTTACTCACCATTTTCATTTCCTCCAGAAAGTTTAACCTGCTTTTCTTTACAATCAGTGGGTATCAGTGGGTAGGGACACTTTATTATGCCAGGGGAAATCGCTGCAATGGAAAAAACATTTATATCAACACCTGCTCTGAAATCAACAAACATATAATTATAAACATTTCTTTTGATAAAAAACCATGTTAACTCACTTGAGCATCTGCATCTTCGGATTTCACTGGTTGTAAATCCAGCAGAGTGAAATTCGTCACAATAAGCTGTAAAAACATCAATATGTAGTCAAAGTAAAACGTCTTAAACAATGTTTTTAGTGAGATATAGTAGAAAATTAGCATTAGAAGTTGTTTTTTTTCTTTCGGACGTACCCGTTTTGTTGGAAAAGCAATTAGTCAGAGCAACGAGCAGCAGGGTTGATGCTATAATCTTAGCCATCGTCGCTCCAAATGGTTTGAATAAATCTGGAAATCCTGACTTTTATAGCAGCAGAGTTTCCTGGTCCGTTTGGCTGCAGAGTCCTGGATAGGTCGCGACACGTCTGATGAACCTTTATTTTGGGAACAGAATTTATCTCTTCAGTTTGTTTGCTAAATGCGATGAACCTGGAGATAGTGCAAACTCTTGCACAAACATGACTTAGTTCTGATTAACTTCCATCAGTAAACAGGATGAAACGCAGCAAACATGTCCTGCTAATAACATGACATTATCGCCGGAACAAACCTTCACTTTACTGAGCAAAAACAGGAATTTCACCTCACAGGACGCAGAAATAACAGGTGAGAAACTGAACCTACATGGTGATCAAACCCTAACGTGGCTTTCTTTTAAAACGCAAACACATGATCAGGTTTCTATTTTCAGTTTTTCTCTAAATACATCCATTCCTCCACACCATGAGTCACAAACCTGAGGCCTGTGGGGCAAATCCGGCCCGCCATAGCTGTTCTTTGGCCGTCTAGATTCTAGACTAAACACTAAGTGTGCTTAAATATTATGTTATCAATCAAATTAATGGAGTTTTTATCCATTTACTTCCAAATTACATCAATCAGTCCCCCCAGTTTCTTGGGAATAATCATGGAAATTCACACAAAATCAACAAATCCCTGCACTGCTTTTTCACTAATACATAATTGGGAGATTATTGCAGGTTTTTGTCAAAAACCTTCTTACTTGTACTAATCAGCTGCCTCAGCTTTAGTTGATGTCAGATTATAGTCCATGATCTATACAGTGAGTAGTAAAAAAGTCGCATTTACCATCGTAAACAAGCGCTAATATTTCCAAATTAGCACCATCAACACTTTGAATTTCATTGCAAAAAATCACAAACCAATCATAAAACCCTGGAGGGACTGAAAGGATATTCAATAATATTAAAGCTGAATAATTATTTAATATTTTAACAAGTTGTGAATGAGTTTTACCAAAATATTCTGGCACAACCGGCACTTTAAGAACATTTGGCCCAAAACAACAATGATTTCGACAACTAAACTGTGTTATTTTGAACGGATGTTGATGACGTCATGTTTTTCTGCAGGTGCCGCTGCATTTTTTAACAAACTGTTTTAATTCAGTTTTCTGTGAAGCTGCGTCTCTGTTGAGTGGCGCTTCCAGATAACAGACAAATTAAAATGACCTTGCGATGGAAAATTTTAGGTACAACACAAAGTATTCGTCTCCATAAAGACTCCAGTAATATCTACCTTTCATGATAAATTACCACCACTGTTCACGTTAAACTCCACAACTCTGTTACTGTTCGTTCGCTCACTAACACTGCATCCATATAGTTTCTTTTTTCAGACTCAGCGACCTCAGATGACCTTTCTCAGCTCGGTCTGCAGCTTATTGACAGCATCATCCCACTCAGAGGACCGACTTTAAGTTTGTGGACTTGTTTAGAGGCAGAAACGGCAAAACCAACCAACTTCTGCTTCTACTGACAAAAACATTTACATCCATCCATTATTGGATGAACGTCAGATTAAAGTTTGTCTTTTAGTGATTTATTTTTAACTGTTGCATGTTCTAAATGTGGAAGAATCAATGGATATACAAGAGAAACAGCTTTGAAAAACAACAATTGGATGAGCGGGTCTGAATTTATTGTGGCATAATTCTGTTTGGTTGTGGTAGTGAGGTTTCATTTTAGTCAACAAATAAAGACAAATTACTAAATATGGTCTTACAATGTTTGTGTTTTGGTGTCCAAACTTTTTGTCACATGGACCAAAATCATCAAGTCAAAATTACTCACACGCTCAAAAGTATATATTTTTTAAAAACTAAATTCATTAAAAAATGGATTGTTTATAGTTACTAGACTAACTATAAACTGAACTTGTAATATTTGAATTAAAGTGGTCAGATTGTCTTGAAGGAAAAGGTTGTAAATCCTAAAATGTGTGGTTATTTAAAGGGGCAGTATTATATAAATGTAACTTTTTTGAGCTTTACATCATGCTATTGTGTTCTTACCTCATTGAAAACATACCTGGAGGTGCATTTTCTGAGTTTCCGCCTCATAGAGCAGAAACTCCCCCACTCTGCTCCTTCAGACTAGCCAGCAGCAATTAGCAAACACCTGGTGAAACTTATTGTACAAGCTACTTCTCAGTGGAAAACTGATAAAAACATTAAAGGGTTAATAGAGGAGCCATGTTGTGATGACTTCCTGAAGGTGGAGTTTCAGAAAGAGCAGGAGCTTCTTAAAGAGACAGAGACAAAATTTAAAGGTGTTTAACTACAAAGTCAAAGTTCTTTAGTCATATTTGATATTTTTAGCATTTTTATAACAATTGAAGTTAACATAGATACCATTCTGTGCTATAAAATGTAACTCTGGAAAACACAGGCACACAGCACCCATCTCAACCCCACAAGGGCTAAAGTGTTGGTTGGTTGGTTGGTTGGTTGGTTGGTTGGTTGGTTGGTTGGATGGATGGATGGATGGATGGATGGATGGATGGATGGATGGATGGATGGATGGATGGATGGATGGATGGATGGATGGATGGATGGATGGATGGATGGGACAAAATTGGTGAAGGGGTGAATTGACCATCAACAACAAAACAGTTGTCTTTTCCAGCAGCCATTGTACATCGGAACAAATAGAGATAAAACCAACTGTCCGAAAGCGCTGGAGTTTCACTGTGGTTGCTAGGTAACAATCAGGGTTCGACTGAGGCTGCTAGGTAACAACATGGTCTGACTCAGCAAAAGGGACATTTTTGAAACCAAAAAACAAATTGTTACTAACAAACAGCAGGGTGGGTTTTTCTCTGTGCTTAGGATGTTTTTTCAGAAGCAGTAGAAACCCAAATGTAAGTATAAAATTGTGCAAAATATTAATTTTGCATAATTTTTTGAAGTCTTGAACTTGACCCAGAGTTCATCCCTTCCTAGCTCTCTGCTATGTTGCAGCTACTTAGCCTGTCATTAATGCTAATTCTAGTTAGTATAGCACTGATAATGGTGTATAAACAGTTTTCCTGTAAAGTTAAACTGTTTCTCCGCCATTACCACATTTAGTAGCTAGCACATGATTTTGATTGACGGCGCTAAGCCCCTCCTTCTGGCTCTGATTGGTTGCTTTCAGTTGGGAGCGGTTCATTTCTTCAGATGGCAAAAGTAGCTCAGGGAGGGGGTGGAGGAGATTGGCATTTTCACAGATTATTTGTTTCACAATAAACTGTCACAACATGGTGACACATTTAACAAACATGTAAATATATATATTTTTAAATTTAAATTACAAACAGCAGCTTTAATGTTGTATCACAAGACAATTCTGCTTCTGGGTTCATTTCTAACCTCTGTAATCGGTGTTAACGTCTGAAAATGAGGACTAACAAGACTAACAAGATTAACAAGACTAACAAGACTAACGGACCATTGATCAAGTGACAACAAAGAAATTACTCGGGAAGTTTTTCATGACTAGTCAGCTCATTTGCATCTCTGTAAATGAGCTTGTGGTGTTGCGTAAAGTTCACCAACTTGTTGTGCGGTTGACAGTAGAGTCTGTCATTGGCTGGCCTCTGACTCACTCTGTCATTATAAGGAGGCGTAGCAGCGCAAAATCTCCCTTCCACCGGGTAAACTAGTCTGTAATCACAGCTGTCCTCATCGTGTCGACCGCGCTGTGACGTGATTCACGACTCCACGGGAGGAAATCCCCACGGCAGAGAGAGAAAGAGACGGGAGGCCCCTTTAAATCGACGCATTTTCTTCCTCCTTGGTAGGGTGCCAAGTAGCTACGGTAGAGAGGCAGAGAAAAGACTGAGAGCTCCGAACAACAACAACAACAACAAGAAGACAGCCACGGCTCTCAGCGGGCACATTTTCACTGATTCAGCTCTAACCCAGGGTGAGCTAAAGCTGCTGTTTGTTTTTATTTAGGACGGATCCGTGGAGAGTTGTTGAGAAAAACCCAACGGAAATTAAGTGTTTCGACCCACAGATCGACGTGAAAATGTATTGTTTTTATGTTAGCTGTCGGTGTGACGCAGATGAAATCATTTTACACCTGTTAGTAGTAATAATTTCGGTTATTTCTGTTTTAAAACACCGAGTAACTGTCTGTTTTATGACACGCGCTGGTTTAACCGCCCCGGATTTAAACCTAACGGTCGGTTCTACTGTCATCAACGGGGCTTTTGGGGCTTTTCCAGCTGTTATTACCAACATTTTGGTGGCGTTTTATTTTTATTTTTCAGCCTCTACACGTTTCGGTGTCGAGAACCATTGCGGAAGTAGTGAGAGTCTTCTCCTCGACGCGACAGCGACACGCTCGGGTCTGTGCTGACACCTAGCGGCCGAACCGGAGAACCGCAGCATGTACGGAGCTTCAGGAATCCCCGAGCTGATCCCACACAGCGGGCCGCCCCGGCAGCCCGGCCCGGCGGGGCAGTTCAACCCGGGACACCCGCAGGCAGACGGACACGACGGCGGGGCGAACCCCCAGAGGCTCGGACAGAGGGCTCCGAAACTGGGTCAGATCGGCCGGTCCAAAAAAGGTGAGAGAAACTTCAATGTGCTGCTTTATTCTTTTGTTTTCCGGCATTCATGCTGGTTATTTAATTGTAATCACCACCAACATATATATATATATATATATATATATATATATATATATATATATATATAGTTTTTGCTCAAGTTAAAGTAAAAAGTAGATGTTCAAGAAATTAAAATAAAAAATGTTTGTTAAAAAGGCGACTCAAGTACTGAATAACTGATCGAAACATCTTTTTAATATTTAAAAATTACATGAAACTAAGAAATTTCTGTTTGTTTGTTTTTTGTTTGCTTTCTAAAACATCTAGGACAAACTCCTAGACTCAACATTTGAATTTTTTGACAGAAATTTACTGTTTTTTCATTTACCATATAGAGTTATGTGGAAATCTTGGCATTTAGTTGATTAAAAATGAAAATAATTACAAAGTAACAAAATCACGCAAAAGAGAATTTTTTCCAAGTCAATATAAAACATGGAGCTGTAACAAAAGCTGCAGATGTGAGTTTTTGGTGAAGACAAGCTTGTTGTTTTTGCTTCAGTAGTCAATAACTGCATGTAAAATGCTGCTTTGCTACTTTTTTTTCTGTCTACAACAGTAAAATAATTTCAGTTATTCATGATTCTAATATAATATTTTGTAAGCCTGATTTGTTTTTGTTTTTTTGGTTCTCTAGTTACAATAGATATAGATACACAATACTCAAAATGGAACATGACTTTTTGACCCTGATCTATATAATCCTATAAAAAGACTAAGCTAGTAGCTAAAAGGAACATAAAAATATGGTAGGTAATATTCTCTCT
Organism: Xiphophorus maculatus; assembly: GCF_002775205.1. Lineage (NCBI taxonomy): Eukaryota > Metazoa > Chordata > Actinopteri > Cyprinodontiformes > Poeciliidae > Xiphophorus > Xiphophorus maculatus. The sequence continues at coordinate 27,003,800 of NC_036456.1, forward strand.
TTTGACAGGCCCACAGCATCACCAATCCTCTGTCATTCTTTGTAGTTGCCATAAAAGGGCTTCCCCACAGATTTATTCCTTTTTTATGCCACCTGGATTGTTTTGGTACTGGGAAAGAAAATGAAGGCATCTGCATAAAAAAACACAACATTCAGCAGAAAATGCGTAATAAGAATCAGAGTAAAACTCCTGAGTTGCTGTGGAACCAGCAGTTTTTTTTTAATCGCTGTGTTTCATCTGACTCTGCAACAGAGATGTTTCTATTTCTGAACTCACCTCATGCAAATGTGGTGAACTGAATGACGGAGACAGCTTTCCATTGAAACCTCCCAGGAAAAAAAGCACAAATCCAAACTGGAAACCAGCCCATTTTTTGTTTCCAAGCGTCATACTGACCAAACTTGTCAAGTTCAAGAAGGAAAAATTATGAAAAATTCATGTTTTGTATGTTTTTGTACTTCCATTTGGGTCTCAACTGCTTCTAAAAACCACGCCACGTGCTTAAAACCTTTTTTGGTAACAAGTTCATGTTTTTTGGTGTCTGGAAAATAAGCTGTTTTAACCTGTTAAGTTAAAAATTAACTGGCACTACACCGTTACCTAGCAACCCCCAGCCAAGCCCAGCCCGTTGCCTAGCAACCCAGGCGGAACTCCAGGATGTTTAGTCAGCTGGTTTTAAAGCTGTATGGATCATAAAATAAAAAACGGAGCACAACCCAGAGGAGTCTGCAACATACTGAGGCGTACTGCACAGTTTAGCCAGAAGGTGGCGTCGATTAGAGGCGAAACAAACCAGTTATGTACACATTTATAACGTCTCCACTGCTGATAGTGTAGAGTGTTGTGTCCTGTTTCATAGTGTTTCTGTCTGTTGGCTAGTTATTTCTTTAACTGTATTTGTTTTTGTGCTTAGTTGTTTTAGGACAAAAGATGAAATGTAGCTGTGCTAATTCCTCCTTATTTACACTGGCATAAATTGTGGTAATGTTGATTAATCTGCACTGTCCTAATCAAATAAATGTAATTAAATTACAGCTAAAGTGACGAGGCTCAAAGTAGGCAGAACTGCAGAGGCTAAAATCTCATTAGATTTGAAGTAGATATTTGCTAACACCATCAACACATAGCATCAAATCCAGATTGTGTCTTCTTAGAGTCAAGCTAATAGCTAGTAAGCTAGTCTCTGAAGCTAACACAAGTAGCTTCGCTCAGTTAAAATGTCTTGCTCTTTTTCCACAGTGGATCTGGACGACGAAGACCTGGACGACCTCATGAACAACAACGGCCAGTGCCCCGTCTCCCTGTCGCCCATCTCCTAGCTTCATCTCTGAGAAGTGCCAGAAACCCGTTCCAGTCAGCGCTCCTGGTCCAAAGTGTCCTCTGGAGCTGCTGATGGCTCCAACCCGGCTCTTTTAGCGCCGCCTGAACGGAGCCCTGCTTGTACATAGTGTCTATTTAACTTCGCTCAGACTGTGAATAAATGAATCTCTGTACCTCGAAGGATTTCTTTCAAAGCTTCTTTTCTGAAAAGGGCTACTGCTGATCGGCCGGACGTGTCCGACGAAGGTTACCGATTCTCTGCTGGTTTGTTGTGTGAAGGAACACGAGCCTGTTGGGGTGAAAAATTTAGCTTTTGGTTGTGCAACGACTCGCACAGATCCAAACGGAGTAACTACGAGCGCTCGCTGTTTAAACCAGAAGAAAACGACTACTGCAAATTATTTATTGTTCAAAGAAATCTATATTTTTAGTTGTTGTGGCTTCTACTTGTTTTTTACTGTGTCATCTAAAAGTGAGATTTAAGACGTGCACTTTGTGGGAATGCCTGTCATGTGCTGTGACACGTCGCAGAAACCTATGCATGAGGTCTGTGATTAAAGGGCTAGGTTGTAGTTTTCATAAACCAAAACACTGTTTTTTGTTTTTTTTGTTTTGTTTTTTGCAGGCGAACGGCAAAATTTTGATGCACTTTCTCTTGTCCTTTATGATTATAAATCAGATTTATATCTAAACATATTCTGATCCGCATGCGTTGATGTTTATGACTCGTTTTCGTCTCGGCGTCTTTCCAAGCCAGATGTGATTGCAGTATGAGTTCATAAAAACGGGCAGCTCTGATTGGCTGTCGCTGCTGAGACAATCTAACTGATGTTTTGGGGATTTTGTGAAGATTGCAGTGGAATTAGACTTAATGGGCCTTTTAAAGGCTCACAGTTGAGGTCATAGTTCACTGGTGGAGGATGTTTTTCACATTTCTGAGCTCAGTGTTTGACTCTGAGGCTGGGGTTGTTTGCCTTTTGCATGAAAGTGATCAACTTTTCATGATGCATCTCTGGAAATAAATAAAAGTATAAATTCTAATAAAGTCTGTTTTTGTCTTTAATTTAGGTTTGCACAAACAGCTTTAAAATAACCCCAGATTATTTTATTACAAATGCAATCCACAAGATTTGGATTATTTTAGTTATTTATGGTAATCTCCCAACTAGTTTCTGAGCTTTCGCAAATTTTCAAATTGAAATTTCCTTGTTTTTACTAAAGAAAATTCTGAGATTGATCTCAGAAATTTCTGATTTGTTTTTTCAAGCAAATTTTAGACTTTTCTGAGAAAATTTCTGAGCTTGAGAAGTAAAAGATTTGCAAGAAAAAAAAATAACATTTTGAGATTATGCTCAGAAATTTGAGGAAAAAAAAGGACCTGTAAGTTACAAACGTAAAACAAAAATGTTACCTATGAAACTCAGAAATTTCCAACATTGTTTCATGCATTTTTTGTTTTACTTCTCAAGCTCAGATGTTTCCAGGTCTTTTTTTCTAAAACATTTCTGTGATTAATCTGAAAAATATTTTTTTTCTAATAGATTTTCTACTTTTCAAGCAGAAATTTTTTGCTTTTTTTCTAGAAACTTTCTGACAAGTCTCAAAATATTGAGGTTTTATCTAGTAAACGTTTGACATTTCAAGTTTTTTCTAAAAGATTCTGACTTTTGAAATTGCTTGAAATCCTTTGACTTTTCAAGCTCAAACATTTTCATGTTTTTTTAATTCAAATTTCTGATATTAATCTCAAAATTTGACGTTTTTGGCAGAAATGTGCTCCTTTTTTATCTACACCGACCCTAATACACTGTTGTAAATTTAAACATTGAAAATGTTTGCTGGGTGTTTTTAGCAACATTTGCCGTATTTTCTTGCAGTTTCTCTCAAAGGTTTTCCAAATCTCCAAAAATGCACTTATCATTGTTTAATGTTAACATTTGTTTGATTTAACGTAGGCCTGAGAAAAAATTCCAAACAAATCTGTAAAAAGGATTTCACAACACTGTAGGTAACAATTTGCAAACATACCACACTTAATATCTGCAGTGTTTTTATTTATCTATATATTGGCATGTTAAAAATACTTTTTTCATACATTTTCTATGTTCCCATTATTCTGTAGTTACAGCTCAGAGTATAACAGTGTAAAATCTACATACTACAGATCCTTTAAATCTACAAAAATAAATAGGAGTATAATCAGGGTAAAAAAAAAATTGTGTTTATCTGAGCAGAGTTTCTAGCCGGCTGATTTGAAGAGTAATGGATGTCGTTTGGTGTACGATGAGGCCAGTGTGAGAAGTCACACTTTAACGTCTATTTTAGTACACTGATATAATAAAACGTCACATGGACTGAGCTGCAACCTGCACACCATGGAGGAACTGATTACTTTCAATTACAAGACATGTGCTAATTACTGCTAGCGCTGACATACGGCTGCAAATGTTGGCTTTAGTCCATAATATTAGGCTGCAACACAAAGTCTTGTGGATTTAATAGGGGGATCCAATTATAATGTGTCTGAGAAGACCAATGGTAAACAATTGTGGAATGTGAGGACGGAGTATGAAACATCTTTGATGAAACAATTCAGAGCAGTGTGTGACAATTAAATGCTCATTAAAGCCCAACAAGGAGTGTCACTGTTTCACATCTTCGGTTCTGCTTCGTTGACGCTGCAACAATTGTTTTTTTGTTTGTTTTGTTTTATTTAACCCAGCAGTTCCAGCCAGCAGGGGGCGCTCTCAGACATATTCCTTGTTGCTGCTCGGAGGGCTGGAGCGAGAGCCGGGCATGTTTGGGTACCTGGATACCTGCTTCTTCCTGGGACAGGAGGCGGCCAGCATGGCGCCGCCCAGAACGTCGAGGAGGGCGCCGCCCCAAGCGATGAAGATGGCCACTCCAAATTCAAATCTGGGAAGACAAAGGTTACATTAAAGCTAAAATAATCAGTTTTTAGTTTTTCTGTTGTGTTTTTATTTCTTTTAAAGGGAACCTATATTAGAAAAATTCACATTTTTGTTATAGGTTCAATTTTGTCCTCTATCTCTTTTAGCCTACTTTTTAATCTGCTTACACGCACACGCTGCAGCTTACATGACCATGTTTATGTGTGTCTGCCGGCAGTCATACATAAACAGACTGAAACTGATTAGACAAGCCTGGGAGGGCTCAGATTGAAGAAAAGAATAAAAAGCTAAACGCTACAATCTTTGCCTCAGTTGGTTCCATCCATAGCGTGAGCTCAGTGTGGCGCAGCGCTGGACGGTGAATGTAACTCTGCATATGTTCCATTTGTATGACCTGTGTGGCTTGTAACATTTGATCATCTTTCAGCATTAAAGCCTGTTTTTATATGTAACCAAATCTCATTATTTCTCAAGGTAATTTACACTTAGGGGTTCTGGTCGGGTCCTGAAACTGGTTAACGGACCTGGTGGAGCACAGAGACGAAAATGAATTAACTCCAACATTTTCTATGTTTTTATATTTACATTTGGGTCACAACTGCTTAAAGAAAAACACCCAGTCAATTTCTGGCAACTAGTTAATGTTTTATGGCAGGGGTGTCAAACTCCAGTCCTCAAGGGCCGGTGTCCTGCAGTTTTTAGATGTGCCACAGGTACAAAACACTGGAATGAAATGACTTAATTGCCTCCTCCTTGTGTAGATCAGTTCTCCAGAGCCTTGCTAATGACCTAATTATTCCATTCAGGTGTGGTGCAGCAGAGGCACATCTAAAAGTTGCAGGACAGCGGCCCTCGAGGACTGGAGTTTGACACCCCTGTTTTATGGTGTCTGGAAAATGAGTCATTTCAAAAACCTTCCAATTGTAAAGTCATATAGTGGCGTTACCTAGCAACCTAAACCAAACCCAGCCTGTTACCTAGCAACCTAAGTCATACTTAGCCTGTTACCTAGCAACCTAAGCCAAAACCCAGCCAGTTACCTAGCAACCTAAGCCAAAACCCAGACGATTACCTATCAACCTAAGTCAAACCAGCCTGTTACCTAGCAACCCAAGCTGAGTTCCAGCCGTACGTTTTTCAAAGACGTACGGTTGTATAATTACGCATCTGTTTGGAGCCATTTTCATATGTTGGTGTAAATGATGAGTTGGGGGCGTGGTCAGCAGCAGCTAATGTGGATTTAAAGTGACAAGACGCCCTAAAACAGAACTGAGCAAATCAAGCTAACAACTCCAAATTAAGCTAACACCATCAACGTAAAGATAACAAGCTAGTATTCACTTTTAGTGTCTAACATTCACTCTGAAGCTAACACAAATAGCCCCATGAGCATATTTTCCAATATGGAAAGGTTTGAAATACCTTTTTATAATCATTTAAGTTAACTGGTCATGATACTTTTGAGCTTAAACAGAAAGTATAGCTCTGGTGTGCAGAGTTTAGCTACATGCCTGTAGTGTAGTAGAGAAAATGCTGACAATGGAAGCAATTTAGTTTTTTGAAACACCAGAACAAAACTAAAATTGAGTTACCATTTGTCTTCATTCTTGATTAGCATTTCTCAAATTAAGTTATTCCACAAAAATCCACAAAACTAGGACTTTGCCAAAAAATAACAACAGTGATATGTAAAATGTTGCAATAACTAATTAAAGTAACAAACACAAAGGATTGATTTTACAATCACACAAAATACAGTGAAATATTTAGCTTTTCTTACTTGGTGTTGACCGGAGTGTAGGGGTTGTAGAAAGCTCTGATGACGTTGTGAGCAAACCAAGAACACGCCACAATGGCACACAGGCCTGCAGAGAGAGAGAGAGTCAACAGGAAAGATCAACCATTTCATTAACACATCAAAATTCAACAGGACAGAAACCATTTTTATCCCTTTTAACAGCAGCCCCCGCTGACTCCAGCACAATTGGCTGTCAGTGAAGTCTTCAAAGCCCTTTGGACGTTAGATGTTAGAATCAGAGCCAGCAGCGCTGAGTTCATTCAGTAATGAATGAGCTCAGAGGGCAAATGAGTGGGAAGAAAGAGCTTTGGACTTGGGATTAAACGTTCCCCAAGGTTCACTTATGGGCAGCAGCAGAACTGAGTACGTCTTTGATTCACACCAGTCCGGTTTAGACCGCTCCAGTACGTTTGCATAGGAAGTTTGAAATGTTTGGGGAGGTGTGAACGTGCAATCAAACTCTGATGCAGGCCAAACAACTGAACTCAGGTTCGTCTACAAACCTTCGGCGAACCTTTGGTACAGTTTGAATGTATATGTGAATGCCAAGCGGACTGGAAACCACTCCAGAAGCAGGAAGTGAACAACGGTGCAGGGCTTGCTGGGTAAATAAAGTGACCCAGAATGCCAAAACAAACAAGCTAATTTTGCGCTAGCATGAGAAATGACTTGTGGTCTTTTACCAAAAACAAAAGAGAAATTCTACTACTGCTAAAATCTGACGCCACTCCATTTTTGTTCACATTTCATAAAGAATGAAGTTGACCAGCAACCCTCCCGACCCCACAAGGGTGTAGAAAAAATGGATGGATGGAAAGAATGAAGTTGCTCTCAGTGTCTTCTTCAGAGGTTTTCATGTCATTTGCTTCAGTGTTTCTTAGTGCAGCGCCACCACAGGCGAGGAGGGGAAGAGATTTTTCAAATGTTTGTTTCAATTGACACAACAGAGTGTGAAAAAGAGCTGCACCAGCAGAAAATGTAACAAGTGTAATGTTGATTCTCCAATTCATCCAAGTCCAGTTAGGAAAAAACAACTGATACAACTGATTCTTTTGCAAAGAAATGTATGAAAATCTACAGAATGTTGGGAATGCAGATTTACATCTTAAATTAGTCCTATTGTTTAGATCAAACTAACATCAACAGCTTGGAGCGTTTTCGTCCTCACCTCCTATAAGCAGAATAATTCCTCCTATCATGGCAATGCGAGACTTGCGTAGTTTGTCACTTCCTCCACAGGTGGTGCACTTCATTCCCATGCAGGCCACGCCCAGACCCGCCACGGACACGATGATGCCGACTATCATCAAGGCGCGGGTCGCCTGCAGCGAACCTGGAGAAGGAAACGAAGCAAAGATGGTGAGGTAGCTGGATATTCCCAGAATAAAGGACCGTGACGTTTTACGGCATTTACAAATAAAACAAGAAAAGGGAGAAGTAAATTTTTTTAAAAAAACCTCAGGAAATATTTGATTTGATTAATCTCAGACGTTTTTGAGAAGAAAATTGGAAATTTCTGAGTTTCAAAATTTGAACATTTGGACTTTTGAAACTCAGAACATTTTCCTTTTTTCTCCCAAATTTTCCAAAACTTTTTTTAGAAATGTTTTTAAATGGAAAAGTCCACAATTTGCTAAGAAAAACTCTGAATATTTAATATTATGTTGAGTTTCAAAAGTCAAACAATTTTCAACTGAGAAATTTCAAAGTTTTTCTAGAAAATCTCTGACATTGAGAAGTCAAACATTTTCTATGTAAATGTAGAATTTTCCAGAAATCAGAAATTTCAAAAATCTGAAAATGTTTGGCTTTTGAAGTTCAGACATTTCTACATTTTTTTCTACAAAGCTTCGGACAAACTCTGTCAATACCCTCAACATTTGAATTTTTGACAGAAATGTACTCACTTTTTTTTTCTTTCTACCAAAATACACCATTATAAACATGCAACTCCTGCTCAGGAAGGTTAGAAAATATCAGAAAAACATAAAAGTGGAAGAAGAAACATAAGAAAATAGGGACTCAGGCTTTATCTGAGTGACTAGAGGTTGTAAATTAACTTCCTGTTACTGGCAGGGAAGCCATGGGAGACTCATGAATACGCCAACAGTGAGAAACAACACAATTTTCTTCACTTGAACTGAATCCAAGTGGTAAAACCTTTCGTCAGCCTGTAAACCTTTCACAGGATGAGGCCCCTCTTTGTCCAGATCCTGCCTCTGTCCACCTAGAACCAGTCTGTGCCAGCCGAGGCCATCCCTGCCCTCCCCAAACAGACCAAACCGCCCAGCAGGGAGCGAGGGAGACTCGATATGACATGTAAATCAGAGGGAAATGGGAAACAATACGCAGGATTATGCTTCTTACTTCTGATATAATTACATTCTTGTTTCTAAATTGACCGTCAAAGTCAAGGAGAAATCCACCGAGAAACTTTCACTTGTCAGGAGTACAAAAGTTAGGAAAGGGCCGTTTTCTGAACAACTGTAGATTCCTGTTGTCAGTTAAAACTTGAATGTTTCACCACTTTGCAAAGGTCTAAGCTTTTCCCCTGACTGGATTATTAAAAAATAATCCAGAAATCACAAAGTTTCCAGGGTCGAAAGTGGAAACTTCTCCCATAAATGCTTAAATTTCAACACAAACCATCGATCCAACCTTTTTATATTTGTTTATTGAGACTGACAATAGAAAAATTATTGATTTTAATGATTTCAGCGCAGATCAATTAAAAGATTTTACTTTAAGATTTAAAGAGATGCCATTTTGTGTTTTCCAAGCAAATAATGCTATTCCATAGCACAATCATGTAACTGCTACTCTGAGTTAGGGTTGGACAATAAATCGGTAACAATATTTATCGCGATAAACGCTTGATCAATATCAGTACTTAATAGATTTCTCAACAATTTCACTGAACTCTGATCCAGAGCCACACAGCTAATCTTGGCTGGTGGAATAAACTAGCTGACTCACTCCTTGGTTACCTAGCAACTCATTCATTCTTTGGTTCCCTAGCAACAACCTGCTGAGTAACTGCCACAGCAGCAGTTTAAGGCTTCACCTCAAAACTGTTTAAAAAAAACCCAAAAAAACAACGACGTGGAGTGAAAACTGTGGATAAAACAGGAAAGATCAAGCCGCCAGTCTGGCAGAATTTCAGATTAATCAATATTTATCAATATCAACTGATATAAAACATTGTAATATCGGGATTTTTCACCATTTTCTGACAGCTTATTATGAGACAAATAATCTGTGAAAAGATCAACAACTTACAGTTACAGAAAAACCGTTTATCCATCATGGTAACTAGACTGAGCATTCACAACAGGCTACGCTAGCTGCAGCGTACCAGACACCAGATTGTGATTGGTAGCTCTAAAACCCGCCTCCTGGCTCTGATTGGTTATTTCTAGTTAGCGCTAGGAGAAGCTACATTTTTTCACAGATTATCTGCATCAAAATGCTCAGTCATTTTGTGACTGAGCATTTTGTCAGTCACAAAATGCTGACAGTTTCAAACAATATGTAAAATATAAAAGTTAAGTAGCTTTAAGGGTTGTAGAAATATCAGTATTTCTTTCTGAAGACGGATTATACGAGCCACACTCGGCTTGTGACAACGGCTTGTTGACAAAAGGGTGAAACTCAGAAGTTTGTGTTGAATGTAACACAACCAGACTTCCTGTCACCGCCCGTCCTGAGAATCACACGAACCGCGTGCCGAGGGGTCAGAGGTACGAGACGTAGAGAAAGAGAAAATAACACATTGTGCACTGCAAAAACACAAAATCGTACCAAGTGTTTTAAAGTGCAAACATCTTAGTACTCGGGAAATAAGACAAAACTAACTTACAAGCAACTTTTCAGTAGGAAATAGGAGCTTGTTTTAAGTAAATAATCCCTGAATATTGATTTTAAAAAGTACTTGTTCCATTGGCAGATTATTTTGATTATAAAATTACATTTTTCCGTGTTGTAAGTAAAATAATCTGCCAATGTTGAATCCTTAATCAACATTAAGGAATCAAAGAAATTACTCAACTAAGAGTAAAAAAAGGTATTTGGTTAAAAGTCTACTCCGGTACTGACTAACTGATCAAATTATCAATCATTTAATATGTAAATTTTACATCAACAGGTGGACCAAAATATGAAGTTAAGTGGAAATGTTGGTATTTTAAGAACTGGAATGACAATAATTCATAAGTGACAAAAAAATAACAAAATCTGGCAAAATAATTTTTTTCCAAATTAGTTTCTTTTAATAAAAACCTTATGAAACTTTAACTGCAGGTGTGTCTGTGTCTGGTGAATTCTTGGTTAAAACGTGCTTGTTCTTCACTCAGTGGGTAGAAAACCCAGAAATTTTACTCAAGCGAGAGTAGAAATACTTGATAAAATTATTCAAGTAAAAGGAAAAAGTACTGTGTTGTAAAAATGCTCCTAAAAGCAAATTTCTAAAAAAAAAAAAAAAAAAGTTACTCAAGTAATTGAGTACCAACTCTGGTTATTTACATGAATTATTTTGATTTTGGCCTCATATTTTAGCTCAGTTAAATATTAAATGTGTGTAGCATTTCTACCAAACACTTTTTTCCCTCTTATTGAGTCTTTTCTAATCTTTTACGTGAATAAAACCGTGTCAAAGTGTCGCTAATTTCGCGCGTGTTTTCGTCTCGTCTTACTGTCGAGCTGCAGGATGGAGTCGTATATTTTGCACTGCAGCTGTCCGGTGCTCTGGAAGGCGCAGGACATCCACAGCCCCTGGTACATGGCCACGGCCGTGATGATGTTGTCCCCGATGTAGGCGGACATCTTCCACTGAGGCAGGACGGTCCCCACGATCAGCCCCACGATGCCCACCAGAGACAGGAAGAAGCCCAGCAGCTGGATCCCGGAGTTCGCCATGATTCAGTCAAACGACGTTCTGTCCGCAAAGGTTAAAAATATCAAACTTCCGCAGCTCCGTTAGGTTCAATAAGGGGGATAAAACCTGCATGCAGCGCAGATGGAGGTGAGGGACGGAGGGTGGGAACCACGGAGGGGGTGGTGGTGGTGTGGGAGTGGGAGTGATGCTTCCCACTTCTGTCCTGCGTGTCAAACCGCAGGAATTATTTAGGAAAATAATAATAAAAAGTTTACAGTTTGGTTCAACTTTTATCAGATTTAACCAGAAGATAAAAACAAACATTCAGGAGTTACAACATATAAAGGAGATGGAAAAAATATGAGACATTTTCTAGAAAACAACAACAAAAAAAAAAACGAAGAATAAAGTAAAAATAAAAAAAGTGACTTTTTAACTCAGAAATATGGAGACTGACGTAAAAAAAACTTTCTAAATAGATACATCAAAAATCTACGGAAGAGGATTAGGGCCACCCAAAAAAATAATAAAAAAAGAGTTCTGACTTTAAAGTCAGAATTCTGAGATTAAAGTCAGAACTCTTTTTTTTTTTTCGGTGGCCTCTTCCGTAAAAAAAAAAAAATGTTGAGATCGACCTAAACATTTTCTAGAAAAAAAAAGAAGAAAATTTCTGGTTAAAAAGTTGAAAAATTGCTTAAGAAAATAAAACGATAACGATGGACATTGAACTCTGAATGAACATTTGAGATTAATCTCAAATTTGTTTTTGAAATAACACGGAAATTTTTCTAAAGAGAAAATTTTTGACTTATGAAATTCAGAAAATGTCCAAAAGTCAAAAATGTTTAACTTTTGAAGCTCAGGAACTGTTTTTTTATAGACAATTTCTGAGACGAATCTCAAAACGTCATTTTTAAAAAAAATTATTTTTAGCATGTTTTCAAACCATAAAATTTCCAAGTTTTTCCTAGAAATTTTTTTATATTAATCTCTAGCAAAATTGTGACTTTTCAAGATCAGAAGTATCTCATTTCTAGATTAATCCTAACATTTGCAATAAGAAAACCTGAATTTTTCTAGATAAAAACTCATAACGGGTGACGGCCGGACTCATGGGATCCAACTTAACACATTTCAAAGTTTGTTTGTCCCCCTCCACCCCCCAGAAGATTTCTGAGATTAATCTAAACATTTTTGAGTTTTTTCTTATCTTCTCAACCTCAGAAATTTCTACATTTTTTCTAGAAAATTTCTGAGATTCATCTTACAAATTTGCAAGAAAAACCTCCAAAATGTTGAGATTAATCTTGTAAATTTTCTAGAAAATCTTCAGTTTAAAAAGTCAAAAACCTGAAGCAAGATAAGTTTAGTCTGATTTAAATTCAGACAGCGAGCAAAAAGGGTGTATGTGTCTTTTGACTAGGTGGATGAAAATATCTGCTTTCAACTGTAATTCTTTTGTTTTTACTTTTTTGGCCCCAATTGTCTTCCATAGGTGTCACAATGGCTTATTTAGCTGTTTATAGTTAAAAAATGGTTTAAATGCAGTCTAAAAAAGGTCATACTCGGGTTAATGATGATATTTTGATTGATTCATCTCAAAGTTCGGTTCCTGCATATCAAACTCCTCTCCGTCTTGCTCTGATCCTTCAGTTTCTCACATTCTTGTGTTTCCAGCCTCTCCTGTCACTATAACTCTCCTCCATTCAGCTGCTGAAGCAACGAATACCCCATTGTTGCAGCGAGGAATTAATCTGCTTCTCATTGAAACAAACGATAAAAGATTTCTACATTTTTTTGTATATTTTAATTAGAGAAAATAAGGAAAATTTGTAGATAAAAAAATGTAGAGGTCAGGAAGATAATGGATGAGGAAGAGGAGCAGGAGGATCCCAGTCCTTCCAGTGCTGTTACTACTGGAAACCTGATTTATATGACATCCTAATCCAAAGAAAAACTCCCCACACCACCCATTTCCAGTCATCTCTACCCTTTTCCCACTTCTTTAAAGCGTAAACACACATTCATCTTGGTGGTTTCGCCGTCGCACAATGCTCAGAAGGAGCCAAAGAAGAAAAAAACGTCTAAATCAGCCTTGACAGCATTCCTCCAGGGGCTCTGCCTCCTCTTTCTGAGGCCTCCTGTGGGGCTGAGCTGAGCAGTACAGTACAAAGTCAACGGCTGAAGTGCTTTAAGTGGAAGTCACTGAGGCATCAGCGATAAAACACTTTTCTCCTGAAAAGGCTCTGTGGGGTGTGAATGAGGGCAGCGGCGCCTGTCCTCCTCTTGGTCTTGTGGCTTCATTCTTCTGGTCTGCAGGATGGAACGCAAGAAAAACAAGACTCAAAAAAAAATGCTAGCAGAAATAAAATGCAACTAACCCCTAAATATATATATATATATATAGATATATACAGTATATACTGTATATATCTATAGCTGATAACTTGTATATACTGTGTATATATATATATTGCTGATAACTTGTCTAAATAGATTATTTAGGGTTCTATATCTGTGTTTGTGTGAATTTTGCTGAGCTGCAGTGTTGTTGCCATAACAACCAACAGTTTAAAAAAAATAATTTTATGAAGAAAAGTCAGAGTGGTCCAAGAAGTCAATAAATATAGCAACAAAGTGCCTCTATCTTCCTGACCAAGCCCCTCCCCCCATCTAATTTCCATTCTTAGCCACGCCCCCTCCATAGCTCTTGGCTCCGCCCACTTGGGCATTTTGCAGAATTTGTCAAAAGTCTTATGGTTTCATAGTTTTCACTTACACTGTAGAGGTGATCTATTATTCTTCCCTGAACAGGTTAAAATATATCTGTGGTCTATTCAAAACATTTTAAACACATTTATTAAAATTCTTTCAGTTCTGCCTGTTTTGAGCTTCTTTCAAAATGAGCTTCTTTAACAACCTCAAGCTGCTGCTGACCACACCCCCCATCTCAACATTTACACTCACACATGAAAATGGCTGCAAACAGATATGCAATTGTAGAACCGTACAGCTTTGAAAAGCAGAATTGGAGAGTCCTGCACAACCAGCAAGAAAAGAGTAAGTGGTGTCTGGATGGTAAGTCAACAACAAAACACTTGTCTTTTCCAGCAGCCAATCCAAATGTGCTCGAGTTCAGCTGGGGTTGCTAGGAAACGGGCTTGGCTCGTGGAATATGACTTAATTTGGAGGTTTTTGAAACGACTCGTTTTCCAGAAACCAAAAAACATTAATTTATTGACAAAAACAGCTGGGAGGGCAGAGCTTGGGCCTTTTCAAACCAGTAAAGACACAAATAGAAAATAGAAACATGCAAAATGTGACATTTTCATAATAGGGCCCCTTTAAATTTTTGTGTGTATTAGGGTTTCTTAAAATGGGGATCAGGGCCCCAGGGGGGTCGTGGGACACCAAGTGAGGGGTCGCAAAATGCTTTAGTGATGTCACACCTGAGGTTTATACAGGGACAAAATTTAACAAATAAATATATTACGAAATAAATAAATGTACCATTAAATAATGTACAGTAATACACATTTTAATCATTTTTATACAATAAATTCATTTTAAAACGCTCTATAAATGTATTTGTAAATAAATAGATAATTTTATGTATTTTTACAGGGTTGCCAGTTTCTGACACTGTTATTTTGGGAGTGACAGGCTGAAATGTTTGGGAATCCCTGATATATATCATAATGTTTTTAAAATTCACGATTTTAACTGAATTCATGGTTGTATCTCATAAAGATCATTTTCATTTCCATGACCAAGTTTAACAAATGAAAGAGGAAAAAGAAATGAGTGATGAAGTTTTATTTACATAACCAAACTTAGTTGTGCCACTACAAACATTTTAGTCTTAATAATCCAGTTTCAGTTAATATCGTAAAAATTTAAATGCAGATTTATTCAACGTGGAAGAGGAGAATTACTGACTGAAAGCTTTAGTTTGGAGTTCTAACCAATGTGTCTGTAATTCATGATAGTAGGAAAACATCACATATGACAAAAAACTGGAGGCTAATCTAAAGCACAAACACTCTATATATTTATGCTCCCCTTCTGACCAGCATTGTTACTCTGATGTGCTCAGGTTTGTTCAAATGCATGTTTACCCTGAATAACCAACTTTAAATGAACAATTGGTTGGTTGTGTGAGGCTCACTGTTTTCCACATAAACGTTTTTTCTTTTAACTCCACTACATTAATGTAGTTGTCAAAATGTTATTTTATCCGTTACATGACTCAACCTGCGTAAATTTGTCCTAAAAAGCTACTTTAAGCTAATGCTACACATGCTGTGGATGGAAGGGAAGTTAAAATTCGGATTATACTGTAGATCCTGCCTAATGCTATCGCTTTCATTTTGCTCAGACACAGAGGGGGAAAAAAGCAGCAACTAAATGTTGCTACTCTGTGTTGCTAATTGTGGTAGCAACACAGAATAGCAACATTGGGCTGATTTAACATGATCTGTGAATGTCAGTGGATGTTTTGTACTAACAGTAAAATGGTTTCTATTTTAAAATATGCACACTTTTGAGAGCCAGTAATAAGAAATGTTCTCATGTTTGAGATTTTAACTTGTACATTTCTTCAGAGTTTCTTCCAGACTGTAATTTGGTATCTCAAACAAAAATAAAGGGACAGGAAAGTAAATCCCTTTAAGGATTTTAACAAATAAAACTGCAGTTTT
The DNA here is from genome assembly GCF_002775205.1 of Xiphophorus maculatus. Classification (NCBI taxonomy): domain Eukaryota; kingdom Metazoa; phylum Chordata; class Actinopteri; order Cyprinodontiformes; family Poeciliidae; genus Xiphophorus; species Xiphophorus maculatus. The sequence goes on from NC_036456.1 coordinate 27,019,403, forward strand.
CAGTTGGATTTGACTGAAAATCCAATAAAAATGCAAAATAACTATTACTATTATTATAATAATAGTAAAATCCCTGCTTCAGAATGTGGCTTTCTTAAACACAACAACAGAAGTGCAGCAATAAAACATGAAGCAGCATTACAGAGGTTCCCTTGGCTGCTGCAGCCTTGATTAAAATATATACACTGCCCTCTACTGGATAAAAATATAAACTACACCCAGTGAGTTTTAAGTGCAAAATGCACAAAATTCAAGTTTTTGGTGCCATAAAACAGGACTGAATACATAAATTGTAGAAAAATAACACATTTGATTCAACATTTGGCATCTGTTTACTTTTCAGAGAAAGGCAACTTTACAAAACAAGCTGACCAGAACCAAACAGAACAGTTTGGTCAAGGAAAGTCCGACTTGGGGAGCGTTTGACCTGCACAGCGTGTTTTAGCGATGCTGTCCTTTATGGGAACGGGTCGTCCGGTGTGTAATTAAAACTAGCATCCAGGAACACGGCCAGGGTTCCCAGGGTGGTGATGATGACAAACAGCCACAGGAAGAGGCGGTCCACCACCAGGGCGATGAACTGCCAGTCTCCTGTCATCTGGAACACAAACGGTACTTCCTGTTAGCGCTGACTCGGCTCCATTCAGCGCCACAAATCAGAGCTGGTTTGGGCCTAATGGTGCATAAAGTACTCCGCTCTAGTACTTCAGTAAAAGTATTGATACTCATGATTAAAGCTCGCTCAAATACAAGTAAACATGGCTCAGTCAAAAGGTTCCTCATGTTCAAGTACATAAGTAGTTACATATGAAGATACTCAAAAGTACAAATTGTGTTTTCTAATATCAATACATTTCTGTATATTTTTTCTAAGTGCTTTTAGAGAACCCTGGAACTTGCTGACATCTACTAAAAGTCTAACCCCTGTGAAAAACTTCTACGGCAGCATATTAAGGTCATTGTAGGAAGGAAAAAAACTTTCCACCAAAAAAAAACCACTCCAATATTTTTCACTTTTTTAACTCATGGAATGTCCAATTTGTGAGAAAACACTCTGAAATTTTGAGATTAATCTTTGAAATTTTCAAAGAAAAACTTTGAAATGTCTTAGTTCACAAGGTTTTTCCCCGAACATTTGAGATTAATTTAAAAATTTGTTTTTTTTACAAATTGGACATTTTTTAGGTCAAAAAGTCAAAAACAGACTTTTGAATTTCTTTTTTAGTTTAAAAGTTGAAACTCTAAATTTCCAAAGAGTTTCAAACGTCAAACATTTTTCAACTTCTGAAACTGAGAAATGTCCAAGTTTTTTCTAGAAATGTTCTGAGATCAATATCAAATTTTCGGAGTTTTTTTTCCTCAGAAATTTTGACTTTAAATCAGAAATAAAAATCTTTTTCTTCCAGAAAAGTTCTGAGATTAATCTTGAAATATCAAAGTTTTTTGGCGGAAATTTGTTCTTTTTTTTCTGTCTACGATGGCCCTCATATGCTGTTGTACAAACTTAGGCATAAAAATGTAATTAAAAAGTGACAAATATTTCCTTTTTCTATTATTATCATCATTTAAATTAAAACATACCAAAACCTATAAGAAGGAAAAAACAAGGAGATTCTCCCCACTAACAGCAACACTGGTAATGAAATGGTGCCATAATTAACATAGAAGCTTACAAACATCAGACATTGAGCTAACAGCGGACTACAAAGCCATTCTGAGTCAAAAGAACGAGCTTCCTAGAAATGTAGTGCAGTCGAAAGTTAAAAGTTCCCCAAAATAAATAATCAAATAAAGATACTCAAAAAATGTACTTAACTACAGTACTAAAGTAAATGTATTTATTTACAATCCGCCACTCGTACGGCCCAAACACTCACCGAATCGTCCGTGTCCTGCTTCTTCAGCTGCTCGGCTATGTAGGTCACGGCATCGATGGCCGACTTCAGGTTAGGAGGGAGGATCAGGCAGAACCGGTCCGAGTCCGGGAGCTGCTGGAGCTGCACTGTGCTCTCACACCTGAAATAAACGCACAAAGGGAATGAGTGAGGAATGAATTTCTAACTAACCCAAAATGTGGCTAGCTTAGCTACCTTAGCTTACTACATCGTCATCATATTAATTTAATGAATTTTTGGTACCTGAATGAAAAATGGTGGAAATTTTGGCCTCAAAACATGAGTGACAATATAAAAACTAAGATAAAACTTGGCAGTTAGCAGTAACGTACTAACAGTTAGCACACCAGCTAGCAAACCGTGTTAAAATTCTATCAGTAACTATGGTTAGTTTTTTGTATTGTATCAATTAAATGAACATTATTAAGATTTTGATAACAAAACATCTGACTGTACATACAGATTGATGCATCCAAACGGTACTTAGCATGTAAGATTAGCATACCAGCTTAGCATACGAGCTAAACGTAATCCATTAAAATTCTGTCACAATTAGCAGATTTAATGTGATGACTTTCTGTGTTGTTTCAGTTAAATAAACATTTAAGTTAGAATTCAGACCACAACAAAATCAAAACTGATAAATTCAGAGAAATCCTAGGATAAAAATTTTGCATATTAGCTTAAAACTAGAAAATTCCTGAAGAAATTTAACTGGGGCCTGCCAAAGTGTGCTGGTCGGTTTAGACACAGAGTTCTGATGCTAAAAATTAGCATGAAACCCTGCTTATAAAATATATATTATATATATAAAATATTAAAATATAATACTTATAAAGAAAGCACAGAGTAATTCAAACTACAGTTACAGAGAGCAACAGAAAAACGGGGGAGGGGCTGACAGTTACTGGTTGCCACGGCAACCACCAACTGCCAAGGGCGGAGTAACAGGAGAAAATACCTTTTTGACTCTACAAAATGAATTTAAAGAACAAGTAAACCAGTTTTGACAAACTTTACAGGTTATAATTTTGTTAAAACAAAACTCGTTTTTTAAAAGCGCGTGAGCTAAAGGCTCGCTTGTCATTTCTAAACATTAGGGTGAGCGTTTTACGCTTTTAGCTTCGTCTCAAACCCAGGTAATCACAATGTTCAGCTCTCCAGCAATCTGCGGTATTGAATGTGGCCAGTATGCATCACGCACAGCACTATGAACTGTTCCTTTTCACTAATCTACAAACACACACATCACCCTTCAATCAGCTGCTTCATTCATGTGTTGTCGCACCGTCTCTGTGTGTCTGGCTCGTCTGAGCCCTCCCTCCTGCTGGTGCCACACTTTACCACCACGCACGCCGTGTAACTGTACACTACATACACAGACTGTATAATAAATGGCCTCACTGTGACAGGTGTGCGCACACTTATACAACCGGAATGCATTCAAAGAAATAAAAGTGTTCCAGGAATCGATTGATGAAGGACCAGGAAAGCTAATTGTGTATCCAGGACAGTAATTTGATAACAAATTTGCTGGACATTTTGAGATCATTTTCAAGTAATATATTGACAATAGTTCAGGTTCGCCCACTCAAAGACCAGTAAATTTTAATTTTGTACAGAACACTCCACACTGACACTGGAAGACATTTTAAATGTCCAAAAAAAACCCCAAAACAATCATTTGTATTTATTTATTTCAAGTAGATCTATCACAATAAGTAATAAATCAATTCACCAGATGATAAATTAAAACTAACTAAAAACAATTTCCATTTGCATGATTTATAATTTTTCTCTTTCTACCAAAACCTTGACACCAGAGTCCAGTCTGGTCTTTTGGTCTCAACTAGCTCTATTTTGGAGGATAATTAAGTCTTCAGAAACTTCATAATTCATATTATTTGTCGTTTATCTATTTGGATATTCCAATGTTAAACGTTCATTAGAATTTAAAGTTGTGTTCTTGCATTATTATGCCATTACGTTTATATTACTTGAAAGTAGTCTCAAAACAACAATATTATCATTTATCGCAATAACTTCTGGGACAATTTATTGTCAACCATCTGGACATGAGATAAACACTTTTTGTCCCACAGTTTCTACCAAATTAAAACTCACAAACGGGTAAAATTAACCAAAATACCTTCAGTCTGATTGCCTTGCAAGCTAAACAGCACAAGTAAAATGCAGACATGTCGATGAAAGCTCTTTGTTTCTACTCCATTGAACATCAGGCCTCTTGTGGCCCGATCACTCAACAATGGCGGCCATCTCTCCCTTTCTGTTCTTTCGCCACCCTCCTCCTCCTTTCAGTGGGATTACCCCCTAATGCCCAACCTAAATAGAGGCTTAGTCGCTGGCGACTGTCAATGGAAGTGTGGGGCTTAGCTGAGGCTGAATCTGATGCCTCTGGAACGGGCCGGGAGATGCCGAGGAACCGGGCCTGGTTCATGAGAGCGCCGAAATGCTTCTGATGCCAGAGTCAAGTGGCAAGTTTCAAGAATTTATTTTTCAATATTAGCCACAGTGAAGTCAGCTGTAACTTTATATCTTTAAAATAAACATGTACAAATGAAATAATTTATTTTTTTATTACATTTCAAACAAATCCCAAAAAGTAGGCCAAGTTACAAATTCTGAAATTTTAAAGGTTAGGATGGGTCTGTCAGTTATATAAAACATGCTTCTTACATTTTTGTTTTTTTACATGAAATCATTTGTAGAAAATGAGATTTCAGTCGGGTTATTTCAGACTATTGTCTGTTTTAGGACGTCTTGTCGCTTTAAATCCCAATAAGCTGCTGCTGGCTCCCAAATCAACGTTTACACTCGCACGTGAAAAAGGCTACAAAAAGATGCGCAATTATACAATCATACATCTTTGAAAAGCAGAAGTGGAGCTTCCTGCACACCCAACAAGAATGCTGCAAGTGGTTTCTGGATGGTAAGTCAACAACAAAGCACTTGCCTTTTCCAGCAGTCATTGTACAGCGCATACAGCGGTAAATAGCATAAATAAAATGAATAATGGAGGTGAAAATGCAAAGAAGGATTCATCATAAAATCAAAAAGATGATGGACAACCCTGACCATCCTCTTCATGAGACTGTCTTGGGAAAACAGAGTATTTTCAGTCAGAGGCGTCTTCAGATTCACTGTAATATAAACTGCTACAGGAGATGTTTCCTGCCAAAAGCCATCACTGTCGACGATAACTCTGACAAGAATTGAATTAATGAGTTACAGTACAACATCATTTAATTTCCTTTTCCTCGGCTGGGTTGCTAGGTAACGGCAAAGTGCTTTTTGAATGTGACTGTCACAATAAGCAATAAATCAATGGCATAATTAATTAAAACACTTGATAATTTCCTTTCTGATATTTTTTGAAGGGCAATTTTGTTGAGATATTCTACTCTATTTTATTTATGTTTTTATTTGCAAGTGGTTTTTATTTCCGTTTTAATTGTTTTTGTTGTTGTGTTTTATTTTGAATAATTAACAAATCTTCTAGTTAGAGTGTGAAATGTTCTGTACAAAATTAAAGTTTGTTTTTAACAGGGCTAGCTTGCATTATTGTTCCATTATCAATATATTACTTGAAAATGGTCTCAAAACAACAATAGTATCATTTATTGCAATAATTACCTTCCGGCAGGATATTCCATTGTGAAAGGTGTAATAGTGACTTAACAATCGGGAGGATTTTGAAACAGCTCACTTTCCAGACACCAAAAAACATTATTTATTGCCAAAAAAGTTTTATTTTCGTAAGCAGTAGAGACCTAAAAGGAAGTATAAAAATGTCCAAAATGTGAATTTTATATAAAAGGTCTCCTTTAATCTAAGAATTTGCTTTTTCTTTGACCTAAGCATAACCTTACCTCCCTCTCCATGGTAAGACAAGATCAGGGTTGATCTTGCGGAATAAGTACTCTCCTCCAGGTTGGCGTCCACTGAAAGCACGGAACGACGTGTCGTCCTTCTCAGAGTCCTTCTCCAGTAAAGGTTCTTCTGGGTTTGGTCTCATCATGCCAATGTATCTGGGCAGGATGTGAATGAACACCTGCAAATTTAGGTTTATCAGTAAAGTGAAGCTGTCAAATGGGATTTTAAATTGGTACTGACCCTTTACACGTAACATTACACTTTTCAGAAAGTGTGCCATCCGCCATGATGCATTAGATTTGTAGCCTACAGTTGATAGCCTAGCATCACTTTTATTCAGTTGATTTCACTGTAAAATGGTCATAGTTGCTACATGATCGGCTGCAAACAGACAAGTATGCAAACTAAACTTATTTTTTTGTGCAACTTTTAATGAGGAAGGAAGACGGTGGCAAAGGCTAGCAGGAAGGACTAGCAGACCTCAGTGTACTTGTGGATTTGAGCCAACACTTTTTTACAAAGTACACAGAATAAAGTTCATATGCTTTATAAGCAAGTATGATGCAATCAGATATATGCATTATTGCACGTGTCTAATCTTTAGTAACCATGGAGACAATGCCGCACCACCATGTAGCCCATCATGTATGAACAAAACGGGTTAGCATCTAAACTTTTAAGTCAAACAGTGAAACGGTGTTTATGACAAGTCTAGCTAGCCATTTCCAACTTTTGTAACCACTGCCGTCTATTAGCCCCAACTACGTGTGCTACTTTAACAGACAAACTAGCTCAACGTGAACAAGCAGAAACTATAACTATATTGGAAAAACAATCATGTTCAATACTCCTGTTCCTAATTTAGGATGTCCATCATGGCACGTCAACGTGATTAAGTGACGTAGTTGCAAAGTGTCAATAGAAAGGCGATTCTTACCTTCCTAACCCAGTTTGGCATGATGTGGGTGCTGGGCGTTCGGTGGTGCAGGTTGAGGACGACGACGCTCAGGATGACGGAGAAGGTGACCAGGATCATGGTGAACATGACATATTTGACGATAATAGGGATGCCGAGTGAAGTTTCAGGGACTCTGTCGGCCAGCAGCAACATAAAGACAGTGAGAGCGATCAGGACGGAAATGGAGAGAGTCATCTTCTCCCCTGGAAACAGAAGAGTAAAAAAACAAGTTAGGATTTATACACAAGCTCCCTACTAGAGCAAGAATAAATAGCTCCAAACAGTGTTCATATTTGCTTTAAAAGAGAGCAATTCTGATTTTAAAGATTTTGCCCATTTTTTACTTTTCCAAACCTAATAATGGAGTCATCATCTTTCGCTAAAAGTCCAATGGTCTCCTCACAATCTGAGAGCCTCCAACTGGTCAAATATTCATCGGCTCAGACAGAGTGTCTGCACCATGTAGCATGTGTTGTTTATGGCAAAGTAGTTTAAATCATGTGGAGTAAATTCAGGAAAAGTTGGCAATTTTTATCAAATTAAGGAGGTTTGGGTCGTTCTTTGAGCTAGCCATTTCCAACATTTGTAAACACAGCGGTCCATAAAACCCAAGTTACGATGGCACATAAAGGACACTGTTGATTAAAAAAAAGAGGAGTACATTTCTGCCCGAAATTTCTGAGTTTTGAAAGTCAGAAAAGTTTTGACTTTTGAGACTTTTTTCCAGCAAATTTTTCACTTTTCAAACTCAGACATTTCAATGTTTTTTGTAGAAAATTTCTGACAATCTCAAAATGTCTGTTTTTTCTAGATGTTTTGCAAAAGGTCAAGAGCAGCTTATGATGATCCCACATAAAGCATCAGTTTCTGTATTAATTTCATGCTGACCTGCTCCAGGAGGCAGATAGAAGACGAATATAGCCAACACACTGGTGAGGATGCAGGGCACGATGATGTTGATGATGTAGAAGAGAGGCTTCCTCTCTATGATGAGGTAGAAGGTGATGTCCTCGTACAGATCATCTCCAACGTTCTTCCTGCTTGGTTTGTGACGTATGGCCCATTCTCCATTCTCTGTGGCGAAGGAAAAGACACGCCAACATGTCAAAGAAATTAATAAGTACCAGAATAAATGGGTTTAGATAAATGTCTGTTTGGAACAAACCTGTGAAAGCATTTTTATCAATTACGATCTCATGGATTTCTGTCCCGTTCTCATCAAGGTAGACCTGCAGGTCGACCTCTGAAGAGTCGTAGGTGTACGAGCGGAAAACCATGCTGCAGTTTTGCCAATCAAATGGGAAATATGCCACCTACAGATTATATAACAGAACCAAACACAATATACTTTTATTTACCATCAACAAGAAGCTATATTTTTGTCTCAAGCTACTACTAGCCTGTTTACAAGCTTTCAAATTTTTGACACCAAGTTAATGTAGTAAAAAGCCAGAAAATTGGGATTTGATAGACACAAACTATTCATTTATAGGATCTAGGTTAGTTTTATACCTCAATGGAGCAGGAGCTACGGTAGATGGCAGGTGGCAACCAAGAGACCATACCATTACTGTAAACCAAGACGTTAACGTACAGAGCCACGTCAAACTGCCCGTCGTGACTGTGAGGGGGAATAAAGACAAACGTGAGACCTTTACACACATTTATGCATAAAATCACTCATTTATTTATTGCATCAAACCTGTTGCCTCAGTCATGATGGGTTATTGTGTTGGTGGAGACACGTCACTCACTTGTTTATGAGGTAGATGTCAGGACGCCACACCTTGTTGGGAGGAATCCTCACAACAGCAATGTTGTCGTATTCCTCCGGTTTCCATGACAACCTGTAGTCTGTCCAGTTCTGGGATGGATGCAGAAAAAACAGAAGACAAAAGAAGACCAGATATTTTTTGAGTAACTGACGTCAATGCTGGCTACCCTGAGCAGAGATTAAATCCATTAGTTAAATATATTGAAGTTTTACACTATATTATTAAGTTTTACAAAGTACAATTAAGTTTTACAAAGTAAAATGCTGTATTATGCCCATTGTAGAAAGAAAAAATGAGAATAAAATTCCACAAAAAATATTAGTTGTTTACTAGAAAAAAACTCAGAAATTCCTGAGTCTGAAAAGTCAAAACTTTTCAACTGTAGAAACTCTGAAAATTTCCAAAAGTTTAACATTTTTGACTTTGAAATCTCCAATGGAAATTTACAAGTTTTTTTTTAAAGAAAATTTCTAAGCTTAATCTTAAAATTTCTAGAACCTTTTCCACTTTCAATTTCAGAACTGTCCTTGTTTTTTCTAAAAATGTTCTGAGATTGATTTCAACATTTCTGAATTTTTTGGCGGGAAATTCACTCCCTTGTTTCTTCTATCTACAACGACCCTACAACCATTAAAGGGATCCACAACTAGTTGTAACAATAAACTTTGATAAATATTCTCTTCAGATGTGAAAACAATACAGGGAAAAATACCATAGGTCAAGTTTTCTATTAAATTTAAAGAAAATATTGCTGCAAAGACATCATGTTGGATAGATGATGTATGCTACATGCTAATGCTAGCGCCGTTCACTCTGAACAGTCATTTTTGTACCTTGTGTCGTGTTACAAAGATTTAAAGATGATTCATTGACACTTTAAACATCCATTCATTACCCACTGATTAGTTTAGATTCCATGTTAGCTCCTGCTAATGCTGTTAGCTCCTGCTAATGCTGTTAACTATAGCTAATATGGTAAACAGTAGCTCCAAAGTCAATCACATTTGTTTGGTTCAATAAATATTTTGTGTATATATAAAAGGCAAGCTCTGTAAGCAATAAATATAATAAAGATTTTTGAAGTAATTATGAGTTTTTATGTATGATAAACAACAACATTTAGGTTGATGCATAAATTACAACATATTTAGACCAGCATGTTCATCTAGTGGTGGATCCCTTTTGGGAGTCAGAAAGTGGGTTGGTGTTACAGAAAAGTGTTTTTATGTCCATACCAGATTCATGAACACGTTTGTTGTCATCTCGCTGTTCTTTTCATTCTGTAGCAGGACAGAAAGGAAAACGTTCATGTTCGTTAATGTATGCTGTTGACATCTAGATTTACTTTGTCACAATATGTTGTTTTGGATAATCAGGGAAATACACTGTCTAGTCATACTTTTGCACATTTATTTAGCAGGAAAAAACTGTACTTCTTTAAAAACAATTTTTACATGGCACCATATGTATCTACATTATTGGTTTCCCTGCTTCTAACAGGCTGTATGACTCCTCTGTGCCTGTAGGACAGAACTTTGTGTTCTTTGGTAATATTTCCAAAGCTTGTAGCCTTCAGAGTGAGATTATTTATCCTCCTTTTTCCATTTAGAAGACTATCAGTTACCTTTACAGTCCTGAGAGCCATTTTTTCCATCCATCTAGCTAAATCAAATTTGTTTAGCGCCACAAAAGCTACATGCAAAAAATTTTATTATTTTTACAATATCTACTACAAGACATTTATTTAGCTTTTTAAATTAAAGAGCAACAATGTCCACTTTGGTTTTAAGTTTTAGAATAATGAAAATGGTTTCGTATTCTCTCAAGTTTAACATTCTAAAAATTTTACTTGGTCTAGTTTGTAGTACAAATATCTTTGTTCACACAATAAGACAAAGCTAACTTATAGAAGCTTGTTTAACATCAATAATCCCTTACTATTGATGAAAAGTACTAGTTTCACTGGCAGATTGTTTCATTTACAACACAGAAATAAACAAAGTAAAATAATCTGTCTGGAAAAACACTACTTTTTATCAATATTAACAAATTATTCACTCAAAAAAAACCTTCTATTTGCACTCAAACCTACAACCAAAAGGTACGATTTTGTTTTTGTTTAGTCTAATTGCCAACTCTGAAATTAACTCAATAAGTGTTTACAATGGAGTCCCACCTCTCCTGTATACACATCTTAGTCAGTAATAAGTGAGGGTTTCTATTGGTTTTGCTGGACATTTACCAAGCCGATGAGCTGGGACAGCGTCATCCCCACGCGCACCGTCACCCTCTCCTTCCAGTGGCGAGCCGGCCTGACCTTCACGTTGTAGTCCTGGAACAACTTCTCATGGAGTCTTCGCTCCGTCTCTGAGGCGCCTGGAGGACCAAATATTCACTGTGACGAATAGTGCAGGAAAGAAATGTGAAACGGCTTAAAGGATGGTTGGACAAAGTGCGCTTGAACTCCCAGCGTAAGCCTCTGAAAGGCAGCGTGTTTGATCTCTGGATCGATAAGTCGCACCTGCTGCGGTTTGGTGTTGTGTTCAATTCCCACTAAGATTAAAGGCTAAAAATATCATCTGACTCTATCTACAGGATGCACGGGTGATCTGTTATTTAATGTAGAGGTCACCGACCTCATGGCCGCTCGGTGGCAAAGAGAGAGCGTCTCATAGTAGGCGGTGAGTAAACTCGCAAAAAAAAAATTTTTTTTTTAAATGTGGTGATGAGGACTTCCTGGGAGACTCTCAGTAAAAGATGACCCTAAAGTATTTTTGTATAGTTTCTACACTAGAAATAAGACAAAACTAACTTACAAGTAACTTTCAACAAGAAATAGGAGCTTGTTTTAAGTCCTAAATTCTTGAATATTGATGAAAAAGTATTAGTTCCATTGGCAGATTATTTTACTTAACGGAACAAGTGCTTTTTAAAAAAAATCAATACTAAGGAATTATTTATTTTAAACAAGTTCCTATATCTTTCTAAAAAGTTATTTATAAGTTAGTTTTGACTTATTTCAAGAGTACTAAGATATTTGCACTAGAAATTAGGCAAAAATACTTGGTAAAATGTTGTCTTTGCACTGAATATATATCGCCATAGAAACGTGACAGATAATACAAGTGATATATTAATAATATTCAATATGTAGAATAGGGGCTGAATATGTAGAATAGGGGCTGCACAGTGGCGCAGTTGGTAGCACTGTTGCCTTGCAGCAAGAAGGTCCTGGGTTCGATTCCCGGCCAGGGTCTTTCTGCATGGAGTTTGCATGTTCTCCCTGTGCGTGCGTGGGTTCTCTCCGGGTACTCCGGCTTCCTCCCACAGTCCAAAAACATGACTGTCAGGTTAATTGGTTTCTCTAAATTCTCCCTAGGTGTGAGTGTGTGTGTGCATGGTTGTTTGTCCTGTATGTCTCTGTGTTGCCCTGCGACAGACTGGCGACCTGTCCAGGGTGTACCCCGCCTCTCGCCTGGAACGTAGCTGGAGATGGGCACCAGCAACCCTCCCGACCCCATTAGGGACAAGGGTGAACAGAAAATGGATGGATGGATGGATATGTAGAATATTCACTGAATTCTGACCCAGAGGAAAGGCTTTAGCTGCTCAACCTCTCACAGCCAGCTAGGCAAGGTTGGTGGACTCAACCAACTCACTCACTCATTGGTTACCTAGCAACTCACTCACTCTTTGGTCACCTAGCAACAACATGCTGAGCAACTGCCACAGCAGCAATTTAAAGCTCCACCATTGTGCCTCATAAGTGCTTAAAAATAAGAAACAACAAAAACTGTGAATAAAACAGGGAAGACCATAGTACCAGTTTGACAGCATTTCAGATATTTAAAATAAATAAATAATAATTAATTATCAATAGACAATTATGGATATCGACTGATATGAAACACTTATACCGTGGTAGGTTTTTCAGGCATATCATCCAGCCATACCCTAAAGATATGATGGGATGGATTTGGTGAACATCCTTGGCGGAAAATAACGTTTAACTCGACATTCAAAGCCTTGTAACATTGACAAAACAAAGTGATCTAAAACAAAAACTGTCTTAACAACCACAAGGGTTCAATTACTGTATTTCAATAAAATAATTAGCCCACAAGTCTCAAGTCCAAAATTCAACATAATCTGCAGTTGAATATCTTCTAAATTTCCTTCAGATGCGTCTATTTTTCACAAAGTTTTCATCTTAACCTCCGTTAAAAAAGGAAAAAAAAAATTTTTTTCAAATAACTTAAATAAATAAAATGTGAAATGTTCAAAAGCTGTTTAAATATTTATTTTAAAAATGTGATTTTAATCTGATGATCAAGCCTGATCTGAACACATATCCTGACTAACTCAATATGACTGTAAAAACTTTTTAAAAAGTTATCGTAAAAAATATAAATCAGACAGATGAATTAATTCAGGTTTTGATTGCATAAATAGAAAAATCAATCTTCAAAAGTTGCTGCAACCACATTTCAATATTTATTTAAAAATAATTTTAAAAATGTTTTAATTATTCGAGAAACAAAATTTAAGTTTTTCACAAGCTGTCAGACCTAATCATCAAAAGCAGCAGAAATATTCTTATCTTATCTCATCAATGAATCTGTGGAAAATGATATTTAAACTAATTAAAATTATTAATATAAGTAATTAAAATGACGCACAATTTTAGTCAGTTATCAGAAACTTTTAGAACAACAAAACAGCTTTTATGAACCACCAATATTGTTCTCCTGGTAACAGCAGGAAATAGGATTATGAGAGCTGAACTGGCTTAATAAATATAATAAATAAAATATAATTTTCAGGAGAGACAGTGAGGAACAAACAGGACACACAAAAGGGTCAACGAGTGTCATTCAGTGAGCTAATGTGACGGATACGCTGCGAGGAAGATGGATCAAAGGGATTTCTGGGACACCGTCTCCAACGGGGACGGAAATATTTTCTGATTAACAAACAATGACGTGTTGATTTCGTTCATTAGATGGTCCTGTGGAAGAAATAGATGACATTTTCCTTTTTTCATAAAAAATACAAACAGAAAGTATTGATAAATAGGTAATAAAAGTAAATATCCTGCTTTTTTTCCCGCGTGTATTTCAGCTGTAGAGGTTTATTTGTGTCTTTATTTTGTATTTGATGTTGTCAATAAAGAATATCGATGTCGGACTGCACCACAGGCCAAAGACCAGAAAAGGTCAACACCTTGTTTTCCTGAGTGTTATTCGGGGTCAAACAGGAATTGGGAGAGAATTACTTTTATTTTATTTAAATAGAATTATTTAATATCCAAATTTGTTTTAAAAAATTGCAAAAATAAAAAAGCAGATTTTTTCACTTTAATATCAATACATTTTAGTATTATGTACTGCTGCTCAGCAAAAACAATAAGGTTTGATTACAATTATTTTTTTTATTAGTTTGTTTACACAATCAGCAGAGAAAATATACAGAAAATATTTTGCTATTTTGATTGTGTATAAAATAAATAAAGATATAATAAATGTACACCTTCTTCAGTCCATTGACAGGAATTTAAACATTGTTCATCTATTTCTGTATTAGTTTTGTCTTGTGTTTTACCCTTCTTTTGCTTTCTAAATGTTTTTTACTTGTGTATGGAAAGGCTAAATCCTTCAATCAGACCTTATTCAGACACATACATGGGCCATGGAAAAACTGAAAAATTAGAAAGCAAACAATAAAAATACAAAGCAGTAGAAATTGAAGCAGAAAGTGACCGAAATAAATAAATAACAATAATAAAGATTTTAAAAATGCAAACTTTTAACATGTACATAATAAAATACATGTTAAAAATAGGTAGATTTCCTACCTGTGGAGGTGAAACAAAGAATGCAGCAGATTGTGAGAAATGAGTCCATGTTGAAACTCAGCCTCATCCGACCCATGATGGCCACCATTACATCCTTGTTAAAGGCTGCAGTCGTTTTGACTCCTCGGTACCGAACCCCTGAATCCAGACTACGTCCTCCAGCGGGACACTCTGTCCGTCCGGCGCGTGTCTCTCCCGCCCCTTCGGATCTTTGTGGCTCCACTGGTCAAACCACGGCCTGATTGGGCACCCCATGCTGGGAGTCACGAAAGGGTGGAATGTGTTTGTACTGGGAGGCCTGCGGCGTGGACACCTGTTGGTGCTCACCAATCTGAGGTTAGGGGATGGGTGGGTGGAGGAAGAAGAGAAGGAGGAGGAAGAGTAGGGGATGGGATTATGACAGTGGAGATATTTTCAGGGCAGAATGAGTTGTGACGGGTTTTATTCTTGGAACAGGTGGAGGATTGATAATCTATTGAAGATGAAGAAAATTACTGCAGGCATCTGTAGTTAATTGGACTTCTTTCCCATCCTGTAACTCAGAAGTGTTCAAAGTAAAGCTCTGGGCCATTTGTGGCACTTACAACAATTCTGTATGCCCTTCATCCTCAATAGTACAAATGTGGCCCTCTTCTATAGTCATTTGATACAGATTGATACCCTTTTGCCAATTTTAGGGTGAGATTTTCACAGATATTTTAGATTTTATTTTAGAAAATGTTAAGATAGGCCTACGGGTGATACAAAACATGTTCATTAAATTGTTCCACAAAATAATTTTCAGGTTTTAGTCTGGTCAGTTCTGCCTAATATGAGCTCCTATCAGAATGAGCCGTTTAGGGCGTCTTGTCACTTTAAATTCAAATAATCTGCTGGTCCCCAACTCAATGTTTACAATCACACTGAAAATGGCTGCAAACTGATGTGCAATTGTACAACAGTACATCTTTGAAACGCAGAAGTAGAGCAAACTGCACAACCAACAAGGAATGGTTTTCAACGTTTCAACAACAAACCCCTCTTCCTTGCTGCAGCCATTGTATAAGCGCATACAGTGGTAAAACCAGTTGACCGACTGGTGAAGCTTCTCTTGACTTGCAAGGGCTGTTTTGTGACATTCCAGAGGTTTTTGAAATGGTTCGTTTGGTCCACATAATCAACAGCCGGATGTTACTACCTGTGGGAACGACAAAGAAAACAACAAGAAATAGTAGGAGGATGATGGTTTGTTTTTGGTTCCACAAAATCAAACCATCAAACAGTTCATAGAAAGTTGTGTGGCTGATAGATGATGACTGCAAACACCATGAATGAATTATGAATATATCTCATGTAACTGTTTACATCAGTTGCTGCCATGATTTTTAATGACTTACCATGTGAACAAAGTTATTCAGATTTTTATTTTGTTTCTAATTTAATGGAAACACCTCAACTGCAAATTGTGTTTCTCCGACATTCCCAGAATAGGAACAAAGATTTGTGCACATTTGTAATGGAAACGCAGCTACTGACAGACAGGCTTCGCTGCCCTGTGGTGTGATGTAGTGATGACAAATAGACTGGCTGAGCTTTGACCCCAGTCTACCAGTTGACTGAACCACTTCGACTGAGTCTGTTTGACGCCTCTGCAATGCGGTCATACTCATAGCTGTATTTGTTAGCTTTTATCAGATATTTTGTTCCATAACTTATGATACGTGCAGAGGACTGAGACATAGATGAACTGGTAAATCAAAAATTCAGACTTTTAACTCGCCTCTTTCTTCATCAGGACCAGCCGAACTTGCACTTTATGAAGATGATTCCTGTGATTTAGTGCCTGCTCTTCTGTCATACTTAGTGATACTTAATGCTATCCAGCTCTTCCTCTCTGTCCTCTCTTGCCTCCTGTGTCATGTTATGCCCTCTCTCTAAAAAAAACCCCTGGCCGTAAATCAGAGCCACAATGAGGGCTGAGAGAAGCAAAATGTCTCAGGTTTGCCCCGTGCATGCCAACGCACCGGGTATAAATACATCGGTCATAGGGGCCCCTGTGTATTTTCATGCATCCGCTAAACAGCTAATTTGCAGTATAATGCAAGGCCAGAGTGTTAACTACGAGTGTGAGGAAGGAGATGAGTGCAACTTGACCGGTAGGGCAGTGGTAATGCTGTGTAAAGGTACATAGTATTGAAGGGCTATCAGCAGTGTCAACAGGAAGAGCTGATGAGGTAGAGTGTAAAGTTTCAGCTTTAAATGCTTCACGCACTTCAAATCAGGAATATAGAAATGTCACTGAAGAAGGCATCGCTGACTGGCTACTCATAAAACAATCATCTTGCACACAGTCATGCAAATGTGAATTAAATTCGACTTTTTCACAGCAGTCTGAACGGCTCGATTTCAACATTTTCAACCTCTCAAAAAATCTGATTTGTGTTACATCTGAATGTGGTAGTAAATTGAATACATATCCGGTTATTTTTTAAAGCGCCCGCAAACTGAACGGTGACGTTCCTTTTTATCTGACTTTTGCATCATTGGTGTCTGACGTTCATCATAATTCTGCAACAACAGAAACCAGACTTGGTCAATCTGGATGTAAACAATGGCTGAAAACTGTAATTATGAAAATTTAAAAAATGATTAAATAAGTCCGTTTCAGTGAAGCGCATCACATCACAATCCCTCCACTGCTGGTTCTGACTACACATCCAGACTGACTCCCTGTAACGTTTCAGTCAGAGATCCACCAAAGGTCATTGCCACACCACTGATCACGTGCGTCAAACTACTAAATTTAGATCAGGGAACCGCCATTTTAGGTTCGGACGAACAAGAGCGGTAAGCTGTCTGAACAGCTAGTTTTGTTTGTGATCCTCTGATTTAGGTTATTAATATGTACAACAGTTGTTTGACAACCACAAATCAAGATGAAGAACTGTTTTATATGAAACGGAGCTGATAAAGTAACGGTGAGAGCTGCTGGGTGCTGCTCACCAAAGCTTGACAAGAGAACAGGCTTTGCCAAATTGATATTTAATTGCAAAAATAAACCGTAAAGCATTAATAAATCAAAAAAATTTTTACCTACAACTATTGTGGCGCAAGAACTTGGTAAGGTAATCCAAGTTAACTTAGTGCTAGGTGTTGCTAAGTGTTGGCTGCCATACACCGCAGCTAAAACAAAATCCCCCACCTTTCAACCAGCGATGCCTTCTTTACGCTCACATTACAATCAAGGTTTAAGTTTCTCCACGCAGTGATTCTGTATTGAAGAAACGAAGCTGCGCTCCTCATCTTCCAAAGTTACACCCTCTTCAAATGTCGCCATTTCTCTTCATGCTCTTCCTTGTCCGCACATCCGGGCAACACTGACGTCATCTGCGATCAGCGTCTTCAGTTCTTTCTTTTTTTATTAGCTTCCTTCGTCTTGTATGATCGTGTGACAATTCTGTTATCTCACATTGGTGAATAACTTTACTATCGATCCATACACAGTGGGATCCATGTTTATTTTTTGATCCATTTTTGTTTTTTTCTGTGAACAGAGCGCAGCTGCGTGACGTCAACATCCTTCTTCTGCGCATGCGGGTCGCTTTGGGGTCATTAACGTTTACTGAAAAGTCTGATTGCGGTTATTTAGTAGCAAGAAGGACTACGCGAAAAATCGGACAAAAATTTTTTGCTGTTTTTTTACCTGATTCTAGTTAGCAGTTAGCTTGACTTCCTAAGTAGCTGTTGGCTTGACTCTAGTTAGGTGTTACTTTTATTTTAAGTTGCTGTGTGTTTGACTTGCAGGTAGATGTGTAGAATCAGAAAATGCCATAAAACAGAATCCGGCTGACATCAATAAGTAGGTGGAGATCAAGAAAATGTAAAATTACCTCCCCAATATTAATTAAAAGATCATAAATCTCCTGCATGTCTGGCTCATCATTAGCTTCCCATCTAAAAATGTGCTGCCTTGAATGCAGCAAATCTGTGTTTATAGTTCAGTCGTAACTTTAGTGCAACTTTTGGCTATACTGTATATTCAGTTTCTTTTATTAAGCTTTAAATTAACATAATGATTTATATGCATATCTAAAAATCACTAGTAGGTGCTGATTTAATTACAATGAACACTGAAAAAGACCAAAAGTGGAACAAAAATAATAAAATTGTTATTTTTTAACTTGCTCTACAATAAAACTGCACCTTTTCAAATTGTAGTTGTAATCTGTATAAACATTTGTAATAAACAGTGTGGATCCTACATTTGCTTTGTTAAATTCAGTTTTTCTGTTTGGGGAATTGATCAAATAACTGATAGATATGAGGAACATAAACCCGGTGTGCAGTAACCAGCGCCTATTATTAGACCTACTAATTGGTCTAATATTAGCTGAATGGGCAGGTGATGCGCAGTGTTGAAGCATTGTGACAACAAATGGGGCCTTTGATATATATCCTCCCCTCAGATCTTTATTGAAATGACAAAAACAAAAGCACAGTTGCAGCTATGTATGTACCATAAAGGACATGTGGCGTCCTCGTGTCCCCTGACAAAGTGAGACACGGAGGACACTGATGTTCTGGACTCCGACACAAGATTAGCCTATACACCAGTGTCTAAAGCACAAATAGGATTACTTTGGCTGCAGAAATATCCCCCAGGCATGTGCCACACTCTCTCAAAGGCAACTAGCCAGTCTATTACAGCAGCTGCTTTATCATGGTGTTTATGTGTTAACAGCATGTTGACATATCTGCAGCTAAAATGCTTTAAAAACACCAAAGTCACATCATAGCATAATATGTATTATGGATTATGCTATATTTAGACGGGTTGCTACAGTCCAAGCAATAACCGACAGCAAGGGATTACCAAGTTCGGGCCAACACTACTTATATTTTCCTGTTGACGCTAGTGGGAGAATACTCTCCATTTTCCTGAAGGAACACCAAACCGTTTCAAGCTAATTTGAAGGGATCTGTGGGCGTGTGATTGAAACTGGCGTCGGCAAAAATGGCCAGAGTGCCCACAGTGGTGAAGACGACGAAGATCCAGAGGAACATGCGGTCCACCACCATGGCCACGAACTGCCAGTCCTCTTTCAGCTGTCGACAGTGAGGGATTTAGAAAAGGCAGAGAAGATAGAAACCAGAGAACATTAGGATTAGTCTGCAGGGATCTTGTGATGTAACCAGAGGACAGGAAAACTCACCGCTTCGTAGTCTTTCTCAGCCTGCAGAGCCTCAGCGATGTACGTGATGGCGTCGATGGCCGACTTGAGCTCGTCAGGCAGAGTGAGGTAGGAGCTCGGGCCGTCAATGAACTTCTTTAAATCAGTGCAAAGTCCCTCTGGCTGGAACCTGCAGAGCAAAGGACATAACAGGTTTTACAGATGCTAAAAATGAGTCAGAGGTCCAGAGAACATCTGGATGAATGTAGAGTTCATAACAGAAAGTTTGTTGCATTGTTTGTTTACCCATAACACTTCCTTGAACAGGTTAGGACAGGTCTATGGCCCATATACAACATTCTCATTACATTTTTTGCACATAATTCTTAGATGATGAGATTTTAGTCTGATCAGTTCTGCCGATTTTGAATTGTTTTAGGGCGTCTTGTCACTTTAATCCAAACAATCTCTTTTTGGCCGTGCCCCCCAGACTCATTTTCTTGTGCTGTTTGCAGCACATGGAAATGGCTGCAAACAGATGTGCATTTATACAACCCTGCATCTTTGAAAAGCAGAAGTGGAACCTCCTGCACAACCAGCAAGACTGCAGCAAGTGGTTTCTGGATGTTACGCCAACAACAAAATACGTGTCTTTTCCAGCAGCCATTGTACAGCAAACGCAGCGGTAAACATGCTGGAGTTCCACTTGAGTTGCTAGGTAACGGGCTGGGCTTCACTGGCGTTGCTAGGTAACAGAATAAGGGCTGCTGATATGTGATGTTACATTTCAGAGGTTTGAGAAATGGCTCATATTCCAGACACCAAAAAACATCAACTTATTGCCAAAAACTGGCTGGGTTTTATTTTTGTACACTTCACACTGGGACTGGAAAATATTTTAGATATCCAAAATAAGACACAACAACCAAAGACAATAAATAAAATAAATAAAAACCACACACAACTGAAACTATAAATAAAATAGATTATTACGTTTTCTAAACAAAATTACCCTTCAAGAAATATTTATCAGAATGAAATTATCACGCTCATTTTAATTTATTTTTAAATTTCATACATTTGGGACACATATCCCAAAAAAGTAACATTTATATTTCCAAACTGCAGACACACGTTGGGTTGCAGATCTAGTCCAGGTCCAAACGCAAATTAAAATCTATAAAACTGTGAAACAGGCAATACGTCTGGCTTCCTCTCTTCTGCCAGTCAGAGAAATAAAGGGAAGGTCAGGAGCGCCGGTACCGCTGTGGGAGCCGCTGCTTGGATCCTGCTGACCGCCCAGAATCTCTACGTGAGAATGTGTGAATGTTTCAGTGTTTACTTGTTTCCCTCAGTTACCAACCATCAGCCGGTGCCAGGAGCCGCTGGGGGAAGCCAGAAAAACGCTCCGAGGCCGTCTTGCACAGCTGCCACTGAGAAATGTTCACAGCCACGGTAATTCACACTTTCTTTCCCTCCCGGTGACATTAAATTATATGGAAAAAGGGAGACCAGCCTGAGAGCTGAAGCACAAAACACAACCACAGCTTCTACACTCAACCAAAATATTAAAGAATATCATAATAAATAAAAATACTTACCAACAAAGTACGCAGAGATACAAATTTAACACAAAAAGAAAACAAAACTGCATTTCAAATAGTATTTTGTAGTCCTGAACAAGTGGTTAACAACTGCATATCTACAATGGGAAATTGTGAATAAAAGAAGAAACAGAATAAGTACAACTTTCGCCAAAAACTCAAAAGTATTAAGATTAATTTAAAATATGTACAAGAAACAACTTGGAAATGTTCTGATGTTGAAAACTTGCAAATTTGCAAGAAAAACAAAATTTCCATATGTTTATATATTAAAAATTTCTTTACTCTGGTAAAATTATGACTTCCTTCTAGTATTACGATGACTTCATTCTCATAGTATTATACCTTTATTCTGGTAATTTTCTGACTTAATTTTTTTAATATTATATTATGATTCTCAAAATATTATGACTTTAATCTCAAAATACTACAACTTTATTCCTGAAATATTATGACCTCATTCTCTTAATACTATGACTTTCTTCTCATAATATTATATCTTCATTTTGGTAATTTCTTGGCTTTATTCTTGAAATATTATGAATTAATTCTCATTTGTTTTGTTTTTCTTAGCCTGGTCCTAAGACTTTGTCATAATAATTAAAAGTATTCCTATTTATAATAATTTCTTGACAAAATAAATAATAATTTTTATACATTTTAAAAATAATTTTTGTTTAAAAACACTGTAATAAACAGAAGTTTTATGCCACTGCAGACGCCATCCACCAGAGGGCAGCGTTGCTCTGTAGCTGCATGCAGCGGTCTGAGGATAACGACCAGCTGCTTGGTATTCTGCTCATGAACCGTTGAGTTTACGATGCAGAGCTGCCATCACGGCTCTCTGAGCGCGGCAGGTGAGCAGGCTGTGACCTCAGACAGGTGAAGTTCCATCAGGTAGACGGAAACAGAGAGCGGGGAAAGGATGGAGAGCAGATACCATTTGACCTTTCAACCCCTTCCGTGCTCTCCGTCTTTTACGACATAGACTCTCACTTCATCAGCAAGAAGAAAATTACTATTCGGGAGATTAATTTTAAGGAAAACTGGCCACGTCTGGTGCCAAGACATCCGCTAAACCAATTAGAAGGTGCATGTGAGTGTATATATGGCCGACCGGGAGATACTGCTGTCTCATCAGATTGTTCTGACACAACCGCCCCTCCTTTTACTGAGACACACATCTTACCGCTCTCCTGTGTCAGAGTCAATTTGTGCGGGTCATTATTATTTCAGCGGCTGTTCTTTTCCCTCCAGACATATTTTACTTCTCACAGAGGACAGACGCGCTGCTGGGACAGTTTGGACAGTTTAGTGGAAAAACATGAAGGAGGGATTGAGAGTCTGGGAGTAACTAGTTACATTTACTCAATTACATTCACTTTTTATTTTGAAAAAATAAAAATTTTAGTTGTATTTTTACTTTTTACTTGGGTAATTTTATTATGAAGTATTTCTTCTCTTGGGTAAAATTTCTGGATTTTCTTCCCACTGAGTGAAGGACAAACATGTTTTAACCAAAAAATTTACCAGACACAGAAACACACCTGCAGGTTTTGTTAAAGTTTCAGCAGTTTTGTTATATAAAGAAACTGATTTGGAAAAATGTATTTTGTGAGAATGAGAATGATTGACAGCGCTAAGACCCGCCTCCTGGTTTTGATTGGTTGTTTCTAGTTTGCACTGGGAGGACTGGGAGAAGGCAAAGGAGCTTGAATTTTGTCACAGATTATCTGTCTCTTTTCACATATTTCAAAAAAATATGTAAAAAAGTATATTTTTAGGGATGCACCGATTTATTGGTGCCGTTTTCCTTAATTTTGGGAGATTGGTGATCGCCCTCTGGAATCCGCTAGCTCCTTGTAAATAAAATATTTCACATGTCTGCCTGCGTTTGAACCAGTTTAATTCCAAATCAAGCTGTTTCTTTAGCACCTCGCTGGTTTTATCCAGTTTGGTAGCGCCTCATGATGCTCACCTGTTGGGCTTGGGGAACAGGATGGACAAGTCCGGTTTGCGGATGAAATACTCGTCAGCTTTGCTGATGGTCATCACCATTTGCTTCTCCCGGCGGGGAATCATCTCGAGGGAAAGCGGCGTCTCCACTTTGGGACGCATCATATAGAGGTAAGGAGGCAGCATGTGGATGAAGATCTGGGTGGAGACGGAGAGTGAAGGTCAAACACGTAATTTGACAGATTATGACGATACAAATGTATTTTTCTTACTAACTAGATTTTTTATGCTTCACACTAAAGATATTATCTTATTCTTTAAAAAACAATTTCTGTTGCATTTATATCACAAAAGTCTGTTTGGAGTTCAATAATTGTTGGCTAATATATTCCAAGTGTTATTATCTTACACCAGGGGTGTTCAAACTGTGGCCCGGGGGTCATTTGTGGCCCTTACAATACTTTTGTGTGGCCCTGGCGGCCCTGAAAGTTTTTATAATTTTAAAATTAAGTACAACACAAAGAATTTTTCTCTTACTAAACTTTTTTCTTTTTGTTTGTTTTTTTTCCCATAAAAATTCAGCAATTTTTACTCAAAAACTAAGGCCACCAATCCATTATATTTTGTTAAATACAAAGACTTTTTTAAGTTTTATATTCCAAAATTTTAAATGTAGATAAAATTTTCATTTTTTAATTTTAAAATGGAATTGAATTGTTTATTTGTGTCTTTTAATGTATATCTAAAACTGTATGAGAAGTCTTAAATGTCCAAAAGGTGCACAGTGTACCTTTAGTGTACCTTTTTATTATTCAATTAATTGATTAATCGTGAGAATAATCAGTTCCTTAAATGATCATTAGCTACAGCTCTAAGTTTTAGTTTCATGAATAACAATTTTCATCACATTTGGCTCATGAATTACAGATGACTGAGCTTTTAAATCCCTGTGCAGGGTGCTGGTTGGTTAGGTCTCCAGGCTAATTTCTTCTATTTCCCTTGCTCTCTCTGGACAAATTACCATTTTCAATTTATTGTGTAAATTAGCAGCAACACATCTGTTCAGAAACGTTGGATTAGAAACCATTGCTCTGCAATTCATGTTGCTTTGAGAAATAAAAAAAACGAATTCCTCTGGATTTTCCAAAGAAGCACTTTGAGTTGGACTCGCGTTGGGCAACACCCAAGTTTCTGCTGTTAAATTCAAATTTACAGTTTGGTGGATCAATGTGAGAGAATGAATAGTTGCCTTTTAAAGAGCCAGCAGGGCACTCAGTGAGAAAATAGCACACCATACGGACAAACGTTGGCCTTGATCGATATAATAAATGCTTTAAACGGCTCATTTCTGCTCTGTTTGATGAGCTTTAAGATGCTTTTTAAATAACTCATCATGTCAGAAAGTGAGAGAAACAATTATTTTTATATGCAGTGAATAGAGATATTTACTTTAATTGCAAGAACTGGGATTTCTATCTCTAATGAAGCCTCAAACAAATATAAATGTGCTTTCCGTTGTGCAGAAGTTTACTTCCTCCATCATTTTATGAACCCAGTGATCTTCTGGAGAGCAGGACTGAAACAAGCTGAACATATAAAGGTCATCTTTTCCAGCTAAGCTCCATTAGGCCGTGTAAATCACCTGTATGCAAGTACTGAGGTACAATCTAAGGTGAGCGTACCCTGAAAAGCGTGACAGACCGACGTAAAGAGCCGTAATTAGCTTCACATAATGTACAGTGAGGGCAGCAGCAGCTGATGGGGGTTAATGGTACAGGATGACATTTACATTGGCGACTCTGTTTTAATCCAACAATCGCTGCCTCCTCACACAGATTAATGCTAAATTAAACCCAATTCCATCTACTGGAACAGGAAATTGGAGTCAATAACAGTTAACTTCTTTAAGCTTTAAAACTTAGTTAAATTAATGATTGATCAGTTGTTACAATTTGTTATATTAACCTAATTTACGAGAATTTCTTCTGAATAATGTCTAAGGTAGTGAGAAGTATGATACTCCAGTAGACTCGGTTTGGACCAAAAATGAAACATTTGTTGCATTTTTAGCTTGTTTGGTTCTCTTTCCCACTGGACTGCCCTAAGGGATAAAAATTAATTGAAGAACCTGTTCCCCTGTTCACCTGTGGGGGCGCTGCAACAAGAATCACTGAACGAATCGACATGAAAACCTCTGAAGTAGACACAGAGCGCAACTTCCTTCATCACAAAATGTAAACAAAAATGGATTGACATTTTTTTGTAGGATTTCTCATTTGTCTTGACTCTGGTCCGCTTGGTGTTCACTTCACTTCAATTCACTTCAACCAAACCAAGACTTAGGTTTTAAGTTCACCTTTTTGGTCCTCACCAGTTTGATTGCGCATTCGCACTTCCATAAAGAAACCAAACTTTCTAGGTAAATGAACTGTAGTTTGATTAAAGTGGACTAAACCGGCCTGGTGTGAATGCAAGCTAAGGGTGCATTCGTATGGGGAGGTGTGAATGCACAATCAAATTCTGATGCGGACCAATAAAGCAAACTGTGGTCCACCTACAAACCTGCTCTGGGTTCAGTTAAAGTAAACCCTGGTGCAGTTTTAATGCAGATCTGAATCCCAAGCGGACCAGAAAGCAGGAAGTGCACTACAATGCATGGCATTCTGGGTAAATACAACTAAAACAAACGCTGTAGTCTAGCACTAGGTGAAGAAATAGCTCATGTTCTTTTTCCAAAAACAGAAAAGAATCTGATGCCACTCCATTTTTGCATAAATTTGTTAAGAACAAAGTTGCTATCAGTGTCTTCTTCAGAGGTTTTTGTATCATTTCCTTCAGTGGTTCTTGGTGTAGTGCCCCCACAGGTGAGGAGGGAACAAGTTTTTCAAAGAGTTTGGTTCATTTGACACAATAGAGCGAGAAAGCGAAACACAGCAGCTGAAAATGTAAAAAAAATGTTGCAATTTCAATCCCCAATCAAACTGAGTCTACCAGACTGTCAGGTGTGAAAGCAATCTAACAAGAAAACAAATTTATAGAATTCAAGTACAGCTGGTTGTGTCTAGATTGTGACAGTTTCTAAATCCCCAGTTCGGCTTGATGCTTCTGCGTCTGCGAAGCTGACCTTGCGTATCCACATGGGCATCATGTGGGTGTTGGGGGAGCGGTGGTGCAGGTTGAGGACGACCACACTCAGGATGACGGAGCAGGTGACCAAGATCATGGTGAACATGATGTAGTTGACGATGATGGGGACGCCCAGCGAGGTCTCTGGGATCTTATCGGCCAGCAGCAGCAGGAACACAGTCAGGGTGAGCAGCACGTTGATGGACAGACCCATCTTCTCTCCTGGCAGAGATGGAAACAGTTGAGCATCAGGTTGTTCAATCCCAGAGTCAGTAAAAGAAAAGCTGTGTGTGAAAAATTAAGTTGGTGGTTGATTCATGATGATCATTAGTAATATTAGTCAATAAAAGCAGGAGCTTCAGATGTTGTATAGGTCTGGTTAGAGTCATAACCAACCAATTTGAAATCTGTCATTTTGAATTAGTGTCCATTGGACAGAAGACTTACTTTAATCATCTTTAATCAAACTCCAGTTTGTTTACCTAGAAAGTTCGGTGACTTTGGTCACAAACTTTGGTAGATCTACAAACCTCAGTCTGGTTAAAGTGGACCATGAATTCCTCTATATTCCAAAGTATTCGAGAGTAAAAAGTGTTTACCTGCATCGGGAGGCAGGTAGAAGTTGAAAATGGCAATGATTGTGATGAGGATGCAGGGAATGATGATGTTGATGATGTAGTAGAGAGGTTTTCTCTCTATGATCAGGTAGAAAGTCATTTCCTCGTACGTGTCGTCGTTCATGTTCTTCCTGCTTGGCTTGTGTCTGATGTACCACTCGCTGCTCTCTAAAGAAACATTAAAACAGGAAAATTTAAATTCACAGACACCTTGGTAATCTTCAATACACTGCAAAAATACAAAATATTACCAAGTATTTTTGGTCTAGTTCCTAGTACACTTGAAATAAGATAAAACTAACCGACAAATACCTTTTCAACAAAACATAGGAGCTGGTTTTAAGTCAATAATTCATTGATATTGATGAAAAAATACTAGTTCTATGGACACATTAATTCACTTATAACATGGAAGAACATTTTGAAGCTCACCACTGAAGCCAACTGGATCCAACTGGATCTCCTTGATCTCCTTGCCTTTCGAGTCTCTCGCATACTGCAGGTCAATCTCCGTCGAATCGTACGTGTAAGAGCGAAACTGCATGGTGCAGTTCTGCCAGTCAAACGGGAAATATGTAACCTGGAGAAAAAAACAAGCAATCACAGATGTGTAAGTGAACAAACTGAAGGGAAAACAACAGGAAGAGTAAAAAAATGTCCTCCCACCTTGACTCCACAGGAGCTGCAGTAGAGAGCGGGGGGCGTCCATGTTACCCTGCCGTTACTGTAAACCTGAACGTGGACCTGAAGGGCAACGTCGAACACGCCGTCATTACTGCAAACAGACACACAAAGGAAACATTTACTGCTTTTACATCTTTTGTTACGTTTATTTGATGCTTTTATTCTAAGTGATTTGCAATTATGAAACAACATTGAAGGTTCAGGAAAGTGGTTAGCTTAAATCTGGCTAGCTGCTAGCTTAGTTCCTGTTACTAATGACTAGTATGACTGTTGCTTTTAGCTTAACTTTATGTGGATGTAAGATTAACTTTAATTAGCTGTTAGCATTTATTTAATAAGCTGTTAGCTTCAGTCTGCGCACTGGTTAGCTTAAATCTGGCTAGCTTAGTCCCTGTTACGCCTTTCCGTGACTAGCATGACTGTTTGTTTCTTTTATATTAACTTTGACTAACTCTTAGCATTTCTTTAATTAGCTGTTAGCTTTATTACACGATGCTGTTAGCTTCACTCTGAGCACTAGTGAGCTTAGCGCTGGCTAGTTGTTAGCTTAGTCCCTGTTACTCCTTTTTGTAACTGGCATGACTTTTTGTTGCTTTTAACTTAACTTTATGTAGCTGTTAGACTAATTTTGATTAACTGTTATAATTTCTTAAATTAGATATTAGCTTCTCTCTGGGATGCTAATAGCTTCAGTCTGAGCAGTGGTTAGCTTAATTCTGGTTAGCTGTTTAATTTTTATCAAAGCAGCTATTAAAAATGAACTAAGTATGTTTTATTCTTGCTCTTTTTCACTGTTTGTTCGACTCTTAGTAATTTTGACTAGCTTTGACTTTACTGAGCAATTAGCTTGGATATGAATACCAGTTAGCTTGACTCTGTCTAGCTATAACCTTAACTCTCACGAGAAATATGTTTCTGATTTTTCTCAGCTACTCTACTGAAATGTAAAAACAAGATAATAAAAAAATTGATTATTAAAAAAAATAAATAGCCACATTAGTTCTTTGTTTTCACCACATCATGAATATGTAGATATTCCTCTTATGGTTAATTAACATAAAATGTAGCTTCACCAACATGGTTAAAGACGATTTCAGTTTCTTTGTTACAAACTTCTTTCTGAGTTTCCTGTTGGCTGTAGCCTCATTCTGACCCAACATCACAACATTTTATGTGGCATAAGCAATAAAAAGCAAACATTAGCTAAGCAGTCGGGCCGGCCAACGTTGGATCGTGTACACAAAGCTTTCCTGGCAGATAAACTCACAACTGAGACATCAAGCTAATTAGAGACTGATTTAACCTTCTCACAGTACACAGTTTTAGGCTTTTATGATACAGGTAATTGAGCAGACTTTGTGTTAGCCCAAATAAAACCCTACTATCTGTGACGGCGCTGTTGAAATTAGCAGTATTGATCAGCCATATTGGGAAGCACACAGAGGCTTGTGTTGATGCAGATATTTGTGTGTTCATGTTCCAAATGAAGGCCTTGTGTGCTGAAGTTGCTGAACGGCGCCATCAGCCCAGTTATTAGAGAGCCATGCTGCTTAATTGCCTATAAAGTGTTGATAAATGGAGGAGTGGGGACAGTTACAGTGGTGTTAATGGGGGCATGCACATGTGTTGGAATACGGGGACCATAAAGCCTCCTCTTTCTGCTCTTTGAGTCTCTAATTTGATGCATTTTCATGCAGTTTTATTCACTGAATGAATGCTGTATGCTGTCCAAATTGTGGCCTTTGGGCTGATTTTGTGTGGCCCCCAACTGCAATTCAAAATTGTTACAAATTTGGCCTTTAGATGCAGATGGGGACTTTTAATTTGTAATCAGGTTAAAAAAACATTACCAACGTAATTTTCTTACACAGGAAAATGTAAGGTATAACAAAATGTATTTGTTTTTGTAACCAAGTTTATACAGAGATTTTTACCGAAAAGCCAACTTTGTTTTTATTCTTATCAGAAACTTGGCTAAACATAGCGAGCGTTTTGAAAGAATTTGATCCAAATCCTGTTCTTATTACTGAAAATAAATTTATTCAATTGAGCCCAAAAGAAACTGAAAACTAGAACGCTTTATTTTAATTCTGCAAACATGCAAAATCTACTACAGTGCATTTGGGCCGTTGTGGAAAAAAATACGCACATTTTTAACTCATCTCAGAAAACTTCTAGGAAAAATTAGGAAATTTGCTAGACAAAAAAAATCGTATTTTAAGATTAACATCAGAAATTTTCAAAAAAGAAAAGAAAAAAGAAGACAACAACAAAATTTTAAATCAGAATTTCAAATGTCAAATTTTTGAGATTAGTCACAAAATTCCTGAATTTTTGGAGGAAATTTACTAATTTGTTTCTATCTACAATGACACTAATACATTGTCATAGAAATCCCTTTCAAGTTTTTTATCTACAATAAATATTGAGCTACTTCATTTGCTTGTTTGTTTTTTTAAAGGTTTGATTCACAAACACGAACACTAGTAACGTTTCCTAAAAGGCTAAAGATTCACAGATCAGAAAGAGAGGAAGAAGAAAATAAGCATCTATTCCTACTGATATCCGTATTATCACCTTTGGAGGATATATTTTATAGCGTTCAGTCCTATTTTACAGCGTTTTATCTTCATGAACAGTTTTGTTCACATTTGCCATGGGCTCTCTACAGGAAACCTTAAGATCTATGGGTAGGGTGCTGGTTAGCTAGGTCTCCAAACTGCTGCTCCTTGACATTTCACCTGATTTTCTTCTTCTAATTGGACATATTGCCATTTACATATTCACCTTATAAACCCAGATTTGAGCTGGAGACTTTTTATCTCTGATTTTTTTTGGGATTGTCCTTTTGGTTCTTCGTTAATGCCCAAATTTGGTGTTTCTGTTATGACATCATCTCTGCTAGGCAACGTCTGGCAACTTTGAGCTCATTTCATTCCTCTGATGTAAACATTATTATAATAAATGAATTTATCAGTCACATGTCAGAAGAAAATTGAAAAGAAAAAGTTGTAAAGCTCATCATATCCATCTTATATTTATACCAAAGTACAAATATAAAATTGATTTACTTACTTATTGATGAGAACGATGTCAGGAAGCCACACCTTCCCAGACGGGACGCGCAGCACCTCAATGCCATCGTGCTGCTTGGGTTTCCAGTTGAGCCGATAATCCGTCCACTCCTGTAAGAACAGAAAGTTTTGGATTATTAGAAAAATAGAAACAGCAAAAAAAAAAAAAAAAAAAAAAGAAACAGCAGGCAGAAACTTTTTGCCCATTCAGTACAAATGTGAAGCATTTTGTCATTTCATCACTTTTTCTCCCTCTTCTCATTTTGCCGCCACTTTAATTTGCGTCCTCAGGGATGATTTTCCTTGCATTTGCATAAAAATAACGGTATTTGCAAACGCTTTAATTCTGCCTACTGAACTCCAACTGTTCTGTTCTGAGCTGAATATGGAAACAACCGTAAAATATGATCAGAACCACAAACTATCGAGCGGTTCTGGACCAACAAACAGAGCTGAACTGCAAATAAACTTACCAGATTCATGACAACAACGGTGCTCATTTCCTCATTTTTCATATTCTGAAAGGAAATATGAAACAGCGCGTTAATAATAATTATTAATAATAATAATAATCTGAAACATTTCAGATTTTCTGCCAAGTATATAACTTTTATTAAAAAATATTTTTTATGTATTTGTTGAAACTGTCATTATGTCATGACAGTTTGGAATGAGGCAGATAATCTGTGAAAAAGAGAAAGAATTGAATCCCCATGGCTACCTAGAAACAATCAGAGCAAAGAGGCGGGGCTTAGCGCTGTCAATCACAATCCCGTGTGTGTGCCTTAAAATGCTGCAGCAAGCTAAGTCCATTATGAATGCTAAGGTTAGTTAGCATAGCCACAAATGACAGCAGATAAACAGTTTTCCTGTAACAATAACCTGTTTCTCTGCTATTAGCACATTTAGCAGTGAGTACATGAGGATGATTGACAGCGCTAAGGCCCACCTCCTGGTTCTGATTGGTTGTTTTGGTGTTTTTAGACAGTAATAAATGGAGGAGAGTGATAATTTCACAGATAATCTGTCTCATATTATATTGTCACAACATGGCGACAGTTTTAACAAACATGCAAAAAAGTTATGTACTGCACCTTTAAGACAAAAACCAAGGCGTTTCAATGAAAAAAAAAAAGTTTGCCAATGTCTTCTGTTTGAGTTCAACACTCGGTGAAATTATGGGAGCGTCTAAAAAAAAATATTGACCTCAGAATCGTAACAAACTTAGCAGGAAGTTGACTTGACTTGTTGTTTGAAGCAGCCAATCAGACGTCTGGGTGTCCCGTAATCCCGCCCATTACGTATGAAAGTTGTCAGCACAGAAACATGAAATAATATGTTGTTTTTAAAATGAAATCAATTTAACTGAGGCACACATAATTAATTCTATATTTTAATAAATGATTTCTGTATTAATTAAATAATTATTTTAAAAGTCTTTTATTTATTGGAATGTGGCATGAACGAGTCTCCATATAGATGTTGGTCAATCACACCAAAAACCCCTAAAATAAATTAAAGTTTGTGGTTGCAATACGAAAATAAATGGAGAAAGTCACTTATGTGCATATGAACTAAATTAATCCATTATATAAATGTAGAAAGTTGTAAAACAAGTTAAAAACTTTCACTGTAGCGTCTAGAACATGAAAAACTGCAACGGATCCAACAGAAATCTAAGTTAAAAATAAATAAATTGTGTTTGAATGCAGCTGAAAAGGTTCTGCTTGCAAAGCAAAATGTGCTTGTTGTTGTCAGACAAGCAAATAAAAGTCCAAAACATCATAATATTGATAGTTTTAAAAATATTATTAAAAGAGGAAGCTGAAGCTGAAATGATTTCCGTTCTTCTGTGTCTAACTTTCTGAGCCTGACCTGCTATTTAAAACACAAACAGAAATGTTAGTAAGACAACTGGAGCGACATCAGAGGAGAGCGGGGCTCTGAAACCCCAAACACATTTCTGCCATTACTGACACTTCCTGTACCAGTTCACCTCCAGCTGATCACTGGGAACCAACAAGCATCTCACTTTCCAACACAGCTTCCCATCAGAGCCAAAAGAGTCCTGTTCCTTTAAGGAAGCAGGCTCACCTTGACTGGAGGTGACAGGGGCTTCAGCTGCTGTGTATCATGGCGTCTACATCGATGTTATGAAGGTTTAGTTACCAAAAGCCATGACACTTTCAATTTAACGGGGGCCTGTTATGTAAGATTTATATTTTGAATGTTTTTATACCTCCATTTGTTTCTCAAGTGCTTCTAAAAACAGCCAAGACTGAGGACAGGGATGTAGCTACATAGTCTGTACATTAACAGAAAAGTTTTCTAAGGGACATAACAGGAAAGAAAAGGTAAAATATTTGCTCACCAGCCCAACGAAGGAGGAGAGGATCATCCCCACGCGGACCACCACCCTCTCTTCGGGTTTGCGAGCCGGCCGGACCTTCAGGTTGTAATCAGTGAAGACTTTCCTCATCAAGGCCTGCTCTGCCTCCACAGCGCCTCAACAACACAAAGAGCAGAAAACATCATGGAAAGGAGAACGTGGAAGAAAACACAAGAAAAGCAGAGTTAAATGAATCAACAGTTACCAGGAAAGAAGACATCTTTAAAACTTTTATAAAAATGTTTTACTTTTTTACATATTTATTTGTTAAATTGTCACCATGCTGACAATCTGTCAAAAGATCAATCTCCTCCACCTCTTCCCTGAAGAAATGAACCACTCCCAACCAAAAACAGCCAATCAGAGCCAGGAGGCGGGCCTTAGTGCTGTCAATCAACTCATGAATGTGTTGCTAAATGTGAAAATGGTGGAGAAACTACTTAATGATACAGAAAAACTGCTTAACTGCCATCCAATGTGGCTATGCTAACTAGCCGTAGCATTCTCAACTAGCTGTACCATAGCAGAAAGCAAAAGGGTGAGTGACAGCGCTAAGACCCGCCTCCTGGCTCTGATTGGTTGTTGCTAATTAGCACTGGGAGAAGGCAGAGAAGCCAATTTTCTTCACAGATTATCTGTAACAACATGGAGGCAGTTTCAACAAATATTTTTAAATAAAAGTTACATACTGTAGCTTTAAGAGAAATTAAAATAACCCAACTTAACTGTCAACTGATGCAAAATCTTTATATTTTAAATATTTAGCAAAAAGCTTTAGCGCATAACTAATGGAGAACTCCTTCCAATACTCAGAGAAGAAAAGTCAGACCTTTAAAAACTCAAAATAGTTGATCATTTGGCTTTAAATCCTGTGCCATAATTTTAGACTAAAGGTCTTTGACGGCTTCAGTGCTGCGCTATTAAAACCACATTTCTTCCCTTTAAACTGAATTTCTGCACACAAGTCGCCCCCATTTCCTCCTTGGTGTTGGAAGGTTAGGAGCATTTATAATCAGTGGCACTGGTGACGTGGCATCCATCACGTTTGGCTTCGCTGTGGCTCCAGCACAATCTGACCTGACAGGAATAAATGACAACAATCACCCAGCAAGGCGGCGCTATTAACGAGGCACAGGGAGGCGACGCTGCTTGGAGACAGGAGGAGGTTCTGACTGGCTCCTTATCGCAGAAATACCATGACTAGATGCAAAACAACAACCAGAACTCTGGCTTTTAAAACAGAAAACAAGCTTTGGTTTCTTTAGTGAGGATTCACATAAAGCTTGTCTCACTTCTTTGTAGCTCTTTAAGCTGAAAGAGGTGATGAGCATCATTTAAAAACTGGCAGCAGTTTTTAAACGTCACTGTCAGAAGAGTTTTACTCCGTTTCATCGTAAAAATTATTGATTTCTCCAAAGAAAGGCCCTCAGATGGAGATTACATCAGTATGGTTTCTCTGTTAGTTTGCTGGTTTAATGAATGCCGACATGAATCTTAAAACTAGTTTTGAGCATTTTTTTCAGTTTCAAATCTTTATTTTTTATTTTAATTTTCTTTAGTTCCAAAAAAAATTTCAGTTTCAAATATTTTCTTTCAGTTTTTATTTTAATTTTAATTTAACTTTTTTCAGTTTAAAATTAAAATGTTTTATTTTTTTTAGTTTAAAAATGTTTTTTCAGTTTCAGATCTCATATTCAGGTTTTTTAATTTTTTTTAATGTTTTGCAGATCTTTAAGTTTCAGATCTTTAAGTTTTCTTTTTTTTTAAGTTTCAAACTTTTTCAGTTTCAAATCTTTATTTTTGCAAGTTTCAATTCTTTATTTTAAATTTTTATTTTATTTAGTTTAAATGTTTTTTCAATTACATTTTTTTTGTCTTCTTTTGAACAAACTTTATGGCCCCAATTTAGCTCCATATATTTCCATTGATCATATAATTGCAAAATTAAAAAATAAAACTGCTAAATGGAAACAGGCCAGTTCTGAATAAAATGTTTTGGTGTCAGGATATCGTGGTTTCTTTGGGTGCATGAAATTGGATTATTTCACTAAACTGCCACAGAAACATTTTTTCACACCAAATGAATCACATGATCAACACCTGGATGTTACTACTGGTGGAAACCTCAAAGAAAACGACAACAGGAAGTAGTTAGTGGATATTTTTAATAACTTATTCAAACTTATTCACATGTGATTCTAAATGCATTTATTTAATGGAAACACCTCATTTAAGAAATTGTGTTTTTTCAACATGTAGACAAAGTTTTGTGGACATTTGTAATCAAGGCACAGCTAGAGTGAATCTGCCATCATTTTTGTGCACCTAGCTAAACAGATGAACACGTTAGCATGTTTGAGTTAGCATCTGGTTAGTAGCAAGTCACCCTCCATTACAGCTTTATAAAATAAAATGTTTATTTAGTAAAACTGAAAGATATTTATACAGTATTTGCCCTAAAGTTAAAACAATGTTACCATTTAATATTTTTTGTAGAGTTTCAGGCAAAGTTGTGGTTTATTATCATTGTTTATATTCTTCTGCTGTTGGTTGTCAGGGTCAGAAGTTGATGCTGCTTTTATTTTGAAGGTGAGAAGAAGTTTGGGAATGAAGACCAAATCAATCTTTTGGATGTTTTTAATCAGAATATGTCTGGTATTTTAGTTTTTCTGTGAAATCAACTACAGTAGAGCAACAATATTATTCCATACTTTTTGTTCTGATCTCTATATAAATTATATCTTGACCACAGCTCCGGTTTGAGTACGTTCAGTGATGTGTCTTACCTCCTAACGCGCTCAGGCTGAATAAGCAACATGCTAGCAGCAACTTGCTCAGCAGGTTTTCCATGACGGACCTTCAAACCAGTTAATCCAACTCCTCAGATTCAGATTTTCTCCTTTCTGATCCGGGGAGCGTTTTGACGCTGAGTTTGGTTTGGCCGGTTTGAGCTGTTGTTGTCTGTCAGTCAGGCCTGCCTGGACAACTGGTCGTGTCCGATTACCCCAAGGAGGGAGGGGCTCTCAGCCTATGTGGGTCAGGCATGTCGGACCAAAACTACCTTACAATACAAAGACTTAACAGTACAATAATCAAATCAGAGACTAGCCTCTGATTTCCACTGGGAAATTAGTAAATCCAGAAATCTTTACCATCCTGAGGGACATTTTTGCCTTTGGTCTGACTTAGGGGTGTCCAAAGTGTGGCGCGGGGGCCTTTTGTGGTTCTTGGGATGCTTTTGCATATGAAGATTTTTTTTTATTTGTAATTAGGGTAGAATTATGTCATTTATTATGTATTTGACTTTTTATAATTATGTTTTTATAATGAGCAGAACCAGGTTGATCAAGTTATTAAAGTCAGGAAGCATTTTTGAAAGAAAGTGACAAAATCCTATTGTTATAAAATTTGTTCATTTGAACCCAAAAGAATTCTTTCTCCTTCTTCTACTGTTAACTTTCTCCCTACCCATTATTTCATCATCTGATGGTTCCTAAATCCTTATTTAAACGTCTTCAGCAACTTGTTGCAGAACTGAAATCACCAAAAATGGCAACTTCATTCATCCATTCGCTCCCTAAAGCTGTATTCAGTTGCATTTGACTGAATTACCTTATAGAACTAAATACCAGAAAAAATTTATTTGAATAATAGAAACATGAATGTTAGATGCAGAAACACAGAAGCAACCTGTCTGTTTTCCTAACAGAGTTGATCAGATTTACCCGCCAGATGCGGTTTAATTCTTCGAAGGCTCGTGAAGTGAAAAGTCTCTCTCTTCTTTTAACACATTCCTACACTCATATTTTCACGCCACTCTGCTCTAACACTCATCTTTCACCGATCCACTCAGCCTTAATTTACGATCTGCTATCTGTGCCATTTGGCCCGCGGCCAATTTAATTATGAAAGAAGGTAACTATTAACAGCTGGCAGCCAGAGTCACTCAGCACATCTGTGGTCAGGAGGGAGTAGACGACTCAGAATCACAAACGGCTCACTTACAACACTTTAAATTATACTTTTCATCTGCAAAAAATTATCATTTCTTAATTAACAAAATTACAAGTTATTGTTTGAAGTTATGTACTTGGTTAAACTTTCATAAAAAATATGCTTTTTTATGATCTCCTCCACTTAGTCACTGAGCTGCTATTGCTGTCTGAAGACATGAACCGCTAAAAACCAAAAACAACCAATCAGAGCCAGGAGGAGGGGCTTAGCGCTGCCAATCAATATTGTGCATGCCCTTACAAATGTGCTAAAGGAGGAGCACATTTTTTTGTAATGGCTTACCATTACAAAAAAACTGTTTATCGGACATCGTCAGTGGTCATCATCATTGGCATTAGCATTCATGACAATAGGAGGTTGATTGACAGCGCTAAGATCCGCCTCCTGGCTCTGATTGGTTGTTTCTAGTTAGCACTGGGAGAAGGCAGAGGAGCTCAACTGTTTCGATTTTTTTTTTATTATGCTGTACTTTCTACTTTTACTTGAGTAATTTTATTATAAAGTATTTCTACTCTTACTTGAGTAAAATTTCTGGATTTTCTTCCCACTGAATAAAAAACAAACGTGTTTTAACAAATTATTCTCCAGACACAGACCTGCAGTTTTTGTTAAACTTTCATCAGTTTTTTAGTGAAATAAACTGATTTGGAAAAACTTTATTTTGCTTGATTTTGTTACTTATATGAATAATTGCCATGTTCATCCTTAAATTACCAAAATTTCCACTTATCTTTATTTTTCAGTCCATCTGATGATGTATTTTTTATTATTAAATAATTGATCATTTGATCAGTTACTCTGCACTTCAGTAAACTTTATACCAAATATTTTTTTAGTCTTACTTGGACGGCTACTTTTTACTTTTACTTCAGTAGAAATACGTTGAAGTATCTTTACTCTTACTTGAGTACAATTTTTGGAAACTTTTTTTGCACAAAACTGTCACAACATAGTGACAGTTTCAACAATTATGTAAAAATACATATTCTTTTAAAGTAATATAACTCAGCTTTAAAGAGTGTTGTGAATGTAAGAACTAACCTGTTTGGATCGGATCCAGGTAAACGTGGCAAGCTGCACTTTCCGTCCTGGAAGAAAGTAAATGGTCTTTACTGACAAAGCGGCTTTCAGGACTTATCTTACCTCCTAATGTGTTTCTCATCCACCCAAACGGGGCTCCTTATCGCATATTTGCATTGCTGTTTGTGTTGTAGTGGCTTCATACACACACAGATATCGAGGGCACTTTGAGACCCGGATGTGCTGCTAATCGAGTCGTAGATCTTCACAGTCAGCTAATGCGGCACAAGACCTGAGTGTCTGGTGGTCGACAAAATAAAAAAAGATAGTTCAAAAAATAAACTGTTTCTTCTAAATAATGTAATCACACACTGGGTTAGGATAACTATCCAAAAATTGTCTTAAAGCAACCAGAGTTTGTAGCTAGCCATAACCCTAAAGCACAATATTAGACCTTTCTCATTTAAGTAAAACTGTTAATTAAATCCTAAAATAAAGCAACAAATTGTAAAGAACCAAAACAACCCTTACATTATCGGTCTCTGCTCGGTTGAAGTAAACTTTGCTGCGGTTTGAATGTGGATAACAAGCGGACCGGAGAACGCTCCAAAAGCAGGAAGTGGACTACAGCGCAGGGCATTCTGGGTAAATGCAACCAAAACAAACGTTCGAGTTTAAAATTAGTGGGAGAAATGGCTCATAGTCTTTTATTAATCATAAAGGATAAATCCAAAAACAATTAAAATGTGACACCACTCCATTACTGTTTATATTTCAGGAAGAAGGTCACCGTGTGGCGAATCATGGACAAGTTAGTAGAAGAAACACTGCCACCTGCAGGTGGGAGTTAGCATCACTGAAACCCGATGTTTTAAATTTATTTTTTTACTATATATATATATATATATATATAAATAGATTTTGTTTTTTGAAAATTTGCCGTAAATTCTCGATCCATTAGCACATAAATATAACGGCGTATTAAAGACATTGTAGATATAAAACAAACAAAAAAAGGTTGTAGTAAATTTCCACCAAAGAATATAGAAATTTCTGTTTGAAAAGTCATAAATTTTCTACAAAAGACAAGGACATTTCTCAATTTCTCCAGAAGTAAATTTTTTTTATAGGAAACCCTTCACAAATTTTGAGACTAATCTCAGAAATCTTTTAGCTTGAAAAGTAAAAAATTTTTCAACTTTACAAAAATGTCCAAAAAGCATAATTTTCCAATTTTTCAAACTTTGACATTTTCTGATTTTTTGTTTAAGAAAATTTCTGAAGTTAATATCAATTTTTTTTGTTTTTTGACAAAAATGTACATTTCCTTTTTTATTTTTCCATTTACAATGTCCCTAAAATGCAGTAATGGATAAAAATTTAGGAATTTGTTGATTTAATTTAAATTTCCGCCATCATAGAATCACGAAAAACTGGAGGGTGGAAGTACTACTTACTGCATAGTACCACAATAAACAGTGGTAATACATCACCAGTGGGTTTTATTGCAGAATGATAACCCCATTAACGTCCCCATTAAAAAAATTCTTCAGAGACAAGTGTTACAATCATACAAATATATTAGTTTGTTTTATTCAATTATATCCAATAATACATCTCCGTTGACTTTTGTGTAAGTTATTATAGAAATAAATACAGATCATATTGCAAATGCAGAGAGTTTGGGATAGTGAGAAGAAGATTAGGTGGTTAAAGGGGCTCAAAGAGTAAATACTGGGTAACTCCTGTCCAGTAAATGATCAGCGCATGCATGCTCACAGTCCCTCCACTTGGATGCAGTCTGAGCTCCAAGGCTCTCAATGATCCCCTTTTAGCTCCTTTTTCCCCAATGATCCGTAGGTCTGGATGGCAGAGATTAGCGCCGTTTTTCCACCCAGCTGGAAACAGGAAGAGTCGCCCCGTTTCCCCCGGCACGCTTGCATGGATACACATATATAGAAGGAATATATTTAGATATATGTACTTTTTTGCCCCAGTAGAATATAAAAATAGTCTCATTGTGGCTTTGATAACTGGAAGCACTCTTTTTGCATTTGGAAGACGGGAATTGAAACAAAACGTTTGCAATGATTTCTTTACGGTTTCTCTGGAAGACTCACACAACAGTTAAAAGAAAATAATAACATGAAGAAGGTGTTTGTAGACTGATGACGGTTGGTGAGTATGAAACGTTTCCTCTATAAGTTAAAGTTTCATACTCACATATGCCACAATGTGGAGGCAAAACACACGGTGAAAAGAAAGTACACCCTCTTTTAATGTTAGAGAATCAGGAAAACTATTTGATCTTTACCTGGTTTTAAAATTAATGCATACTTAACATCAAGACTACATAAAAAACTCTCAACAGGATCCACACTGGCTATATTTAATAAACAAAGAAGAAGTCCATAGGAAACGTTTTATGTCCATATCGGCATTGGTTTCAAACTGTTGGGAACCAACATGGGTTGGTTTGGTTCTAAAGGGACCGACCCTTTAAACCATATTGGGTGGTTTTGGAACCAACATGGGTTGGTTTGGTTTGGTTCTAAGCCCTTGGAACCAAGAGTTTTTCAAAGGGTTTGGATCGTTGGACATAGTGCAGTGTGAAATCAAACCGCACAAGCTAATCAACTGAACCAAGTCTATCAGGTGTGAAAAAAAATCTCGTTTGCTGCGTTTCCTCTTTCCATATAATTGCGCAATTTGGCATTTCAAATATAAATTTGCTTAATGAAAATATGCCAGTTTCAATAAACTCTTTACTGTATTTTATTTGGCCATATTGTTTTCTGTTTTCATGTCATGTGTTCAATAACTGGATGTTTCTACTGGTGAAAACAGTCATGACAGGAAGTAGTTAAAGGATAATGGCGTGTTTTTTCAGTGTCAGATGGTGTGAACAAACTTATTCACGTGTGATTTTACTTGTGTTTATTTAATGGAAATACCAAAATTGCGAGATTGTGTTTTTCGTCATTAGTGGAATATTGATATTTGTAATGGAAACGCAACTTGAGTAATTTCCATTTTTAAAGTAACAATTTGGCCCAAAGTTGGTCATAAACAGGACTAATGTCCCAGAATCAAGAAACCTGCAACATAATGACTGAAAAAGAAAATAATCAAGGTGCCACAATGGTCCAGTCAATCTCCACACCTTGAGATATTACAATGTACTGAAGCAGCCAAGACACAGAAAACGCCTTCTAACGGTTCTTTTAGTCCATTTCGGCTGGGTTCTGGTTTGATAAATAAAGTCAGACAGGATCCTGTTGTTTCTTCTTGTGCACTTGAGGTTAAATTCACACAATTTTAAAAGTCAGTAGAACCAGATCAGCATGACGTTAGACACCAAATGAACCAAAAGAAAATCACACATATCTAGACCAAACATGGAATTACAATGTCGACACAGTTCACAGTAATTCCACCAATAAATACCAACATCACAATCCATATTGCCTTAAAATACAGTCAAAACAGCCAGGGACAGGTAAGGAGGGAGTTCAAAGTTTCAAATAAAAAAAAGTGTGTAAGCTGCTAGGAGGTGGAGTCCCTCCCCGGCCGTCGTCCTGGTGGATGAGAGCGATGCACATGTGCCTTAAAAATGTATTCACGTGAAGTTAATGTGTTGCTACACAGGATGTGACAGTAGGCACTCTGGATTCCAGTGTAAAAGCACTTTAATGAAGCAGCTAAACCAAAAGTCGGTCTGAGTCAGAGCCTCTCTCTTCCTCCCTCTCTCCTTTTCTTTTTTTTTTGTGTTTTCTGCTGCATTGCAGATGTGGCGAAGGGACTCCACCTCAAACTAATGCACGCACACTTAAACAGCTGCCACACCAAAAGGGACAAAACGTTAGGGAAAAAATAAAAGCTGCAATAAATACACACACTTTTTTCCTCCAGATGATGTGGCTGCACCTTGTTAATGAACTTTATTGCTTTCCGCCCAAGGACCCGCGCGTATTGATTTCAATTTCTCACATGTATACAAAAATTTCACACCAGGCGCCTCGAACACTCGCTCTGCCTCCAGGTTAAAGGGAAGGTGGGTTTTATTGGAAGCTTCGCCTCTCCGAGTCCTTCGAAAACAGAAAAGCCGTGCGTGACCCTCCCTCTCTGCAGCTGTAATTCGCTCTGTAAGCAGAGGGAGGCCCTGACTCGAGAGAAACGGGAGTGAAGGGAGTCCCCGGGGAGAGAGGTGTGTGTTAAGAGAGCGGCTGAATCAGATATACATCATTTAACTCGCTTTCGATATCCGCTCACATCCACTCCTTTCATTCGGACAAACGGCGACGCCAAACTCTTACGAGGGGAAGATGTTTAACATTTTGGGAGTCTGAAACCCGGAGACGCTAAAGGCGGTAAATTCAGCCGTCGGTTCACCAATCAAACCTCCGAAAGATGGGAAACTTTACATGGTGTGACTGGCCTGAAGGTTTGGGGAGGCAAAATGCACGCTCATGCAATCATGCACTCCACTCGCAATAAATGATCCAGAAATGTGTCATGATGTGATAATCAAAATAAATTAATAACCCTCCAATCACGGAGTCTCATATTTAAAAATATGTATTTACTGCTGAAATGCATGAGATTCATTCATGCTGGAAGAGAGAAACTACCAGTAGATAACAGGAAGGCCAAAGGCATTACAGCTAGGGGGCGCCATTTGATCTACAATTTTGAAGAGTCAGTTAATGGAAACAGCTAAATCTGAAAAACAAAAAAACCTTCTTTAATTTTGTAGAGAAGTTTTTACTTTCACTTTAGATGGTTTTTGGCTTTTCCAAAAAGATGGAAACATATTTGCTGAATAATTTGTGATGTACAGAACGTTCCCACCCACTGGAGGGCCTCTCTGCCTTACCAGAGGAACAAAACTCAGAAAAATGTCCAAACCTCCAGCTCAGGGAGAAGAACTCCCTGTTTTTCTAAGGTCCATGCTAGTTTTCATCCTCTGCTTCCTGTTTATTACAGCCATGCGTAGCGTCACGCTTTGTGAAGCCCGGTTGATCTGCTTCAAACCAGAACACGGAAACACAGTTAGTTCGAATTTTCTTCTTCTATTTTCTTTTTACATCGTTTTAAAAGTTCACTGAAAAGGTACTTGTGCCAGATTTGGAAATGTTGGTAGCCTTTGGAGATTTTAGAGTCAAGGTAAGAATCTACATTATGCTAAATGCTAATATATGATGCTAACAGGAGTTTAAAATGTCAACTCTACAATCATTTTGTCTTAAAATAAAATATGCTGAATGTTGTTATATTTTTCTATAATATAGCTTTTAAATATAAACCAGAACAGTGCAGAGTTAACATGGAGAGGCCAGTGATTTAAAATTTGGCCTTCTGACATGATTCTTAGTTGTTGTTAACAGCTAAGAGTTAAGATTAGACTCAAAATATAACAACTACCTGTAGTTAAGCTAACAGGTAAATAAAGTCCAGCTCCAAGCTAACAGAGCGAGGTGAATGGCTACGCAGAATCAGGCTAACGGCTAACCAGAATTAAGCTAATGGCTACTTAAACTGACATCAAGCTCACAGCTACTCAGAATAAACAGTGATTCAATGTGAAACTGTAAAGTTAAGTTTTAACTGTGTAAGAATCAAGCTGTTACTGGCGCTAACAGCTAATAAGTATTTACTTAATAAGAGTATTATTAAGTAAATACTTATTTACTTACTAAGAGTCAAGCTAAATGAAGTGATCATAGCTAACAGCTATGAGTTAAGCTAATGGTGAATCATTCTTAAACAAAACTAATCTGGAAGTTCAGGGAACAAAAAACATCTATTTTTAATTTCTATTAGTAATATCAATTATTCTTTGCTATGCTAACATGTCACATGGGTTTTATTAATGTCTTTACAGGTAAAAATATATAGTTATCTGAAATCTGTGGATTACCCCCGCATACAATAAAATATCTGATAAATCCTGTAAATTTAATTTTATATGAGACTTTTGTTTAAAAGAAAATAAATCTCTTAAACAAAAGTTTTAGCCTTTAGCAGGTTTTCTCAAACTTGAATCAATCTTTGATTTCCAAACTTCACAATAAGATTACTGTCATTTTGACAAACTTTTTCCATGTATCTACCAAACATTATCCAGACCCAGTTTACACTAACCTGATAAACTGGAGGAAGCCCCATTTAATTAAACATTTAAGTAATTACTTAGCAAAGCATTGAATACAGAGATCCATAGAGGCCGTGTGTTAAACACAACCAAACCAAAGCTGGTGGTTAATTAAAGGAGCTTTTAAAT
Organism: Xiphophorus maculatus; assembly: GCF_002775205.1. Lineage (NCBI taxonomy): Eukaryota > Metazoa > Chordata > Actinopteri > Cyprinodontiformes > Poeciliidae > Xiphophorus > Xiphophorus maculatus. Next base: position 27,063,696 of record NC_036456.1, read on the forward strand.
GTAGCTTGAATAAAAAAAGGAAATCAACAGATGCTGAATTATGAAACCCTTTTCTCTCTTCTTTGCTTCCTCATTTTGTCTCCTAGTATATTTTCCTCTTTTACTTTTTATTCATCACCTAACTGTTTTCGATTTCCTCTGGAAAGCTTTATCTCCCAGGTAGCAGATTACTTTGCTCAGCACTTTGCCCGATTTGGTTATCACTTATTATTATTTACAACTACAGGTTCAAGGGAGCAAAAGATTATGCATGGAAGGAGAAACGTGCAAAAAAGAGCGACCGTCCAGTGCAGTAATTCCCTCTTCAATCTCTTTTTGTTCTGCTTATCAACACTAATTACCCTTTCTAAAATGTCCTTTTGCCTCCTTTAAACAATCCATTTTTCTTCACCCACATCTTCTACGTTGCGTTGCTTTACTTCCACTCATTTCCTATAATACATTACTTTTATGCTATAAACAATTACTCTTTTGATCAAATTGTACCAAGAAAGTTTAATGTAGAAAAAATTATTTAATTATGTCTCCAGTTCCCATCATCCCATTTGATGACATCTATTTATTTTGTTGTAAAATAATAAACAGTTTAGATTTAAGTTTTAAGTTTCGTTAATAATGTTTAAATGCCGGTAAACATGGAGGTCATGCAGAGTAAAGTTTGTGGGAACGTTGACCCGTTTCAACACATATGGAAGTCCGCATAGGTGAAATATCACCTTGAACATTATTACCACACTGTAAAACTAGACGGCTAAAAAAATGACTTCTTTATCTGTGTTGATGACAATAAAAACGTAATAAGACCATAAAAAAGAAAGTCACTGCCGTCCCTTGCGGTTCATGCACATGATCCAGCCCTTAAATTTATCTACATGAACCCAAGTTAGGAAAATAATTGAGTTACCTTGAATGTGGAGGCAGAAAGGAACTTTTGTTCTTAACTTTGGATAAATAATAAAATATTAGAGAGAACTTGCCCAATTAGAGTGACAATGGGTTTCAAAGTTGGAAAATATTTCTTCCAACAGGCTCTGTTCTGGACAATTATTAGAATGATTGTAATTAGTCGCTAGCGCCACTTTAAGTGGCTACTAGACAACTTCTAAACTCTGAGCGGCTGTTAGCTACACTCTACGTAGATGTTAGCGTAACTCTGGTTAGCTGTTAGCTCAATTGTGTAGCTTTCACCTTGATTTGAGCAGCTAGTTTGAGTCTGAGAGTAAATGCTAGCTTGAATCTAATGGCTCGTTTCCCCTGGAGGTCGTTTACAAACCGAACTGCACCATGTTGTAAATGTAGCATTAACTTTGAGTAAATGCAAATTTGACTTTAGGTAGCTGTTAGCTCAATTATGAGTAGCTGTTAGTTTGACTCTCAGCCGTTATCTTGACTGTGAATAGCTATTGACTCAACTATGAGTAGCTGTTAGCTCAGCGTTAGAAAATAGTAGGTTTGGTTATGAATAGCTGTTCACTTGACTAGGAGCTGCTAGTTAGACTCTGAATAAATGGTAGCTAAACTTGGAGTGACTGCTAACTCCGAGTAGTTATTAACTTGGCCCTGGAAAATTGTTGGTTTGACTCTGGATAGCTGTTATCTTGACAAGTAGCTATTAGCTTTACTATGAGTGACTGCTAGCTCAACTCTGAAAAATCGTTAGCTTGGTTCTGAGAAATTTGGTTCTGGATAGCTGTTAGCTCAACTCTGACCTATTAGCTTGACTCTGAGTAGCTATAAATTCAGGTAGCTGTTAGCTCAGCTTTGAGTAGCAATAAGCTTTCTTATTTGGTAATTGTGAGGTTATGTCTCTATGCAGCTGGGCTAACTCCAAACAGCGGTTAGGTCAAAAAGTTGCTAGCTCAACTGCCTAGCTATTAGCTTGACTTAGGGTGTCCATTAGCTTATATTTAAATAATTATTAGCTTGAGTTTTGGGAACCGTTGCTTAAATGAGTTTCTTTGACTCCCCATTGCTAATTTTCACCTTGATTTTTGTCTGTTGTCTGCTGCTAATAGACGCTAAAACAATAACAACTCACTTCTCTAATCAAATTATTTACGCTTGATGTTTTTGTCTTAAACTTAAACTATTTAATAAAAAGAAACAGTCTGCATAGCTGCATGAATTGCCATTTTTCTCATCACCAACATAATCAAACATCAGCATCCCGTTCTCATGGACGCTAACTGACCGATGTGGGGCTTAAATATCCATAAAACTAATGTGGACAAGTTGAACCGACTCCAACATGGTCAGTGACGTGAGCATGGTCAACAAAATGCTTGACCTTTTGACAGCGTGTTTGATAATCTGCAAATGCAGCTCAACACGCGTTTGTAGCACAGTTTAGATTTGTAAAAAAATAAAAAATCAGCATATTTAGTTTGGCAGCAATGACATGCAGATGCTATGTTGCCCTGGAGGGTTTGTGCAAAAGAAAAGCCATTGCAATGCAATCACAACGGCTCCATTACGACTCATTATGTCTTCCATCACCTCACACCTGCTGCCACTGAGTGAATGCATGTCATCGTAATGGTCATGAGATCATTTTCATCTGTAAGTACAACAGAATACATATGAGAGTGTGTGTGTGGGTGTGTGTGTGTGGTTACGGAGTGTGTCGAGGGAGTGATTGGCTGCTTGTTTAAGGGTCGAAAGATTCTGATCAGCCTCTGACTCCATTAGCAGAGCCAGAGGGACGGGAGGGAGTTTTATTGTGCCGCAGAGTGGAAAATTGAGTCCATGTCACAAACTAATCAAATTGTGCCAAAGGTGAGTGAAAAAGAACAGAAAACACTGCGATACATACATACACACACACGCCCCCTCACAGACATTCACACACACTCGCCTGACGAGACTTCAGGCCATCTTTGAAAGTTGCTGACGCAAACAGAAGATGTGGACGCAGCAGATGGCCGCAGAACTGAAACAGTGTGACAGCCTCACATTAACATGGCTTTGTGTCAAGCTAACATTAGCAGAAAACCCTGCAGGGAGATAAAAACCCATTTGTGAAGAATGTGCTGCGGGGGGACAGATTTTCTCGTTGCACCCGTCGCGGTGGAACCAGGAAGACCTTGCTGGGATATTTGGTTGACCGGAGGGTTTCTCGCTGGCGTGACGGCTGGAGGGCGTCCTTCCAGCTGGTGAGACAGGCTGTGGTGACATGCTTTAAAACACTAGGCCACTGTTCAGCTCTACACTGAGTTATTGCTATTACACCCCAGGTTCAGCTGACCGTAGAGGGCAAGAAGGTGGAGGGCTGGTGTGGTAGAAGACAAAAGGGGTCTTCCCCTTTCCCATCATCCCCCTGCATGGACCTTTGGACACCCGGACGTTTCAGGTCCACATCCCGAGTCAAGGTTTGCTGTCCGCTGGTGAGCGCCGCCCGGCGTCGTCCAGCCTGTCCTCCGTGCCGCGTCTCTCGGTGCTAGGAGGAGGAGGTTTTGGTTTTGGACTGAGCTTCTTTCTTGCCGTTGTTAAGCACAGGCGAGTCACTGGAGGTCTTCGGCGTTTTTCTGGGCGGACTCTGTTCGGCGACGTCGTGTAAGGACGGCTCCCTGTACATCGCCACTGAGTAGGGAAAACATACAGACAGGAAGCTCATCAAAACTGAAAAGGTTCGAACAAAACCTTGTTAGACCTCTTTATTTGTTGATTAAACTGCACAGTTTGGCTCCATTTAGACCAGTCAGAATCGTTTTCAGTGTTTTCCAAGCCATCAACAACATTCTGGCAGAGATCTGGTGAACTGGTTGGTTTCCTGGAAAAGATCTGCAATACATTCAAACTTGTTTTGCTGATAAACTGTCTACACAGGTTATTTAGGGTTCTGTCATTCTGTGTAATTTTGACATTTTATGTAATGTTATTTAGTTGCACAACATTTTGGGTCAAACGGTGCCCAAGCAGTTGAATTCTCCCGTTTGTTTAAAATCTTTATGTCACCAGTTGATTTTTTTAAATAAAACAGTTGCCAGATGGGTCTGAAAAGTTAATAAATACAACGACAAAGTTCATAAGCTAGCGAGCGTATATTCCCTCGTCCTGACTACAGCTCCTTTCATCACCACATTTGGCCACGCCCCTCCGTTTCTCTTGGCCACGCCCACTTAGGTGAACATTTCCAAAGCCAGGCGTTTCTCAACAGGTTCACCTGATTGGACAACCAAAAAACAAAGAGTGCCTCAAATTCTCACACCTGATTGGACGAAATTAAAGTTTGTTATTTGACTTTTTCTCATTGTAATTATCTCCAGCTTACATTTCTGCCACCAAACCTGCATGAATTACTTTAGTTTCATGAGTTTGCTGTTGTAACCCACAGTATTAGAAGACTTGGGAGGTTAGTTACACTTTGAATACGTTGATATAATAACAGCAGGCAGAATGTTAGCTGGCTTCATTCACTCTGTTCTAATAACTAACAGTTGTGATTTTTCATAAATATTTATAAGTATTGAGAACTAAAAGTTGGTTCCTGGCCATTACATTAGAAACAATATCCGTTTTCATTACTAAAATAATGTAAAACTTACATAAGCAGCTAAAAACAAATAAAAAAGATGTAAAAAAAAACAACATACAAACAAAAAACCCCTAAATAACTGCGTTTGTCCTTCGTACCTTCGATGAGTTTGGGCAGGAAGTGAGCAGCACCCTTAGTCTTCTTGACACGGTTTCCCTTCATGACCTGACCGTCCCGGTTGATGCCGATGTACCAGGCTCGCCCCGACTGGGTCTGCCGGTACAGGATGGACGAGTATGTGACGTAGTAGTTCTCGAAGACGCACTCCTTAAACTTGCACTCCGGCGTGAAGTGTTCCTGTAAGACACACAAACCAGAACGTATAGGCAGAGGTCGGTAGTAACCAGTTACATTTACCTGAGTAACTTTTTGGAAAAAATTACCTTTACTGCATAATTTACTATGAAGTATCACTTTTCTTACTAGAGTAAAGTTTCTGGATACTTTGCCCACTGTGAGTGACTTCACTAAATGAAGAACAAACATTTTATAATCAAAAATGCACAAACTACAGAAACACTCGTACAGTTTATGTTAAAGTGGGAATTACTATTTGAATACAAGCTTCGGTGTCCTGATGTTAGTTTCATTAGAGACACTTTATGGTCAAAAAGATACAAAAAACTCTCTATATAAGTATAGTGTCACTAGAAGGACTTTATCCTGTTCTAACATACATTATATATTTATAAAAGTTTCTTCTGCCTTAATTTGTTATTTTGTAATTATGTCTACACATGAATCTAAGCATGTATGTTTAATACGTCCCCTGACCAGTAGCTCCATGTTGCCACCCCAAACATTATAACTTCATAATTTTCAAATACTTCAATAATTTTTATATTCATAAACATCCCAAAATATTATTACAATTCATCTGATATATAAAATACAATGCAAAATACACTTTTAATTTTTTTTTAAAATATAAAGTCTGGGTCGCCCCAAAAAATTGCAGCCCTGGGCTACCACCCTGTCTAATGCTTGTTCCAGCATAAAGAATTAAACTCCCAGCAGAAAAATAAAACATTTTCACTGGGGGGAAATGAGCTAAACATTTCATTGCGACGGGATAACAGGATCATACGCAGCGCATCGACTAACTAAGCGTGAACAAACTCGATCGCGCATGCGCAGGACCGTTTAGTCACGAAACAAACGGTGAACCTGGTGTTCTGTCAGGCCGTCATACTGTAGCACAATTATCTCTCCCTCTTTCTCTCCGTCTCGTTACGTATTCCATCTTTTATTCCGCCTCTCCTTCTCCAGCGCGTTCCCTCCGTTTCCCCGTCATTTGGTGACCTTGTCGGGGAACAAACCAATTTGCAGGATTGATTTGGAGCCTTGATGTGACGGAAAAACCGCCTGAACAAGGAGTTTGCTTTCTCTCCCTCCCTCCATCTTTCTGATTTCTATCTCTTTTCTGCGTCCCTCTGTCCGTCCGCCGGGCCTCAACACTTACAGCACATAAACAATTACATCGCTCTTTAATTACACATCCATTAGTTTCTCTGTCACTCATTACTTTAACTCCACTACAGCAAATGGAGTGGGAAAGTGTAATCAGATTACTATTACTGTCTGTGGGTGTGCAGAGCGGAAAGCCTGATCAATTTCTTGCACACGATCTGAAGAACTACCTGGATCATTAAGTGATTGATCCGGTTAATTAAACTGAATATCTGTGGTGCGTTTGCTGTGTGGGAAACCAGAGCACTCATCAGATCCTGACCAAACTGCACTCAAAAAATTAAATTTGTTGAATGAAGGGAAAAGGAAAGAAGGAAAAGAGGTGGAACAACCCGTTTAAAGGTCAGTTCTCTATGAACTCCACAAATCGCTGAAAAAAAGGAGCAAATTTCTGCCAAAAATCTCTGAAATTTTGAGATTAAGAAATTTTTTAGAAAAAACAATTCCATTTCTGAGCTACAAAAGTTGAACATTTTTAAATGTAAAACAAATTTCAATTTAAAAAAAAACAAACATTAATTTTCAAAAATTGAAAGTTTTCTTTTACATTTCAAGCTAAGAAACTTTCTTCTTTTTTCTTGAAATTTTTAAAAAATTAATCTAAAAATATCTGAAATCTTTTTTCTTGCAATAATTTGTGACTTTTGGATATCAGAGAAAAATATTGTTTTCTTTTGCTTAGGCAAATAATTTTTTTTTCCTGTGTTGAATGAGAAGAAAAAAATATACTTTATAATTAATTTTAACTTGCCCTTGAAATATAAGCCAAATAAAAATAGAGATAAAATACTAATAAAATAACATATTTTCAACTCTGTTGGTTGAAAGAAATATATATTTATATTTAGAAATGCTTAATAGAAAGACACAGTGGGTCAAATTTTGAGGTCAAATTTGTTTTTATTCAGGAACAAAATGCTCCTCAAGGGGAAAAACATTTTAAAATATTTTAATCTTAAAGATTTTTACTACTTTCCCCTTGAAAGTCGGGAGTAAAAGAAAACTTGGCCGGACCTAAAAAATGGATCCTTAAATAAAAACATTTTAAAAATCTGTACTTCTTAAAGCAAACCCACCTAAAATAAATATTCATATTTATAAATTATTATTAAAAACAAGCTCTTTTAAATAATAATAATAATAATCTAAACCTGATCAAAAATAAACAGCATGGAAAAAGAAAAACAGCAACAAACACAGAAATAAACTAAAATAATTGATTTTATGTATGAATCAATGAAAGTTTCCTAACTCAATGCGTAAAACTATTTTGAAAATTGTCTTTTATTCCAGCAGCTTTGAAAGTTTGACTCATCGTGTCAGCCGCTGTGAAGCTTAATGGGATAACACACTATTAGGTCTCGTTTGCACACATTATTCTCACCGCAGGCTCACAGGAGACAGATGCACATCTGTCTGCACAGACGACTCTGGCAGACAACAGGAAGTGCTTTGAGAGGTCACTTCCTGTTTGTCTCAAAGGACAGGCGGTCCACTGTCCTCTCACATTTACATCCTGACCTCCAAACCAGTTTGATCCTCCATCTTCTGCCTGTCCTTCTTTCTCCTCCTGCTAAACAACCCAGACATTATTATCAATGGTGCAGTTCCTCCGGTGGCCAGCAGGGGGCGCTCAAAACAAGAAGTAAGTCTATTTTTTTTCCTCTAAAAATCTCTATTTGTATCTAAAACAACTCAAGACACAAGACATAATCTAAACTACAGTTGTTTTTAAAGTCCATTTGAACATTTTTAAACATTTTAAACTCAAAGTTTAGTTAAACTTAAGCTAAAATGTCTCATATGACAAAGTGCCACAGACCAGGGCCGGTCCAAGCCTCTTTGGAGCCCAAAGCACATTTTCATTGGGCCCCCCATCAACAAATCAACACCAGATGCTTCATTATTCCTAAATACTCTGTGTGTGTAACATACCTACTATGAAATCCAATGTCTGTTAGCACGATACACAGCTGTTAGCATGATTTAGGCTAGCTTTTAGCTTGACTTCAAACCAAGAGACAACAGACAGATACATCGACAGGCAGAAAAGTATTAAGGGCAACTTAATGTCGTTTGTCTTTCTTTGAGCTCTTGTTTCAACTAACACTACCTGTTGTGTTGCCTTTTTTTAAATAATTAGTTTTAAATACACATCCCCGCTGCAATGTTTTCTCTGAAAATTTGACAGAAATTACTTGGTAAGAAGATTTTGTACAGATACATCAACAGGAAGAAAAGTACTAAGAGCTGCTGTAAAAACCGATATTTGTTTTTGTTCCAACTGAAATTATATCCTTTAGGATTGCCTTATTTAAATAATTAGCTTTACATAATGTCAGCTTTAATTATACTAAAACTGAGAGAGAGAAAGAGAACTGAGGTAAATGGAAAATGTTAAATAATAGCTTAATCAAACACTGGTTAATTAAATTAGGAGGCAAAGTGAGAGACAGTTTAAGCAGCCAGATTTTGTGTGTGTTTTGGTGTGTGCGTGTGTGTGTGTGTGTTTCGGGGTGTGTACGTCCACTCATGCATGTCTGCTGTTGTGACAGAAAGACATGACGGATCCCCCGTACATCAGTGGGAGGCCACCCAGCGCCAGATGACACACACTCACACACCGACACGCGCAGCATCCGCGGTGACGGATGGACCCTCTCCGTCCCTCATCACTCACGCCCACAGACAGGCCGCACAGAAACAGGAGGGGGAGGGGAAGAACAGAACCATAAAACGGCGGGAAAACGACATGAGAGACGAGCGGGGCGAACCAGACGCAGAGCGGATTAGTCTCCGGTGGCGACACAAACGGACTCCTCGTCTTATTTTCGCCGGATGACATCATTCAGCGCCGCTGAACAAGCAGCCGCCCATTCACTCTGAGCGGGGATTGATTCCACGTGAGATCTCTGCCAACGGTCAATAAGCATCGGAATGAAAAACAAAAACTGGACCAGGCGTTTATGGTGACAGAGTGAACAAACAGGTTGATCCAGAAACTTCACAGAACCAAATATCATCCCTCAACTTGTGACGTCTGAAAACGCCGAGTTACATTTAGCAACATATTGTTATGTGAATATTTATGTATTTACAGAAGTGGGTAGAGTCACCAAGTATTGTACTCAAGTCAGAGTAGAAATACTTCAACGTATTTTTGCCAGAGTAAAAGTAAAAAGTAGCCATAAAAGAAATTACTCAAGTAAAATTAAAAAAAGTATTTGGTAAAAAGTACTGAGTAACTGATCAAATTATCAACCATTTAATATTTACAAATTACATCATCAGTCAGACTAAAACATAATGTTAAGTTAAAGCTTTGCTATTTTTAGGACCAAAATGACAATAATTCATATAAGTAACAAAACATAACAAAATCAGAAGAGATTAATTTTTTCCTAATCAGTTTATTTTAGTAAAAAACTGATGAAAGTTTAACACAAAGTGCAGGTGTGCGTCTGTTTCTGGTGAATTTTTTGTTAAGTCATGTTTGTTTTTCATTCAGTGGGTAGAAAATCCAGACGTTTCACTCAAGTAGGAGTAGAAATACTTCAGAATAAAATTACTCAAGTAAAAAGTAAAAATACTCCTAAAAGTACAAAAAAGTTACTCAAGTAAATGTAGTTCAGTAAATAGTTACTACAAAACTCAGCCAATCATCCAGACATTTTACATGACCAGATATTGTTGCTCAGCCTGTTTGGTTTAGATCACTGCTTGGTGCTAAACGGATCTCAGGAAGTTGGAGAGAAGATGAGAAAAACCTTTTTTTTGGAAATATTTACAGGTCATGTGACTGAGAACTTTGACATATTTTTATTAAAACAACGTAGCGGAGATATTCGTTTTTATAAACATTTCTTTTCAAATCCATCTTTCTCATAAAACCCTGTTCAGTGAAGTTAAGAGTTTTCCTGAGCTGCTCTTTGATTGAGATTAATCATGTCATCGAAGATCCGAGGGATAAATCTGGCTTCAGACGCTCGAGGCCGCCGGCTGCCTGTCTATGACATCACATCCTCAGCCTGATGTCATGACCTGCTGTCTGCTCTCCTCACAATCCAACCGAGCCAAAGCATTTCCTGTGGCGCCAAAACTTCAGCACAGTGGCTGACATCAGTTCAAAACTGCCTGCACGTTTTAAATAACAGGGTTTTTAACTCTTTCTGGACGCTTTCTAAAACTTTCAGGTTAGTTTTGGGCAACAGGTTGTTTTCCTGGACTTCCAGGTTGTTTTCCTGGACTTCCAGGTTTCTCATCTAAAACTGAAGCTAAAGCTAATTTCAGGTAACGTTGTACCAAGTTGGGACTCACAGGCTAATATTCACATACATTGTTACTTTCCATCATTTAGTCTGTTTGCTTTAACAGGAATTTACCATAAATATAATAAGTAAGAAAATAAGTGTTTTATTGCCTAAAATTCAATATAGCAGGACTAATCTGTTGACTTTTAACTGAGTAATAATTGGACTTTTATTTATTAGGCTTAATTGATGGGGCAGACACACATAACCATCGACAAATAGAATAAAACAGCAGTGCTTATTCACTAGCTTATGCTGCAAGTTGATTTAGCTATAAGCCACATATTTTTGGATTTTTGCAGCTAAATTATAAGCTATAAGATAATTTAACTTATGCTATAAGCCAAGCCATGTTTATAGCATAAGCTAATTTAGATGGGCTTTTCTAAACGATATAAGAAGTGAAATGGTCAATAAAAAGAAACATTAAGATGGACATAGCTCTGTTTGTCACATGGCCAGAGTTTTGTTTGTTTTGTTAAAAAAGCTCACAAGGAGATTTTTACAAACTAAATATGTAATTTTTAGGTGTGTTGTTCTTTTACCAAATGGCTCTTTTTGTGTTTGTATACTCCAGATAAATCGATTACTAAATTTGTTGAAGGTCATTTCAATAATTGTTTCAGTTAAAAAAATAAAAAGTTATCCTCTTACCAGCAGAAGAAACTCTGCATCAAATGCTTCTACGTGACACAAATTGCTTAAATAATGTAGAAATCTGATGAATAAACCACAAAGCTTCAGAATGGTGTGCAGGATTTTAACCGAAACAAACGCGATCATTTCAGGAAGTGAGCGACGCTCCGGTCAGCAGGATGAGAGTCAGACAACGGCGAAGGTTGGCCTCACAAAACATCAGCAGCGCAGCTGATTATTAGCTGAGCAAATGAGCAGGAAAACAACTTTAATTGAGGAAGCATCACAGGGGGCTGCAAATCAATTCTCTGAAGAAAGGCACCATTATTGTTTATTAAAAAAAAGAAAACCCGGACTAAAGCAATCTGCTTCATCATCACTGCTGCAAGTTGATCATCAAATCCTGAAAAGCTTAGAAGCAAAAGATGAAAAACGTCGACATTCGCTGCCTTTTGAAGTTGTTTAGTTTAACTTTCAAAATGTCTGCCTCGGCTTTATGCGTCACTTTTTCTGTCTCAGTCGGAGAAAAAACGATCAAGACGAGACGTTTGAGGAAAAGAGACGCGTCGTTTTCACTGAGGCTGCAGCAGAGGAAACAAAACTCAAGAAGTTTAAAACTTACGTAAAAATAACAAGTAGTGATTTATATCATAAAAATATCAAATTTATGAGACTTTAGTGCTTTCTTATAAGATAAGAGGTTCAGGAAGATGATTTCTGAACATAAAATGAACAGGTTTACCAAAACCTTGGTGGAAAGTAAACAGAACAAGAAAATCTAAAGAGTTATAAAAAATGAAGTCTCTAAAATCAAAGTAGAATTTTTTTTATTTTTTAAATTTTGTTCAGAAATGAACATGAAGCTACTTTATAACTCCTATTGACTAAATATGGGGAAAAAAACTAAAAATGTATTTAGTTTAGAAATAAAATAAATAAAGTTTAAAAAAAATTAAAACTAATAAAAATGTAAAATAAGATTAAGCTAAAAGTAAACTAAATAAAAATAATGATGAATAATGAATAAATGATAAAAATGAATCAAAAATTCTAAATTAAGCAAAAGAAAATAGGTAAAGAACAAAACAAAAATAAATATAAAAACATCTCAAAACTCATTTCAGACAAAAAACAAAGAAGAAAAAAAATCAGATTAATAAAAACAAATAGTGAGAAAACTAAACTAAACTAAACTAAATAAAACTGAAGTGAAACAAATCAAAAACAATAAAAAAGAAACCATTTTAAAAATGAGAGAAAATACAGAAAACAAACAAAAAACTTCTAAATAAAAATCAAGTAAAAAATAGAATGTGTTAAACAGAAACAAAATAGAACACAAAATAATCCAAATTAAGCCACAAATAAACCATGAAAGGAAAACTAACTAAATCAAATAAAAACAGAAAAAAAATCATCATATCTAAATTTTTCAGTTGCTGTAATCAGTTTGCACACAAAAATAAAAAAGTGACACAATTACTCTTAATAAATCAGAAAATAAACTGAATGTAAATCCAACCGTCAGATTTTTCTGAACTCAAAACCCTGATGAGCAACTTTGAGTTGCTGACGCGGAAAATGCAATAATTTCACACCTCAAGCAGAAACAGAGAGACGAAGAGAGAGAGAGAGAGAGAGAGAGAGAGGTGTTTGGTCTGCTGTGACCTCTGACATTTGGTTTGGTTGGATGACACGGAGAAACTGGAGTAATGCTGCGTCTGTCAGGAACAGACAGAATAATAAACGAGATCTGAGCCTGAAACACAAACACACACCGAGGAAAACGAGTCGACAGAAAACACACAGAAATCACACACACTTATAATGAGAACAGCTGCAGGGGGAGGAAGAGGAGAGACGAAGGAGGGATGGAGGGATGTCCTCTGGTTCTCACCTTGCCCGCCTGACCCTCGCCGTGTGTTTGAGGATTTTCCAAACCTCCCTCCCTCTTCATCTTTCTCTAACTTCGCCCCTCCATCTTCCTCACACTTACATCACCACACAGCAGAAAGAGCAGGAAAAAAAACAAGTAAAAAAAGGAAGGAAGAAGAGAGGAAGAAATACGGACGGCAGGAAAGGAAACAAGAGTGCGGAGTCAGAGGAAAGGAGCCGGCGTTTCTCCCATCCAAAGAGCCGGTGAGGAAGGTCAGAGGAGGAGGAGCGGGAGGTCTGACCACGCAGAGAGCGTGTGTGTGTGTGTGTGTGTGTCGGGTTGTTCTGAGAAAAGACGTTATTGAAGAAAACCGACTAATTGCCAGTTTAGCAGCTGTCAAAAGCAGCTGGTTGAGAATGAAACAGGATCTGCTGCAGAGGCATTAACATCTATAAATACATTTATATGCAAATAACTGGAGGTAAATATATGAAAAATACTGATTTCAGTTTTTACTTATATGGTACTTGGTGTGTTGTGACAGCTGAATAAATTTCATAAAAATTGAATCTCATACGACGGAGTATTACGGCAATTTGAGACACATAGAAAGCAGGATTACATTTCTGTCAAAAAACTCAAAAAGTTTTGATTAATCTCAGAAAATCTGTAGAAAAAACCTGGAAATTTCTGATATTGAAAAGTTGAAAGTTTGCTAGAAAGATAATCAGAAATTTTGAGATTAGACTGGGAATTATTTTAGAAAAACTTGAAAATTTTATTAGTGTCAAAAAATCTAATTTTGACACTAATAAAATTTCCAAATTTCTGAGATTAAACTTAAAATTGTTGAGTTTTTTGGCAGAAATGTCCTTTTTTACTATCTACCAAGGCCCTAATACTCCATTGCTGTCTTAACATTCTCAGTTTGGTTATTTTCTTTCATCTATCAGCCTAAATGCACTAAAGCAAACAAACAAAATCCCACCTTTCTAAACATTTTTATAAAAAACATTTATGCTATTACCTGACCTTGCCAAAAGGAGGCGCCAGAAACAACCAGCAAGCGAAAAGTTGCCCTAAATCAGAGTGAAACACCAACACACTGTGAGATCCCCATTGTTCAGCTGTGTTTACGTGAAAACATCTTTATGCTTTCTAGAAATGTTTACAAGTCATATATTCCAAAAGTCAAGTCAAGTTCCAAGTCTCTGCTGACTGAAATAAACATTTTATAATCAAATGCGTATCAATAATATATATCGCGATAGAGATGTGATCAATATCAACTTTGTTCCAGAATGCTGCAATCAGCATTCTGGGAGATGTAGGCAGAGGAAAGACTTTAGCTGCTCAACCTCTCATGGCTACTAGCTAAGCTAGGTTGGTGGAATCAACTCACTCACTCTGTGGTTACCTAGCAACGCACTCATTCTGTGGTTACCTAGCAACAACCTGCTGAGTAACTGCCAGAGCAGCAGTTTCAGGTTTCGCCTTATAACTGCCAGTTATAACTGCTTTAAAATAAAAACAAGGACGTGGAGTGGAAACTGTGGGTGAAAACACAAAGGTGACACCTCCAGTTTGGCTGTGTTTAAAATATTTAAAACAAAAAAAACTTATCAATAATTATAGGCATCGACTGATATGAAACGCTTATGTTTTCAGCTATATTGTCTACCCTTAAGTGAACTTAACTTTTTTATTTTAAAAAATCCTCCAAACTCAAACCTATTATATAACCTAACAGCTGAAATCAAGAGGAGCAGCTTCATCGCCATAGAAAAGCCGAGCGGAGCGTGAGCCGAAGAGGCCATCCATGCTCTCATTCTCACTCTCAGCCGGTCTCTACAGACAAACGAAGCGCTCTCAGCTACACAGCGCCGTCCGATGATGGATGTGGTAACTCTCTCTATCACCAAAGACCATCCATCCCAATTAACTGCTTCTGTGAGGGAGGAAGCTGCTGCTGTATAAAACTGATGAAGAACAGTCCACTTACAGAAATTAGCTCACGGTGGAAAAAAAGCTTGTGAACTTCTCAGAACCATTATGGTAGGCATTTTGTAATGACGGTGTAAAATGTGCCATAAATACACCTTTCTTGTGTGTAGCAGTTAAATCCAGCCGTTCAGGGTGTTGAGTAAAGCAGTTAAAAGGCAGCAAGGTTGTTGTTATTGTTCCTCACAATAACCCTTAAGTAATTTTTGGAGACCAACATATTTACTTTCTCTAGACAACGACACACTACTTCCTCTAATTCTCTTGCTCATGTCTTTGGCACCGCTTCAAGGAGAGTCATGTGAGCAGAGGCATTCCCTGTTTACAGACCAGGAGCTCCATCCGTCTCCTAACAAGTCCCCAGTGGAGAGCTGAGAAAGGGCCACAGAAAGAGCAAAGAGGAAAAAAACAAACAGGAAGGTCTTAGTAAGCGTTACTAACAAAACTCCCTTTGGGTCCGGTTAAAGGGTCTTCAACATTACCACGAATATCCAGACTAAGGCTACATTCCCAGCAGCCTATAAACTCCAGTCCGCTTGTCTATAAAGTCCGGCTGGTTTGGGGAGGTGTGAATACGTACTGAAACTCTGATGAGGACCAGAGAAGTGAACTCTGACCCGCCTAAAAACTTCTGTCTTGGTTTGTTTTAAGTGAACCCTGGTCCATTTTGAATTCATGAATGAACTCCAAGCAAACTAGAAACCGCTCCAAAAGCAGGAAGTGGACTACATCAAAGTGCATTATGGGTAAATACAATCAAAACAAATGTTTGAGTCTACGCCAGTGGTAGAAATTTTACCAAAGACAAAAGAGAAATCCTACAACTGCAAAATCTGATGCTGATCCATTTTGGTTTACATTGTGTGAAGAAGGAAGATGTGCTCAGTGGTTCGTGGTGCAGCGCCTCCACAGGCGAATGGGGGAACATGTTTTTCTGTGAACGTCAGCAGATGAAAATGTAACAAATAGGGTAATGTTGCAATTTTAGTCCCAAATCAAACCAGTTTACTGGCATGAAAACACCCTTGGAGTCACAATAACGACTGTTAATAGCAACTGGTTGTCAAGGTAAGTTAAGCAGCTAAACTTAAGGCCAACACCTTCTTTATATTGACTAGTAGCTAAAAACTACTCAGCATTAAGCAAAAAGAGCCTAGAACCAGTCAAGCAGCAGCGTCCAACTACCAGTTATTCAAAGTATAACTGCATTTTGTTTGACCACATAATTGTGTAAACTGGAATTACAAAACTAAATTAGCTTAATGGAAACACACCAAAAAACTCAAGTTTTTCGATAAAACGTTTTTGCGATAGGATAAGATGTTTTTTTAGGCCGTATCAAAATTGGTGTATTTCACAAAACTGCAATGGAAATACGGAATGTTGCTACTGGTGGAAACGACAAAGAACACAACAGGAAGTAGTCGGTTTTGTTTTTTACTGACTTATTAATGTAAGATTTAATCCTGTTACTTATTTAACAGAAATAATGCAATTTCAAAAAAGTGTTTTTCCGACATTAGCAGAATATCAGTGAAGCTTTGCACACATTGAATCGGTAACTCAGCCAGTTTTTCAGCTGTTTTTCAGTTTGTTCCAGATCTGTGCTGCATAGAAGCTGCCACAGTATTGTTTCGTAGAGCCGGCTCGGTGTGGGTGTTTCCAATCTATTAAAGCGCCGTGTTCCTCCAAAGTGGGTCTGGACCCGTCTCTCCTCTGTGTGCATCCCTGAAGTCATCTGAGGGAAGTTTAGACTTTGCTCAACTTTCCCCTGTTAGCTGCAGAGAGTTTGGCCAGAGCCGGTCCCGGGTATCGAGTCCGACCCAATTATGTCTGCCTGCCTCTGTCAGATTGTTTATACCTGGCTGCACCCGTGTGTTTGTGGGGATGTGGGGGAAAGTGTGTGTGAGTTCATTTCTTTCCGTGGCTTAGACTCTCCCCATCAGCCTGCTAAACCATTCATCCCTCCCTCCACCCGGAAGGCTTTCCACAGCTAATAAAGTGGGCCAGGTCCGTGGCTGAACACTATTTTTATCAGGAAGTAATTTCCAGGTGGCGCCCGCAGGTAAGCAGCGCCAGCAGCTTTAAACAATGGAGCTGAAACCAGGAGTCCTCCATTAACCTCTGCTGGCCAACATGTCGGCCTCTTTCTTTAACAATTCAGTTGGTCGTCACTCATTTCAGAAAAATATGGATTCATTTCACATTTGTTTGTTTAAGACTGAAAATTATAAAGTTATATAAGAATCAATTTATCTTTAAAACAGAAGAGTCGTGCTTCTTAAAAGTATTTTCCTTTTTAATGAAGTAGTGCATCAACGCGGGAAGTATTGCTATGTACATGTTGCTTATCAAGTGTTTTTCTCACAATATTCATATTTTTTGAGCTACTACAATTATTATTTCCACCCAGTTTTCTATAACATTTTTAAACAATTTTTATTTTTGAGTTGCTGCATAATTCCACATCGTCCTTCCACTCAACTTTCTAGGTATGCTATCACTGAAAAGAAATCCACCAAAAAGAAACAATGTTCTAATTTTTTTAATTGTGTTTGCATTGTGCTGTGAAAATGTCTTTGTCCCTCAGGGTTTCTTCTGTTTTTTGTTATTTTATCACCGTTAAATGTTTCAGATCCTGAATAAATACATAATAAATAACTTGGACTGATAGCTGTGCTATAAGGCTATCAGTTTATCAGACTAAAGCACAGAGGCGGTCGTGGTGAGAAGAAAGAGAGGAGAACCGGACAGACGTAGAGGACAAACCCAGGACTCATGAGGGGAACAGGCAGGATCCATCTTCTGAATTAAAGAGACTCACAGGATGACAAGAAGCAACGGATGGTACAAAGAGGAGAAAAATGACAAGCCACAAGAGACAGAGATGACCAGACAGGGAGCAAGACAGACTGACAGGCAAGCAAAAGCTGAACAAGTGAGACGGGGGGCGGAGGAAGAGGAGGAGGAGGAAGGATGGAGGTGGTTGTTGGTCCCAGAGGAGACGTTATGCTCGCTCCCAGTCCGGTCCTGTCAGCCCATACTTCTCTCTTTTTTTACCCCAATCTTTCCATCATTCCTTCCCTCCAGACAACAATCAGCCCATTTGAAGTACTGGTGCTGAGATCCGGTCTGTCGCGCTGCTCAGCCCAACCCGACGGCCCGTTTCTCTCAACCAGGCTCAAATATTATGCAAATTAGCACCAGGAAGCGAAACCGCAAGTAAATAAACATTAAAACTTAAATTTTTAAACTATTTCTTGTTCTATTCTATTGTATATAAATGTGACTGTGTAGCTTTAGCAGAACAAATCTCATTTACACATCAGCAGGGGCGGTCCCAGCCTGCATGGTGCCCTGGGCAAACATGAGGCACCATCATGGGGACCTCAAATTTATTTAAAGCTGCAGTATGAAACTTTTATTTAAAAAAGCTTCTTTTTTTTAAATGTTTGTTAAAAATGTCACTAAATTGTGACAGTTTGTGTGACATATAATCTGTGAAAAGATTGATCTCCAGCTCCTCTGTGAGCGGCCATAGCCATCTGAAAAACCAGCGACCAATCAGAGCCAGGAGGAGGGTCTTAACGCTGTCAATCAGGCTCATGTACTCGCTGCTACTGGCAGACATAGGAAAGAAGGAAGGTAGGTAGGAAAAAAGAAAGGAAATTAGAACATAAGAAGGAAGAGAAGGAAGGGAAGAACACAAAAGATGAAGGGAAGGATGGAAATAGCCAAAGGAAGTAAAGAATAAACAAACTAACTGCAGCAGGAAGGGAGGAAGGAACCGTCAGAAGCAGAAAGACGCGCTGAAAGGTTAGGTAACCTGAAGGAACGAACGAAAGACGGAAGATTAGAAGAAAAGTAAAAATGAAGAAATGGATGGAAGAAGGAAGGAACATCAAAAGATAGAAATAAACTGATAAAAAAAGGCTGGAAATCCAGATTTCTTATAATTTTCCTAATTCAGCTGCTAAACAAAGCAAACGTTAAACACCCTGACATCCTTAATTAATGCCTTCTAATTACTTCCTTCATTTAAAATGGAAGACAAAATAAACATTTTTAGATATAAAAATATCATACCAGGGTAAACCGACGTCGTCAGAAATGTCTCAGTTTATTAAAGGTATTCAGGGAATTCAGACAAAATAAAAAAACAAGCAATCCGACTGGAATAAAGACAAACGACGGGGTGGAAAAGTACTTTTTGTCTTCCTGTGAGTCACTGCTGGCCGCCGACCAGCTGGGAGGGGGAGTTTTATTTCCCAATCCTTTAAATAAGTGTTGTAATTATCTCCTTATCTGTGTGTGGCTGCAGAGGGAGAGCAACGCGCCACAGAGGTCCATGAAAGATTAATGCCGCCCGGCGGAAACGCCGTGAGTCTGGGGTTGCTCCAACAAAACCTCCGCATCAGAACGTCCTGACTTCAGAGGAACGCAAGATCAAGACCATGTGATGCATTTAGGCAACAAACTGAGCGTTTCTCATGTCGTCTCTTGGCTACGAACAAAAGTTTGAATGTTGGTGAGAAGAAAGTGTGCTGGCGGTTTGTCCGCTGTCAGAGGGATTTTCTCGGAGGATTCTCCGCCTGCTGTGGTTGTTCCCCTCAGTGAAAATGGGTCACCTTCTTCTCTGTCAGGAGAACAGCCGGGAATACGCCGGCTTACTGGGGGTGTTTATGCTCGTACGACATTTCGCTTTCTGCAGGGAGAGGTTACAAACGCCTGACACGCTCTGGAGCTCGTTAGAGGAAAAAGTTTGGACCGTTTTAAAACATTTAAAGAGGTCATTTTATGTATTTTTCAGGCATGCAGTGACATTTTACAGCACAAGAAAGTAACTGGGTTACCTTCAGTTGTTATAAAAAGAATGCAGAATACGTTTAACATGACTTAAAAGAAATGTTATTTTACATCCTGGCTGTATTTGAGGCCTTGACATTGGGCCTCCGTCTCTTTAAAAGGGAGCTGTTATGCAAAATTCACATTTTGTACATTTTTATGTTTCCATTTGGCTCTCAACTGCTTCTAAAACAGCTAAAGCTTAAATAAACAGCCAGGTGTTTTCTTTGGCCATAAGTTAATGTTTTAGCTTTCTGGAAATTGAGCTGTTTCAATCCACTGTTTCCTAGCAACCCCAGCCAAGCCCAGCCCGTTACCTAGCAACCAAACGAAACTCCAGCACATTTAAAATCTATGTAATTAATTAAGTGCAATTAATGCATTAAAGTTCAGGCCCTAATTAATGTTTAATGCATCAGTTAAAAAATGCTTCATGAAGAGAAAACAAACGTATAAAAGCCACACCTAACTGTGAGCAAAAACACTTAAAAAAGTGACTCATAGTCCAGAAAATACGGTAAATCAATTTTGAGCCTGACAAAGACAAATATAATTTTTGTTATTGTGTTATTTTTTACAGAACTTGATGGACGTACAAAATGGAAACACAACGGAAATACTATAAGCTTTGCATAAAAACAAAAATGCTTCCATGAATTTCTCAACATGGGATTTTTTTCTCCCACTAATTCCCAAATTAAAGGTTGATTTGTCCACATTTTCCAGTGAAAAATGAAGCTGTTTCCATAAAAGCTGAGCTGATTTTAAGCCTTTCTAAAGACCAGCTTTGATCTGAATCAGATGAATTCAGTGTGAACGTGTGTGAAGCCGGCAGGGCGACATGAAGCGGCGCGCGGTTCTCGACAGCTGAGCGATGTTCTGGTTCTGTTTATCTGACACCATGAGGACGGTTTTCATCTCCGCGGTTCCTCCTCACCCGTTTTCGGGTTGTTGAATGTGACAGAGACCCGCTCTCCTCCACTCAGGCGGCGCGCCACGTTGCTTCACTTCAAAAATAGCCTCACACACGCCGCCGTCAGAGGCAGGAAGTGCTTTTATTTGGATTCAATCCACCTGTTAAATCTGTCACTTCTCGCCTGCACATCTATGCTAAACAGCCCAGAGGAGGTTTTGTTTGAGCCGTTTCAGAGAAAGCAGCGGCGCGTTCTGCTGGGAGCGAAAAACAGGAACCTGTTTGGTACACAAATGTTTGCTGGCATCAAGCAAAATCTCTGATGTTCAAACCTCAGTAATGTAGGCACCGCAGCGTGGAAGCTCAGGATTACTGGACAGGATTAGGACATCTGGAGAAAAAAGAAATTGCCTTTGTTCACAGAGTTCTGATCCTCTGAGATCAAAAGTCAAAAATTTGGGAGGACAAAAATCAAAATTCAGAGAAAAAGGCAGAATTCAGGGGAAAAAATCTCAATTTTGAGAAAAAAGTCAGAATTTTCATATCAAAAGTCAGAATTCTGAAAATTAAGCGAGTGAGTGACTTTTGACACTATTTTGGCTCACGTGACAAAATGTTTGGACACCTCTGGTTTGACGGGATCCAACTGTTGGAAAGTACTATAACCGAAATCTTTATTTAATAAGAAAAGTTTACATAATTATTGTAAAATAGAGAAAAAAATTGTAACTGAGAAAGATTAAATGAATTATAATTGTTAAAAATGTTTTATTGGCACTAGTGGCTTTTAGTCATTAGTAGTTGGACAGGAAGAAGGTTTGGGAATCGAACCTGGGACAGCTGCATCTCATTTTACCTTAGACTCCGTTTATTGTGCATTTCCTCTATTAATGAGATATATATAAATATTTTTATATCTGCTTCAACCTGTGGAAACAATGCCTCCAGTTATCAGGCGACGGTAAACAACATGTCACAAACAACGTCAGTCTTTGAGAACGTGGCGCTACTTAGCCCTTCCAGTCATTTACATTATAATATGCTGCTTTTTATTTAGAGGTAGGTAGGAATTGCTAACTTTAATGCTAACTGACCGTAGGTTGGAAGTTCAATCCTCCTCTCTGTGAAAAAGATGCAGCACAATCTTTTTAGTCAATATTTCCCCAAGACAATAAGACTGTAGGAAAAATAAGTCTCATCTCATAATCAGTGGCGCTTCCAGAAAATTTTAACAGGGTGGTCAGACCGGGGCAGTAGGGATGTAGAGGGAAAAAAATTACAATTTTGTTTATTTATTTGGTTTTACATTTATGTTTTGAATGAAGAAGATGACTTCTCTATAGCTTGAAAATGATTCTGTGGGTTGGCCGGTATTTTCCCAGAGGGGCCCATGGCTCCTCCTGGCCCCCCGTTGGAGGCGCCACTGCTCAAAATGTGTTTCTGAATGTGCAGAGCAGTTGGTTCCTTAAATAAAAGTATATGTTGTACTGCAATTTGCTGCTGATGTAATGATGTAATTTAAAGTCTAACAGATCTCAGCATGAAAAATTGGTAATAAGTGAATATGAGGCCATCAGTGTTCAGCCTGATATTCAGCTGAGCGATTCTGCCACACAGTCTGACTTTAAAAGCCTCCATAAGCACAAGGAACCTGTGAAATATGTGAACATTACATCTGTTAGAAGGAGCCTGGTTCCTCATACTGGGCTCATCTCAAACAGCAGGAGTAAAATCACCAGGTTCTCCAGCCAGGGCGGGTTTAATGAAACCACATGTCGGGTTTCTAAGCCTCAGGTTCTGACCGTACCGATGTGTAGAGGTAGCCCTCGCTGTTCATGGCGACGTAGAGCCCCGTCTTGGTGCTCTGGATGGCCACTATCCTGAGTCCCACAGGAATCAAGTTGAACTGCACTGCAGGACATGAAAACAACAAACAGCGTTAGAAAAAAAATTCATTCACAAGTTCATCCAATGAAGGCGAGAACAAAACGAAACAAAAGGAGTAAAAAAATGAACTCCTGGTGCTGACAGGCTGAATCTGCTGGAACCGGACGGCCGCTGCAGAGAGAGATACTTCAACTGAAGCTTTGCAAACTCAATAAATTACAAAGTGACATCGTGTGAGTCTGCTGAAAACTGATTGTATCTTTACTGACACAGTTAAACTGAGTCGGTGATGCAGTTTATTGGATCCCCTCTTCAGGAGGCCTGGATTTATTACAGCTCCACAGATAAACCCCAAAATTCAGTCAGGAGATAGAAAAAACATTCAGGAAACTACCAGCAGTAGTAGCAGTCACACATCCTTAAAGAATAGAATAGATCACAACAGTAGAGAAAAGAGCTGAAAAATTAAACAATATGTCACAATGAAGACTACAGCAGTTGCCCTCTTTATGTGTTCAGACACTTTACTTGTGTTTGACATTAATTTTCTTTTCTTTTATTGAATTTTGCTCCAGATTTTGGTGTTTCTAAATGTTAGCATCTATCTGTGTAGCCATGATGTCACATCCGGCTACACAGATCGAAGACCTTTGTTATTCTCACATCTGCAGAGTTTAAGTCCTCAGAAGGCGATTCCTAACAGGAAGTGACACGGCCGGCTGAGTGATGTTGACATTTACAGCCTCCAGCTGCTCTGTCATAATGTCATGACGACCAGACTCCACCATAAAACACATCACAATAAAAATTAGATAGATAAAAACTTTAATGCTGTGCTGCTGCACTTTTCTCTTCCACATTTTTTGGCTGGGAAGGAAACGTCTAACTTTCTGAGAAAATTATTCCTGGATCAGGATGGACCTGCAAATGTTTTATAGTCATAATCCACGTAAATAAAACACAAAATACTCCAAATAACATATTGGAAACTATTCAAACTGGTCCGTTTAGCTGTTGGTGATTTTATACTTTATTTAATATTGTTATTTTTAATCAAAATACTAATGAGAATCTGATAATATTCAATTATTTATCTAGACAAACCAGCATTCTTCGACCTGATTATTATTATAAATAAAATGTTGCTGCTCATTTTATTGTTTTATGTCTCAAAACAATTTCCAAGTTCAGTTTATTAACTCAATCATTATCATTTAATGAAGAACTGCTCAGTTTGTGAGACACTCAACAAAGAAGAAGTGCAAAGGATTCACCTTAATGTTCATTTTCACACTTAACACAGTAAAACTTTTTAAAACTATAAACATTGGCAACCTGTCAGCTTCTTAAGTTTACTTCTTTTCAAAAAATATATTACATTTTAACATTTTTTGTGCAAAATTTCCAATAATAATGCTTATATTTCAGCTTGTGAAGAAAAGTGCATAACAGTTTCCATTCACAGTAAGTAGGCTTAGTCTATTTACTGTGAATTTTATTCATTGCAGGAATGAAATTGTAAAGTAATTTTATGAGAACTCTACACCAAGCTGTTAAAGTGAGGAATACTGAGCATCTTGTAAATTTATAGTTAATATCTGCTTTACAAATGAGAAAATGTTTATCAGTCAGGCATGAAAAGAGAAAACAGTAAAGCTCCTTCCACCCACTGAGAAATACTGTGTTACTCCATGCATATGCTCAGTCTGTGCCAATAAAGATTCACTGAACTCGGTTTACTGAATGGTTGAGGAAATTTTATAGAAACCTTTTGACCACTTGGTGTGCTCACCATGCTAAGTTTGTTTTAGTGAGAATGGGATACAGCAGCTTTAATGTCATGTACTTTGCACAAATTTAGCAAATTGTTGAAAATCTATTTGAAAATGTTTTTTAGAATTATTATGTGGTTTCACTCAAGGCTACATTTATCCTCCATCCTTTCAAAGGAGCCAAAAAACAAAAACAACAACAACAACCCCCCCGGAAAAACAGGCAACTAAAAAAATGATATTTTGATTTTGAAGCACAGAAAGTTATTTTAGTCTCATGTTATTTTAACATTTTCACGGTAAAATCAGCTGATGAGGCAGAGCCTCACCTGTCCTCATAGAAAAATAATATAATGATGAAATTATTTATATTGCTATTTTCACCCTGTAGTTTGCACTACGAAGTACCTATTTTTCATTTAGCTTAACCAATTATTTGTTCTTAAAAATTGCTGAATTTTCGCATTTTCCTATTCAAATGCTCAGAAGCGAAGCCGGTGAGGCAGCAGGAAGGGATTGATCAACCTCCCACTAACTGCACTGGCTGCTATTCTATGGGAGCATGCTCCTCCTGTCTGTACGTCGCCAACAAAATGGCTAAAAAACACTTAAAATACAAACTGATTTTCCATAATTTAGGTTATGTATATAATATACAGTGCTTTTTGTCATCAACTGTGTGACATCGACACAGTTGGTGCCATAGCAACTGACAACAACGACCCTAAAAAAACGGAAATATTTCCCACACAAAGAGCAGAACATATATATATATATATATATATATATATATATATATATATATATATATATATATATATATATATATATATATATATATATATATATATATATATATATATATATATATATATATGTAATTCTAGTTTGGTGTGCTCTTGGAGGCCCCCTGGTGGCATGGAGGTCCTAAGCAGCTACTTAACTCGCCAATATAATCAGGTTTCTATATTGAGAAAATTGCTTTTACCAACTGCTTTGGTTTTATTTGGGCCTCCACAGCAGAGTATCCATCTCTTTTTTCTTATGTGCCTCCCAGGAAAGAAAATAAGATGTGAACGAAAGGGGTTACTTATCTATTCACTAGTTACGATTTTTAAAACGACACACAAGGGAAATTTGAAAGTCTATTTCTTCAGAAGCTCTCTTCCACATTTCATGGTCTTAATCAACAGAAAGCACTTTATCGATTAGTTTAGTTACTCTCTAATGGAAGAGTCTGTAATATCCATCTGTAAATGAAAACTTAGTTATGTTGTTAAAACCTCATCAGCCGTAAATCTAAAACTTCTGGGAAGGTTACAGATGAAAGTTGAGTTATGAGACTGTCCAGTAAAGTTGTCAGCTCTGAATTTAAGAAAAGTTTTAAATTTAAACTGCAGGAACATTTGCATTAACAGAAACTTTCAGGTCAACTTTAAGGCTAACTATGGTAAATTTGGTGATGTTTGTAAAGGTGTTTGTGACGTTTTCCTGTACTCTACAGTCCTGTCAGCCCAGACAGTGATGAGTGCCCAGTTTTAAGGTTGAAATATTGGTAATAAAACCTGACCATAAATCTCAGACCTGCACCTTTTCTCCCTTTACCTTCCTTCTCTGTATCTCCAGGGCTCCACTCTTCTATTTGCTCGATCGATCCCTGCATCTCAAACAACGGCTTTCGCAAATGAACAAGGTGTCACCAAAGAGTGCAGCCGGGATGACAAATAGATCAGGAATTTTCACACACACACACACACACACACACACACACACACACACACACACCCACACACACACACACACACACACCAAAGTCCTCTCCCACTCTTACTCTTCCTACTCCGTGACCTCACAAAGCAAAGTGCACAAACACATAAAAATTCCCATGTAACAAGATACTGTTGTGTCGTCCTCTTTTATGAAATAAAAATGAAGCAACAATCACTCAGCATGGATCATATTTCTTACCAAATTGTTTCCAACTAAAGAAATGCATCAAAAAGAATACAAAGGACAAGAAAAATAGATCATGTCTACAACAGGTTACTAATTAGCATCCAGAGCTAACAAGTTTACGGTTGTAAAATGTAAATTACAGCATTATTTATTAAGATGATTTTTACCAATTTATGAAGAAACCTTTTGCAACCTAAAGAGCTACACAATAGAATCTTTAAAGAAAGAAAATATTTGTCTTTAAAACAGGTTTACTGCTAGCTTCTGGAGCTAACTAGCTTACTATTTTAAGAAAAATTCTAGAAATCATTACTTTTCAAGAGCCGCAATTCTTAAGTAAATCAGATTATTGAGTATCTGTTTAATTACATTTTTAAAGAAAGGAGTGAAATTTGTCTTCACAACTGGTTTACTGTTAGCATATGAAGCTAACTAGCGTCAGATCTTTGGTGTTTAAGAAATGAACAAGCATTACTTCTCTATTAGGTGGTTGTGTTTTGTAACTCTTTCAAAACTAGAGCTATGGTCTAAACTTGCAAAGAAAACTATTAATTGTTTAAAACATGTTTTACTGTTAGCATTTGAAGCTAACTTGCTCAGTTTTGTAAACAAAAACTAAACACTTCCTCTTCCTCAGCTAAATGACACTTGGATTGTGCAACTACTTCAAAAATAACTTTATAATCAAAATTGTGAAGAGACAAAGTCTAATTTTGGAAGACTTATTGTTGCCATCTGCAGATACCTTGATTTGTTTAATAAAATGAAAATCGTAAGATTACAAACCAGGAGTAATTGACAACCTTTTTCCTTATTCAAGCAGATTATATGGTAACTTCTCCAAACCAAAAAATATGTTTTCAGATCGGTAAAGAAAAGAGACAATTATCTTCCCCCCCAAACAGACTTTAGCATCTACAGCTAACTAGCTTACAGTTCCTAAATGAAACTCCTTACATAAATGGGATTTTGTTGTCAAGTCAAACTTACAATTTGTTGTATTTTAACACAAAAGATTAGTGTATTTAAGACATAAATGTCATGAGCTCAGTATGAAATACTGTGTTTAAATTACCCCAAATTTGCAAGAAAGCCCCTGCCTACGTCACGATTCATTAAAATATTATCACCCATATAATAAATGACCATCATAACTCAATTTTCATTACATTTTATAAGAGATATTTTCTTACCCCAATAAAAAGAAATGTACTTATCACATGGTTCTCATAACTGTAACTCTTTTTAAGCTTTTTCTCATCTGTCCTTACATTTGAATTAAAAGCTCAAAGCGGACTTCTAGTTTAATCAAAAGTCTTTGGAGGGAGGTAAAATGGAGGAGCGGGGCATGGAAATGAAAGGGAAGGTGTTGCCAAATCAATCCCACGAGTCAATTTGAATCCTGAGATCAACTGAATAATGAATAAACAAGGAGAAATTGGACGAGAGAAGGTTGAGCACAGCAGGACGTCTGAACGCTGAGCTGCAGATTTAACCCGCCGTAATGAGAGGAAACATCACAAACGGAGGTTTATGACATTTCCTCTTGTGTGAAACTGTCCAGATTGAAAGCATTGTGACTAAAAAGCAACACAGATATCTAAATGCACTCATTCAATGTTTGTCTGGACACAATTTTCAGGCTCTGGGAATGAGCTGAAAACACATTGATCGGGCTCATTGAGATGCATGGTTGATTTTAGAAGTGGCCAGGCGGCTGGTGAGTCAGCACATCAGAAAAATGACCTTTAACTCGTTATCTTTAAGAGATGGCTTAAATTTCCTCTAAAGTAGCAGCAACTGTGGAGTTTATCTGAGCAGTCAGTATCTTACATGATTTATACAGCTTTCATTTTAGTTAGGAAGGAAGGAAGGAAGGAAGGAAGGAAGGAAGGAAGGAAGGAAGGAAGGAAGGAAGGAAGGAAGGAAGGAAGGAAGGATGGTTGGATGGATGGATGGATGGATGGATGGTTAGATGGATGGATGGATGGATGGATGGATGAATGGATGGTTAGATGGATGGATGGTTGGATGGATGGATGAATGGATGGATGGATGGTTGGATGGATGGATGGTTGGATGGATAGATGGATGGATGGATGGATGGATGGATGAATGGTTAGATGGATGGATGGATGGATGGTTAGATGGATGGATGGATGGATGGATGGATGGATGGATGGATGGATGGATGGATGGATGGATGGATGGATGGATGGATGATGAATCGATGGATGGTTAGATGGATGGATGGATGGATAGATGGATGGTTAGATGGTTGGATGGTTAGATGGATGGATGGATGGATGGTTAGATGGATGGTTGGATGGATGGATGAATGGATGGTTAGATGGATGGATGGTATGGCTAGATGGATGCTGGCTGAATGGATGGCTGGTTGGGGTTAGATGGATGGATGGATGGATGGTTGGATGGATGGATGAATGGTTAGATGGATGGATGGTTGGATGGATGGATGGAATGGTTAGATGGATGGTTGGATGGTTAGATGGATGGATGGTTGGATGGTTAGCTGGATGGATGGGGACGATGGATGGTTAGATGGATGGGATGGATGGATGGTTGGATGGATGGATGGTGGGATGGTTAGATGGATGGATGGATGGATGGTTGGATGGATGGTTGGATGGATGGATGGCTGAATGGTTAGATGGATGGTGGATGTTAGATGGATGGATGGTTGGATGGTTAGATGGATGGATGGATGGTTGGATGGTTAGATGGATGGATGGTGGATGGTTAGATGGATGGATGGTTTGGATGGATGGATGGGATGGATGGATGATGGATGATGGAGGGATGGATGGATGGTTAGATGGATGGATGGATGGATGGATGGATGGATGGATGAATGGATGTATGGATGGATGGATGGATGGAGGAGGGATGGATGGATGGATGGGGATGGATGGATGGATGGATGGATGGATGATGGTTAGATGGATGGCTGGATGGATGGATGATGAATGGTGGTTAGATGGATGGATGGTTGGATGGATGATGATGGATGTATGGTTGGATGGATGGATGGTTGGATGGATAGATGGGGATGGATGGATGGATGGATGAATGGTTAGATGGATGGATGGATGGATGGTTAGATGGATGGATGGATGGATGGTGGATGGAGATGGATGGATGGATGGATGGATGATGAATCGATGGATGGTTAGATGGATGGATGGATGGATAGATGGATGGTTAGATGGTTGGATGGTTAGATGGATGGATGGATGGATGGTTAGATGGATGGTTGGATGGATGGATGAATGGATTGTTAGATGGATGGATGGATGAATGGATAGATGGATAGATGGATGAATGGATGGATGGTTGGATGGTTAGATGGATGGATGGATGGATGGTTGGATGGATGGATGAATGGTTAGATGGATGGATGGTTGGATGGATGGATGGATGAATGGTTAGATGGATGGTTGGATGGTTAGATGGATGGATGGTTGGATGGTTAGATGGATGGATGGACGGATGGATGGTTAGATGGATGGATGGATGGATGGTTGGATGGATGGATGGTGGGATGGTTAGATGGATGGATGGATGGATGGTTGGATGGATGGTTGGATGGATGGATGGATGAATGGTTAGATGGATGGTTGGATGGTTAGATGGATGGATGGTTGGATGGTTAGATGGATGGATGGATGGTTGGATGGTTAGATGGATGGATGGATGGATGGTTAGATGGATGGATGGTTGGATGGATGGATGAATGGATGGATGGATGGATGGATGGATGGAGGGATGGATGGATGGTTAGATGGATGGATGGATGGATGGATGGATGGATGGATGGATGGATGGATGGATGGATGTGGATGAATGGATGGATGGTTAGATGGATGGATGGATGGATGGATGGATGGTTAGATGGATGGATGGATGGATGGATGGATGGATGGATGGATGGATGGATGGATGGATGCGTTTACCTTGTATTATCGTTGAAATGAAACTCAGTTTGTATTCTGGTGTAAAGCAGCAGACAGATAATCGAGTTCAGTTATCCATAATTCTTTGATCATTTAAATTTTTCATCATGATCTGGATCTTGAAAACACTCAAATCAAATTCCAAACTGTTACAGACTGTTTATAAACTGGGACAGAACCCAAACCTTACTTGAAGTAGACCCTAAAAACTGATCTAGAAGTCCAGCCGGGTCAGGACCGAAGCATCTCTGTGCCTCCAGATTCTCCATCTTTTATTATTATTGGTGGCTCAGACAGGAAACCCCCATGCTGGCATAAAACCAATAAATAAAACTAACTGCCTTACCAGAGCATGCTATTCCACCAGTATGTCTATTATTTTATAACATTAATTAATATTTATGATATTTAATCAGCATCCTGATTCCAGTAAGGAAGTGAGAAAATGAAGCTGAGTGTTTGGTGGAGCGCCCTGAGCGCTGGGATCATTAAAATGACGCCTGAACTAATAAGGAAGGAGAAATAAAGAGTCGTCTGGACTGAAACGGCTCTGTTTGCTAATTTCTGTTTAAAACACCAGAGTTTAAAGGTCATGTCTGGTTTCCATGGCGCTCTGTCCATCCTTCCCGTCATGAATTAGCAGCCTACTTCCTAACTCGCCGTGTTGTATTATTTTATGTGTGCCGTTCCATTTTTCCTGCCCCTTGCCGCTCCCTGTCGTGTGAAACCAGTACTTTTTATTCCCATCCATTCATCTTTGTCCCACTTTTGCCCTGCAGCCTCTCCTGCCCGTCTCTTTATTACTCCCTTGTATTTGACTGCTTTCCTCGCCTCATATTGTGATTTTTCTCTTTCTTTTTCTGCTTCATATACTCCACTTCTTTGCTTTTCTTTTTCCTTCTGGAGGTCTGCTGTTCTCCCACAGAGCAGGTTTCCTCTCTCACCTCCAATTAAGGGGAATATCAAACTAACTGAAGATAGACCACGGCCTAGTCCACACCTAGCCAGAAATCAAGGAAAACTTATAAACATTTTTATGTGTATAGGCCACACATGAACTCTATTTTACATTAGAGCTGGACAATAAATTAATAACAATATGTATTGCGATATATGTATGATCAAAATCCATTAAAAATAATTTCACTGAACTCAGAGGAAAGACTTTAGCCGCTCCACCTCTCACAGTTAGCTAAGAAATGTTGGTGGAATCCACTGACTCACGCTCTTTGGTTACCTAGCAACCCACTCATTCTTTAGTTACCTAGCAACAACCTGTTGAGTAACTGGTGCAGCAGCAGTTCAAGGTTTCGCCTCATAACTGCTTAAAACCAAAACACAACGGTGTGAAGTGAAAACTTTGTATAAAACCAGAACCATCACACCAGCAGTTTGGCAGCATTTCAGATAATTAAAACAAAAAACTAATCAATAATTATTGATATCGACTGATATGAAGTTCTTGTATCGTGATACGTTTTTCAGACATATTGTCCTAATGTCAATTTTGATGGATTTCATGGGTGGCTGTGATAGCCAATCACTATCAATACTGTTGGTTCGCTGATTACAAATAAAATTTTATAAAGTCAGTTGTTTGTTCGTTGATTCCTTCACTAATCGTGGTAATAAATCGGCATGTAATTTTAAAAAAGGTAGAAAGATCCTGATTAAAGTTGGACGTAGAAAGAAAAGTTAGTCCACAAAGGGGCCACACTCATTCTCTTCTTGTCCAGGTCCAACCTCTCCGTTATCTGGACCAAAGAGAACCGGTAGGTGAGGCGGAAAAAAGGAAGCAGCTAAAGCCCTGAGGGGATCTAATGAAACACAAAAAGAGAGACGGGAGCTGCTTTAGTTTTATCACTTCTTCTTTTTTTATGGAAGTTCCCCTAGGGCTTCCCTAACTAGGTGATAGTTGTCACAAAGCTGAAAGTGGCTCCGTGTTAAAGCACAAAGTGAGACGGGGGACGAAAACAAAAGAACAAGAGGATCAAACAGGAGGGAGGAGAGAAAGAAAGAAAGAGAAAGGAAGGCGACCTGCTGTAGAAAAACGAGTCAGCGAGACAAGATGAGCTGGCAGGGGAAGAGACGGAGAAATGTAAAAAAAAAAAAAGTGAGGATGACAGAGAGGAAAAGAAGAAGGAGACGCAGCAGCTGGCATGGAGCTGATGGCTCCTCAATCACTGCGTCTCCCCCTCTGTTGGGAGGTCAGAGGAGCTGCCATCCTCCTCCTCCTCCTGGTTCCTTTAGGCTGTTATGTAACAGAGCGAAAAGAAAAATGAGCTGAGGAGAGGAGAGGGAGAGTTCTTCCTTTTACTTAGAAAGCAGCTGACAGATTTTTTTTAAAACTTTAATTACCTTACCCTTAATTCTGGCTGAAGTGGGTCACTCTCTCAGGAGACCAAGTCCCCAACAAGAAGTAGTAGCTTGTTATCATTTCAAATGGATCAAAAACACAGAGGAATAAGTTTCACAAGTCTGACTCAATAAGCAATGAATCACTTGATAAATTAAAATGAGCTCAATAATTTTCTTTTCAATAATTGTGTTTATCGTTTCTGGATATTTTAAAATTTCTTCAGGACTAAATTAAAGTTCACCAGTCTTTCAGGGGCCAAACTTGCATTATTATACTACGAACATTGAAAGTGGTATCAAAACAACATTATTATTGTTTATCGCGATAATTTCTGGGACGATTTATGGTCTAAAAAGTTTGTTATTGTAACAGACATATCAGTAGGGTATCAGGAAAGTCGTGTGTTACTGATAAAGCTGAGTTTCGGAGCTGCTTCTTGGTTAACAATGACTCTTCTCCAGTCCGAGTTCCGTCTCCATGGCAACCAAATGCTGACCAATGAGTTGGCAGTCTTTTACCGCATAACTCACATTTTCCCCACAGAATCTGAAGATACAATGCAGTATCTTATAAAATTGCTGTATATCAAATAAATTTTACTTTAACGAAATTTGACGCAATTTAACGCCTTGAAATTGGGCTTCTGTCTCTTTAAGAAGCTCTTTCTGTCACTCCGATTTCAGCACGTCATCACAATAATGTTTTGTATTAAGCCTTTAGCAACATTTTTACCAGCGTTTCACTGAGAAATAGTTAATATAATGAACTCAGTGCCGCCAGGTGTTGCTAATTGCTGGTGGCTAGTCTGAAGGAACTGAGTGGGTGAGGAGCAGCTGCTCTGTGAGGCTGAAGCTTTGAGGAGGAGCTGTGCCTTGAAGGCGGGGCTAGGTCCACCTAGACGTTTTGGACAACTGGATGGTTGCTAATGGAGATTAAAATATTTCTCAAACATGCATGAAAGAACCAAGGCAACACTCAGGTAAGTGAGCGAATAACATTATGACATGATGTAGCTCATATTAATTCAAATCTTTAAAGAGTTATTTGACTTCATATGTGTTACAACAACATCTCATTTCCAACTGGGATCAATAAAGTACTTTTGAATTTAAAAGCTCAAAAAAGCCCATTTTACATAACACCGCTCCTTTAAAACTGGTAGATTACATCCCAAAGGTTTTTGAAACGACTCATTTTCCAGACACCAAAAAACATTAAATCCACCGAATCTTTTTTTAGGGCTCTTTCTAGAAGCAGTAGAGACACAAAGGAAGCACAACACCATTAAAAAATTGAATTTTGCATAATAGGTGCCCTTTAGCACACCACACAAAATTGGAATAAAAATCTTAAAGGATTCCTGATTCAACAATCAGAAAGGTAAAGATGGCTCCATGGTAGCGCATTTATGAGGTGGAATAAAATCAAAACCATAAAACGAGCTGCTGAAAACCAAAGCTAGCAGCAGCTGATTCTCAGGAATCTCCCCACATCTTAGACATGACAGTGAGGAGGAGCTGCAGCTGTAACAGAAGGCTGTCTGCTCTGAAGTAACGCTTTACAGTGAAGGTCTCCGCCGTCTCTTTCATGCATATCCCACTCAGCGCTGCAGAACATGCTCACACAGCAATTTCCCCCTCCTCCTTTAATGCTCTGTGCAGTCAGGTAGATGATTGTGCTGCTGATTGATACCGGTTTCCAATGATGTGAGCGACTAAATAATCCAACTCTGGCAGGAAGGGAACAATTTCCGAGCTGTGACTTGAGAATGTAAAAAAAAAAAAAAAAAAACGGCATGTGATGGAGTTACAGCCGTTATAAAACGAGCCGGCGAATGCGGGGGTGACCTCCGCTGACTGATGTTCGACGCGCCGCCACATGAGGAGCGAAGCGGCGTTACACAACAACAATCTTTACACCTGTCTGGGAAATGAGCCCCGCTCGCCTTCGGATGTGCCCTGCGGTATTACGTGATGAATATTTCACATTGGACATGAGACTGTTTAAAGTTCAGCCGCTGAGCGTAGGTGTGCGATTGCATAAGAGTGGGAATAATCTGAGCTTTCTGGACGTGGTCGGCGTTGCCAGGTTGGGTGGGTTTCTGCTCGATTGGGCTGATTTTGAAAACATTTGGCTGGGTAAACAAAAAAAAAAAACAGGTTGTTAAAATTTGGGCTGCTTTTCACAACATTTGGCAGGCCGCAGGTTCTTAGAAGAACAAAATTCTTTAGAAATAGTTGTGACTGTGTGGCAGAAAACACAACTTTTAATAAAATTTTGTGTTATCCATTGATGGTTGCTGTGGAAAAACGTAATTTCTGAAGTTATTGTGGTAGAAAGACCCGAGAAATTGTCTTGGAGTGAAATTTTATGCTTTTAAAAAGAAATGGGAAGGTAGTCTTGATTTTCTCAGTATTAAAAGGTCAGTAATGTGAACCAGAGTGATGTAGAGCTTTAACTTTACATATAAATGGTTACTTTTTTCACGTTATGTACATGCCTCCTGTTTCTGTTTTAGATATTCAAAATATCTAATAGACATGATATTATTGCACTTATCTTATTTGTAAATTTATTTTGAAATCTATAGATTCTATTCAAAGTGACATCATCAATGATTAATCACTGGTTGATTTAGTTAACCAATGATAATACATGATATGATATGATATGATATGATATGATACGATACGATATGATAATGCATTGATGCAGCATCATGATTTAAAAGTAAAAATCGGCAGAAAAAACTCCACTTTCATTGGATTTAAAGAGTCAAGACCTTAACAGTCTCAAACGTTAGATTTGGTTCCAATCAGTGTATAATAAAAAACGGCCAAAAATGTTTTTAATTTTCACAAATCTGAGTGCAGTCGATGAAGTATGGGACACAATATCATATATACATATTTACATGTCATACATTTCATTAGAGGTTGAGTTTTGGGCTAGTTTGGTTTTTTAAGCTTTTGGGTTTTATTTTATTTTTGAGCTAGAAGCTGTCAGTCAAATCTGGCAACTCTGGATCACCAGGGCCGGCCCAAGGCATATGCGAGTTAAGGGGATGCTTAGGGCCCCCACATCACCAGGGGGCCCCCAACAGCACAAAGCTAGTGTGATATAAAAATGCATATAGTTTGAATAAAACTGACTAAGTGCTACTACATATAAAATAACAATTTTGATATTATTTTCATAGTTGGTACATATTTAATAGGTTAATCTCTTCCTGCTTTTGGGGAAATAGAAGACATTAAACTTGTAAATTTGTTTACTGTATATTTGGTGTTTTTCAGCCGATGTTACTTTCACATAGTTAAAATAATGTAACACACTTATGATTATAATATTTTGTTTAATTTGCTGCTCCTTAAAATCAACAGCTATAATAGCATCAGCATGATGTAAGCTAATTACAAATGATGCTAGTAGTTATGTTAGAGTAGTTTAATGATGAAGCATCTGACATGTTGATATTGGGGAGGCCCCAAAAAGGCTTGAGCCGGCCCTGCTGATCACATTCTTATCTGCTGCTCTTTCTCTAAAGTCTCAAACAGATGTTTGTTGACTGCAGTGCTTGTTTTACTCGGTAAAAACCCAAATGAAGGCGCTACAGGAACCTTGCCCAGCTTCAGGACAAATGTTTGGGTTCTGAGTTTGGAAACACTTCAGCTGCCACATCCTGACATTTCAATAAAAAACAACGAAATGTACAAGCTTTAAACTGTGATTTCTCTTTTTCCCCACCCGCTGAAGGTTGTAAATCTGAAATTGTGCCGACTAGATGTTTTCCACCTAAACTGTTGTTTTGACAGAAAAAACCTGCTGTGTTGCCACACCAGGGATATTGTATAATATATTATTGATCTGTGAGGGAACCCTGAAGGGATTCCTGGAGTCTGGGATCCGGCGGATTTAGTCAGTAATCACAGAGGAGGCGACCCACAGCGGGCTGATGATGTGTTTCTATGGAAACTGAAGGTGAAAATAAAAGGAAAAGTGTTTAGGTTTTATCCCAGATAGTATCATTATTGAATGTTTTTTAAATGCTGGTAATTATTTAGCATAGCATATATAGTTATTGTCTTAAAACAAGCTCCTATGTCTTGCTGAAAAGTTGCTTGTAAGTTAGTTTTGTTTTATTTCAAGTGTACTAAGATATTTGCTTTAGAAAGAAAACCAAATAAACTTGGTAAGAATTTGTGTTTTGCAGTGTTTGAACTCATTTCCGGTTCAATAACTCCAATAAACGACTACATCTAGACAAGTGGCGAACAAAAGGAACGGCAGGAACTTAAATATATCTACAGAATATAAACAGTGTACAAATATCACACTTTTTTTTGCAATATTATGGAATTATTGATGTAAAACAAGCTCATGTTTCTTGGTGAAAAGTTACTTGTTAGTTATTTCCAGTGTGCTAAGACATTTGGACTAGAAACTAGACCAAAATACTTTATATGTATTTTGTGTTTTTGCAGTGTACATCATAACAGTGTTATTACAGCTACTGATTTTAACCTTATAAGAGCAGCAACCAAGCAAAGATGCTCTAATTAATTTGCATTTTGCAGACAAATCCTGAATTTACAGTAAAAGTTGTCAAGTTTAATATCTTTTGGAGCAGTGTAAAATGTGAAATCTATCATCACAAAATAACATAAAATGTTCTCTGACTCACAAAAGGAGCTGCTTTCGTCCTTTGTGCCTTCCATAGTGCCATCCGGCAGCATCTGGAGGTAGAATCCGTGTCTGCAGTAGAGTCGTGTGACGATGCCCTTCAGCTGGGGCTCTGCAGAGCAAACACAGTGTTAACAGCACATGTTAGCCTCCAGGAACACACACATTCTCACACACACACTTGTCAGGTGGCATTTATCAGAGCAAATGGCCACGTCGGAGCCTAGACACTGACTAAACAAGAAGGAATTCTTACAATTTATCCGGTTAAATGCTTAGATGGAAAGGGGTTTATATGTGTTTAGCTGTTTTCTTTAGCTTAGCTTCTTTAATTCAAGCCACACATTTGGGAGTAGGAAGCACAAAATAAATGTGTTGCTAGATGGAAAACTAAAGAAATGTACTTTGAGCAAGACTTTCATTCATCACAACTAAAACTAAAACTAGCTTTGGCCTGCATGAGGTGTAGCAAATTCAACATTGGCTTAAAATAGCAAATAAATTATGCTAGCTAAACATGTTTTGAAAGTTGAATATTTTACCCAAAAAGCACTTTTCACTTGATAAATGTAGTTGTATTAAAAGGTTGCAGTAAAAGGTTAATATCCAGTTTATAGTTTGCTTATTATTTGCTAACAGAAATGCTAGCAATTAGCACCTGGCTTGTTTGAGCTAGCGTGAGTATTTCTTCAGGCTCAGAAGTGCTGAGGAGGACCAGATGGAGGATCAGACGAAATGTCAGGGTGGTGAAGTGTGTCCACAATAAACATTTAATGAATCTCATCAAACATGAAGGAGGATGGAGGAGTGTGGGGGCAGCTGACAGTTTGCCCTCAATTGACAGAAAGGATATTTTAGTGCATGAGGACTAAAGAAAGATACGATCTGTGAAATCTGCTCATTTAAACTTTTCAAGTCGTACAAGCAAACATAGTCTCTGTGTTTTGGAATGTTTTTGGGGTTTTTTTCCACAGATTTGCAAACTAAAATTGCAATGTCATATTACAATGAACGATGGGGCAAAACTGGAATGACAAAACTACTTATTTACCACAAAAAAAATATAAATACATAAATAAACAGATGGATCTGTTTAGCGAAAACTATGCAGTAGATTTGTTTGGACACAGGCTGAGTTTTCTAGTCACATGATTAGCTTGTTTAGCTTAGCATAGCTTTAACTGTATACAACTCTGTTTTTAGAGCCATTATGCTAACTCTAGTCAACCTACTTATCAATGTATGGTCAATATTACTGAAACATTATAGACTACATATTGTAAACAACTGTTTAATTTCCTTGTGGAGAAGTCTGAGGCTTCTTTTTTTATTACTTTTCTTAATCATACACAAATGGGATTAAAGATGGAGATTAGCCATTTAGCTTAAATCTGATATATTTGCATGTAAATGTTTATTAATATGCAATGCCATGTGTTTATAAAATACAATTGAAACAATCAGATTTGCCAAAAACATCTTGATGATCACTAAAATCACAGAGGACAGATGTTTCCAACAGGAACTGGTGAAATTCAGGTTGACTTTATTTTATATTCATAACCATCATGTTATGGATTTACTGAAGATTTCCTCTCTTTTATCCCCACTTCCATACTAAACCTGACTACAGCGATCCTTATCCAAGATGATCCATCCATCCATCCATCCATCCATCCATCCATCCATCCATCCATCCATCCATCCATCCATCCATCCATCCATCCATCCATCCATCCATCCATCCATCCATCCATCCATCCATCCATCCATTGCCAGCTGACTGGACACAGAAGGTCAGTGTGGTAATCTGTTACGTGTTAATCTCAAATTAAGCTCCGTGCCACACAGCGAGCCATGTGCATCTGCTGGCCACGGAGGACCTGAGCAGCAAACACGCAGCGCTGACCTTTAGCGAGTCTCTGCAGCTGCATTTCAAACAGAGGAAATACTTCCTGCAGAGAACGAGCGAGACATCAGCAGCAACACAAGCAGCCTGCAGATTTAACACGCAACGTCTGAGACACATTTTACTGACAAAACTATTCGTACCTCCTAAGTATGAATAAGAGGTGCATAGAGGATTGAAAATTATACTCAAGTAAGAGTAGCACGACTTCCAAATTTTTTTTATTCAAATAAGAGTAAAAAAGTATTTGGTAAAAAATCTACTCAAGTACTGGGTACTTGAGTAGATTTAATATTTTATTTAATATTTTAAATATTAAATATCAGTATTTAATATTTAAAACATTACGTAAGCAAGTGGACCAAAATATGAAGTTAAGTGGAAATTTTGTATTTAAGGATCAAAATGAAAAAAATTAATGTAAGTAACAAAAAAAATAACAAAATCAGGAAATTTCTTTCATTATAAAACCTAACAAAAACTGCAGGTGTGTGTCTGAGTCTGGTGAATTTTTGGTTAAAACATGTTTGTTTTTCATTCAGTGGGAAGAAAATCCCAAACTTTTACTCAATTAAGAGTAGAAATACTTCATAGTAAAATGACTCAAGTGAAAGTAAAAAGTAACCATTTAGGAAATTACTCAAGAGTAAAAAATATTTGGTAAAAAGTCGACTCAAGAACTGAATAACTGATCAAATTATCAATCATTTAATATTTAAAAATCACATATTCAGACGGACCAAACTATAAAGTTAATTGAAAATTTTGGTATTTTAAGGATCAAATGAAAATTATTCAAATGTAACATCATTATAAAATAACAAAATAAGACAAAACAAACATTTCCAAATCAGTTTCAATATAAAATTTATAAAACTTTAAAAAACATCTCCAGGTCTGGTGAAATTTTCATTCAGTGAAGTTACTCTCACTGGGTTGAATATCTAGAAATTTTAGTCAAGTCAGAGTAGAAATACTGTAGTTCACAGTAAAGTTACTCAAGTAAAAGTAAAAAGTGCAAGAACTGAATAAACACGTGACAGAGACATGTGAGACGGTGTTAGTGACATGTTCTCTATTTGAACGCCAGTTGAGCTGTGAGCTTATTAAAGAACCGGGGATTAATTTCCCACATTAAGAATCTCAGCAATTAAAGTCTCTCTGAACCCTGAAGCCTCATAATGTCAAATGACAACTGGGCGGCAGATCGCCTTATTTTTACCTCACTGTTTATTTCCAACGTGTCCAACAGAGACGAGCGCATCCGTGGTCAGACCCGCGCTGAACTCAGCAGGCTACGAGCTACAGCAAGATTTATTATAAATGGCTGCCGCGAAGTTTGTTCAAATAAAAAAACAATTATACAGAAAATAAAAAGATTTGAAACTGGCAAATTGTTATGAAGCCGAAAGAAAGTTTGAAACGGAAAAAAAAGAGTAAACTGAAAATACATTTCGAAACTCAAATTAAAGATTTGAAACTAAACAATTATTTTAAAACTGAAAAAAGTTTTGAAAAAAATGTTTAAACTGACAACATTTTTAACTAAAAAAAGTGGAACAAAAAAAGTAAGCTGAAAATTAACATTTGAAACAAAATAATTATTTTAAAACTGAAAAACCTTTTATGACAAAACTGAAAATAATGATTTGAAACAGAAAAAATTATTTGAAACTGAAAAAATCTCTGAATCTGAGAATACATTTTAAAATTTTCTTTCACATTTTTTTTTAGATTAAATTTTATTTTAAGATTAATTTTTTTCTTTTTAACAAACTTTATGGCCCCAATTTATCTCCATATATTTTCAGGAACATGAAGTAAAACAAACTATTTTCAAAACAATAATTTTGACTTTGATTTGTAGACTGGTTTAAAAGTCTTGATCAATATTTATGTTACGTTTTTATAGATCTTAAAGATTTTGGTGTAACTAAGTAAATAATACTTGTATTTAAACCAAAAAAAGCAGAAAAAAGGATTTAAAATAAAAAATTTAGACATTTCAGAACCATAAGTTTAAAGCTTGAGTGAAATATTAATGCAGAAACTTTTGTATGAGAGCCTACACTAAGGCTGGTCTACACATCTGAATTATTTTCTAATTTTCAGGCTGTTATTTAGCGATAGCACATAGTCAGGTTTTGCATTTTGCATACATTTTAACAGAATTGTCATTTATCAATCCCTCCTTGAATTAAACCCCAGTTTCTGCATAATGTAACTTTTATCAACCTCCCTCTCGGCCTTTTCCTCTTTCTCTTCTGTATTTTTTACCCACCTCATCCCTAAAACTGCAGAGCTAATCTGCAGGGAAACCCCTTACTGTTGCTGTTTCTGAAGCGGCAGCACTTAGCAGCTGAATGACAGACTGTCACTCAGAGGGAGGAGGACAGGGCAGACCCGGGACTCGGAGGAAAAGCCGCAGATGAAGCTGAAGGTAAGCATTTAAAAAGTGTTTTGAACAGGTTTTTGGTTCACCTCAGCAGGTGTGCAAATTCTTCTCTTTCCGCCTCGGTCGGACAGCTTGAAGCCGACGGATTATTATACGTCCATCTGTTTGTCGGGTCGCTTTCTGAAGCGTTTCCCGTTCTGTCGGCGTTAGCATGCCCGGGGAGTCCAGATGTGCAACAGTGCTGACAAATTATGGTCACCGTAGATCATAAACTGTGAGAGGGTCGAGTGGAGATTCTTACAGAAGCTGCTCCCAACATTTACAGTTACACTCAGGTGAAACCAACATTTTGCCTCACTAGCTGTGATTCCATCAAACATAAAATTGCACAAGTTGGACAAAAATAAGACAAGATATCAGGAAGAGAATTTGGGCCCTCAATAAGTCAGTTTTATATTTGGTTACAGTTTCAGATGCATGAAAGTTTCACGTTCATTTGTTGAAATGATTATATGCCATTATGAACAGCATCAAGCTTTCCCTCAGAAAACTTTCTAAGCCCAGTGACGGTAGGGAGTTCACCCAGCACTCAACAAGGTCCTTGTCTAAAAAAAGTTTACAACTTTGGAAGACATTTGAAAATACACCCAGGTATTCATGTCCTAAAAAAGGCACAAAAAAAACCACACAAAAAAATTCAAACAAAATAAATGTAATTGTTTTGCATTTTGGTTAAACCCTAATTAAGTAGTTTGTAATTATGGTCACATTTAAACGTAAAATAACTTCAAAGAAATATCACCAAAACGGACAACAATTAGTTAGCATATTAACTAAATATCATAGGCTACAAAATTAAAGTATTTATTGTATTATGTTTTCCTAAATCTGACCATTTTCATTAATGTCTGCCACCTGGTGAAGTAATTTAATTTGCTGGATGTGATTTTTCTTTGTTAAAGATATATGCGCTCACTACAAATATAACATCATATGAAGAAGGCTGTTCTGACAGCATGCTAACACCCATGCTAGCTTGCACTCTACCACAAAATATTTAGTAATATTTGCAGATATGCATGATTTGTAATTATGTGACTTTTTATTTGATTATTACTTGACATCAAGCTGAGGAACAAATGTAGTAGAAATAAGATATACTGCCACCTGCAGGTGGGAGTTATCAACACAATGTTTTTAACCATTTTGGTGGAAAATTTACAATAAACTCATAATTTAAGCATTATCGTGTGCTACACAAATAAACTTGACTTTACTATGAAAAAATGATCCTAGAGATGAACATGTTTTGATGTGAAATGGGAGCATCAAC
Source organism: Xiphophorus maculatus (assembly GCF_002775205.1). Classification (NCBI taxonomy): domain Eukaryota; kingdom Metazoa; phylum Chordata; class Actinopteri; order Cyprinodontiformes; family Poeciliidae; genus Xiphophorus; species Xiphophorus maculatus. Next base: position 27,106,549 of record NC_036456.1, read on the forward strand.
CCCACAGTGGAAGAAAAACACCTTGTTCACTCTGTGGCTAGCTCTCTGTATTGTTCGCTTTTCCCAAAACACACAAATAACTGAGCTTTCCAAACAGCTGTCGGCTGGATAAACAACAGTTATTGGATGTATTGGGTTCATTTAGGGCGTTATAAAGCATAACTCCGCTCACAGCGGCGTGAACAATGTTTAAAGTTTGACCAAAACAAACTCTGTCAACAACCCAAACAAGATCAACATGAGGCGCCAACACCACCACCGAGGTTTTTCTATCCAATCTCTAAGCTGCCAAGCTGAATTGAATAGTTAACACTGCACCTGAGACAACCACTGTAAGTCAAGTCTGTGCGCTGACAGATTGTTCTTTGTGTGCTGCGACAGAGGGAAACAAAGCATAGTTGACTTCTTCAAGTAATTACTCCTCCAGGCTGAGCAGCACTAATTTACAGCTGCACGCTGCTCATGCAGTAAGGGAGTAATATTTCTACTCTGCCTGTGCTGCTGCTGCTGCACACAAACAGGAACACTCTATATTTACCTTCCTATTGCAAGTTTCTGTTTATATTGTTCATAAAAATCACTGTCTAAGTCAGACTATCATCAGAAAGGTGAAAAAATGTCGGCTGAGAGAGGATTTTTTATTTTTAAATACAGCTTTGTGGGGAAATTCTTGCTTGGGTTCTGCTACTTAACATGCAATGCCTCTGCACACCGGTCTGAGAAAATCTTCTCTCTGTTAATAAGCTTGTTACTCTCCACTGACTGTAATGTCTTTCTCACCACTTGCCTAAGAGCCTGAAGCCATTAATCCATGGACATATGGATTTTACAACTAGTTTTTCATCTTTCATTTATTCTGGCCAGGATTCTTCTGGCTCAGAAAAAAACATGAGATTTATCATCTACAGAACTGGAAATGAGTTAAAGTAAGGGATTTATTAACCAAAACAACTAACCAAAATAATAATAATAATAAAAAAACTGAAATAACACAAAAATTGCATAAAATATGTCATATTTCACTTTTCCCTTTAAGTGGAGTATTAAATTGCATAAAGCCATGGGCTCACAGTATCCCCAGCTGACAGTGAATAATGGCGATGAAGGCAGGTTGAGCCTATATGGTAATGACCATATTTACAAGGACCATCAATCACATAAAAATCACCATCCGCCTCATCCCTCATAGGATGCAGAGGAAAAAAGAGGCGGGACGCCCCCAAAACAAACCGTCTCTCCCTGTTTTTTATCCGATCTTTTTCTTTTTCTGACTACATTCAAGCATCAGCTTTCAGGAAAACCAATACTGATAAATATTAGTACATTAACCAGTTATTATACATGTTTGGCAGAAGTTACAACGTCTGTGCTTTGGTTAAAAGGGAGAGGTCAATTTGTTTAAAATGAAGCTATTCTAATTAGCTAGTTAAAGTAAAGCTAATGGTTTATCAGATTCATGGTAATAGATATTATCAAGCAAATAAAGGCTCAAACTCAAGCTACACATTGAGTAGTTACTTAGCTTCTAAGAGGCATGCTAACAGTAACCAAAATTCAAGCTAATTCAAGCTAATAACTACTCAAAATCAAGCTAACAGTGAACCCAAGACAAACTAATGCCTTGTGAGTCATGTCACTGCCTTTTTAGAGGCAAACTAATGGTTAATCAGACATAAACTAGCTTAAGCTACATAGAGTCATGCTAATCATTACTCAAACTGACATATTCAACACTTTTTCTCCCAGAATTTACAGAATATGTCCGGAAAAGTAACCAGTAAGATCTGGACAGTAGCCTACAACTTCCAAGAACGTCACTAGCAAGAACTGTAGAAGTTTTTGCTAGATTACGAAACATTGCAGGTAAACTGCATGAAGTTAATCCTTAAGTCCAGCGAAAGTTTCCCAATAGTAGGGCTGGTCGATGTGACAGAAAAACAAATCACGATATAAGCGTTTCAATGATATCGGTAATCATTGATTAGTTTTATCCACAGTTTTTACTCCATGCTGTTTTTTTTATTTTTAAGCAGGTATGAGACGTAGTGGCGAAACATTAAACTGCTGCTGCGCAAGTAACTCCACAAGTTGTTGCGAGGTAACCAAAGAGTGAGTGAGTTGCTAGGTAACCAAAGAGTGAGTGAATTGGTGAGCAAACTTCCTTAGCTCACCATGAGAGGTTGAGAAGCTAAAATCTGTCCTCTGCCTACATCCCCCAGAATGCTATGCGGTTCTGGATCAGCACGTACAAAATTTTCATTATTGGTATCTTTTCTTTTTGATTCAAATAAATATTTTAGTTAAACATTTATATGTATTATAAAAAAGACTGATGAAATCTATTTTTTTTTATATTATTTTAAATTTCAGAGTATAAATTTTTTTTTTCTTCTTCAGTTTTAACTGTATAATTTACATCAAGTCAAAAATAACCATAACACAATGTACTGTGGAAGATGTTCAACAATGAAGTAATCCAGAGAAAGGAAATCTTCTCTTATAGGTTTACACTGTATTTAACTCAGGATGCAGTGAGGATGCAGAAGATCTGATGTTTCTGATTCTGTCTGAATATATATGAGGAAAAACTGTAAAGCAACTTTTTCACAAAGTGTCTGAAGACACATATCATGGAGTACATTTTTAAGCAACAGTCTTATACTAAGAGTGGTACAAAATTACACTGTAAAGAATAATTTCACATGCTTAAAGCCAAGTTGCTAAATATAGAGAAGTTTGTGCCTGAAGAGAAGAATACACAAAACTGTAACTGTATGTTTAGAGGATAAAACCCATATATAAAAAGCTGTGTGTTATCTATAAGCCTATAAAAAACAGACTGTTCAGTTATAGTCCTTTAAAGACTTTGTCTACCAATTTGTAAAACTGACTTTTTTAAAATAAAAATCTTTATCCAGTCTGTGTCGTCAGAGTTTTCACTGAAAACCTTAATATAGGAAACCATTTTTAAAGGTAACCAAACAAAATTTTAATTCTTTTCACCTTCAAACATGCCAACAGCACAACAGAGAAAACAAACAGCAGGAAAGTTGAATCCACAGCCTCGTCATAAATCACCGGCATGCGGTTTGAGATGTTGTGGATTGATTAGAAAGGAACTTTATTCTGGTGTTTTCCTGAAGCTTAATGATTTAAAACATTGATAAATGACCCACTGATGGAGTCAGAAACAAAGGGAAGGAAACAATAGCAGCTGTCTCCCAAAATTAGTGAGTGAGAGAATGTGGAGAGCAAGATAAGGACAGAGGATAAAGGACGTGACTGAAAAATGGACAGAAAGGGTGGAAGACTGGGACAAAGACGTGGGGCATTAATCAGAAAAACAGTATAGGCAGCAATCCTGGGAGGAAGATGATGCACTTGGGATTGAAATGGAAAATACATGGAGAACAGAAAAAAGTAAAGGCAGAAATTACAGAATAAGGACACCAAATTGTGCAAGTTAAGCAACATTTATAGGTAAAAACTATTGACAACCTATGCACTGGTAAAGCTTGCTAACAAAAATGGAAAGTTGGACGCCTGACGTCATTTTTATTTAGTTGATTTCACTGTAAAAATGCTCCGCTGAGACAGACAAGGTCATTTTATTGTAAAACTTTTGGTGAAGAAAGCAGCCGGCAATCATAAATAGTTCAAGGAAAGAAGATTAATATTAAAATACTTCATAAATAAATAAAATTAGTACGATGCAATCAAATATTGCAGAATGGAGAACTTATGTGTCTAATCATTAGTATAATATTCTAACATTTACAAAAAAACAACAAAAACAACAACAACTGGTAACCATGTTTGAAAAAAATTGTGTAATATGAGTTACAACAAAACTTTATTTCCCTCTGGGATGAATAAAGTATTTTTGATTTGGATTAATTCTTTGACAGGAGTTAACTAGAGAATTATAACGCCTGGTGTACCAATTAAAGCTGATGCTTTAACTTCCTGACTTGTTTCTCTTTTATAAATAAAGATGATGTGTTTATTTTAAAGTCATGTTGCCGCTGCTGCTGCAGAGGAAGGAGGCGGCGCGCTGCGTGAGCCACACTGTGAGGAGGTTTTCCGCATCCCAGGACCCTTTTCACTGAAGTTAATTACAGTAACGATCGACAGCCGGACCATGCCCGCCGCACGCGGCTCAACGCCAGGAACCAATATCACCTGAGACAGAGCGGCGAAGAAGGACGAAGACACTAACATCAGGCGTTTTGGCAAGTTTTTTAACTGCCTAAACCAGACCACTGACCTTCAGAGTTCAGAGTATCCTCTATTTTAATATAAAGTCATTTGTTGTAGTTCTACGTTCTACCATTGGATGGCGATATAAAGTGAGGGAAACAGGAAGCATCTTATTTTTACTGTTTAACTCATTTATGCAAACATTTGTGGATATTTTTTTTCTTACATGTGTCGTTAATATGTTGTGTTTTATATTTGTATCACATAATCATTGTCTTGTTTTGCTAAAAACAAAACAACCTTGCTGTTTTTTTTGCTATTAGCTTAAACATGTTAGCATTAGCATGTTTAGCCGCTAGCAAAATGGCAGCAGCATTAATCTACTACATCAGTATTCACTTTTGCTCTCATTTCATTTTACACAATGATTATGTGAAGAAATGCAAAACCAAAAACTACATTTTGTATATTTTTAACAAAACAAAGCCAGACTTTTGTAGAAAATTGATCTTTAAATGATTAATCATGCAAAACATTAAAAATGTGGTCAACAAGACAAAAATTTTGACTTGTCAGTGAAAATCTCACCCAAAAAAATGTAAAAACTTGTAAATCATCCGTAAAATGGTCTGTTTACTGAAACCTGTAGATACCAGGTAAGTTAGGAACAAGTGTGGAAGAATTAAAGTGAGATGAGATGGAGTGAATAACAATGGAGGAAAAAGAGGGGAGGACGTAGATGGGAAAACCCTGTCAATGGTGGAGGAGGAGGAGGGAGATAGAGATGAACTATTCGAAAAATATTGTAGAGGGAGGAAAGAAAATCGAGCCAGCGAATTAACAAAAGACAAAGGAGCAGAGGGTGAGCGCGACGGGAAAGAAAAGACTGAGAGAAGAATGGAGAAATCAATCACCAGCAGCCCTGGTGTTGTAACGCTGAAAAAGAGTCAATGGCCAAGAACCAAACTTTCCACCCACGCACTTTTTCTCTCTTCATCACCGTCGCCTCGCTTGTTCATACCTTCAAAAGCCCCAGCTTCACAGTTTATCGCCCCCTTCCTCCTCTCTCTCTAAACAACACCTTACATCTCGCAGCTTTTTAGCATCATGCCATAATTCTGCCCCTCCTGGTAAGTGCTGACCCATACGGAGATAAACAGAAATATTCCCTTAAGAGCCATTAGAGCCAGAAACAAGCCAGTTTCCAGTCTATAGAGGGTCTCTGGATGACACTTCAAGCATATGATGCTGTAATTCACAGCAACACACAACTGGAGGAGGAAAATATTCAACATAAAAACTTGAAAGAAAGTCACAAAGTGGCCAAAATTCACAAAATTTATAGCTCCTTGACAATAAATGTCTGAAAAAGCTGACATATATTTCATAAGGGGAAGCTCTTACCATAATAGTAGTGAGTTTTTTGTTATGACACAATGATCATAGACCGGTGTTATATACTGCAAACGTAAGTATATACATTTGCAGAGAGTGTCATTTATTATAGTTTACTTAATATACTACATACAGAATCTGAGTCACTAAATGACAACGAGAATTAATTCTCTCCTCACATGAAGTGACAGAAATAGACAAAAATATCAGCAAAAATTAAAAACTGGCCGTTTGTTTTCATTTCTTTCCATAAGAATGCAAAAGAAAGTTAAAAGAAATGTGTACAAATTGTGATTTGGTGTTTTCTCTGAGGAAGGAAACTAATATTTAGTGAGAGTAACAAACAGCAGGTTAGAGAGTCTACGTATTAGCTAGTCGGTGTCCAGCTAAAGATAGTTGGTGTCATGCTAACAGCTAGACAGAAAGTGTAGCTAACGGTTATAAATAATGAAGGTCCAGTAAAAAGTCAGAATCCAAGTAACAGCTAGTCAGTCGGTACATCTAACAGGTATTCACAGAGTCCGTGTCCAGCTAACACCTAGGAAGAGGGTCTAGCTAACGGGTAGCAAGTAAGACCAGTTAGGATCCAATTAATAGATAGTCAAAGTCCAGTCAACAGCTAATCAGAGTCCATATAACAGGTAATCAAGAGAGTGCAGCCAACTACTGATCAAAGCCAAGCTAACAGCCGGTTAAAGTCCAACTAAAACCAAGTCACACAGCTAGACAGGCCACAACTAACAGCGAGACAGATTATCCATTTATTTGTTATCCATTTACATATGGATTCAAACTGTTCACATCCTCTGCCCTGGGCCAGCGGCATTAGACACACCCTCCCTCTGTGAACTAGTTAAGGGCCAATTGCTATCCTCCCAACAAATGCACACCGTCACAGGTGGGCTATTCACTCTCAAGTGGAGATGGTGGAAGTGTGTCAGAGCAGATGGGTAATGGGCCGCGGGGAAGGGTGAATTTAAACAAACCAGACGTTCTTCAGCTGGACCTTGTCCAAATGAAGTGGAAATAAAGAGCAGGCAGATTTGCTTTAAGACTGTTATCACAAAGGTATTACTGTCCTCTGGATAATTGTCAAACACACTGTGAAACCTTGATGTTAAGGTTAATCTGGCTATTTCAGATAATAAAGCATAAGTACTGAAGTATTCTCTCTGAGAAAATGCTAGTTTGGATTAGTTTGTTGTATGTCATGTGAATTTGTGGGACAAAGTGTTGAAATCAATCAAAACGTACAAAGAATACAGTTTGATTCAAAGTGAAACCAGTGGTAAAAGTTTCTTTTTCAGTCATGCAGCAGTAAGTCAATAACTTGGCAGTGGCTGTCAAACCGAAATAAAAGAGAGGAAACTAAACCTGACAAGTGACTAAAATATAAATTTACAGCACAGTTTGTAGTGTTTGACACTTGACAAAAAACTATGTTGTGTTTTGGCATTCAAAACAGTCCAAGTTTAAAATCTGCAAGTTAAAATGCTAATTTACATCGACCCAGAGTTGTGTTTTCACACCAGATAGACTCTGTTCGACTGGGGATGAAAATTGCAACATTTGTTACATTTTCAGGTGATGTGGTTCTCTTTCACACTTCACTGTGTCAAGCGATCCAAACTAATTGAAAAACCTGTTTCCCTCCTCGTGTGTGGGGGCGCTGCAACAAGAATCACTGCAGGAAACAGCACAAAACCATGAGAAGACGACACAGCGCAACGTCCTCCTTCACAAAATGTAAGCAAAATGGAGTGGCATAGGATTTCTCATTTGTCTTTGTTAAAAGATCATGCATCGTTTCTCCCACTAGTGTTGACTAGTACATTTGTTTTGAGTCTGTTTACCCAAAATGCCGTGCGCTGTAGTCCACTTTCTGCTTTTGAAGCAGTCTCCGGTCCACTTGGTATTCACATATGGATTCGAACTGCACCAAAGTTTACTTAAATCGAACTGAGACCCAGATCTGCATACAGACTAAAGTTCGATTTTTTGGTCCACATCAGAGTTTGATTACTCATTCACACTTCCACGAACAAACCAAACTTTCTACACAAACGAACCAGAGTTCAGTTAAAACGGACTAAACATAGTTGGTGTGAATGAAGCCACTAAGTGGCTCCATTTTAGCTTTATTATAAGATACTGACAAAGCCATTTTATCATAGAAATCTTTTTGAAAATGAAAATACAACTAAAGTCTGCTAATTTAAACAACTATTTAACATTCAGTTATCTCTTTTCCATACTTTTATAGACCTTTCATGACTGCACAGGGACATTTTATTTGACAATTAATGCCAAACATTATTTCCTCACAGCTCAAATGTGAGCGGCTCAGAGAATGTTTTCCTTCTACCAAATTAGTCATTTCCAATTTTTAAAGTTCTCATTCATCTTCTTCCCCAGCTCTCCTCTTCCTCCTGCTGAGTCAGCACTCCTCTGCCTCCGTCTTTCCCTCACATTTTTATCTTCCTCTTTCCTGAAGCCTCGGCAGCGAAACCCCAGGCACAACACAGATCAGCCCCTCATGCTCCTCCGTCAGAGCGAAGAGGAGGAAAACCTCGTCTAACAACGCACTGGAATCATTTGCCTCATGCTTTAATTCTCCTCCATTTCTGTTTATTCCTTTTATGTTAGCATTATATCCCAAAAGAGGCAATCAAAAGCCATGTTGCCATAATTCTGTGTTGTCCCTCAGGTTATAATACTAATATTCCACAGCCATCTGTCATGTAGACTCTGTTATCTCTGTTTGAAAGCTGAACAACATTATGGAGCTAAAACCAGGCTAAAATTAGAAAATAATGTTCTGCCCACATGGAGACACAGCAGTGGAAACTTAATAAGCATTTAAAATGTTTTAAATGCAAGGTAAAGTTTGAATTATTTATGTAAGTCAACGTTTCCCCCAGAAAACTTGCTAAGCCCAGTGTTTGGACCCTTGGGCAATCATTCATCCAGCATCGTCTTTTTGAGTTAAAAAATGTTTAAAGTTGACAGGAAATGTAAAAATATGACTTGATAATTATGTGTTATGAAAAGATTGGAAGATTAATACCTGAACACCAAGAATAATGTCTTAAAAAAATTCAACATTTTAAAAAGATTTAAATAAACCGGGGGAAACCCTGCAAGTTTGTCATTGGCCAGAAGAAGTTTAAGGAAATAAAAACTAAAATACTTTTAGACATTTGATTTTCCCCTTTAACAGTTCTCCAGTTTTCACTTTTTGCCGCGCTGAAATGTTTCAGGTTTCAGTTTTTAAATTGGGATTTTATGCGTTTTTGTTCAATTCCACCAGGCGTCATTATAATGGCTCATTATGACCATTGTAGATAGAAAAATGATTTTCAAAAGGAGTGCATTTATGCCAAAAAACTCAGAAAAAAATGTTCAAAAGGTCAAAAACTTTCTAGAAAAAAACCTCTAAGTTTCAAATGTCTAATAATCTTTGGAATCTATTATTTTCTATATAAAATAAAGCTCAGAAAGCTGAAGTACTTAGCAATAATACCTGATACACTAAACCAGCCAATCCAGGAGCACCATTCATTTTCCTTTGTACTGATTGACTGTAAAGAGCGGAAATCAGGAAGACTATTGATAGTAGTGTCTGTGGTACGGCTCAAATGGTTTCCACATCGAGACACTTTTTTTTTTTTTTTTTTTACAGATAAACTGTTTAAATTGACCTTTAAGGGTGCTATCCTCATATATCTGCAAATTGTGGCATTTCTGTTTATTTTTGCAACATTTTGCCTAAAACAATCTCAGTGCTGCCCTCTTTGGAAGTTGGAAGGTGGCTACTGTAGTTGAATATGAATAAAACAGGAAGTAATAGTTCCATTTTTTTCACTTATAACAAGACATTTATTCTGTTTTAATGAGAAGAAAATAGGTGAGTGGAACTAGTACTATTTGAATCTTTATTCAATAATAAATGATTTAAAACAAACTTATTTATGTTGCTGAAAAACTACTTTTAAGTTATTTTTGTCTAAGTCTGTTGCAATAAGCAATAAGTTAATTAATTGCACGTTGAATTAAAACAAAGACAATAATTTTCATTTGCATGATTTATCGTTTTTCCCTCTGGGTGATAAAAGTCTTCATTTTGGTGCTCTGCTCTCAACTAGTCCTGTTTTTGAAGTATAATTTTGTTTACAGAGACTTTATGATTTATTTTATATATCTGTTGTTTGTTTATGTATTTTTGGATATTTAAAATGTCTTCCAGTTCCAGTGTTAAATGCTCAAATTTAAAGTTTATTGATTTTTGAGAATGTCTTCTTGCATTATTATTAACAATGTTATAGTTTATCGTAATAACTTCCTACTTTTTTTTCTAATTTTAAGTGTACTAAAATATTTGCCCCACAAACTAGAAACAAATTTTGTGTTTTTACAGTGTTTAATAATCGATTCATCATGAATAATCAGAGAAATCATTCCAGCTGTAGTTTGAACTTACTGAAAAAGTTGGAAGACTTTTTAGAGGTGGTCATGGATTTAAGAGATTCACAGGCAGCTGTGGTACTGCAAACAAATTTATGAGATGCATCTGCAGTGGATGAACCTGACCAAGATGTTAGTGGCTGTAAAATCCAGTTTTAAATCTTGAAACACCGTTAGTTGACGCCAAAGTAAATTCACAGTCATTCCCTGACATTATGAGTCGCCGCCTCTGGTGTAAAAACTTCTCCTCAGCGTTCCCGCCGAACAAAGGCACTCAGCAAAATCGCGAATATGAACACATATCCTGCAGCAGTTGTGCAGCAGCGTCTTTGAGACCATCCTAATTATCCTCTCAGCAGCAGACAGTGAGGTTTTCCTCACACGTGCACAAAGCGCCTGACTCAGGAGGAAACATCGAGACAGGAAACACCCAGGGTGCATCTGCAGTCTGAGAAGCCGCCTTGGGACCGCCGCGCTTCGCCCACCGGCGGCTACAACCGCGCGGTTTCTCCCAGATCGCTCTCTATGTGCTGCGCTCTCCGGTTGTCTCCTCGTCCTGTGTAATCATATCCTTTACACCATCGGCTTCCCATCTAATCTCATGCATCGATACTCTTTAATTAAACTGATTCAGAGAGTCTGTCCTCAATTCATTGGCGGCCCCTCGGTACCAAAATGAAGGCAGCGCGGCGCCTCCTCTCTCCCCCCGTGTCGGCGATATTTCACAAAAAGTTCCTCCTAATTATTTCCTGATTTCAGTGCCGAAATTGCTCTTTGATGGGTGACAACAAACAGCGGGACTCCACGACAAACAGCCACCGAGGAGAACTTCAAGGGAGGGAAACCGTAGACTAGCTGCTGGTCAAGTTAATATGTGAATAGAAACTCAACCGCTGTTCTGTTGGTGTAGCAAACCAGATGTTTCCTGTCAAACCTGTCAATTTAACCTTCTTTATCCAAACATTATACCAATGTTTATGATGCAGCATGATGTTTTGATAGGTGCTTGTTCAATAGAAGACACAGTTTATAAAGTGGTATGTTGTTTTGATGGGTTTTCGTTTCATATAATATACAGTTTATGCTGTTTTTATACGTTTGTTTTATATAATACACAGTTTATGTTGCTTTTATACAATTTTTGATTCATATAATATACAGTTTATAAATCGGTATGCTACTGGACTAAAAATAAAGGTCACACTGAGATAACACATTTTAGAACCTATTGACTGTGTTAATAACAAATAACAGAAAAATTATCAAAATTATCTCATCAGATATGTTTAAAATTAAATCGGAAAACCACATAAATATCCACGTGAATCGCCGTATTAGCAGTATTTTAAATGTTAAAAACAAACAGTGAATATTGAATTTTGTGAAGCATTTTCTTAGTTTTTGTTTCTGGATTTTATTTAAATCTGCAGCTTATGATGAACCTTTTGAGAAACAGTTGGACATTTCCTCCCACTTTCCCACTGAAAAAAGAAGAAAATTGAGTAATAGTCATTTAAAAGTTAAACGTTATGCAACATATTCAATCTAAGTCAGTTTGGGGGAAGACCTCAAACTGCAAGGAAACATTCGAACATCAGATTTAACAGTTTTATGACTCCACTTGATAAAGGCTTAGGGTTAGGATACGGAGTTACTCAAACCCAAATGTGTAATTTAAGTAACACACAAAAATAAAGGCTCGTCACTTCGACCAGAACGCTTGTTCGGTTTATAATGGGGAATCCCAGAGTGGGGATTTCATTTGGTTTCATTTTATTTTATTTTAAATCCCACTGCAGCTTATCTTTGCAAACAAGAAGCAACACTCCAAGTCTTCCCGCAGCTAGCTCCCGAGTCTTGCAGTTTAATTTGCAGAACAAAGATAATGGAAAATGTGAAACTACGGAACGCTCTGCTCGTCTTTTGAATCCCCCTCTCTCCTCACGCGCTTATCTACCTTCCCCTCCGTACTCGTCATTCCCGCTCCGGTTTTAACGGGATTAAATCCTCGCTCCGGCTGGTAAACCACACTGTCGTTATGCAAGCTGCTTCCCTGAACTGGACGGAGACGGGTTCCCCTCTAAAGCCCGCATCTCCTTCCTCGGTGTCAGCAGGTCATCTTGTCTGACTTGCTGCTTTCTTACCGACGCCATGCGTGTCGTCGCTACAGATTAAGCCGCTCCAATCCCATTAGATAACCGCACACCTGCACAGAAACTCTTGTAATTCTGTTTAAAGGAGTCAGCTATAAAAGCAGGTTTCATTTTAAGGAGGATTACATTTTGATTAGGGAAGAAAGATACCTTTCTTTCAAAAACCTATTCAGTAAACTGACAGTTTTCTCATTCCAAAGCAATAACTAAAGCCGGTAAGCAATAAATAGTGCTAATAACTGATAGTAAGCAGCGATAAGAGATAATAACTGAAAATATATTTGGAAGTAATGAATGTTAATAAGCAAAAATGCAAGGCCGTGACATCATCAATACTCTGACTGAGACCAAAAACTTTTGAATCTTTAAAATTTTGAAATAAAAACTAATACCAAGCCAACATTTGCCAAAAATATATCAACAGAAACCAGATCTCAGGTGGATGTTTATTTAAATAAGGTTCACTACTCATTGACGTAAAGAAAAGCAGAAAACAAACAAGGTCTGTAGAATTGATCGGGGATTAAAATAAATACAAAAATGCTTTCCACGAGCTTAAAATAGAAAATGGTCAGACCACTAAACATGTTATTGGAGCTATTCGCTATGATATTAGACCAATAATTCCTTATCAGGCGTTAATTATCAGGCCGATAGTTATCGTTCTCCCATAAGTTTAATTAAATCTCTGTGTCATGATCTCTCTTCATTGGTAAATTACCATTTTTATGTTTTAAACCCCTAAGACGTCTAAACATTGTATCACCTAACACTATGTTGCACCAATTCTCAGCAAACGCCACTTAAATACCCACAGAGAATAAAAATTGGTTACATTTATCAACAAATAAATGCAATGTAAGCAGAAATTCAATGTTTCTATCACAGAATGGTTTAAATTTTCAGTTTCACCTAAAAAAGACGGAGAAACTCATTGTTGTTGGTGCTTGAGAAAAAAAAAAACTAATGACCTTATAAAGGTTCAGATTAATAAAAAATAAGGATTTTGTGCAGCTTAAGTCACAATTTAAGAGCAATCATGAGAATAAATAAGAAAATATGGAGATTTGTGAGTGTTATTTGACAGAAACCGTGTAAAAACGTTTCTTTTCTTAGGCGCCCGTCTTCGCTTAGCAGTTTAAGGCTTGTGAGGCGAGCTGACATTCAAAGGTCATAAGTCAGATTTAAAGTGATGAAGCTGCAGATGAGGATGACTCACTGAGATTATCACTCCTGTTCTCCTGTACTTCATGTAATCCATTTAAACGTTCACTTAGAAGAATTCAGACCTAATAACGACGGGTTATTACGGAAGAGTTTTACCTCATTTAAACTAATCTACAATAAGGAGAGTCATTAACCCTCATATGAAGGTTTAAGTGATACATAATCAGGATTTAATCTCCTGCAGCTGCAGATAAAGAGAATTGACCAAATTTTCAGGTTATTTCTGAGGATTAATGATCAGATAAAAGAGCTGCTGGATGAATCTGATGCAGCGCCTGGTGTGAAACAGGCAATGTTCCATGCCATTTTCTGTAAAAAATAAATAAATAAATAAGCTAACCATTTAACATAAATATGTACATTTTTACATTTAATTCAGTTAAAAACAGTTTTAGAGAACTAGACTGTTTAAATTCAGTTAAAGTGAATTAAAAACAGTTACAGAAGTGATGTGAAAATATTCTGCAACAAAACACATTTCTGTTTTGTTACAGAAATGTGACAAAAGAAAAAGCAACTCCAAACCACATGTTTTCTTCTTTATTATTACCACTTTATTCTCGTATTTGTCCTTTTTCTCGCAATATTATGACTTTATTCTCAAATTTATTTTATTTTTTCTTAGCCTGGACTTAATATTCTATCTCAGAGATCAAATTTTGAAGAAAAAGAAGCAGAAATGATCACAAACATTCAGGTTTTCGCTTGAATAAAAACACTTTGTAGTCCTCTGATGTGGTTTTGCATTAAAGTTTTAAAAATGTGTTTAATTCTCTGTGTGTAGGCGTGTGCGGGCGTGCGTGTGTGTGTGTGTGGGGGTGTGTGTGTCGCCAAGAGATTAGAGCCTGGTGAGGAAAAGATAAGCAGGCTTATTAAGAGGCCATTAATAAATTTGTTAATGAGCTCTCCATGTAAGACAATAAGAGGGAGAAGGAAATGAAGATCATGCGTCTCAGCGTGTGTGCGTGGGTGTGTGTCATATTCTATATCAACCGTATCTCCAGGCTGTAAGTTATCATTATGAGATGCAGCCTGTGACACACACACACACACACCTCCATTTGCATGAAGAGGGCTTTTAGCGATGCCCTTGTACCCTCAATGACAGTATTTCTGCATAATTCAATAAGTGTGCAGATACACACACACAGGGAAGCCTGCACACACCTAAACACACATCAGGGATTAATTGTTTAATATATAGTTTATGTGAAAATTCTATTACTGGTTTAGATTAAAGAATATTCATGTCTTAGAATGCCCTAGTCAAAGTCCAGACACACGTTTAGCTCGTTATCTGTGGCAGGTCTGCTAAATATGATACGACAGAGAATTAGGGACAGACTAATAACAAGAATAAAGTATAACTAATACAAGGAAAACCGGTCAATAATAGGAGAATAAAGTAGTAAATAATGTGTGAATGAAATCATATCACCAAAATAAAGTTGCAATCTGAGAAAAAAATTGTATGACAATAAAGTTTAAATAATACAAGATTAAAGTGGCAATATAAGGGGGAAAAAGTTGTAATAATACGAGAATAAAGTCATAATATTACTAGAATAAAGTTGTACTACAACAGTTGAAATAATACAAGAAAAAAAAAGTATATTCCGTAAAGTCGAAATAATACAAAACAAAAGTTTTACTAATAGGAAAATAGTGGCAAAAGCATGAAAAAGTCTTGATGTTACCGGAATAAAGTTGTAATATTAGAACAAATTAGTAAATTTATAAGAACTCACAAATAAGGAAATAATCCTTTGACATATTAGCATCTAATTATCAGTAGCAGAACTGTGAAACGATTGAATCTCTCTCAAATAAACCACTTAACTAGAGAAGCTGTGTTCTCATTAAAACCACCTTTTCTCTCATAATTTTATGGCATTTTTTGTAATATTGCATCTTCGTTCTACTAATGTTATGATTTTTTCCTCATAATTAATAAATAATACTTAGCCTGACACTAATGCTCTGTTGTACTAGAGAAATGCCATAAAAGACAAAGAAATGCTTAGAAAGTGTTTCATAGAGAAAATTATTATATTATATAAGCTGTGGATTTATATTTACAGCCATGAACAACTGGAGAAATATTAGAGCGTGAAGCAGCAACTCTGTGATCTGTAGTGTCAGCATGATGTGCAGCCTGGAGTTTGTCCTCTAACAACAAGCTAAAGATGTTTGTCTGAACTTTTCCTCTGTAACAATCAGAGCAGCAGCAGCAGCTTTTCCAGCATGAATAAAAACACGCTGATAACTTTTAACGTTCCTCGTGTGGATGACGCTCAACACACACATCAACACACACATCCAGTGATTTGTCAGGGTTGTTTTACACAGGGTGGTGAGAACCGCCGCAGGCTGGAAACGGAGAAATGCTTTGTGTTGCGCTTAGCGAGTAAAGATTTCTGAGTCGGGTTCGATGGTCAATATATGCCGAGTCGGCGCTTTTCAAGGCTGTGCAACTGGATGTGGAGCAGAGGGAGGACGACTGCAGTTTACAGACAAATGCTGTTATTTTATTCATGCTACACCACATGTAGCGGCGGTGAGGGCTGGATGCACTGCTAGTAGAAAGGCAGTTTGTTTTGATGGCAGAAATGACACCATGATAGAGTTTATTCAGATTTAATTTAACATGTCCTCTAAATTTAAACTAAAAAAATAAGCAAACAGTTTCAATAACCTTATTGCATAAGCTTGCACCTGTGATGCAACCTAGATATTTAGCTATGCAGCTAAATATTTAGATATCAACCTAATTATTTAGTTAGCAAGTTAAATATTTAGCTAATAACCTAAATATTTAGTTAGCAACCTAAATATTTTGCTAGCAATTTAAATGTTCAGTTAGCAAGCTAAATGTTTAGCTAAGAGCCTAAATATTTAGCTAGCAACCTAAATGTTTTGCTAGCAAGCTAGATATGTAGTGACCAAGCTAAATGTTTAGTTATCAAGTTAAATATTGAATTAGCAACCTAACTATTTAGTTAGCAACCTTGATATTGAGTTAGCAAGCTAATATTTAGGTTCAAGCTAAATGTTTAGTTTAAAAATTAAATGCTTAAATATTTATTTTCCAAACTAAATACTTTGCTCCAAATTCAACATTTAGTTTGTAAACTAAATATTGTGAATTAAATATTTTATTTAGTTTGGAACTATGATTTTTTTATATATATATAAAAACGTGGTGAAAATATGACTTTGAAAAATGAACACACATTTTTTTCTGTATGACAGACTAAATAAATCTAAATACTGCTGTTAATTTTTTACTGTGTAACTTTACAAACAGCTCCCAATGCTCTTAGTCTTAACACCAAACAGACACACCTGAAAACCAAACAAACTATTGGAAACATTCTCAGATGCATGATGGGAGACAACACCTAGCAGTCCAATCAGTGAATGTCTTTAACTTCACTGTACACAACTTCGACTCAAGTTCCTGTGCATGAAGATGTAAAATGTAATTACTAAACTTCTGCAATTAGAGCAAAGTAGCCAATGACTCCCTCAACCAGTATCTCATGATCGCCTGGCCTTCCCTCTGATTAAACAGAAAGGAGGCAGAGAAATCAAAGAGCAAAGTAACAGAAGAGAAGTGATCGCCTTATTGGAAAGCTGCCTCCCTCCCCTTTAACCCTCTGCAAGCTCTAATTTATGGAGAAATGGAATCTCTGAGGATTTTAGAAGGAAGCAATTACCTCTGTTTGGCCTTGCTGTAACATGACAGTAATGATCGACCTGACAATAAGTCATTATGGCTTCGCATTTGGATGCGAATCTGCAAGTGACCTGCAAGGCTCCGGTTTAGTCGCTCTCCTGGGAAACACCCAGCACCGAACTGTAGTTTCTCTTCTACTCTGCACAAACTGTGTATAAGAAAAATAATAAAGAATGCGAAATACAAAGATAGAAGGTCTGGTATTAACAGTTTTCAGATTAAGGGGTGTAAAAAGTGTGGCCATTTTCTCTGGAAGATTTTCTCTTCTAGAGAAGAAGAAGATTTTGTCCTTCTTCTTCCAGAGAAAAACAAAATCTTCTCTGGAAGATTTTGTTCAGCCCCTCTAACTAATTTTTTTTTTTGTGGTACAAGACTATTTCTGCTATAATTGATTAAACTTTACCAAATACAGAAATCCCTGACAAAATGAGGAAAATGGATGCAAAAAAGTTTTGGAAAATTGCTTGCTTAATTTAAATTATTAATGTATATTATTGGATATATACAAATAAAAAATGTCATAAGAATTTTTTTTTTAGTTGTTTTTTTTTAAATTGTAATATTATTTCAAACCCGGTTTATAAAATGTGGGTTAATCGAAATAATGAACACAATTTTCTATAATATAGCAACATTAGCATTGTTAGCAGCCAGCAAACAAGTCTCCACACAGGGCTTGCTCTTCTTAACCTGAAGTCAATTATAAACGGACTTTTTAAAACTGAAATACAACAAAAAATATGCATTAATGGCTAATACACTCGTTATAATGCAACACTCAAAACGTTTTTGTAACGAAATATCACAGAATGAAGAGAAACATGTTACTGACTAATAGCCTATCTTAATGTTTACACTCGGAAATTGTGTATATTTCTCTACATTTTATCAACCAACATGTATAAGTGTCTTCCAAAGATATTAATACTTACAAATACGAAGGTTTTCCAAGATACAACGCGTATAGAGTTCATTCATCGTGTTAATTAGCCGTTTACTTTCTCCTAACGGCCTAAATTCTTGTTGACATGGTTACCGGAGAATTATACGTCAAAGATAGTTTGTCGCTAAGAGTTCTCACTCGGTCGTGATTCAGAAAATACACTAGAAAATACTCTCGTTGACAAAGATCGCTTGTAATACAGATGTCCCATTCATATAAAATTTGAACCCCCCCTGAATTTAGTCATAAGTTCATTACAAAATTTATGACTAAATATAAAGTCATAAATATAAAGTTGTAAATTAGTTTATTTCCACTCTAAACTAATTTACAGTATTTTATTGAATAGCGTCACAGTGATGATTTCTAAAATAATTTTGCTCTAATCGGGATATAATGATCACAAAAATGCTCAAATCTCATGCAATTTATCCTCCTGTACTTTATCTGAAGGTGTTGTATTAAATAACAATCCTGCTTATTTTGACTCTGATCCCCTTTTGAGTTGATTCGTTTTGAGCAAACCTCCTGCTGGCAGATAAGATTTACCGCTGTCACATAACCCTATTTCCTCACAGCACCCACATATGGGCAATATTAGATGCATCCATTCAACACATACTAGCATAAATTGGGCATAATCACACATTTTTGTGTGACAGAAGTTTGTACCTCCTTCTCTATCCCTCCAACTGATAATCTAATGTCTGAAGGAAAACCCTGAGTTTAGAGGAATCTCTCCTTCGTACTGCAAAAGAACCTCTTCAAAGATGAGATATTTTCACCGTTTTTACTGCGTGTGTGCGTGTAGGTCGCGCTCTGGCTCGAATCCAGCCTCCCAGATTGATGACACATTAAAGTGAAGGACACGTCATGCAGTTCTGCTCGTGTGAACCACATGGGAGCTGCACACAGGTAGACAAGGTGCTGCAATCAGCAAGGTGTCCCTCACATATCAAAGACACTCGCTGTGGGTCTCACCTTCATTTGCTTAGGTTTGTTTCAAAGCAAGCACAACCATTTATGCGTTAGCTCCGTATTTATTTCCTATTCACAAACACACACAGTGCACAACCTGCTCCAGGCACAACACAGGAATTGAAAATTATATATAAATGTTTATATTGATTGTATTTGTTTGTATTTATAGATAAAATGTATGTAATAATCACATTTTCTGTTACAATTTTTTTTTACATGTTTGACCAAGTTAGTCAAGTCTTTGTCAGTTTCCTTATCATTTATTTTACATTGATTATGTTCCTAATTGCAGTGACTAAACAAAGTAAAATTATGTTGTTTCTACACATTTGACCAAACTCGTGAGATAAGCCTGTCACAATTAGCAACAAAGCAATTAATCGCATGATAAATTAGAACGAGCTTCACAATTTCAATTCTGATTATTAATCATTTTTGAATGGAAATTTAGTTTACAGAGACTTTGTAATCAATTTTAATTATGACTTAGGATGAAGGTGACTTTTCTTTCCGTTTTATTTTTTGTGTTTAATTGCCATGTTTTATTTTGAATATTTAAAGTATCTTGCAGTTGTAGTGTTAACTCTTCTTTACAAAATAAAAGTTTATCAATGTTGTAGAGGGAAAAGTTGCATTATTAATCCATTATCAACATATTATCAAAACAACAATATTATTGCCAGCCACTGCGATCTTCTGCTAGAGATGTTTGACTGACAGACCGGCCCACCAAGTCATGTTTGCACGTTTTCAGTTAACAATAGTCGCCCCACTGTTACCAACTCAGTGACTTTCTTGCTATATTTAGAAACATTTCAAAGAAATTGTATCGGACAAAATCTAAATCTGCAGGTCGGGCTTTTTAAAGATGGCTGGTCGGCCAGAAAACTGCATTTACACCCATATTATGAAGTCTCTAAACAAACAGACCAAACCTTCAAAATGAAAGCTTATGTCATCCAGTTTTTGGTAGAAAGAGAGAAAAACAATAAATTATGCAAATGGAAACTTGGCTATGTTCACATTGTAGGCCTTAATGCTCAGTTCTGATTTAGTTTGTATTTTATTTCTTTCTTTCTTTTGCATAGCCGTTCACTTCCAAACATACGGGACCTGTATGTGATCGCCAGTGTGAACTGCAAACGACCTGAAAGTGTCCCGCATGCGCAGTAGAGGCCCAACAACGTCACACAGACAGGTCGTTCTCAGTGCCAACCGCCATAAAAGAGGAGAAGAAGAAGCAGTGCTCAGTGTTTGCGGAAGTAAACATGGATGCCAAACAGCATTTTTACGGTTTTAAAGTTGTTATCCAACCGGAATAAGCATATTAATAACATAATCCTCATCATCGTTCATTATGGTTGTTTTTCTTCCCGTTTTGCGTATCAGGACGCAGAATAATGACGTTCGTCGAGTAACAAAGACGGTCCGGTCGGATGACTCTGACTTGGCTGCGCAAATTCACGTTATATATGAAAAGATAAAGATACATATTGGATTTAGGAACACATAATCAATTGGCCTGTGTTGTTCAGACGGCCATAAAACGATGAGATCAGGTCGCATTTGGACAAAACTAAGTCCGATTTGGTCACTTAACGCTGGAGTGAACGTAACCTTTAATTTATCTTGTGATCTATCTATTTATTGTTTATAGAAAAACTAGAAATGAGTAAGTGATGATTTCTAAGTTTCTTTCCCAGAGGTCTGGTCTGTTGCAGCAGCTGTCAGTAACTCCCTCTCCTCCCCGCTGCCTCTGTGATCAAAGTAAATTAGCTCGTAATCAGATACATACGCAAGCAGAAAAGCATGCAGTCTTTTCCCATAAGGCCAGTTTGTTATGTGGTTTCACGGACAGCAGGTGTGTGAGAGGTTAACACACACACACGCACAGAGAGAGAGAGAGAGGGGGAGCGGCATGGTGTGATTTAAAGAGCTGTCTTCTGGACAGTGTTGCTCCGGTCAGGGACGCTGTGGCGGCGCTGAGAGAGAGATCAGGCTCTCCACACTTCGCTGGGATTCCAGCTCCTCATCTCCCCTCCACGTTTTGCCACGCAGCCCTGCACCGCCGTCGCCATGTGGCACGCGTCCCGCTCAGCTGTGCACGCAAGCCATGCGGCAAATTGATCGCATGTGAAATGCTAATGCGGGCTTTACTGTCCTCTGCATGTTAATATCGCAATTTGAGCCATAAGATATCGATTAAAAGGGCCAGCGCACTCTTCTTGTGACATTGAGGACACTGAGGTTTAAGAGCTCTGAAGATGTGGCATGCTTGGGTAGATAAAATGTGCGCGGCACAATCTCAGCTGGAGGTCATTTCAAGTGTAGAGCCACCAGATCCGAGGTCCCTCTGCTTCATTGCCCTGCTCTAATTACACTTTGGTGATGTCTGCGCGGATCTGTGCCAAGAACGATCCACATAGAGTCCAAGCAGCTCCTCTTGTTCTGAGAGAAACCAAACATACACCAGATATGACAGGCTGATAGAAATGAAAGCGGTTTGGAGGGAAAACAATGATCACCAAATGTCCAAATTATGAGTTATGTCTGCAGTTGAGGCTGGTTCAGAGAAAAGAGTGAGTCTGGTTGACTTATGGTGACGTATAATATAAAGTACAGAACAGGTTGGCTGTCATCAACAAACTTCTGGGAAATTGTAAAACAGCCGAAACACAAATTTTTTTTTTTAAAGTTGCTTTGATTGAGAAATCCGTTAATCTCCATGGCAACAATTTGGCTGTGGAAAACGCCTGGGTGGACATAACTCCGCCTTCTAGACGCAGCTCCTCCTCAGTGCTGCCGTTCAAATTCAAAAATACTTTAAATAGGCTTTTTTTTTTTGCTCTTTCAGGCGTCTCTTCCAAGCTACCAAGACTCCATCTCACAGAGCAGCTCCTTCAGACTAGCCAGAAGTAATTAGCAAACACCTGGTGGAACTATGCATCTTATTTTATGAGCTTAAATGTTGGTAAAAACCCGTGTGAAAGGGTTGATAGAGGAGCGGTGTTGTGATGAGCCAGAGTTTTTAAAGAGACCCGATTTCAATCAGGAAATAAAATTTTATTGAAATCATATTTGATTAATGTAGTATTTTTCTAACGACTGGAGCTAACATAGTTGCTTGATTTGGCTATAAAATGGAAAATACATAAAACTGCCCCTACATATTTTACTGATATAGATATTAATATCAGATCGGTGCATCTCTAGTAGTAACTAGACCAAAATTACTTGGTAAGATTTGGTGTTTTTGCAATGAAACGTTGTTGAGTGGGTAAAATCTCCAACAGGAAGTCAATAGCAGAGGGTCTGAACAAAACGCAGATTTTTTTACCAAACTAGCTGACATGGCCATCGTTATATTGTGACTGGGCCAAAGACGAGATGATTAGGCACAGCGAGAGACGAGAGCCGGAAAGACCCTGGGACAGACAGTTATAAGAGTCTAGATGTCCTTGAGATGATAAGTGTGGAGGGGGATCAAGGCTGTGGCGAAGAGGGAGAGAGAAGAAAGGGAGGTTAGAATGAGAGAAGAGGAGTGAGGTGATGGATTGAAAGGAGGGAGGAAGATAAAACAGTCCTCACTAAGCGTGGATTTTCCACAGCGTCCGCCCAGAGATGAGACAGTAAATTTCCCCGGATTCAGTGTGCGCTCTCCAAACGCCGCTGCACATTATTGATAAATCAGTATGTGTTAATGAGAGAAGCCAATGTGGTCTGATGAATCATGACACAATGAGCCTTAAACACACACACACACGCACACACACACACACACACACACACACGCACACACACACACACACACACACACACGCACACACACACAGAAAACGGAGAGTGTGTGACACACAGAAACTAATTTGCAGCACCAGGACGGACACTTAGCCCCTTCGCCGCAACAACAGCAACTCCGAGTGTTATTCCAGCCTGTTAACATTGAGCTATTTCTGTTTGATATCCAATAGGCGGCTTATCATCCTCAGTAGATTATATCACACACACACACAGAAAGCCGGGGTGAAATTATCTCTCACCTACACTCCCTTCCTCAATTATCACAGAATCTCATCATTTGTTTGTGTTTGTGTCTGCTGATTTATTAGTTTTTCTAAATGTGTGTGGGTGTGTTTTATTTTGCTGTGATTCTTGGTACCTGTGTGTGTGTGTGTGTGTGTTGTTGCAGGGCGAGATGACCTTGTTATAAGCTGAGTGGGCTGTAGTGCCGGGGCATCATTAGTATGGGTTAGGTTAGCCGGTGTTTGTGTGTGTTTGTGGAGGTTAGAGGGTAACACAGAGGGGGAGAGATGGGGAATAGCCACATAAGAGCGAACCAAAGGGTCAAAAAGGGACACACAAATTTGTCACCACCACCATCCGTCACATAGAGGCAACAACTGTTTGAGGAAACACACACACACAAACACACACATGCATTTGCTATATTGTAACACCTCCTCCTCTCCTACAATAGCTTCAAATGGCCTTCAGCAGCACAAAGGGAGCCTGAACAATCCGGTCCCAATGTAATGACGCAGTAACAGACAGCGTTAGATGCATGATAACGTCTACACACAGGGAAAGATGTGGGCTTAAAATGGAGAGAACAGATTTTTACACCGGAATCTAACAATGTGCTGATACACTGAGGGTGCATTCACACCAGTTTAATCTAACTGGTTCATTTGGGGAGATGTGAACGCGCAATTGGACTCTGGTCCGCCCAAAAGCCTCGGTCTCGGTTCGGTTGAAGTGAACTCTGGTGCGGTTTGAATGCATATATGAAGTGGACTATTTACCCTGGGCATTCTGGGTAAATATAATCAAAACACACGGAAGAAATTATTTGTGGTCTTTTGCCAAAGACTGAAGTACCAAGTGCCCGATCTACCAATGAGTTAAATTGAGTAAAGCTAACAGCTAATCTGAGTATAGCTAAAAGCGAATCTGAGAAAAGCTAAGGGTTAATCTGAGTAAGGCTAACTTCCCTAATTGTTTTGTAAGCTAATTTACATAATTGTTTTATGGTGTTTAAGACCCATCTAGAGACATGCATTGCAAATTAGCTAAGGGAATAAATGTTTGTGTTTATATGTAACATTTGTCTCCATGTAAAGAAATAATAAAAAAGAAACAATTTCTCTGAGTTAAGCTATCAGCAAATTAGAGTCAAGTTAAAATCTAGTCAGATTCAAGCTAACAGTTAATCAGAGTCTTGCTAACTACTAATCTGAGTTAAGCTAACAGCAGTGCAAAATGCCTGGGTGTTAGCTTGACAGCTAATCACAGTGAAGCTAACATCACCTCTGAGTAAATCAAACAGCTAATCTGGGTCAAGCTAACAGCTAATTTGAGTCAAGATAACTGCTTATCTTAGTCCAGCAAAGGTAAATATGTGAAAACCAGCTCTAAATTCAATATTACAGAGAAATTTACTAACTTAATATCTAGTCCATAAAATTGTGATTAGATGCAGTCACTCATTTTTTAAATTGGTACGTGTTGAAATCACAAATACTTACGGTAAAACAATGGCATGCCAGAACATATTTTACCATCCAGATGGAGATGGCAAAAAAACAAAGACATTCTACAGATTCAAAACAAGACTGCTACTACTGCCAATATTTTCAAGATAGAAAAATGACAAATATTAACAAAATTAACACAGAACTGTTTGACTAATATTTCAAATATATAGCAAACGGTTTCTCAGCTGAGCCATAATGTTAAAGAAAGATGTGATAGAGCACAATATTTTATTAAAACATGCCACTGTTATTCTCTGGCCAGTCAATGGAAGGCATTTAATGGCATAGTGATGGCAAACTGTAAGCAGGCCACTGAAGTTATGCCAGCAGGAGGAAGAAGAGAAGAAGGAGGAAGAGGAGGACACGACTTAGGAATATTCTAGTCGATTATTCTTGGCCAAGGGTCAAACGTGGCCTAAGGATGAAGCTCAGCGAGGGAGGAAGAAACTCACAGATGAGGAGAATTCACTCATACACACATATTCATGGCCAGAGGTCAGAAGTGTCCTACATACACCGGAGTGGAAAAGTATTTCCCCATTATAGTCTTCTTTACTGTCATACTTAGTAGTTTCAGATCATCACAAAAATTTATCCCAGGCAAATACAGACTGATAAATACAAAACAGTCTTCAGATGATTTTGTTTATTGAGAATAAAAAGCTACCAAGTCAAACCTCGCTAGGTGATAACTGGCGGTAACTGGCAGTAGCTGAATTTCCATTGACCATAAAATAATACAAAATCAAAGAAATTTGCGTCATGGAATCACTGTAAATTAGAAAATAAAATTAATTTTCAATAAAACGTTTTTGCACTAGGATGAGGTGATTTTTCTGCCATTTCAAAGCCCTTTTTGTGCATCACACGAGTCACATGATCAACAGCAGGATGTCACTACTGACAGAAACCACAAAGAAGACAACAGGAAGTAGTTGGAGCATGATGGTTGGTTTTTGTTGTTCTTTTTGGACAATAACTGTGTGCAAAACTATGTTGATGTTTCACTAATGTCAAAAAAACCCAACACAATTTTACAATTGTGGTGTTTCCAGTAAATAAAAAAATTGCACGTGACTGTGTTCAAACATGCTGCACCATCATTTCTACCACTTCCTGTTGTCTTCTTTGTGGTTTCCGCCAGTAGTAACATGCAGTTTTTCACTTGTGTGATGTGAAAAAAGTGTCTCCAATGCAGTTTTACAAAATACATAAATTTTCATACAGTCAAAAAAACCACTCACTTCAGCTTTTTCATAATTGGTTTATATTGAGCAAATATTTTTGTTCATAATTCCAATTTATGCAATTATATGGTCAATGGAAACGCAGTTAATGTACAGTTGGTTTCATATATTTAACGAAACACCTGTTGCTACCATGATTTTTGATGATTTATCACATCAACAAGCTTATTCATGTGTGATTTTTATTTAGCTTCTTACTTAATAGAAACACCATAATTGCGAAATTGTGTTTTTTCGAAACAAATCTTAAGATAATTTTGTGGATCAACAAGAATGCAGAAAGTGGTTTCTGGACGGTAAGTCAACAACCAAACGCGCTGGAATTCCGTTTGGGTTGCTAGGTAACGGGGCTGGGGTCTCCTGAGGTTGCTAGGTAACGGCGCAGTGCCCCTGGAATGTGACTTAACAACTGGGAGGTTTTTGAAACGTCTTATTTTCCAGACACCCAAAAATTTTTTTATTACCAAAGCAACAGTTGGGTAGACTTTTTTTAAGCGCCTGGGCTGTTTTTTAGAAATAGTTGAGAACAAAATGGAAATATAAAAACATGCAAAATGTGAATTTTCCGTAATATGTTCCCTTTGGAAAGGTTTGGATAGTGCTTTTCAGTTAATGAAATGCTTGTTTTAAAACTGCATTTTGTATTTACTTGTTTGATGATTTTAAACACCTAAGCCGAACAAAACCAAGCAAAAATAGAGAAAATCTTCTAATCTTGTTCAATACTGCATACTAAATACTCAGAAAGCTCAAGGGAAAGATGGAGATTAATGTTCATTCACACACACTCAGTCATCTCTGCGCTTTTATGGATAAATATGTCATATGTAGCCCAATTTCAACTGAATCCATATGAAGCTGAGAGGTTGTTCGAGTGCAAATTAGTCCAAACAATAGCTATTATTCACGTGTGGCCTTTTCTCAAAGAGCCCTCACTGCCACGGCCTGTCCAACAAATTTTACAACCATAATTACAATAAGAGAGCGGTTGCCTCCATAGCAGCTGCTGCTTCCCCGTTAGAGGTTCCCCGCGTAATTATCATGATGAACTTGGCATACTCAGGTAATAAATACCACAAGTCACTCACACACAGCTGCTCTTACACAAGGTGGAAGGCGACACACACACATTATGTGAAAATGGAGTCAGGTAGAAGAAGGAGCAGCAGTCAGGAAACCAGGAAATGGGTAATAACATGAAAACATGCTCCACGCGAAGACTGGGTCTATTCAAAGTATCATAAATGAATGTTCCTTTCATGTGGAGAGCAGAAAAAACTAATTAAACTACCCCCCAAAAATTATTTAGACAAATAAAGCAAGAAGAAACTAACTAAAAAAACCCCAAAAAACAATTATCAGAAGAAACTTTGTACTGTGATGTAATATTTACAATATATTCTAAATGGCAGTATTTGTGATATGTTGTTAAAGTACTGCATCACTGATAAGTGGTACTATTAAACAAATTATATCTAATCATAATTTCAATCGAAAAGAGAATAACAAAAATTCAAAGAAATGCTGTAATAACTCCTCCACACCTGTAGATGGCGGTAATGTCTACATAGTCAACCAATCAAATTACAAAATAAATGCTGTGAGTTGTGTTATTTTTGACATAATTTTAGCATTTTTTTTATTTTAATTAAACTGACTATGGCACAACAGAGACAGATGGATGTAAGAAAATAAAAAAGAAAACATCTAAAAGTTTTAGTTTCTACCTACATTCATAACGCGGAGGCAATGTAGCTAGCAAGGAGGATTTAACATTAATATACATTTAAAACTTTTACTCTGAAACATCAGCAACAATTTCAACATAGTATAAGCATATATGTGAGGTTTATGCTGCATATCTCAGTTTTTCTCATTAAAAAAGTGAAATTTTCATGTAGACTGGAGGCTCAAACACAGAAAAACTGATTGTTTTCCAAAATATTTACTAATGTTCACTGAATTATTTCCTCGGGGGATTTAATGTCTATCTTACTAACACCAAACTGTTACAGCAACATTAATAAAACGTTACTTTGCTGTTATCTTACATGGTATTACCTCCTAAAATTTCAGATTAAAGTTGTACTGAAGCATTAATAGCTTTATCAGCAGCTTTGTTTTCATCCAATTGTCAAGTGAATCTCGAGCGAAATTTTAAAATGTAGAGAAGAAGAAGAAGAAGAAAAAAAATGTGAATTAAGCCTAATATACAGGAAGTAGAGGTTGAAAACTGGCATAAACTACTCAGAACTTAGTTAGGAAATGTGCTTCCAAAAAAATCCAAAAACCACCTCAAGCGTACGTAACAATTTTTGGTGAAACTGAGAAACTTATTTTAAAAAAATGTTAAAACTCCATCAACATTTTCTAATGCGATACTTAAAAAAAAATGCTGATGGAAACTCAGTTAAAAATGGACATAAGTATAATGATAATAATTTATTCAAAATGTTGATTTTTCTCTCTACTTAATCTCAACATTTATCAGATAAATTTAGTGTGTAAGAGAAGCACTTTATTTGGTTTCACATTCAGTAGTGCTCTCTAATGAATGAAAACAGATTAAGCTGAAATTATAAGACTGATTTGATTAAAACCATCTAATAGCAGCTCATTAAAAAAACAGTTAAACTGAGAGACCATCCAATCATCGATCTGTTCATCATACTGAGGGTCAATGGAGCCTTTTACCCAATCAGACGACTTTTTCCCATGGTGGGAAACGTCTTCCCTCCATCTAAACACCAATAAGACCAAAAATATCATTATTGATTTTAGGAGGAAAACCCAGAAAGCACAAAGTCACTTCAGTCAAAGGTGAAGTCGTTCATCTGCTTCATCTGCTTAAGGAAACTCTGCCATTTTTATATTAACCATGTTTTACCGTGTCTTTATTGAGATTTATCCTTTTAATTGGTGTCATGATTTAACACCAAGGACTTCCCTTCAGTAGAATTATTATGAGGAAAAAGTCAAAAAATTGTTTTTCAGTGGCTCTAATCCTCTTCCCTATGTAAACAATAACTTATTTGTCATTTATGTGAATGAAACACATTTCTATTTAGCAAAATCAAAAGTAATTTGGGCAGATTTCTTTGGTGTTTAGATAGAAGACATGGACGAACATGTTTTCTCAAATATATAGTCTGTGTTTAAACTGAAGTGGCAACAGCAAAGTCTAAACCAGGGCTGTCCAAACTTTTTTGCCAACTGGGCCAAAATTGTCAACTCCAAAGAAGTCATGGGCCAAAAAACCCAACGTAACATCACGCAAATAAAGTAGCTCGATATTTATTGTAGATCAAAAACTTGGAAGTGATTTTTATAATGATGTTTTAGGGTCATTGTAGGTAGAAAAAAGGGAGCAAATAAATTTCCAGCAAAAACTCATAAAATATTTGATTAATCTCAGAAATTATCTGAAAAAGTTGGAAAGTTTCTAGAAAAACGTTCAAAAGAAAATTTTCGACATTTGAAATTTTCCACGTTTTTTTCAGAAAATTTCTTATGTTGATCTAAAAATGTGATTTTCTAAAAGATAATTTTCTTGTTTTTTCTAGGAATTTTATGAGATTACTCTCTAACGTTATGACTTTTTTGGTCAACAATTTACTGCCTTTTTTTCTACAACTGCCCTAATACAGCATAGCAGATTTTGCATGTTTGCTTTATTAAAGGAAAGAAATCTAGTTTCCAGTTTCTTTCTGAATAAATTTATTATCAGTAATAAGAAAAGGATTTGGGTCTCTCTCTTTCATAATGCTTGCTATATTTAGCCAAGTGTAAGAAAGAATAAAAGCTGATTTGGGTGCCACAAAGTTGACTTTCAGTAAAAGTCTCTTGGTTTTACCTTTTGTTAAAGTTAGAAAAACAAGAATACTGTGCGTTGTACATTACATTTTCCTGTGTAAGAAAATTATGTTGGTAACAATTTTTACCCTAATTACAAATTAAAAGTCTCATCTGTAAAATTTTTTAATTGCTGTTTGGGGGCCTCACAAAATAAGTCCAAGGGCCCCTGGGCCACAGTTTGGACACCCCTGGTCTAAACTAATGTAACCATGTTTTTGAAATGGTTTTATATTTGAAGAATTACGCTGCAAAAACACCAAATCTTACCAAGTATTTTTGATTTCTAGTACAAATATCTTGTAAGGCTTGAAATAAGACTAAAATAACTTATAAGTAACTTTTTAGCACAATATAGTAGCTTGTTTTAAGTAAATAATTTCTTAATATTCTTTTTAAAAAGTATTAGTTCCACTGGCAGATTATTTTACTTATGTCTCATTATAAGTAAAATAATCTGCCAATGGAAATAGTAGTTTTTCACCAATATTAAAGAGTTATTTACCTAAAACATGTCCCTATATCTTGCTTAAACGTTACTTATTTGTTATTTTATTATTTCAAGTGTACTAAATACTTTAAGATTTTTTTGTTTTTGCAGTGATATTATATGGTTTCAACCTTTAAAACATGCCCAAAATGCCCAAAACTAATCACACAGCAGAAAAAAAGGTAAATATACGGCAAAAGCTTAGATAAAACCGAAGCAAAATTGTTCTCTTCATTGGTTTGTAATAACCACAATTAGCTGCAACACATGTAAAAGTGTGTGAGCTGCCTTCACTAAAGCCCTGGCAGAGTACCGGCCTTTCAGAATCAGAAATGAGACGTCTCTTGACATTTTTATTTAGCGCTGTGTATCACTATCGGTTAGAGCCAAGTTCACCGTGTGCCTCCAGATTTACCAGCATGTGTCCGTGTGCTGACACGTGCCCCAACAGAGCCATCTCTGCAGTCACAACGCGGTGGTCAGTGTAACTGAACCGTGCACGTTAAGCTGGAGTTTACTCCCCTTCCTGCTGATGCTGTTATGCAGAGCTGTGAAGAAGGATTGGTTGGGACGTTTTCCAGATTCAGATTAAGTTCTGAAGTCTGAAATTAAAGGGCTGTGCATGTACTCTGGTGAGGCTTTCCGGTTCAGGATTAATCAAAATCCTTTTAGCTGTAAAACTCAGCAAGGAAGGACAGAAAGTCAACTCACCCGGTCTTTTTTCCATTTTTCTCCCTCGACTGCCACATAGTCGAACTTTCGATATCAATATGAGGATTTGTTTCTGGCAGAGCGACTTGTTGCTCTTTGGGCACGGCTTGCGCTTGCTGGCAATCTGCCGGTTTGCTTGGGGGTCCTTGACCTCCCTTCGCTGGCGAATGAGGGAGCTGGCGAGAGCGGCCATCTTCCCAGCGCCGAGCCTTACCCCTCTTCGCCGGCCTTTGGCGGCTCGGTGGCGCCCAGGGGTCCAGGGGTTCCTCGGGCGACCCCCACCGCCCGCTCACCCAGCACGTTGAAGCACCGCTGAGGGGAAAGCTGCAGATTGGACGAAGACGTTGGGGTGGTTCCGATTCAGGACGGTCCAAAGAAATAAGGAGGAAGATGTGAAAACAAGGGTGGCTACTTCAAAATCCCGTAAAGATTCGATGAAAGCAGGTGAAGAAGGTGAAGAAATAGATGATTTTTTTGGTTTGAAGTCACCGATCTTCTGCTGGGACGAGCCATTTCCAATTCCCCCGAGAGCAATCCCGGCTCCGGCCAAGTTCAGCTCAACCAAGTCCAAAAGGACACCGAACCATCCGCCACATCATGAGCCCAAACACAAATCAGTCCAGATTTCAGCCCCTTCACCTTCTGTCCTTCACCAGTAAAATTTCTCCATCCGTGACCGCGTCGGAGCAAGACGAGTCAGAAGAAGCACTCCCGTCCGGCCCGTGTTATCAGGTCTGCAAGCTTGTCAAGGGACGCGGTCCTTGATGAATGGAGCGTGCCTTGATTCCAGGCTCTCTCTCTAGCTCCCCTGGCATCACCCCTCCGATCACTTGCGCGCTGAGAGAAGAAGGAAAAAGAGACACAAAGGCTTGATGAATCCACTACTGCCCAGAGACAGAGGTGACATTCAAAAACAAGCGAGAAAGAATGCAGGGAAGAGGGAGGGGGGTTCAAGAAGAAGAGCATTCAGTCTCTCGTATTCCCCCCTTCTGTCCGATCGAGCTCTCCAACTCTGAGAGCGGAGCGCGGCGCTGTGTCCTTCAGCCAGGCATGCCGCCTCACAGCAGGGGGACAGGGGATGAATGAATGTAGAGGAGGAGATGAGATGACGAGGGTGGGGGTTAGTGGAGTGATCTTGCAGGTAGATGTGCCTTACTCTCATGCGCGTGTCTCCGCTGGAGGGGGACAGTGGTCCGGTCCGGTTGGGGCGCAGGGGTGTCCATGAATGTGTGGAGAGGAGTCAGTGGTCGGGGGGCAACCTCTCTGAATGCGCACGTGTAGATGGAGCGGTGGCACAAGGTGAAGGTGTGTGACAGAGGCATGTGAAGGGGTGAGTGTGTGTGTGACTCGGCGTCTCATTCCCTGTTCACAGTGCATTACTGAGCGAGTATGCTTCACACACACACGCCAACGCACACACACACACACAGTCCCGCTCTCTCTCTTTAATTCATTTCCCTGAACACTCCTCTTTCTCTTTCCCATTTCTCCTCCCCCTCCGTCTTTCAGATCCCGCCTTCCACGTCGGAGATTTTAGGTCCCACCTATCGCCTGGGTCGGGGTTGGGTTGGGTCGGGCTTGGCGGGGGTTGGTGGGGTACCCCTGGCTCCACCCTTTCTCCCCCTCAACACCACGCTCTGAATGATGTTGGCTTAAAGAGACAAACTGAGCCAGCCTGTCAGTGCTGAGCTCTGGAAAGGACGTAAAGATGCCGTGACACAGTCTGGGCCAGTCACCAACCTTACGTCACCGCCGTCATGTACGCCAAACACTAAAACGCTCCATCAAACACTTGTACCGCCTGGCTTAACATGACAAGAAGTCGGATTTGACCGGATATGAACAAGGACCTTTGCACAAAAACTCTGGTCTACAGCGATCCCGGCTGCTTGTTGTAGGTAGTTCTAAAGCCAACTTTCAGTAAGTCAAAGATCTGAATGCGAGTATTTGACTGTTTCTCTTTTTTATGCTTTGGTGATCACCTGATGATTCATAACTTGTAAAATTATGAGTGTTAAATGGGATTTTATCATGTTTTTGGTCCAAGACACCCATGTAAATGAGATTTTAAAACTCAGAGTGTTGCTGCCGCTTTAAGGTCACCTATTATGCTTAATCAAACAACTTAGGATAAGTCTATTGGCTAAAATGAGTCTTAATAATGAGGTTGTATTCTGGTAAGTTCTGTTTTGAGTTCCTTTCAGAACCAGCCGTTTTAGTCACTTCAAATAAGCTGCTGTTGCTGGCTGCGCCCCCCAACTCAACTTTTACACTCGCACATGAAAATGGCTGCAAACAGATGTGCAATTACACAACCATATTCCTTCGAAAAGCAGTAGTAGAGCCTCCTGCACAACCAACAAGAATGCAGCAAGTGGTTTCTGGATGGTAAGTCAACAACAAAACACTTTTCTCTTCCAACAAGCATTGTACACCGCATAGAGTGGTAAAACTAACTGATCAAATGTGCTAGAGCTCTGCTTGGGTAACAGCGCAGTGCCAGTCCAATGTGACCTAACAATTGGGAGGTTTGTGAAATGACTCATTTTCCAGACACCAAAACACATTTTCTAATTGCCCGAGAGCAGCTGAGACTCACATAAAAGTATAAAAACAAGCAAAATACGAATTTTTAATAATGGTTCCCTTTAATAAAAATGCACAGTGGCTCAGTTTTAGGACTGCTGCCTTGCAGAAAGACGGTCCTGGGTGTGAATCCCAGTCTGGGCTCTTTCTGCATGTTCTCCTTATCCATATCTGGGTTCTCTCTGGGTACTCCTGCTTCATTGCAGCCATGAAAGGACACGAAAGATACCAAACAATATTGAATGAGTAAAGTCTCTACCCCCGTTCCCTTCCATAACAGTGGAGTTGACAAGGCAGATTCTGTTCCTGTCTTAAAGTCAGGGTAGTTTGCTCACTTATAGGAGAAAAGATGTCATTTTTGGAGTTAAACAAGAGTTTTAGATTTACTTAGCAACCGTAGGAGAAAATTCACTTAGTGGAGCTGCGGTCATAAACTGCCCACACAAGCTGAAAAAAGGGTGAAAAATAATTTCCGCTCTGATGTTATACAAGGTTTGCATTAAACTGAGATGACAGCTAAGCAAGAGTGCTCACCCCTTGGAGCAGCCGGCATTCCCCTGGGATGAAATGTAAAGTGATCGAGGGAATCTGTGATTTGTGAGAGGAAATGGCCTGCTGCCGCCGCTGCCGCTCTATTCCTCTCCGTTTCTGCTGGCCTAGTAAAGAGCAGCAGGAGAAAACCCTGCAGGATTCCCCCCCTTTACACACACTCACCTGTGGCAGGTTTCCTGAGCTGTTAAATAACATAATTATCTCTCCGCACTACAGTGCTTTACTCAGAGCAGTATTCGTTGTGGGAGGCATCCACAACATTCACCATGAGGATCAATGTGGTACAAACTCAGAGAGTCTGCTAAACGGAAACAAAACACTGGCAAATTTACGGTGAATAACATGATGGGACTCCTTTGGGGTCAATTAGGGTGAAACCGTCAATTCCTGTTAGAAACCTAACAAGCAATCTGGCAGGATTTTCTCTCCCTAAGCACCAGAATAAAAAACTTGCATTTACTGTTTGTTGTGCCTTGGACAAGTTTTCTATTGCTTTAGCATAACTTTAGCTAACTTTGCTTTAGCTAACATTGAAAACGTTTAGCGCACTTAGCTTCCTCTAAATCAGGGGAGTCAAACTCATTTTTGTTTAGGGTCAAATCGAGATCATAAATCTTCTTAAAAGGTCGGTTGTGGCAGATTGTATTGATAAAACCTGTTCACAAAACTGCTAAAATATCAATGAATTCTTAAAGTTAAAAAATATTATTGAACATCTTTTGAGTCCCTCCAGGATTTTATAATTGTTTTGTGATGTTTTGCAATAAAAATCAAAGGGTTTGTGGTACTAATTTGGAAATACTTGCGCTTATTTATGACGGTAAATGCGTCTATGAACCGACATCAATTAAGGCCCCCTGGTGGCGTGGAGGCTTAATTCACATCGGCTCTGCCAGGGGGTTGGAGTTACTGCCTGTGTCACAAGAGCGACTCCCTTTCCATAATCAGAGCCGCCATTTGTAAAAACTTACAACGACTGAGCGTACTTGGAGCTTTAAGGATGAGTCGAGCCACACTGAAAAAATGCTAAGTGAAAATAAACCATTTGATTGGCAAAAGGAGAGACTTACCCAGAGTGCCTAGCATGGAGACCTGAGTATCCTAACCGCTGCCTCGAGGGACAAAAATACGTAAATAAGAAGTTCAAGGGACACTCCTGTTTTAGTTTTACACAAGGAAACAGAATTGAGCCTAAGTGATAGAGGCGAGAAGTGAAATGGGGATTCACCCTTAAGAACAAAGTCTCAACAAGCAAAGAGTGGAAAATACAGACACCAGCAGACTGGAAGGAAGACATCACTGTGCACAAACCAGCCAAGACACAGAAGAGGGAACGCCAGGGGAGAAAACAGCAACGCTAAGGAGACAAACACAAACTCTGGCCAAGAAACAGATATACGGAGACAAAGGGACAATAAAACAAAGAGGCACAGAGAGGATTGGATTAGACCTCATAGCCAATTTGTCGGGGTGTGAGTATGAGAAGAAATATTTTCTTGAAATGTGTTACTTGTACATGCGGCTGTACAATATGCCTGAGAAACGTGTCACTATGGAAGAGTTTCATATCGGTCAATATTGCTACATTTTTTTGATTTACATATCTGAAAAACTGCCTAACTGGCTTCCTGTTTTATCCAGTTTTCATTCCATGCTGTTATTGTTTACACTGCAAAAACTCAAAATCATACCAAGTATTTTTGTCTAGTTGCTACTGCTAATATCTTAGCTTTATCAAATTTCAGGTTTACCAACTTAAAAGTATTTTTTCACCAACATTTGGGAGTTTTTCTAAATTAAATAATTCCTTGATATTGATTTAAAAGGCACTAGTTCAACCTGTAGATTGTTACAAACAAAATTAATAATACTTTTAATCATTATTAAGGAATTATTTATTTTAAATAAGTTCTTATATCTTGCAGAAAAGTTAGTTTTGACTTATTTCTAGTGTATTCAGGTACAGCACTAGAAACTAGACCAATAAAACTTGGTAAGATTTGGGGGGTTTTGCAGTTTATTTTTAGGCACAGTGGTGAAACATTAAGCCGCTGCTGTGCCAGTTACTCTACGTGTTGTTGCTAGGTAACCACAGAACGAATGAGTTGCTAGGTAACCAAAGAGAGCTTAGCTGGCTGTGAGAGGTTAAAGTCTTTGTCCCGGTGAAATTATTGAATATTCTATCATCTGATAGAATTATCTATTGATATTGACCATGTTTGTATTGCTATTGATTTATTTACCAGCTCCACCTTTACATTCATTTATGTAGCGTCCAGTAAATTTTGAGAAGGCCAGAACTGATGGCTAAATAATGATTTATTACAGCCATCATAACATTCATCAACAAACCTGAGAGCTAGACAAGAATAAATAATAATTACAATCAACAATCACAGATTTTTCTCTAAACATTTCAAGTTAATCAATTAAGCTTCAATCCTAGTTACAAACCTTGTTCCCTTAGCGACTGAAGCTAAATTTTATTGATTTATTATTGATATATTGCAATTATTGCGATTTATTATTGATTTAATTATAATAAAATTGATTTATTGCAACAAGTAATAAATCAATTAACTGCGTAATAAATTGAAACAAAAGCAATAATTTCCATTTTTATGTTTTCTCTCTTCCTATCAAAAACTGGATGATAAAAGTCTTCAGTTTGGTGCTTTGGTCTAAATTAGTGGGTTTTTTTATACAAACAAATTTGTTTGCAGAAACTTATTAATTCATTTTACTTGTTGTTTCTGTTGTTTTGTTTAATTGTTTTGGATATTCCTCCACTGTTAAGTGTTTGTTAGAATTAAAAGTTTCCCTTTACTGTTATATCACCTGAAAATCGTCTCAAAACAACATTATTGTTTATCGCAATAACTTTTGAGACAATTCATCGTCCAGCAAAATTTGTTACTGTGGCAGAACTAACTGAAGCTAAAATTGAGCGGCTTTGTTATCCTTTTTTCTGATAACCTTTTCAGATAGAACCGTGTTCCGTTACCGTAGCAACGGAACACGGTTGCTACGGTACAGCAGTCTAACCAGAGGTTTACCAAAATAAAAGCGTATAATATCAGACAAACAAGGCTAGCTTTACCCAGTTGGCCTTTTCAAATTGATTTTGGTCCCAGAGTAGCTCCGGTTCCTCCATTCGTCCCGTTCGTGACTGTGGTTGTTGTTAATCACGTTTTAGCATCTGGAGGAATAAAAAATGGTAGAGATACCAAACCTATTAGTCAGGATTTGTCATCTCAACATGGGGAATTGCATGAAGGGAGCTGAGGGCGCAGATGTATTATGACTTCATATTTCAACCAACATCCCTCCAAGTCTTTGGTGGCCCAGACAAAAAATAATAAATAAAATCCAATAAGGAAGGAAAGTTTACGCTGCAGCCATGTTGTTGCTCCTGAGTTTGTGGGTCTGTTGGCGGACGGCGCTCCATTTTCGAGTCAAACCATGTATAACGCTAAATCTCCAGACACAGCAGTGAATTAGACCCTGAATTACACCTCAGCGGCACAGCACTGTCTCAGATAATGTAGTAATGGACTGCTCCTGTGTGTCAGTCAGGGGCTGTTAACCGGCACCAGCCCGAGACAAATGGGCCCCAAATTGGGATTGATATGGCGGCTTTCCTGCGGGGAACTTTAAATGAACACATAATGCAGGTATCCGCCACTCCGACTTCCCTCGATGCTGCAAATAAAAGTCGGTGACAGAAAAAGAGACCGGGCTGGAATGCAGATATATGGTGGCCGGGTTTTACTACACCTGCTGCAGATTGGGTCGACAGATTCACATAAATCTGCTGGACGCCGCAGCGTGTCGGACTGTGCAAAAGTTATAAACCAGTAACATGTATGCTGCTCTGCCAATTAGCCAGACTTTCCTATGGTGCTGGATTTTAATCAGTAAGGTCTCCAAGGTGAGTTTTACAAGAAAAAAGTCTGAATATTACGAGAATAAAGTCATATTATAAGCAGAAATTTACTCCTGCTATTTGTGTCTATCTACAATAATAAATAAATCATAATAAGATAAATAAAAATACAACTATGTTTTTATATTTATTTTGTAATATTGAGAATTTATCTTTGTAATATTCTGACTTCATTCTCATATTACAACTTTATTTTCATATTAAACTTTATTCTCATACAAATTTACTCTAAAACTTTCATTAATCTCAGAAATTTCCTAGAAAAAACTGGAAAATTCTGAGTTGAAAAATTTTTAAATCTTCGATTCTTCAAACTCAGAAATTTCCAAGTTTTCAAAGTCATAATATCATGACTTTATGACTTTATTCTCGTAATGTGACTGCTTCTTATGATTTGTTATGGATACTGTAGATACACAAAAGGGGAGAAAATTTCTGCTTAAAACTCAGAAATTTTTAGATTAATCTTGGAAATTTTCTAGAACGAACTCGGAAATTTCAAGGGGAAAACATCATGTTGTAAGTTAAATAATCCGCCAACGGAACAAGAACTTTTTCAATATTAAGGAATAATTGACTTTTTAATAAAGCTGATATAACTTGCAGAAAAGTTGCTTATTTTTTCTTATTTCAATTTGCACTTGAAATACTGTAATACAAAAATATTTGGTAATATTTTCTTTTAGTTTTGCAGTAACTAA
The DNA here is from genome assembly GCF_002775205.1 of Xiphophorus maculatus. Lineage (NCBI taxonomy): Eukaryota > Metazoa > Chordata > Actinopteri > Cyprinodontiformes > Poeciliidae > Xiphophorus > Xiphophorus maculatus. Next base: position 27,145,270 of record NC_036456.1, read on the forward strand.
TTACTATTTCCAAGTAACTTGACCAAGTTACACGACAAATCCTGGAATTGAGACTCATAAAAACATCAGGATTTTCAGACGTTTGATTGGATGGACTTACTAACCTCGTTAGCTGCTGCTTATTCATCCGACCGTCAGTTTTTTCCTCTCTAATTTGTGACCATGTGAGCAGAGAAAAGTTCATGTTTTCCCCACCAAGCGATTATGTGAGAGCAGCAAAGCGTCACTTTCTACACTTTTCTGTCTGTTCTACAAGACGAGTAACAACACTGAAGCTCCCGCTAATGGTTCTGCCAGAGACGTCCCAGTCTGCAGACTGGAACCATCATGCGAGCGCAGAAAGTCTGAGCCTCGACGGAAAGGAAAAACTGTCGACTGGAAATATAGCAGCACCAAAAGATGATCAAAATCTCCTGAATTAAAGCAGCATTCATGCCTGTGATTAATGGTTTCCTCCTTTCTTTTTGTCTCGTTAGTTAAAGTCAACTTTAGATGGAAAATGTTGTTTTATGTGATATTCATAAACATCTAAATTAGAACTTATAGAGGAAGATTTCTACTTTGACAAAGAAAAGAAACCTAAATCTCAAAAGAAACAACTCGAAGAACAAAATTGACTCTCTTGCTGTTTTTCCATTGATCATATAATTACACAATTTGATGTTTTGATTAAACTTTTTTTTTAAAACTCGCTTTTTTATTTAAAGTTTTAGCGTTTGCTTGGGGTGGTTTTTCAGCTGTACTAATATTTATTTATTTCATAAAACGGCAACGCAAACACTCTTTCTGCATCACACAAGTCATGTGATCAACAACCGGATGTTGCTACTGGCAGAAACGATGAAGAAAACGACAGGAAGTGGTAGGAGTGTCATGGCGTAGCATGTTTTTAATGTGATTTTAATTACGTTTTTTATTTAATGGAAACGCAGCTATTGTGAAATTGTGCTTTTTCTACTTTAGCGGGATATCAACAAAGGTTTGCACACATTTGTAATGGAAACGCAGCTAGTGATTCGTGACAAGGTGTAGTTTAAATGAGAGATACAGTCGGATGTCGTCAGCCAGTATCATAAAAATACAGAATAATGTAAAATTAAAATTACAGTGGGCCCAGAACAGAGCCTTGTGGAACTCAAGTGGCGCCGTTGGAGGAGAACCTGAAGTTTGAAGCTTAAGTGAGTGATTTCAGTGATAAATGCAAGACGAACAAGACGAGTCGCCAGCATCTGGAGTGCGGCTTTGATTCTTTCATGCATGTTTTATAAATCCTGTAATCTCCCATAGCAACGTTCTTCCCCACTCAGCTCCTTCAGACTAGCCAGTAGCGATTAGCAAACACCTGGTGGACGCTGGACAAAAAAGATTTTCTTATTGCGCCACACATATAAAAACACTCCGACTGGAAATTGTGTTATTTTGACATCAGCGGAATATTGACAAAGTTTTTGTTTCTGATTCAGCAGCGATACGACCAACGATTTACGGCCGGAGGATCAGACCTGTGGCTTACTGCAGGCGCAGCGGTGCCTCCATCTGTGATGAGTCAATCTTTTCCAAACCGTCCGGCGTCGTAAACATTGTCTCTTTGTGTGTTCTGAATATTCATGAGTGAGCAGAATCACAGACAAGAAGTCTGAAGTCATGAGCGGCGGTTAAAAACGGGAAGAGAGGACCTGACAGGACAGAGGCCAGGAGACACTGACATTATGTCCTGAGACAGAACTCTGCGGCTCCGCAGAGGACGACTTGAGAGGAGATGAAAGGAGGAGAGGAAAAAACAGAAAGATGAGGGAAGGGAAGCTGACAAGGGAGGCACAAAAAAGAAAAGCTCCATCTGAACCGACAGAAAGCAAGGGAGGAAGAAATGCACGCAGCTTTGAATTCTCAAGGAGCCGAAGCGGCGAAGACATGGAGGAGGAGGAGGACGGACCCGACCCGCTGCCTGGTGGAGATACCAAACAATCCCTCTGCAGCTCAGAGACCCAAACCAGATCCGTTCGCCACAAAGAGGAAGTAGGACACAAACTGCACTGTTTGACGGTTTACTTAAACCTTTTTAAAGGGGCAGTATCATGAAAAACCAGCGTCGTGTTATAATGTTAGATCAAAAAACTTATCTGGAGTGTTGCTTTGGCTCTTTCATGCATGTTTGAGAAATCCCTTCATCTCCATGGCAACCATTCAGCTGTGGAAACGCCTGGTTGGTCCTAGCTCCGCCTTCAAGACGCAGCTCCTCCCCCACTCAGCTCCTTCAGACTAGCCAGCAGCAATTGGCAAACACCCAGAACATCTGTTGAGCTCGTTAGAGGAGATACTTCTCAATTATTACTTTAAAGAGACAGAGGCCCAATTTCAAGGCGTTAAATCAAGTAAAATGTATTTTAAGTCAGTATTTTTATAACAACTGAAGGTGTCATAGTTACTTGATTAAAGTGGCAATATGTACTTGGAAAATATGATACTGCCCCTTTAATTTTACCACTGCATTATAATAGAGCATGGAGGTGGAAGGGTGATGATTTGGGCTTTATTTGCCACAACCGGACCTTTTACCAAGTATTTATGGTTACTTAAAAATAACTTATTAACATAGCAGGTTGTTTTAAGTCAATAATTTATTAATATTGATATAAAAAGTAAAATTTTCACAGGCAGATTATTTCACTTTTAACATCGTAAAAATGTCAAATAATCTGCCAGTGGAAGTAAAGCTGTTTATATCAATATTAAGGAATTATTATTGCTGAGAAGTTATTTTGTCTTATTTCAAGTTTATTGAGATATTTACTCTAGACTAGACCAAAAATACTTGGTAAAATTTTGTGTTTTTGCAGCAGCTGTTACTTTAAAACCATCACTGCTCCCAACAAATTCAATAAGTTTTTACATCTCTGCTCTTCATTTAAGTTTTTTTTTTTCTAATTTCTTGTGAATAATCTGGATCTTATGCACAAAAATACATGAATATGTAGCACTTTGTTACAATTACTCTACTCAGTTGCAGGTCTTTTATTCTTATATTCTGTTTTTCTTCTGTTTTCCATTTTCTTGTCACTTTGCTGTTTCTAATCTAGTAATTCGACATTAACTTGGTGTCTTCCATTTAAAAATGCTCCATTTTTAAAAGTTTATTGAATTATCGCTGAGGCAGCTCTTGACTGGAGCTCCACTGTGAAAACTTTAATTAACTGTTGCAGCGTTTCCATATGTGCGCTCTGAGAAAGACGGGAGCACGTTCTGTAACTGTGCCTCTGTGAGATTTCCCAGGTGTGCTCACCTTAATCTCTTTCTGATGTTCCTTTTTAATACTTTTTAATACTTTGCTGAGCTCAAAAAGTTAATTAGAGATTAAAGCTTTTAATGACAACTTCCTAAAAGACGTCCTTTGTATTCCTGGGCTGCTAAACTTACAACATGTTGTTGTATTTTACGAGTAAAATCCTTTTATTCAGCTTGACAGAATTAAACAATCTCAGTGAAAAAGCAAGTGCACCCCATTCTGTACTGTTGAGGAGCGGTGCACAAACTTTATGCAAAAAGGGTCAAAAAGCTAAAGTTGAAAAAAACTCCGAGGCCATATCGTTTTTCCAACTTAAAACGCAAAATTTTTTATAATTTTTGTTTTTTTATCTGCTCAGGAAAAAAATTAATAAAACAAAAAAACAAGGCGGACAGTTCCCTAATTTTTAAAAAGAATATTTTTTTTAATTTACGTGGCCTGGGATTTTTTTTTTTTTACTAGCAACAAAAATGAGAACTTTTTTTGACAAAAAATATATATATATTCCATTAACCAAATTAAATAGAATTGATTTGCTCCTAGTACAAAATGTAAAATAAAATTACATTTATTTTTAAATAAAAAATACATTTCTTTATTTTTATGAAGAAACTTATAAACAGTTACAAATTTCTTTATAATTTTTTATAAAGAAATGTATAAAAATAAGTATTTTTTTTCTTTTTAAAGAAGAAATACTTTTTTTCTTTTAAAAATATTTTTACAAGAAAAGTATTTTTCTTTCAAATGAAAAATACTTTTTAATGTGTGTACATTTTTTGGTTAACGAAAAAATAAGATTAAATTTAATCTTTCATTGAAATTTATTTGAAAAAGAAAAAAAAACTATATTTGATAGAAAATATTTGACTTCTGAAGCACTTTTCAGATGTTTTTATGTTATTTTCTGAGCTGGTTTCACCAGAGAAAGCCGCTAAGTTTGTGGGAAATGTCAAAGCGATGCTCTTGGAAATGGAGATGACAAGCAGAAGTGGAGGCTTAGACACACTTTAGTCAGACTGGAGCGTCTGGACGGCGCCAAAGGACAGTCAGCCTCAATAGAGCGGCGTTTTGTGCGCCGATGCCGGCTGGCAGAGCGGCGAGCCAAGCAGGCTGGCGCCGGCCGGGCCGTGGAGCCGTTGTGCGATATCACAGCAAAACAGATTGAGATTAGTCTGCCATGATCCACACAAGAGACAAGAGGGACTGGATCATACAAAGCTGATTTTTTTTTATTATTCTGCAGCTGAAAATGGGCTCAAAGGGAAGATTTTTATTCCATTTTTTTGTTACACACAAATAAACTTTGGTTTCGTCCCACTTGAACATAAAGTTCTCTTGTGCGCAGTTTATTCTTATCATTTGTGATATTTTATTTGTTTATTGATATATATCATTCATTTCCAGCCTGCTCAGCACATAGGAATAACCTTTAATGGTATTAAAGCATATAATGTTCTGTGTTAAAACGTCTCCCCCCTTATGCATGCTAATAAGTTTGGTCCATACTGTATAAGGATCCATATGTGGGGATTTAATAAATAGGATTAGCCTTTATGAATGAGGACGCTCCTCTGTAAACCCTGAGCGACGGCCGAACATTAAAACATGAGGCGAATAAAGCTACAGTCTTAAATCAGACAGTGATTTTTACAGTGTCCGCAGCACCAGACAGGAAGCACATTGTTTGTTGCTGCAGGTCTCCTCTGTTTGTGCAGTCAGCAATCTCATTCTGTCATTGTTTAACCTTTACCATTTCAACAAGACAATAAATTAACCTAATTAGCTCCAGTACAAGTGGAACTCTGGTATTCACAGCTGCTTTTAAATGGCTAAAATCAAAAATACTTGTGATTTCCTCTAAAAATGCTCATAAATGCTTTTTTTAAATAGTTCAAACAACAAATATGCCTTATATATGAAGGTCCTGGTCCAAATTCATTACCACACCCAGATTTCAGTAGTTTCTAGCTTTAATAACAGAGTCACATAAAGACAGTTACAAAGTCGGCCTTCTAAACATACGAGAGAAGAAATAAATCATGATTAAAAAAAACATTCAATTCAGAATATGAAAAAATAAAACAGTGAAATAAATTTTCAGAAGATATTGAAAAATGAGAATAAACTTTTGCATAGACGCTCATGTCACGATATGAGCGTTTCATATCAATCGATATAGATAATTATCTATTAGCTTTTTTTGCTTTAAAGAAAAAAGGACAACAGCCGCATAACGGTCAGACAAAAATAAGGGTAATGAAATTTCTAAGTATGATTTTCAAATATAGTTCAGGTTTATGACTAGTTCTTACTAGTCATTAACCTGAACATCTACCTTGTTAATAAACTGGTTTTAGATTTATTAATCCTATGCATTTAAAAGAGGGTCTCCTGCCCCAGTTAGTGGGTTCTCTGCCCCAGTTAGTGGGTTCTCTGCTCCATCAGACTTTCCCAGTGTTCCTCCAGAGCCCCTCAGTGTTCCCCCCCGAGACCCCGACTCTCAGTGTTCCCCCCCCGAGACCCCAACTCTCAGTGTTCCCCCCCGAGACCCCAACCCTCAGTGTTCTTGAGTCTCCGCCCCTCAGTGTTCCTGAGTCTCCTCCCTTTAGTGCTCCTCCCGAGACCCTGCCTCTTAGTGCTCTTCGTCGCCGCCTCTGGGAGGCCCCCGGGACTCCTTGTCGTTGTTGTCGTCGCCGCCTCAGGGTGGCCCCAGAGACTCTTCGTCGCCACCTCCAGCGCTGCGGACCACCTCCGTGATTCCCGCCTCCAGCCCAACCTTCCAACCTCCTTTGCCTCCGCCCACCCTGTGGGTAGTTTTTTGTTGTTGTTGTTTTGGACTCTTGGCCCTTCCTCTGCCTCCGCCAACTCCGTTGGGTCGGTTTTTTTTTTTTGTCGTTTTGGACTCTGGCCCCCCATCCAGCGCCCCTCCACCCACCCTTGTTGTGTTTTTTGTTTTTTGGGCGTCTGGTAGCCGTCCTTGAGGGGGATGGGGGGGCAATGTCATGTTCTGTGTTTTCTGTGTGTTAATTTTGAATTTTCGGTGTCTCTGTGTCTCCGTGTTGTCCTGTTCTCCCCTCGATTACTCCCAGGTGTTTCTCATTCCCTAATTACCCCGTGTGTGTTTAGTGTCACCTGTGTCTCTGTGGGGTCCTCGTCTAATGTGTTCCGAGTCCTTCGTGTTCGCCATTCGGTTTAGCGGTTGCTACCGGAGTCGAGCCCTGGCTTCTGTTCGGCCGTGCTGCCCGTTGGTTGGACTGTGTTTTCGTTATTAAAATCATTTATTCATCTTACCTGGGTCTACAGCGTCTGCCTCACCACCTCTCACCACCAATTCTTGACATCATGCTGCTTGGACTGCCTGGACCCATCAGCTTCTTCCAGGGATCCACAGTCCAAAACCACCCGATAGGCCTCTATCTTCAGCTTGACAGCATCCCTCCCTTCTGGTGCCCTCGAGTTGATTTTAGCGTTGCGTTGCCCATAATAAATGAACTGAAAATGTTGTGACCACACTGTTCTCCAGTGTACCTAAGAACAAGGATCTTTTGCAAGATCTTTGGACATCTCCCTGCCTTCTTGACAATGGAGGCAGGGACATGTCCCACTCTGTGTGGGCCATGTTCCACCCACTTCCTCCAAAATGTGTCTGAAGCACTATCTTTGTTGTTGGTCAGTTGTCACTTTCAGCCCTACACTGTATTCGTCCTGTCCTTCTGTGGCTTTTTCGTAGACGTAGATATACCCATTGCTGCAAACGTCAGCTCCACAGTCAATATTCTCCAGTGATACCCGCTCATCCTCCGCCTTAAACACCAGTTCTCCACACACCAGATATGTGTAAAAGTTACTGGTGTCAGAAGTAGTTTCCTGTCTCCGGCAAATGATGGAGGACAGATTATATAACTGAGTTCCATATTTTACAGGAACGTCAAGAACTGGGTCAGGTATCACAGGATGTCTGATATCGTCTGGACTGTCTGGCCATGGTAGAATCAGGGTCATCACATCAGTTTCATTAAAAAAGCAATCCCTCTTTTTGTTGGACTTGCAGGTGTCACAACTTTCTGACATTCCACTCCAATAATTCTCCAGAAGAGTTGATGTGGTATCATTTTGTTGTTCCTTTGGCAGAGGAATGACAGGACCAAGGTTGCGAATAATTCGCGAACACTTCTGACATTGTTCACAGTAGTCAGTTGTATACAGCTTAGAGTTGGTGTAGATGTCACACTGGGCCAGATAGTGCAACATGTAAAACAAAAGGACTCCTGGCTTGTCCTGATGTTTTACATCCTTAATCTTAAGAGTTTCAACGAGTTCATTCTGAACAGCAAAGATTTCATGTGGAGGAAAGTCTCTTCCTGGATGGTACATTGCTGTAAAGAAACACCTCGCAAACAATGGTGTCTCTGCAAAAAGTTCCGAAATCTCCTCAGGATACTGAGCCACAAACCTTCTGACAATAGTCAAGTTCACGATGCTTTGTGTTGTGGCATTCATCCAGCTGTTAAAAAAGGAGTTGGAGAATTTGCAAAAGTACATTCCTGGATAAATATTTACATCCATGACGTCTAAATCATCGGTGCCATTCTGATTTCCATCTTCTGAGTTTTCTTCGTCAGAAGACGATTCCTCTGATGAAGAAAACTTATATACTTCTCCAAAATCTGTCCACATATCCTCTGCATTTGGGCTTCCAGAACAAACTTCTTCATCCTTAGTGGAAGCATCAACGTCCTTAGCATAAATGCTATCGTAATGGTCAGGGTCAATTTCAACGTCATCTATAGAGCTTTCTTCATCTGAAGACCATTCTTCTGATGAAGAATACTCAGACACTTCATCAATATGTGACACAACATTTGCAGCATTTCTGGTTCCAGAGTCAACTTCCTTAGGTGAATCATCCATATCTTTAGTGTCCAGGTTCTCAAAGTGGTCTGTGTAATTTTTAATTTCACCCATTGAGTTTGCATCAACTGAAGCGGTTTCTTCTGTTGATGGATTTTCAAAGACTTTTTCAAAATTCATCAGATTTTTCTTGCTGTCACAACTTTCTTTCATAGCCATTTGTTCAACAAAATCATCAAAGTATTCTGGGGTGTCATCAATGTTCATTTCTGTGTCCCCAGAGTAGATTTCAAATTCCAGCTCCATTTTGATATCAGGAAGACAGACGCTTTCCAAAGCAGCAATGTCTCCAGATGTCTTGACTGTCAAATGTGTATTGATGGTAATTTCCTCAACTTTAGAGGAAGCATCGATGTCCTTCTGACCTTCAGGAAAAATGTCAAAACCCAAGTACTTTCCTGTCTTATCCTCTTTGAATTCTCCTGAAATTCCATCGTCTTTTACATTGTCTACGGCGACAATGTCAAAACCAGAGTACTCAAATCTTTCATCTTCAGATGAGCTTTGTGCTGAAACAACACGGTGTTTTACACAGTCTTCAAAGAAATCTTCAAATCCAAAGTACTTAAGTCGTTCATCTTCAGATGAGCTCTCTGCTGAAACATCACTTTGTTTTACATTGTCTTCGGCGACAATGTCAAAATCAAGGTGTTTTGAACTTTCGTCAGATGAGCTCTCTGCTGAAATGTCTTCATCTTTTATCCGATATCCCAGCAACTTCTCTACTCCCTTCGTGACAAGAAACCCAAGGCCCCAACCGATAGTTAAAATCATTTTGACTGCAGTTGAAATGGTTTCTAAAATCACTGTCCGAAATCGTCTCTCTATCAAAGTGTTGTACCAACACCAGGAGTCATGTATGAGATAAGACTACTGTCAATTAAAAATGCATGCGTAGACATCTAAATTTGTGAATTTAAGTCAATAAATGCATAAATTTAAGTTTTGTATTTATTGACTTAAATTCACAAGGTGTTTGTCCTGTCTGTCTCTGTGTTGCCCTGCGACAGACTGACGACCTCCAGGGTGACCCCTGGAAAGGGTTTTCTCTCGCCTCTCACCTTAAATATGTGAAATTATGCCAAACTGTTGACCTTTTCTGTTTCAGTGGCTGAACGTTAAACCGCAGCTGCGTCATTTACTCGGCAGGTCGTTGCTAGGTAACCACCGAATGAATAAGTTGCTAGGTAACCACAGACAGAAAGAGACACTTGATTCCACCAACCTAGCGTAGCTTAGCTAGCCTTGAGGCCTTGTTACTCATTTATTTTAAATCTCTACTAAGGGATGAAAAAAATACACAGATTGTTCAGACAGCTCAGGAAAACAAAAAGAAAAGACTTTCATGAGAAGCTGATGAGTTTTTGCTGAGATTATCATTTGCGGAAACAGCAGTACCTGGATAAAAGCGGTGGCCACGGTTGTCCTCGCAGCATCTGGGTGTGAGAACTGAGGCTTGTGGTGATCGATGCTCCTTCAGAGGCCTGGGGGCTTCTGGGACTGCAGCGGTGACCTCTGCAGAGGTCGTGGGGGAGCAGCTCTGCCTTAAACGACTGAAGATCACTCGCCACGCCTCCTCCGACCTTCACGGTGGAGGTGAACTGTACATCTGTCTGGTTGAGGCGGCAGGAAAAGACGAGCATCAAAGGGATTTTTCCTCTCCGTCATGTAAAGGATAAAGGAAAGGAAAAACCCTAAAACTGGCCAATCAGAGCAGAGCATCTAACCCTGTGATGCTGACCTCTAACCTCTAAACGTACAAACGGCGTTAAAGATAAGATGGCATGTTCATGGTAGACAGAAAACAGGAGGAGTAATATCTGCCAAAACAAACTCAGATTTTTATAAATTAATCTCACATTTTCTAGAAAAAGGTGAAAATTTCTGAGTTTGGAAAGTCAAAGGTTTGCTAGAAAAAACTCAGAGTTTGACCTTTTGGACTTTTGGAAATCTGAAATTTCCACGTTTTTTTGGAAATTTTTTCTGGAAATTTTGAAGGATTTTGTAGCTCTGTGTCCTTCCTCTGTTCCTTCCTTCTGTCCTCACCCTCATTGTGTCCCAACTCTATCCGTTCTGAATCTTTCCTTCCTTCCTTTTGTTCTCTCCTTCACTGTGTCCTAACTTCATCTGTTCCTTCTGTCCTTTCTAACTGTTTCCTTCCTTTGTTCATTCCTCCATTTGCATCCTTGCTTCATTACCTCTGTTCTCACCCTTAATGTGTCCTAATTCTCTTCCTTCCCTCATTCCTCAATTTGCATCCTTACTCCCTCCATTTGTTTTGTCCCTTCTTGTGCCTTTCCTCTCTTTGTGTCCTTCCTTCCTTACCTCTGGTAGGAAGGTAAGGAAGTGGTGTCCTAATCATCTCCCTTTGTCTTTCCTTCCTTCCTTATTGCCTCCCTTCCTTTTGTCCCTCCTCTGTATCCTTCCTTCTTTTCTCCATTTCCTCTGTTCTCTCCCTTCTTTCCTTGATTTTCCTTCATTCCTTGTGTCCTAGTTCTCTCTTTCCTTTCCTTCCTTCCTTTATTTATTACCTCTGTTCTCACCCTTGTTGTGTCCTAATTCTCTCCCTTCTTTGTCTTTCCTTCCTTCTCTCTCACTCTGTCCTTTCTTTGTGTGGTCCTTTCCTTCCTTGTTTGCTTTTCCTTCCTTCATTGTATCCTAATTCTCTCCCTTGCTCCCTTCCTTTGTTATCTCGGTTCTCACCCTTGTTGTTTCCTAATTCTCTCTCTTCTTTCCTTCCCTCCTTCCTCTGTTTGGATCTGATTGGTTGAATTTTTCTCCTCCAGCAGCTGTTTCCTCATCACATCCACTCATCTCTCCTTCTGACATCATCATCCATCCCTCCATTCCTCCTCCGTCTCTCATTGACAGAAACTCTCTGATGTTTCTTCTTCTTCTCCTCCTCCTCCCTGCAGGTGTCCCCTCCCCTCCCCGTCCCGTTTCATTCACAGCGCAGTGCCGAGGATGACTCATCCTACGGTGAGGAAGACGTGAGCCGCTCTCAGTCCTTCCTCTGCTCCGTCTTCCAGGCAGCGATCCGCGGCTCGGTTCCGTCGGGCCTGGCGCTGACGGACAGCAGGGCTGAGCGGCGGATGTTCCGTCTGCAGCCGACGGCAGGGAAACAAAAACACTGACAGGGGAACCTGCAGCATCCAGAGATCCAGCAGAACCATTTACTCCACTAAGGGCCGTTTAGGTCGGAAAGAAGGAAGAGAACATTTCCATAAATTTTTTTTTGAGATTTTGAAAATTTCAAGAAAAAAACAAGAAAATTCTTTAAGCTTAAAAAGTCATAAATTTCCAAAGAAAAATTAACATTTTGGGATCAATTTCACATATTTTAAAGAAAAAACTTCTGAGCTCCAAAGTTTTTTTTTCTTCATTTTTTTAGCTCAGAAAATATAAAATTATGTGAAACTGATCTAAAAATTTCTGTTTTCTTGTGTATATTTATCACTTTTTCTTGAAATTTGAATTTTCCAAGAAAAAACCCACAAGAAATTTAAAAACGTTCTTAGTTTCAAGCTGAATATTTTCAAGAATAAACTTTTCTAAACTTTTCCAAGCTCGAAACATTCTAAATTTCTAGACAAAAACTCTGAAAATTAAAAAAGAAACAAAAAACAAAGATATTCTCTGAACCAGAAGAGCCGTAAATTTATGAGAAAAAAACTAAAATATTTTGAGAATAATTTCACACATTTCAAAGAAGAAACTTCTCCGAACTCCAAAAGTTGTAAATCTGCACAAAAAAACAAACAAACAGAATTTTTAGATTAATTTCAGAAATTTAAAAGTAAAGATTTTTTAACTTTTTAAACTCAGAAAATTTCCAAAATTGTAAAAAGTCAACTTGCTCTAATTCTAATTCAAGATATGTTTGTACATATGACATAAGACTGATGTTATGTTTAAAACTAATTAAAACACATCTAGGAAATGCATCTCCCTTGCATGATGCTGCCACCACCATGTTCTAAGTGTTAGTTTTCTGAAACACTCAGTATTTTGAATTTGGTGTCAAACCAAAGGCTGTTGATAAACATCTGAAACCCTCTGAAATCGCAATATTCAAAGTGATATTTATTTATGGGGAACAGAGTAAAGGGGAATGGATACAAAAGCAACATCCTACAACTTTTGAGAAAATTTCTGCCCTACTTTGCAGATTTCTCCGATTCCCTCATCTCTCCTTCCTCCCATCTTTTTGCTCCAAGACAGGCAGGAAAAAAGCTGCTCATAAAAATGGATTACCTGCCTTTTTAAATCTTATCTGAAATACATTTCCTCGAGCCCAGATATCGGGTCTGCAGGAGAGATTCATAATGAACAGACGGAGCCTGTGTACCGATTAAATACAGAATATATCTGCATAGACAAATGGTACTGAAGTGAAGAGGGGGGGCGGAGGGATTCTTCTACAATATTTTCCTTCTCAATTTAATTTTATTACCTGTCAAATAAATTCAGATAAAACAGATTATTGGACCCTTCCGTAAAAGTGGAACAAAATAAAAAAGACCAACAATGACGACTGTACTAAAAGCCACTGTTTTGTTTTTTTTATCTTATAGAGTGATTGATTGTGTTTGTGTCTGAAATACCGAGGTTGCTGTTTGCAAACCAGCCAATCCAGAAACGGCATTTATTTTTCTTGACGCTGATTGGCTGAACCTCCTCCTCCCAAACGCGGAAATAGAGAATAGTGTAGCCGTTAGCGTCTGCTGCTACGGTTTCTACTGTGGATAAACATGCATACTGCGGTATATTTCGCGTTTTAACTATCAAAATAGGTAGCTAGAAAAGGTTTTGAGGAAGTCTTCATTTTTTTTTTGTGGATTTCAGATATTCGTGGACGGCTGTAGCCCCGAACAGCGTTAATACTAACGGTCCACTAACCGTTTCCGGTATGTTTTCATCGCTCTCTCGTATTTTATTTTATTTTTTGTACAATATTATTTTAGTTTGTTCACGGCCCAGTTTTAGTTAAGCTTTCGCATTTGAGGCTGTACTTTATTTTTTACCACGCTGTCATGTAAAACGGTCTGTTTTTAATTATTATTTTTTAAAACGTGCCGGAGGAAGTATGCAGAGCGGCAGGGAGGAGGAGAGGAATAAATGGGGAGATTTTTGAAATAATTTCGTAGCGCAAACAAACACAGCGATTATCAGCTGTTCCATTAAACTAAGTGCAGGAATAAATTCATCATCTCTGCTGGAGGATCGCGCATTTTCCGCTTCCCCACAGCCGGAGCGCCGCCTCGCAGAGAGGGAGGAAGGAGGAAAATCACGGAGTGAAGTGAATGTCGGCAGGTTAGTGTGGAGGAAGAGGAGACGACTTGACAAGTCTGTGGTGGCAAAAATGCATAAACAAAGGAGGCGTCCGCCATCTTTAATGAGGCGTTAAAACTATGGGTGGAAAACGATGAAATAGAAACATTTTAATTAGACAACATCTGGAGTTTTAAGAGACACTCGAGTGTACGAGCGATTCCCCATCCAGATGGATTATCATAAGGAATATTAATTTATTAATTTTCTTAACTGCATGAACCTCACGTCTCAGGAAAATAGAGTTAGAAAATGGAGGTTTTGTTCCTCTGGTAAGGCACAGACTCTACGGGTGGTTACGAAAATTCGCTAAGTCAGAATTTATTTTTGTTGTTGTGAGAAATTTATTTTGATGCGTATTAAAAAGACATTAACAGAAACAAGAGACGCACAAGCCTGAACACAGTCATATGTAAGGCCAATTTAGAGACCAATAAGCTGCAAGGTGACAAAGAATCGCAGAAATTGGAATTACGAAAATAAACGTGCTTCATGGAAACACGGCAATTGTAAAAAAAAAAAAAAAAACCTTTTTGATTGAAAGTGTTTTCAGCTGTATTGAAATTAGTGAAATGGAAAAACTTTTTTGCATCACAGGAGTCACGTAATCAACAACCAGATGTTACCACTGGCAGAAACGACAAATAAGACGACAGGAAGTGGTAGGACTATGACGGCATTGAGTGTTTTTTAGTAACTTATCATGTGAACAAACGTATTCACGTGTGATTTTTAATTGTGTTTCTTATTTAAATGAGCCACTGCTCTTGTGAAATTATCAAATGTGTCAAAACGTAGTGATAAATACATATATCAGTAAATATCAGTTATCGGCCATGAAAGCAATATTAATATCAGCTATCAGCCCAAATTTTGGTATTTGTGCATCCCTACAATACATTGAAAACTGGGATTTTAATAAGACGTGTTGCAAAAAATGCGAAAGAGCACACAGGTGTTTCTTCTTAAAGAGACAGTAAACGTTTTCTGCCCCCTTCCAGCTCGGCCTGTCAGATAATAAAGTGGCAGAAACATCTTTATGTTCTGTTACAGTCTAGTTTGCTCAAGTAATTTCACTTCAAAGATAGCGAGGCCTTGACCAATTTCCCCGCTCGCCTCAGATTCCCCTTCTTGACGAAAGTAATTACATGCAGATTTAATTAATGTGGGAACAGGAAGGGAGGAGCGGGCGGCTCTTTGAACTGCGTGTTCAGAAGAAGAGAAAGAGCGAGAGATTAGTGAATGAAGTCCCGTACTTTAGATAGTGGATGTAAACCTGAGCTGGGGTTAATCATCTGTAATGTGACGGTCGCCTCCGTCTGAGTTTAACGTTTCCTCCTCTTCATCCTTCAACATGGGATGTTAAAAACCGTCCTTCATCCTTCCTGCTTTTCCTCCCCCGTTTTCTGTTTTCTGGGGAGAAAAGAGGCTGGAGACGGCGGGAGGGAAAACCGAAATAAAAACTCAGAGAGAGTAAAAACAAGGCGGGAAGGAGAAGGAGAGCTGCAGCAGCAGCAGCCGCCTCTGGAGGAAAATCAGAACGTCGGGATAATTCAGGAGACGAGGAGCGAATGGGAACCGGAGGGGAATAATAGAATGTTGGAGCTTGTATTTCTTTTTTTATAAATAGATTACTTCTTTAAATAAATATTCATGTAAATATTGATATATTATTTGAATATTTGGAGCAATAAGTATTTATTTAAATATTTGGAGAAATAAATATTTATTTTAAATAAATTATTTATTTATTTAAACACAATTACTTGTTCTTCACACATCATTTCACTTGTATTCAGACATTTTCTCATGTTATAAGTGAAATAAATGCCAGTAAAAGGAGCAAAAAACGCTGAAGGTTTTAATTCAGAGCTACAAAAAGCTCCGGCTATAAAATCAATGAGAACAGAAACGATTTTGGCAGCTCTGCTACTCCTTATATTCCAATCTTTGGAGGTCCGTTTAAAAAACTTCCTCCGGAAAAGACGGATTAGTTTTAGCTCAGCATGCACGACTGGCGAAAATGTGATCCAGCTTTTTTAAAATTTATTATTTAAATGCAACAAATCAAAGCTGGAGCAAAAGGTTTGCCACCATGTTGGCTGAAGTGGAGGCTGAGGAGGCCAAAGCCCTGACAGAGAGCTGACCTCTGATAAAACCTGGAGGAACAGATGATTTATCCAACCCACTTTAAATTACGCAACATCTTACGGACGATATATTCGAATTTGTTTTAAAAATAATTATTATTCTCACTAAGACACGTTTTTACTGTTTTAAAGCAGGAAAAATGTGCAACAGTTGATGCGAACCTCAGATTGGTGATGCTTAATTTCACGATTAGCCCCGACTCGGGTCTTACAGAAACGGCTCGGTACTTTGAAGGTGACGAGACTCGCTGAGAGCTCTGCGTCCAAACGGCAGAGAGGCGCACGCTGGGCTCCCTCTCCTGCTTAGTCCTCCTATCTCGCTCCCTGCAGGCGGCGACACGCGATGCAGTAATGGAGATTAATGCTCACTGAACGCAAACAAAGAAAGTTAACAGTGGAGGCGACACTGAGACGGACAGAGAGGAAAGCAGCCAAGATGGCCGCTGCAGAAAGACGGGAAGTTGTGCTTCAGTTTGGGGTTAACAGGAAATCACTGTTTTTATTAAATTTATGTTTCTGCAGTATGACGGAGTATTGGGGACAAACCAAGAAAATAAAAACCATGAAATTCTGAGAATAAAGTCATAGTATTATGAGAATAATTATATTACGAGAAGTTTAATCAATATAATATTTGGACTTTATTCTCATATTTGGGATATTCTCATATTAATTCGGCCTTATTATTGCAATAATTTGACTTAATTCTCATATTATTTCAACTTTGTTAATATTTCCACTTTATTCTTGGATTATTGACTTTATTCTCGTATTTGTACAATTTTATACTGGTATTTCAAATTTGATTATTTCGCCCTAATATTTAAACTTTTTCTGATTATTTCAACTATATTAAAATTTCAACTTTAATTTTTGACTGTTTTAACTTTAATATTTTAACATTATTCTTGTAATATTATGATTTTATTCTTTGATTATTTCCACTTTACTCTCATTACTAATATCATTATTTTGACTTTATTCGCATTACATTCTCATATAATTTTGAATATTTTAATTATGTTATGACTACATTCTTATTACATTAGGTCTTTTTCTTGGATTGTTTTGAATTTATTCTCATAATTTTATTTCCTTTATGGCCCTATGCACCATAAACCTGGAACAAACTTCCAGAGTTCCTTTAAATCCAGACTAAAAACCATGTGGTTAGAATTGCCTTTGAACAGTGGAACATGGATTAAATCTAATCTGGATTACAATGTATTGTTTCTATTGAATTACTTTTATCATGTAGGAAACTTTGAAATCCGCTATACAAATAAACCCGACTTCCATTCAGTCCTTAAAAACAAAGAATAAAATGGAAATTTACAACAAAAACAATTAGTCAGAAGGTTTAAAACTGTTTTTTATTGTCAACAGGTCAAGTATTTTATGAGAATATGTTTTAATCATTTATGTGTTTATCATGTCCTCTGAAATCTGCATTTATATGGTCTGTGGTTGATCATTTAAAAGAAACTACAGCAAAAACATTTTGTTCCTTTATTCTTATTTTATTGCATATAAAGTGTATATATTATACTACAATATAAGAATGTTAGCAGACACAATCTTGGTCAATAAAATTGATTTTATTCACGTCTCCAAACTTTAGCTAAAGAATATAATCCTAGTTGTAACCTTTATTTTGCGTCAAAACTTAAAACTGTTAGTTTAAGGGTGTGTTTACTTTTCATCCTGGGTTTTTGCTGATTATTTTCTCTAAATTTGACCCACTAACAGATTTATCTGTTCAAAAGATAGAAAAGGTTTTTACCTCGGTTTAATTTTGCTGGAGACGATCAGATCCAGGATCGGTTCCCTTTGCAGCGGCGTCTCTGCCAACTGCTGTCCTGTGGCGCCCTCTGTTGGCTAATTCACGGAGCTGCAGTGACATTCTGACCAGACAGCTTTAAATATAGTGGTTTATTTCATGCTAAAGCTCACACATCAATCAATATAAACCCCCGGCAGACAAAGAGCAGTAACAAAGATAGCAAAAGAATCATCAGTCAACAGTTTTTACAAAAAACAGGAGGAAGAACCCAGGTTCAGAACAGATATGGAGCTGGGTTTCCACACAGCAGAGCGACTGAGTCCAGATGTTCTTAAAAAACAGAAATGACAGAAACATTCAGTTCATTCAGTTTGCTACGAATCCAGATTCATCAAAGGTCTTTGAGAACAGATTTATGGAGTGAGTTTCATGATAATCCTGACTCTGCAACGGCACATAAGGGAAAGAAAGAAAAAGGAAGGAATTTTAAATTTCTGCAAAATACTGTCATTTTCTAGAAAAACAAAAACAAGGAAATCTGAGTTTCAAAGGTCAAAAGATTTATGAGAAATCTCAAATGTTGAGGTTATTTTGAGATTTTCTAAAAATAAAAAAAACATGGACATTTTCTGACCTCAAAAAGTCAAACATTCGCGGAAAAAACTGAAATTTTGAGATTAATTTCACATGTTTTCAAGAAAAAAACTTTTGAGTTGAAACTCAGAAATTTCCATGATTTCTCTAAAAAGTTTTTTTCTAGAGAATTTCTCTGATTAATTTTGAAGTTTGAGGTTTTTCTACCGCATTGACTTCAAACTCCTGGGTTGTTTCTAGAAAATGTCAGAGATGAAATATTTCTGAATTTATTCTAGCAAACGTAACTTTTCAAATTAAGAAAATTAGATCAATAAAGATTTTGAAGTTCTTTGTAGAATTTCTTTTGACTCTTTAAACTGAAAAAAAAGTGAAATTAACCTCAGAATGTAATTTTATTTTTCTTTTAAATATTCAACTTTTAAACTCACAATTTTCCATTTTTTTCTAGAAATTGCTCTCAAAATTTCAGAGGTTTTTCTAAAAAATTTCTAAATTTTTTCCAGCAAATTCCTGACTTTTCAAACTCTTTCTGGAAAACTCTTGTGTTTTCTGTGGCAGAAATTTGCTCCTCTTTTTTCTCTTTCTGCAATGCCCTGTAATAGTTCACCGTAACATCAACCAGCCTCTCCCCTCCTTTAATTTTTATTTACAGCAGTAAATTCCCGCTCTGCTCCAGCGGGTCTGTAAACGACCGACCGGCGTCTCCACCTGATTGCATATCTGCATTTACAAGATGTCAAACACCCCAGAGAGTTTAAGCGTACAAATCAAGCAAAAATAAAACAAAAACAATCATTTCCACTGTCTGATCTCCAACCCAACACAAGAATCTTTTTTTTTTTACAGCAACTACGATGAATCCTATCTTTAGTTATTTCACTTAATCTGAATGTTTTTAATGTTTTTTCACGGGGTAAAAGTGCTGAAAACATTCTGTACCGCGTCAACAACACGCTTTGGTTTACATCCGCTTCAGTTACCGTTAAAAAAACGGAATAATTCAGTAGTACGCACATCTGTGTCAGTAGACGCTACAAATAAAGTCTTTAACAACCATCCAGTAAGGGAACATTCATGGAAAACAAATAAACGACCACCGTCATGCTGATACTTCGTACCCTGCTCTGCCACTGGTTCAGTTTGTATTTAAAACTCATTAAAATTGATCAGAAGTCATTTACAGATTCAAAAACTATTAAATGAATTCCTCTGCAGCAGCATAAGCAGAGCGTTGGGCAGATTTAAGAGTCAAAAGCTTCGTTTTTCCTTTATTAGAAAATGAAACAGAGGGGAAAAAAAAGACGTTTTTGTCTTAAAAAAAAAAGGTTTGTTTTTCCAGAAGGTCTGAATGCTTCTGTCCAACCGGCATGAACGCACTGAGGGGGAAATAATTCACCGCGCAGCATCTGGGAGACACATCTGCTCATTTACAAGATGCATGACGCTCATTAAGAGAGACCAGCCAAGCGGAGGAGACGCGGGACGATTATCCGGATCTCAAAAAGTCTCAAACAGAAGCAAAGTTTGTCCAACATGAAGCGAACAGATGTGTCAAAAATACCAAGATAGGAGCAGAAACTGGGCACTTTGTGGGAAACTCCATTCAGTCAGGATGTAAAGTAATCTGCCGAAGCTCAAAGAAAAAATAAACTAAGAAAATAGCTGTTAAAATGATTTGCTACTTGGAAGCAAATATATGAAGAAATGTAGAGCGGATTAAAACTTCTGCACAGTACTGTAGCTGTTCTGCGTCAGTGGTGGATAAAGTAGTGTACCATTTTTATTTCATTGAGTTAATAGACTCTAATATTTAATCAATTTCAGAAGAAATAAGTTAGAATTGTAAAAAAAAAAAAGAGATCAGAATTCTGAGAAAACGTGAATACTGACAACAAAAAATCAGACTTATGAGATTAAAGTTTGAATTCTGACTTAAATATCAGAAAAGTAAAGTCAGAATTAGAAAACAAAAGTCAAAATTCTGAGAAAATATTTATTTGTGTATTTAAAGTTGGAATCCTGATTTTAATCTCAGAAGAAAAAAGTCAGAATTGTGAAAAAAAAAAAAACTTCAGAATTTAAGATTAAATTCCGGAAAAAAGTCAAACACCCAAATCTTGGAAACGCAGAAATTTCCAAATTTTTTCTAACAAATTTCTGACTTTGCAAGCCGAGAAGTTTTTTTCTTAAAAATAGAAATTAATCTTAAAATTTCAGTTTTTCTTAGCAAAGTTTAAACTTTTCACACTCAGAGATGTATTTGTTTTTTCTAGAAAATTTGAGCTTTATCTCAGTTTTTTGGCAAAACTTTCATTTATTTTTTTTATCTACACTAATACGGTGTTGTACATTTTAGAGCCAATAGCATATTTTTAGTTTAAAGTTCCTCTGCAGAGCGGCTTAAATTGATCAAAACAATAAAAAGCTAATCAGCTCGAATAAAAAGAAACCTGAGATGAAAGGAGCGTTTATTCGTCTTTGGAGGAAGTCGATTTGTTTTGCTGATTCCTTAAAGATGAACTGACTAAATTTACTTGACTTTTGAAGGAGGGAAATGTACCTTTATATTCTGATTGTGGCGCTTCTGCTTCTGAGACCAATTCATTTGCGGCTCTTTGGAAGACGTGAAACGTCATTAGAGGCTTTAAAAAAGGAAAGAAAAACAGGAAACTTTGTGCATACCTGAGAGAAGTCAAAGAAACCGTCGCACAAACCGAGTGTAAAATAACAGAAAAGTAGTAAAAAAAACAAAACAAAAAGACTCTTTTCTTGCAGACTTTGCAGTTACAGTCTGTTTCATCAGCTCATTTTCTTCTGACTCATCCGTCGGCCGCTGCGATGTGAAACGAAACGGAGCGAGTCAGGAGGGTTCTGTGGAGGGTTCGCCGTGTTCGGACCCCCTAAGGCAGACATGAACACAGTCTCTGGTTCTCGCTTAAAAAATAAACAAAACAAACAAAAGAAACGACCAACACAGGCGTTTTCACGTCCAGGCTACAGCTGTTCGGTCTCCTTAAGGCCAGCTCGGTAGGAGACGACCGTCGCCGTAGCAACAGCAGATCAACTGGACGCCTACTTTCAGGAGGAAATGTTTTTGTTTTGGTTTTAAGACTTAAAGTTGGAGTGTGTAACTTTTATTAAATTTTTTTTACGTATTTGTTAAAACTGTCACTATTCTGTGAGAGACAGGTGATTTGAATAAATGCTCAAGATCAAAAACAGCCAATCAGAGCCAGGAGGAGGGCCTTAGCGCTGTCAATCATGGATGCGCTCCTAAATGTGCGAATGGCGTAAAAACAACTCACCATTACAGAAAAACCATTTATCTGCCATCATCGATGGATTTGCTGAAATAAATCAAATAATTAAAACAATGTCAATCATTTCTATTTGGATGATATTTAGTTCTTCTCTTCAGTTTGGTGTTTTGGTCTCAACCAGCCTCTTTTTTTAAATGAAGGACAGTTTTATTTAGAGTGAATTCATTTTAATTCTTGTTCCTGTTGCTCTGTTTATTTATTTTAGATATTTAAAACGACTTCCTGTTCCAGTGTTAAAATGTTCTTTGGTCTGTGAGAATGTGTTCTTGCGTTATTATCTCTATTACTTGAAAATGTTCTCAAAACAAAATTATTTATCACGATTAACGTCTGGGACAATTTATCGCCCCAGACGTTATCACAAAGTAAATTTGTTGTTGTGACAAGCCAAGTTGTCGGTGGCTACACTAACTAGCTTTAGCATTCACGATGGGCTCTGCTGACAAGCTGTATTGTAGCAAAGTGCACACTAGCCTGATTGACAGCACTAAGACCCGCCTCCAGGCTCTGATTGGTTGTTTCTTGTTTGCACTGAAATAATCTTGATTATCTGTCTCAAAAACTGTCACAACATGATGACAATTTTAACAAATATTTTTATAAAAGTGACATACTGCCTTAACAGAGCAGCAGGGTCCGGTTCCAGACTCTCAGTAGAACTTGTCGTCGATGCGGAAGTGCGGCCGCGACACGTCGTCGGGGTTCAGGAAGACCGAGATGGACTTCCCGGGGTTCTCCGTCACCAGCTGCTGCAGCCGCTGCGCCAGCTTGTCCTCCGACGGCGAGATGATGCCGTTGGCCGGGTGGAGTCCTGGCGAACCGTGTCCGTTGGCGGCGCCGCCCGCCAGCTCCTTCTTCAGCTGGCCCGCCTGCCGCGCCTGGTCCAGGGCGGCCCGCAGGTGTTCGCTGGGGTCCGAACGCACGTGGGCCAGCTTCCTGGCCACCAGCAGCGCCTGGCCGTCGCTCAGGTGCTCCAGCATGTTGCACTGCGGCAGGAAGTAGTTGGGGCAGTTCTTACCCAGGATGCAGTGCGCCAGGTCGTCCAGCAGACCCAGGAGGAGGCGGCCGGGGGCGTCGGGCTCGGGGCAGGACAGGTAGGCGGATGGGAGTCGGTCGCAGGCCCAGAACAGCAGCGTGCGCAGGTGGTAGAGGCTGAGGCCGGATCGAGGCCGGGCCAGGATGCGGGACAGAACCGCCTTGGCCGCCTGGAAGGCCTGCGCCATCGGGTACGGGATGCACTTCTTGAGCTGGACCTGGACCAGAACCACACAGGAGCCGGGTTACAGTCAGGACTCACACAAGTTTCCCTCAGCAAAATTCAAGAACGTTTCAGGGTTAGTTTCCACACACTGGAGAAAAAACAAGCGTTTCAATTCACTGTTATTTGGTATCATTTGTTGTGATAAATAATATAAAAAAGATAAACCTAAAAAATACATCTGACTGGTCAGTGAACAAAAGGTGACCTATTATGCGTCCTTGAACAGGTCAGACAGGTTTATGGGCAACAACGAAACATGTTCATTACATAATTCTGGTGAAACAATTGAAGTTTTATCTGGTTTATCTTCAGACAATGAGAAATATACTGTATGTTCATGTGTCTTTCTATTAGGTGAATGAAAATATCTGCGCTCAACTGTAAATATGTTTTCCATATTTAATCAAACGTTAGACTGAACCTGCAAGGAGTTTATGCAGAAACAACCACGTTCCCGACCTCGATCGCTGCGATCTAAACATTGATGGATCTGGTGTGAGAAAAGACGGCAAGGCGTCTCCTGACCTCGCTGCGGGAGAAGGCCAGCCTCCACTCGCGGTCGGGCCGGCCGCCCAGCGGGGAGCAGCAGGGCAGCAGGTAGAACCCGGAGATGGCTTCTTCCTCCGTGATTTTACCGTCCCAGAAGTGGTTGGCCGTCAGCCAGCCCTGGGCCACGGCGGGCCAGCCCCGGAACGACACCACCGGCAGCAGGTCGTACAGAACCCGGCTGGAGCCCGCCTGCAGGAAGGACACACACACACACACACACACACACACGTGCTTTTATCGCCCTGGTAACGCCCACACAGAATTGTTGGGAATGATTATTCTGACAATTAATCGAGTGATCAAATGAAAAACAAAGTCCCGTTCTGCAGTTCATGTTTTAATTTATTTGCTTAGGACAGTAAACATTAATCAGATATGTTGGAATAAACACAACAGATAAATTTCATCCCTTATTTTAAGACAATTAAGTAGAAAACTCCCCAAAATAGTCAGAGGACAGATGGTTTGATTAAAAGAAACAAACAAACAAAAAAACATCAACAAAAGAAAACATTTTGCACAAGAAATAAGTAACCAACAGAGAGAAAACCAGAATAAGAGACATTATGTTTGCTTTCAAACAATCTTTCTGAGTAAGATGTTTTTGTACTTACACTGCAAAAATACAAAATCTTACCAAGTAATTTTGGTCTAGTCTAGTGCAAATATTTTAGTACACATGAAATAAGATAAAACTATCTTATAAATAACTTTTCAGGAAGTTATAGGAGCTTGTTTTAAGTCAATAGTTTGTTAAAATTGCAGAAAAAGTAAGTTAAATAAATAGTTCAATAATCTGCCAATAGAACTATAACGTTTTCCATCAATTTGAAGAAATTACTGACTTAAAACAAGGTGTTATATATTTTTATAAAGTCACTTTTAAGTTAGTCTTGTCTATTTTTAATTGCACCAAAATATTTGCACTAGAAACTAGACCAAAAATACTTGGTAAAATTTTTTTATATATAGCAAAGAAAAAATGATAAACTATTTAGTCTTTACTTTTAGTATCAAGTTTTTAGTATAGGAAAAAAGATAAAGTGCAAAACAAATGAGAAGTAACATTAACTTTTAAAATTAAAAGCAAAAGTAAATTAAGTGATGCCAACACAAATAATTATCTGGCCAGTGCAGATGGCGCTATATAGTAAAATATAATTTAGATAAATTGCCTTGAGGAATTTAAATAATTTAAATATTGTTGAATCTCGAAACAAAACTGTCCATTTTCTATTTTTTAAAAATAATATTTTCAGTGAAGGAAGCAGCAGCGGCTCTGTACCTGGAGGATGATGGTGGTCAGGGGTCCGTTCCGCTCCAGCCGGTCCGGGGTCGGGATGCCTCTCTGCGGGCTGCGCCTCAGCTCCTCCACAGCCTCGCTCACCACCCCCCAGAACCAGTCCACCACCAGGCTGGGCGAGAAGTAGCAGCCGTCCAGGGACTGAGGGGAGCCCAGCGATGGGATGGAGCCTTTACCTGCACAGCAGAGCAGCATGTTACCGGAAAACCTTTCAATGAGGAGACGAGCATAAACATTTTCACATAAACTAATTAACAGGGTATTGTTGTGTTTTCCAGTCACATAGTGCTGTTTTATAGCATAATCAAGTAACTATGTAAAAAAAATGCTGTATGTATCAAATATGACTTAAAATAAATTTTCCTTAGTAATATAGCAAATTAAAACGGGGTCTCTGTCTCTTTAAGAAGCTCCTGCTCTTTCTGAAACTCCGCCTTCAGAAAGTCATCACAACATGGCTCCTCTATCAACCCTTTAACAGCATTTTTACCAGCGTTTCACTGAAGCAGCTCCTACAATGAGCTCAGGAGGTGTTTGCTAATTGCTACCGGCTAGTCTGAAGGAACCGAGTCGGGAGGAGCTGCTCCCAGAAGGCGGGGCTAGGCCCAACCAGGCGTTTTGGACAGTTGAATGGATACCATGGTGATGAAAGGATTTCTCAAACATTCATGAAAGCATCAAAGCAACACTTCAGGTCTGATTCACATTATGTAAAGCTCGAAAAGTTGATTTTATGATAAATTTCAGAACGACAGTTTCAAGATGGATGCCATTTTTGAGCCTTTTAACCAAATTATTGCCGTAAACTGTTGTTTTTAACTATTCATGCCAACTCTAAAATGACATGAAGCAAAATCAGATGACAAAACTGAAACTCAGCTCAAAAAAGTTCATTTTACATAAAAGTTTTGTTTTTGGGATGATGTGCTGAACTCTAACGAATCAATTACCAAAGCTGACAGATTTCACTAATCCCATGTTATTTTTCTTCTATTTAATAATTAACAATCAGCACTACTTTGTGTTTGTCAAATAAATATCATAAAAAGCATCAAAGTTTGGGCTTGCACCATGACAGGATGTGTTGGTTCAGGGGGTGTGAACACTTTTGAGAGAAAGGTGTCAAAATCTAATTACTCCACTAGGAACCATCGACTCAAGTGGATTTTTTCATCCTTCGGGGACACATTTGGTGCGACACTTTCTGTCATCTAGCCTGATTTAATTAGCTCCCCTGCCTCGACAATTACAGCTCCCTGAAATCTGGTGGGAAATGTTATTACACATCCAGAAAATCCAGCTGACGCTTCGTCCCAAACTGCTAAAACTTAAACAGATTCATATCAATAAATGTCATTACTCCCGCACCACCCCTCACCAGCGTGCGGCAGATTGATTTTCTGGAGTAATCTGCAAACCGCTGCGTTATCTTGCACTTTCCACCGCTTAGTTCTGCTTCATGAGTTGAACTCAGAACCTTTCTGAGGGCTTTTATTGTGAAAAACGGCCCGTCTGCTGCGGGCTGTCGGCTGAAATTGCATCACAGCATCGTGCATCAGAAGAAAACATGCGCTCAATCCAATCTGCAGCAACACTTTCATCTTTGTTTATTCCATCCAGTCGCTCGTCTTTCACTCTCTCTCTCTCTCACCCATCTCCTCCTCCTCCTCGTCTTCCTCGGCGGGGAGCCCGCTGTCCTCCTGGCAGCAGACGCTCCAGCGTGACAGGACGTTGGAGTCGCAGAGGCGCAGGCTGAGCCAGGAGTGGCACGGCGGCGAGCGCCTCATGTCCAAGGTCACCGGCTGGTTGCGGTCGTGCAGCTTCAGGGCGGGAACCAGCAGGGTGAAGTCCAGGTCGAAGTCGGCCCCCTTGGCGTACTCGCCCAGGTCCTCCGGGTTCAGGTCCAGGACGCCTTCCCGGGCGCCGCCGGACAGCAGCAGGTACTCGTTGGCCACCGGGAGGCGCTGGTCCACCTTCTGGACTAAACCTGGCAAGGTTGGAGGGAAGAGGGGAGAGTTTGGTGATTTCAGGAGTGAGGCAGAGGAGAATAGTTTCACCAAAGGTCATAGGTCACACAGATCTGGCTGGACCGCTCACTGACCAGCAGCTGTGGATAAAACAGGGAAGGTCATGCCACTAGTCTGGCAATACTTCAGATAAAACAAAAAAACTAATTAATAATTATCAACCAAGATGAAAGTCTTATATTGTTATCGTTTTGAGCCAAATTGCCAAGTCCTAATACGGCTGAAACGATTAATCGAATTAATTGATTATTGAAATAAATTAGAGATTACCTTATATTTTAACACACTAGCATAAGTGTTAAAGCAAAAATTAGATTTTTTTTACATTTATTTAATCAGGTAAAGTTGGTTTCCTGTCTTATCTTTTCTGGCTTTTTAGCAACATCTGCTGGTCAAGTTGTAGATTGCAACTAACAGCAATCCCTGGAGCCAATGATGGATATAAAAAATTATGCCCATTGTTTGTCCCTTCTGGGCTCCTGTACTAAAAAAAGCTTCATTTTCTGGCAGAGACAAATAGTTTGAGGTTTCAGAAAACATATTTATGAATAATGTATCGCCGTCAGAGCAGCTCGTTCCCGTAAACCTCACACAGCAGGAAATGAAGCGTCAGGAAAAGGCACAAAATGCATCGTCTCCCTGTTGCATCCTAAATCCTGCCACTACCAGAACTCCCCAGAGTCTGAAACCATTCTTTCCTCAACTCTGAAAACTTTTATCAGAGAAACTCAAGTCTCCAAATCCCTCCATGACTATTTAGCTGTGTTGTGTACTTTTCGTGCTCTGGGATCGTGGGAGCCTCCCTGGAGTAAATTATCTCTGCCCATTTAAAAAGAGAGAACCGAGAGGAAAGCCTGATCTGATGGAGAAGTGGCCCACAGGCGACTGCTACCTGCTTCAGGTCGGAGGTGAAGCGCAGACGACGCAGGGGAGAGACGGTGAGGAAGGGTGTTTATCAGCCAGAGGGGATTTAGGACAATCTTTCTCAGACTGTGGTCTGCGAGGTACAGCATGTAAACAACCGTTAATTTGCCACGACTTTAGCTCAAAGTATTGGGTCAAATAGCCAAGAAAAGAGCTTCTATTGGAGTGGAGCGAAAATTAAAAAAACGTATCAATTAGCGAGCGCCACACTTTCTGCTATAAGTTTGAAATTCTTCCAAAAAATAATAAAAAATTAAATTTTTTAATTGAAAACTGTTAAACAGGTCAGCAGGACAAACCAGCACACGCACACACACACACGGCAAACACTCCCAGCGCCGTCTGAATGTGGAAAATGGAGCCGGTTTCCTTCTGGTTTCACAGCCACGGATTAACCCTAATCCTGTAACGGATGTACGTCTCCAGGAGAGGACGCTTTCCCGGCCCAAAAGAGTCATTTCGTGTCCCATCAGAGGGAAACCCTGGCAGAATTTCAGTAAATTATAATCATAAGTTACGCTGAACTGCTGTGAATTTAAACTCACATTACAGCAGCTACAGTCATTTTTACAGCCTCCATTTAACTACCAAGCACCCACCAGGGAGGGATCGCTAAGAAACCTGAGTGATTTACCTCAGAGTGAGAAGCAAAGACACAGTTATTACTTCAAACATCCATACTTTAACTAAAAACTAAGAATTTCTTTAATATTTGTTGTTTAAAGAGGGAAATCCTCTATTTCCATTAGACCAGGCATGAGGCTCTATAGACCTGGGCTGCAACTAATGATTATTGTACTTATCGATTAATCAATTATTCACACGGTTAAGCGGCACATTCTGCAGATTTTTCATCTAACCACTTAAAGCTGCTGTATGCAACTTTTATTTAAAAAATATATTTTTTACATATTTGTTGAAACTGTCACCATGTTGACAGAATGAGGAATAATCTGTGAAAAGATTGAGCTCCTCCACCTCCTCCCTGAGCCAAAAACAACCAATCAGAGCCAGGAGCAGAGGCTTAGCGCTGCCAATCAACCTCATGTACGCACTTCTAAATGTGCTAAAGGCGGAGAAACAACTTACCATCACAGGAAAACCGTTTATCCGCTGTTATCAACTAGCCTTACCATTCATGACATTCTGTACTAGTTGCAGCGAAGAAAAGAGCGGCATGCACACGGGCCTGATTAATAAACAAACTAAACATTCAATATTTTAATGAAATAACCAAATCAGCCCGACGTCTGCAGATGGGATGTGTAAGTTGCAGATTTACAACCAAAAAATGGTCCTGCAGTTTGGCCAGAAAAAAGAAACAGCAAAGCATCAATTTTTCATCTGGTTATGGATTTTTTTGTGTCTTTTTAACAACAAGAATAGAATATGGCTACTCTTGCTTTATTTTGACAAATTGCCCATAACTGCATTTTAGTCAAAGAATCAGAATGTTTTTGGTTCCTATTACTAATTACTAATAAGTTAAATTAAAAGTAGAAAAACTGGATGAATACTTTGTGTTGTACCTTACATTTTTCATTTGAATCCTTTTAAAATCTGCATCAACTACATGAGCTGTGATCAAGGGCCACCAACAGTCATTCCGAAGGCCAAAAATGGCCCCTGGACCGCACTTTGGACACCCCTGAATTAATGGGAGTGTCTAAAAGTTTCCAAAGTAATCACAACAAATTAAAATGAGAGATTTTGGTTTAAAACTAACTTAAGTACTTTTTAACTGCCTGAAGAAAAAACTAAATTGACAGAAAAGATTTACAGATTTACGAAAACTCAACATCAATAGCTGCAACATTGGCTCTTGAATGCTGTTCACTGGTTTAAACAAAAATATGCAACTTAAACCTCCAGACTTGAGTTCAACAATCTCCAGTCTAATTCAGACTGATCAGCTTCACCTCACTGTTTATGATTTCACACTACGGCAGGAGATCAGTAAAAGATGCTTTAGATGCTAAAAGGCCTGCTCTGTAAGGGTGTGTGTGTGTGTGTGTGTGTATGTGAGATCGGGATGAGAAATGACAGACGTGGTGTGTCTGAACCACCTGCAGAGAGGAAGCCGTCGGTGTCATTTCGGTTCCTGTTTGCGGCTTTGATCACGGTAATACCGCCGTTTTACCCGTCGCTAAATGACAGTGAATTATCAGCAAAGCGGAGAAAAACCACAGCAGGTTGAGACTTTTACAGCAGCTCTGTTGGCTCTGACTTCTTTAATTGAATCTGTTTTGCAGACGGTAGCTG
Organism: Xiphophorus maculatus; assembly: GCF_002775205.1. Lineage (NCBI taxonomy): Eukaryota > Metazoa > Chordata > Actinopteri > Cyprinodontiformes > Poeciliidae > Xiphophorus > Xiphophorus maculatus. The sequence goes on from NC_036456.1 coordinate 27,174,974, forward strand.
TTCTCCAGGTCTCGACTGACTATTTCTTTAGATTCTCTACATAAATATAACAAACTGGATGTTAAGACAAACGATACAGATGTCTCATGGAAAAACAGAAACACAAAGAGTTTGAGACGTCTCAGCTGGAAGTAAGCTGAATTATTTCTCTTAAAAAAAATAAATTAATTATTGTTGTCTCTCATCAACCAAGTGGTTCAGTGGACAGGAAGTATATCCAGTAGCAGTCAGTGTTGCATTGGCGCTCAAGAAGCCTCTGACTAAAGACATTGATTAGCAGTACATCCTAACAGCATAACTGTGTTTTTGTGTTAAACATTTCTCTCACTAGCACTACATTAGCTTGTTTGTTTTCAATTGTATTTACCCAGAATTCCCTGCACTGTAGTCTACTTCCTGCTTTTGGAGTTTTGTATTCAAGCCACACCAGAGTTCATGTCAACCGAACGGAGACACTGGATTTTAGGCGGACCAGAGTTTGTGTTTTTGGTCTTACCTCAGAGTTCACACTTCCCCAAATCAACCAGACTTTCTAGACCACAGGCATCAAACTCCAGTCCTCCAGGGCCGCAGTCCTGCAGTTTGTAGATGTGCCACAGGTACAAAACACTGGAATGGCTTAATTACCTCCTCCTTGTGTAGATCAGTTCTCCAGAGCCTTGCTAATGACCTTATTATTCTATTCAGATGTGGTGCAGCAGAGGCACATCTAAAAGTTGCAGGGCAGTGGCCCTCCAGGACTGGAGTTAGACACCCCTGTTCTAGACAATCGGGCTGGAGTTTGATTAAAGAGGACTAAACATGAAACCTTAGTTTTATTTGGTTGTACGGTTAAAGAGTTGGACAGAGAGTTGGAGATATCATCCATTCCCATTGTGATTGATGGAAGAGTTGATCTGAACTTCCTCCTGTCTCTGCTCTGCATCCATTAAACCTCGTCTTCAACTTCTCTGGCTTTCCTAATCAGCTTTTCCCAGTTGTAAAAAACAATATATGGGAAAATGTTCAGAGAAAATCAATAGTTTTTGAGTCAATCTGAAGACGACCCAAACTAGATTTTCCAGCTATCCGAGGTACAGATGAGGATTTTTCATGAACACTCAGACAAAAGGTCAGACAATCCCGTCATCCTCCGATAGTGGCTAATCGTTTGACTCGCTGCCTCAGGAACACTTGGAGATTTTAAACCCTTAATCATCTAATTGAAGACTCTGTCAAACGATGTCATGCGGTGTCAAAACCCCAGTCATGTTCAATTAGGAGCCGAGAAGACTCTTTAAACGACGGATCAGATGTGACATCTTTCGCCTTGAGCCACAAAGACGCTGCTCGCCGTTTCAATCAGAGACAGCTGTGTGATCTGCAGCAGGAGGCTGCGAAGCCATCAGCATCTGCTGGGATATTCGCCGACACGCCGGTTTTCCCAACCGTAAAAACTCAACGCCGCTGTCAGCCAAACAACAGCGTTGGCTCTGATTGGGTTTCGCGTCTGAGCTGATGAAAATTGTTGCACAAAGAGCGGCTGATCAAATGAGGATTTTGATTCGCCTTCTTGTCCCAGCTGCTGAGCAAAGATGTGCTCCCAAATCGGAAACGCCGCTAACGGAGGGTTAGTTGGGCGTGCGACAATAAAGCGGAGGTTGGTTTCTGGCGCCTGGCCCCTCGACGCCTGAGACACAGAACATCTGGATCAGAAAGATGCCTCCATAAAGGGAGAAAATCTGGAATAAAAAATAACTTTTTTCCTTTAAATGAAGTGAAGGATTTTAGCAGAAATATTCAGCAGCGGTTGGGTCATTCTCCACAGAATTAGAATCTCTAATAGACATCCACTCATCATAATTATCGTCTTTCAACGATTTAAATCAAGGTTCAAATTGATTTGGAGTAAGTTAAATCTATTAAAAATGTTACATTTCCTTTTTAGTTGCCATTTTGGGCTGGTTCAGAATCCGAATCAGCTTTTCTTTTTTTTGCCAACATTGTGTGAACAATCAAAGGATTTCAGTTTGGTTTCAAGCGTAAAAAGGACAAAAGGAAAAAGCGTGTATATACAAGTATTATTTTACATATAAGAAAAACTAAAAACTACATTTGTAACAGCACAAATATGCTAAAACTGTTTCTGTGGAAGCCAACCTGAAAGAAAAAAGTCTAAACAGTTTGTGTCCAAGATGTGTGGGGTCTGCAGAGAACTGTACAAGCTGAGGACTCATAGAAAGCTGAGCAGAAGAGTTCAGTTATCCATTTGCATTTTTATGTGTGTGATGGGACAACATTTTTTAAATTTTAATTGAGTTAGTTGCTGGATTTGTAATTAATTTATCCCACTTTAAATGAAAACCATATATCAATAAAATAAGCAACATTTTGTTGCTACATTACTGAGTAAAAAGACATACAAGCTCAAAAACACAAAATATATTTATTGTTTTTAATCTTTTATTTAGGTTATTGCTTTTAAAGCAAGAAAAGCGTCTTTGTTGTCCGTTGTTTGTGGATGTTGCTTGTGCGTCAGATTTACGGGCGTACCAGAAACACGAACACAAAGGTTCCGCTCAGAACTTTTGTATGCACAAACAAAAATGCCTTAAAATAAATGTAATTAATTAAATGGAATTAACACGTTAAAGTCCCGGCTATGCTTTTTTAAAAGTTTTCTGAATTTGTTATCTTTAATTCACCTTCTTCACAGCTAATAACATTTCACCTGTGATGTTGCCTCACTGGGAGTAGAAAGAAAAAAAATCACAGAAGTTGATTCTTCTTTCACCTGATTTAGATTTTTAGCATAAAATTGCTAAAAACAAGAAAGAGGAAATCCCTCTGGACATATCTGGCTCTCCTTACAGTGCAGTCTAAGCTTTTAACCTGTTTTTTGATACAAATGTCCATCTCTGGACCCAAACAGAAAGATGTTCATGTCTTCTGACGCTTTGATCAAAAGCTGGAGTCTTCCCTTAGCTCAGAGAGAGGAGGACCTCTGAACAGTGGAGATTCATTTCTTCATCTTAAAAGATTTATATAGCAGCCCCCCCAAACCAAATTGTTTACCCAAACATGAGGTAAATAAGAGCATGACAATCTGTCAGGCTCTGTGGAAAATCACCATATCTGTTTGCGAGTTTAATCTCTTCTCCTGCCTTTTCCTTGACAGCCCGAGTGAGAATCCCTCTGCAGCTCAAACTTTAGAAAAGAGCAGCCCAGCGCCTGAAATACGACTCCCCCAGATCAGGACGATATCTGCTTCCTTTCATCAAAGCCGCCGCACGTTCGGCTTTACAATCCCAAAATCTAAACACAAACTTTCCAACTGTTCAAAGTGTCAAACTTTTATTTGTTCCCTCCTTCGCACCGGTGAGCCGCCGGTGATTGAGCCGCCTGGAAGACCTAAAGGAGCCGTCAGGAGATGTTCAAGAAAACGACGGGAGCAGCAAAGAGACTCCTGCAGGGGGAAATGAGTGATGTGTGTCTGCGTGTGGTGGCAAGCAGATGAGAAAGGAAAGGCTGGAGCCCAGTTTGATTTGTGCCGTTTCTCACTGGGTGAGGCGAAGAAGAGTGATCCATCAACCAGCAAACTGCAGAGGAAAACCGGCTAATAAGATACGGAAACACTGAGCATGAAAAACGGCTTCTAAACAAGCCGTCCCGTAATGTTTAACTGGTTTATATCAACGCACACCAGAGAGGCCAGGAAGATGAGCGTGGGAAGACAGAAAGGAGAAACAGTGCCACCTGTTGGACAGACTTTCATATGTCATCTTTTGTTTTTAACTTGCAACAAAAAGCAAAAACTAGCCTTCGGTTTTCTGAGGTTTACAACAAAGTTTGCAGAGTAGATTCATTCAGAATCAAGAAATGTAAACTTTGCAAATCAACACTACATATATATATATATGAAGGTTACTGTGTTTAACCTTTTATAACTCAACTTGTCCAGGTGTGTTTATCTCAGATGTAGAAACTCCTACATCGAATAAAAAATGGGCAAATAAAAGATAACTTGTCTCCTTTTACCTTTTCTACTTTGACAATCACTTTGTCATCTTTCTGCAAAACATTTCAAATGATCACAGAAAAAGCGGAGCAGCAAAGCTCCCCATTTGTCCAGCGACACCACAGTAAACTAAAACAAATTCCTAATAAACCTGGAAAATAAATACAACACTGTAAATTTTATGAGCAAATACACATTTCTACTGCTGCGACATTACGGTGGCACAAGCTACAACCAATAACAGAAATAGAAAAAGAAACAACTTGTTCTGGCTCACTCATTTTCTTCACGTAGAAACGGCTCAAAACAGAAACACAGCGGAGAACATTTCCAGAACTCCCAGAATAGCACCAGTGCCGATTTATTTACCTCTGGAGTCAGAAAGTGACTCTGGGAAAGACACCAAACCCGACCTGAAGGTGTTTCAGAGAGAAACGCTGCAGACCAGACTCAGAATCAAGCTGACTAAAGCTAACGCGGAGTATTTCTTCACAGAAAACAAAAAAATAAATGGAAAAGCTCCTTCAGTGACAAAATGTTGCATCCCACGTGCATAAAGGAGCGTTACCACAGATCCTTCCTCCCAGCAGCTCAGTAAGTTGTTTACATCCCTGCTGTTATTTTAATATTCCATCAGTCACAATGTGGTTACCCCAAAAGATACGTACCAATCTAAACATTACACATTCAAAGCAATAACTGAATGATTTAAAACAACTTAAAGCTGTAGCAAACAAGGCTGGACAAGAATGCTGCCACTATGGAGTAGCAGGTAAAAACCTGAAGATTAGTCAGAGTGATTAACATCTGAGCCTCAACAAGTTTCAATCAGATGTATTCTTTTGTTCTTAAATTTACCAGGTAAAGCCAATAATCGCATGAGAAACTGTTTACAAGGATTTATATGAACAACATTCTGATGTTTAATGACGGGACTTGGAAAAATGTAATGATTCAGTTGTTGATTTTTTGTGTTTTTATGATGTAAAGCACTTTGAACTGCCTTGTTGTTGAGATGTGCTACACAAATAAACTTGAATTGATAACTATATAATAACCAACAGGATTCATTGCCCTAAAAAAAATACAGTGAGTCCTTATCAATTATCTGACCTTAAAGCTGCACTATGTAACTTTTATTAAAAATATTTTTTACATATTTATTGAAAATGTCTCCATTTTGTGACAGTTTGCTATGAGACAGATAATCTGTGAAAAGATCAATCTCCTCCACATTCTCCCTAAGCTGCTATTGTCAACTGAAGAAATGCACCAGAGACAACCAATCAGAGCCAGGAGGCGGGTCTTAGCGCCATCAATCAGCTTTGTGAACGCGCTGATACATGTTTAGAGACAGAGAAACATCTTGGTGCAAAAGGAAAAACGATCATTCGCCATCATTGGTGGCTATGCTAAATAGCCTTAGCATTCACAACAGGCCATGCTGATGGAGAGAGCAAGGCGGAGAGTGTGAGCGGCACGCACATGACATGATTGACAGCGCTAAGAGCCGCCTCCTGCCTCTGATTGGTTGTTTCCAGTTAGCATTGGAAGAAGGCAGATTATTAGCCTCATCCATAATGCCACGACAAGGTGACAGTTTCAACAAATGTGTAAAAGTTACATAAGTGAAATAAACTCAATGTTTTGTTTTTTTACCGAGCATGTTGAAGATGAAGTCCTTGGCAGTGTGGACCTCTAAGGCGGTCTGGTCTCCAAACTCCCCCTGCTCCAGCAGCACCAGCTCCGACACCTGGGCCGACAGCTGCTCCAGCGTGGCCCCTGAGCGGAAGTCCACCTCGGACAGCTTCTTAACGGGGGCCGGCGAGCGCGGCGTCACCGCGTTCATCAGCGACTCCATCTCAGCAACCCTGAGGACGGAAGAAGACGACAAAAAGCAGAAAGCTTTGTTTAAAAAGAAAGAGTTTCTCCCGTTAATTACAGGTTTTATTTACTTCAGTTTATGTTATTTTGTTAGTTTGAATTAAATATTATAAACTTGCTGGTCATTTTGCTTTAATTAATCAAAAACACTTAACTACCAAGAGAAAAACTGATATGCCACAAAATGGTTGTATAACTTTTATTTTGTCTAAACATTTTTGAATAAGAAATTAAAAGGTTTTGACTCTACCTAAATAGTTACAGTTACTGAGAATTTCTATGTACCAAAATAACACAATGAATTTCCCTCCATCTAAATAAAGAGCTTTTATTCATTTGACTTATGTGCTGCCTGCTGTTAATCATCAGACTCTGGGTTGTTTGTGCAGAGGAATAGAGCCTCATAACACATTAAACCAAAAGAAAAATTAACATAAAAACAAAGTTTTGTGATATTTATACAAGTTAAGGCTCTGTTTCCTTAAACAACTCAACCTTGTAATCACAATGTGTTAAAAAAAAAAAAATTCTACATCTATTTTGACATATGACCAACTATTGTAGTTCATTTTTTAGTAGAATGTGGGAAGATTTTTGCAGACTTTGTGGTTTGGTTTAATCATAATGGTCCCAGTTTGAGCTTGAATCCCAGCATTTTAACTGTATTATCAATGTTTAGGCATTTTAACTGTGAATGACAGTATTAGTGAGTCTGGGCTCCCTGTATTTGAGGTTACAGTACTGGCAAAATTATAGTTTTGTAACATTAATAAACTTTTATATGAAAAACAGGCAAAGCACAACTAAGAGTAGAACATTAAGGAAATAGCACTTTGTGAAAGTTTCAAGGCAATATAAAAAGGCCAAACTAATGTCAATTTTTGAGTATTTATGCATTTATTACACTATAATTTTGTATTTTCTACAGGCAGTCAGTGATTTGTTTACAATTATGCAGGTTTCGCTTTTGCAACATTTTCTACCACCTTTTTCCCTCCACTAAACTTTCTGTAAATATGCTTGGGTACAGCACTATAGACTGTGTGGATTATCCTCTTTGTGGAGAATCAGCTTTCTTCCGTATGATTTTCTAAGCCATGAGATGGTCATAACATATTTCTGAATAATAATTTTTTAATCTTATAGAATCTTCTAATTTTCTGATTAAGTGAATTTGGAATGGGCACAATTACTAAAGTACAACTAAGGCTGAATGTTAGTAATATTGTACTTAATATTTTGAATTGAGTTACTGAAACAAACGAATAATGAACCAGCTCTATGATTTTAATTCACCTCAACATGATCTTTGCAGAATTTAAAATTTGTTAAGATTATATTTTAAATTAAATAATTTTCACATATTATAGTATTCTTAACAAAACTTTAACAAAGTGTCTTCAGTCAGAGGTTTCTTCCGATTCACTGTAACACAGACCGCTACAGGAGATGGTTCCTGCCCACAGCCATGTGCAATGACTCCATGAAGAAAATTATATAAAAGTGACGTTTACTTTCCCTCTGGGATTAATACAATATGTAATTTAAATGAAATGGATAGTTTACACGTCCTCAACCTGGTTTACATATTTTGTTTACGTTGCTATGGAAACGCGGATCCTCCCTGCAGCGCAGACGGGCACGTGAGACGACGGTTGATGGAGTTAGCGGATTAAATGAACGAGTCCAAAAACATTTTACGTAGCAGAACGAAAGCGTTCACCTGAAAGTTCAGAGTTGAAAACAGGGTGTTTGGGTCTGAAATGGGAAACTGTTGTTGAAAAGTGTCACAAAATAATCAGGGGCGGGGGAGAAAAGTTGTAAAAGTTGTGTCGCGTTGGAACGCCAACACGGCCTCTGCCCCCATAAACTGGGTCAATTAGCGAGCCAGCTGCTAAGCTATTAGCCGACAAAATTAGCCTACCTGCTGTCCAACAGTTCACACCTACTACACCTTTCATACAAGAAATTATCTTGAACTGTTGTAGCAAGAGTGCTAAAATAGCTACAATATCTGTAACACACAACTGGACATGTTGCATTCAGGCGGCACCCAGAAAGAGCTAATTTAGGATATTAGCCAACTAGCTTTGGCAAATTAGCACTATAGCTAACATGTCAGATTTGACATGTTAGCAAACAAACACACATCCACAGTCACACACAGATGCGTGTATCCCCACACGCACACACGGCTTCGTTTAGCTTCAAGACAACACACACACACACACACACACACACACACGCACAGATCCATGACAAATGATTAGCCGAGAGGCTAAAAGCTGCTCTCCAGCACACAAACACACCCTTTGAAAACGGCGAAGTGCGGCACTTTCTTCGCTATCTCCTGCCTCTGCTGCTTTTCTGGTCCCCGAGCTCCAATCCGCCTTCCTCAGCTGTCATTTCCAACAGGATCCGAGCGCCACCACCGCTACCACCTTCCCCCTGGCAACACCGTCCCACAAATCATGGTCCTACTCAAAGGATCCAGGGATTAGCCAGCATGGGTGGTGGAATGGAGTGGAGTGTACGCCCCACGCAGAGGGGAGAAAAACACACACACACACACGCCGGTGTCTGAGGTCAGAGTTATGATTGAAAACGGGTCTGTGTCCCTGTGGAGAAGATAAAATGCAGAGTTCAGGTTTAGCTGGAGGAGGAACAGGGAGGTTTCATGGCTCTACAGCAGAGATGAATCCCTCATCCCCCGTATTTGGACCTGAATGCGGATCCAAAACTGTCGGCATGTTTACAATAACTGAGAAAAATGCTATGTAAAATACAAGCGATTGTCACACCTGCTCATAAAACTAGATCCTATTATGGTAATGCTGCTGGAATTAGAGGAATCCGTGCCCTGGAGATTTGATGAGTGTGTGGGAATTATTTGAGGGCAGACGAGGACAGGCTGTTCCTTAATCCAAGTAATACCACACAATTATTATGTTTTTCCTGAGCTATTATTTAAAGCACAACTATGGGGTATTTTGCTTGTCAAATCTAATGCACATTTTTCAACAGTTACTTACAAAAACATTAGTAATTGAGGAAAGTGTAGATAGAAAAAGCAATTGTAAATTTCTGCCCAAAACCACCAATTTATTTTTTATTTTATTTTTATTTCAATCTGTGGACATAAAAGGGTCGTAGAAACACTGAAGGCTTGGAGGAAACCATTGGATCTCTACTGGCTCGTGGCTGTAGATAATCTGGCTGAGAGGTGTTTAAGTAGGGCGGCGACCAGGTGGAACAGGTAAGCAATCAGGCGTGGCAGGTGAGCTGAATGAGTGTTTAAGCACAGCATGGACAGGACAGAACATGAACCATGACAAATCATCAAGAATAATAACTATCAAATATATATTACTGTTCCAGTTGTAGAAACAAGTGAGTTTTTTAGTCTTGATTTAAATAAACTCAGGGTTTCAGCAGTTGTGCAGTTTTCTGGAAGTTTGTCTAAGGCAGGAATGTCCAAAGTGCAGCCTAGAGGCCATTTGTGGCCCTCAGATTGGTTTTGTGTGACCCCTAATTTAGCTCACAATCACAGGTACATTTCAGCAACATTTTATCTCTGAGGATGGCATTTTCACAAACCAAATCTTAAAAAACAAAAGGATTCAATGCACAAAGTAAACCTCATTTATGAACCGGGTTTCAATGTTCATCTTAAAGTCGTAATTATAATCATTCAAGCCGTGTTATGTGTTTCGGATCTCCAATTTATTACAAAAACCTGACGGTTTTGTTTGGTTCAAATTTGATTTTTTTTGCATATTTAGTTTACTATTGAGCAGATAAAAACAAGAAAGCAACAACAACTTTATTTATTTTTAATCTTAATTTAGAAAGAAATTATTTTGTGGCCCCCCAAGAACTTTTAACTTGATGATTTTGGCCCTGGTGGCAGATCGCCTACAATGATTTTATTTTTCATTTTTTGAAGAAAAAAATTATTTAATTTGAGTTACAGTATTTATTTCCCCTTTTGGTTTAGTAGAAATAATTTTGAACGCCTTCCGCCTGGTTTACACATGTTGTTTACGTTGCTATGGAGACGGGGGTTCTCGAGCGCGTGAGGCGACGGTTGACGGAGTTAGCGGTTCAAATGTGTTGAGAGCTAAACGAGGCAAAAAACCTACTTTGTGTGATTCATGTAATGTTTCCCAAGGTAACCGCAGCCACTACACCTCCGTCTGCATACCTTCCACTAGCTGGCTAATAATCATTTCCAGACATTACATTTCTGCCGCTAACAGCCGGTAGCCTTTACTACAGTAACAATGGCGGCTCCCGGTGGTATCGTCCATTTAGCTCATCTAATGTTGCATTCGTTCGGTGCTCTCGACCGACGTGAGGTGACTGAGTATATATAAGGAAACAGAAAAAGAGGTGGTGGGGAATAATCTGAGGCTTTGATAGCGCTGACCACCATATCAGTGGCTTTGAAAGGTCAGTGATGGCGCAGGAAACAGACATTACAGGCTGATTGATGCCTCTCAGAGAGGATTTGGTGTTTCTTCTGTGTGTATTGTGGAGGCGGCAGTGTAAAATATTGCTCCTGTGAATGAGACGGAGGAATTTAATCGAGTCAGGCATCCAGGGTAAAGAGTTTTATTCAGTTCCTTTGATGGAGTATTCCCGTCCGTCCAGAGCCAGGCCATCAGCTCCCATAGCCTCACCATTACTTTACTCTCACACAGATTTACTGTTTATTTCTACCAAAACAGACCCAGACTGAGAAATCAATGGAACGAGGAACTGTTTTCTTCCCACAGATGGAGCTGATGCAATTTAAGTCCATCAGATGGAAAAGAAGGGAAAGGGAGTTAAAAGGGGATAATAATATATTCTTGTATATATTATTGAGGGAGAGAGAAAAGAGGGAGAGGAAGTCTCCTTGGGTGTATATGCTGTTAGTATCAGTGTTTCTGTTATTTCTGGTCACAGACAGAGGTGGAGGGCGATTCACTCAAGTTGCCCTTAGGGTAGACTCTGCAGAGAGTCCTGGGTTATCTCTTAACGAATAAACAGGAAAGTAAAAGGTCCAGAAGCATTTTATTGTTTTACAGCATGACATAAAAGTAGCTTTAAAACTAGGTGTAACTACTTTGCTCTTTTTCTGCTGTGGCGGGAACTGCTAGCTAAAATGTTAGTGGCTAACTCAAAAGAGCAAATCATACATGTTAGTTCTGCTAATGCTAAAACGCTATACCAGCAAAATGTTTAGCAGAGGCTAATGTATGCTAATTAATTAGTCAATGCTAACGTTAATCATGCTGATACCCACCCTGTATCAACTGTACAATATGTGTTACGTCATATTATCTTGACCTCAACCAGATCAAAGTTACTACACAGCTTTGCTGTTTTTTTAAGTGTGGACTGCTAACTAAAAGTTATTTAAAAAAGCAACACAATAGAGATGTAGGTAAAAATGTGTCTATTTCAGCTGTACTTTTAAGAGTTCATTGATGTTGGTTAACATTTATAGTAACTAACTTCTGATTCTTTGTAGTTTTTTTTGGTTAGTTTGACATGAAAATACCAGGATATAAAAGACCTGAAATCTGCAAATACTTGGGGCACTCCATGCCACGTTGCATTGATGCAGTAATTTATGCAAAAGGAGCCCCAACCAAGTACAGAGCAGTACATTAACATACTTTTCAGTAGTGGGCAAATTTCCATATTGAAAATCATCTTTATTGGTTTTATGTAATACCCAAGTATTCTGAGAACCTACATTTTGGGGTTTTGTATGAGAAATAATATAATTTATTGCCTGAAATATTCCACTCTGTTTATAATGAAGTTATATATTATATGATATTCAACTGAATGATTCAAGTTTTGGTGATATTACAATTAAGTTAACAGAGATGGTCCTGTATGACATTCAGTTAATTGAATCATGATGCAGTTAAAAAAAAGAAAAAATTTAAAATGTTGATTTTTTTCAGCTGTCTAACAGCAGTTTATGACCCAAAATGTGACTTTAGGATGTTTGTTTTTTTTCTGAAAACTGTTGTGGTTATCTGGAGGAAGGACTGAACAAATTGATTCAAAAACATCATTGCAATAAAATGTAATTACAAATGAACTCAGGCGTACAGTCTCGCTCCACAGACACTGCAAAGAAGCAATCAGGAGCAAACTTGAGCAGGACGGTTACTGTAGTTGTCAGAGAATTTGATTAAACTGGTTTTATTAGATTTTCAGAGAATGAACCGAGCTTATGTGAGTCAATTTTATTGTCCAAACACGGGAGGCCCGTTTCTAAATTGTATTTGTGTGGTTTGGAGCAGAAAGCCAAATATTCTCCTCTGAATGCAGTAATGAGGAGATTCAGCCTTCCTCTCTGAACAATATTGGGTGAAATAAACGCAACATGAGGATTTACTCAAGCAGAGCCTTCAATAAAACATCCCTCCTAAGAAGTCAGATTTCCTATTAGTAATTCAAATGTTTTGTCTTGTAAGCGCTGCAGTCACAGTATAAAGTGGGAACAAGAACATTTCATTGAGGCCATGAAAGGATTTGCTTTCTTCTGAATTAAGCTGCCATAGATGTTTGGTTCCAAAACGCAGAGCTCTGCCTTTACCTTCTTCAATTTTTCACTTCTGCTTCTCTTCCATGTGGAAACTCACAGCTTGGTCTGTCTAAGGACTGTGGGAGCCAGGTATGAATGTTAAATCCCCCCCAAAACAACACTGCTCTGTGAGGGTGGTCTATAATTCATTGCTTGAATCTTGTTTTTTATAATAAAAGAAGCTGAAATTTTGATGAGGGAGCTTTAAATATTCACCTGACAGCACAAGGCCATCTTGTAATGCTGAGTCGAATGTCTCATAAATCAAATAGTAGAGTGTGATTGTGTTTCACTGGTAAAACACTGGGAAGTACTGACCTTTTTTTTTTTTTTTTTCAGAATTCGGACTTTAATCTTCTGAGATCAAAAGTCAAAATTCTGAGATTAAAGTCAGAATTCTGAGGAAAAAGAATTGACATAAAAGTCTGAGTTCTGTTTTTTCCCAGTGGCCCTAATCCTCTCCCAAACAGAACCTTTCCCAGGAGCTCATACTTTTCCCAGTATGAGCTCCTCATCACCACTAATGAGGAGCTCATAAGTGGTGATGAAGAACTCATTAGGAATAATTTCTGCATCTGTTCCTCCTCTTTCTGTGAGCAGATCCTTGGATTATATGCCGACCTCGACGCTTTCAGCCATTTTCCAAACGTTCCCCGATTCACAGGTCGGCAGTCAGGGTGGAAATTAGCGCTCCATCGGATTTCTCTTTGTTACGACCCGGCTCGTGAGCCGCAACAAAAAGCCAGAGAGGCACGGCCCTCAATAAAAGAATACAGTCTTTATTGTACAATCCAAGCAAATAAACAGGACCAGCATCGACAAGCGGGTGCCCCTCCCCCCCGTGTGGTCGGTGTCATTGCTCCACGGATAAGCCCTGCGAAAAGAAAAGAAAGGTCAAACAAACCATCCCAAACCAGGACCGGGTGGGCAGGCAGCTGGGGGAAGAGCCACCTCTGTAGAATCAAGCTGGGTGGAGAAGCCGGCTCAGCTCCAAGCCAGATTCAGCTCCTGTCCTCTCTTCTCCACGCGCTGAAGCAGGCTGCTTATATCCCGAGGACGCGCTGGGCCTGGCAAATCCTGGTCCCGCCCCTTCTGCTCCGCCTCAGGACAAAACACAATAACTGACGGACGTCACACCCCCACCCACAAAACATGGGTTCCCACAAGGGAATCCCAAGTAAAAAAAAAATAATAATAATAATAATAAATAAATAAATAAATAAATAAAAATCATCCAGATCTAAGATGCATTGTCGTTTACAATACAGGGGCACGAGAAAGCGCATCAGCAACTACATTATCTCGTCCTTTTATGTACCGTATATCCAAAGAAAAAGACTGCAAAAAGAGCAACCAACGAACCAAACGTTGATTAGGACATTTTAACGTCGTCAAAAATGTAAGCGGATTATGATCCGTATATACAACAATAGGAGCACCACCCCCCAAGTAAACATCAAAGTGCTGCAAAGCCAGGATTAAAGCAAGTGTCTCCTTTTCGATCACAGAGTAATTTAATTGATGTTTGTTAAATTTTTTTGAAAAATAACTGACTGGCTTGCAATTTCCCTGGTCATCTATTTGTGTCAAAACTGCACCTGCACCCACATAACTGGCATCCACATGGAGCTGAAAAGGAACACTCAAGCGTGGGGCAGCCAAAACCGGAGCACAACAGAGAAGCTGCTTTACCTGCTCAAACGCATGCTGACAAGAAGGAGACCAGTCAAACTTGGCATCCTTAGAAAGCAAGTTGGTTAACGGGGCTACTACCGAAGAAAAGTTTTTACAGAAACAACGATAATAACTGACCAGACCAAGAAAACGCATGAGATCCTTTTTTGTAACAGGAACAGGAAAGTTCTGTACTGCTTGCACCTTGGCTGCGACTGGGCGCACTTGACCCTGCCCAACTACATGGCCGAGGTATGTCACGGTTGCTTTCGCAAACTCACACTTAGCAAGATTAATTGTAAGTCCTGCCACCGACAAGCGAGTAAACAAGTCGTGAATGCGCTCCATGTGTTGTTCCCAAGTATCAGAATAAATCACTACGTCATCTAAATACACCGCGCAACCTGGCATATCTCCCACCACATAATTCATTAATCGTTGAAAAGTAGCGGGTGCATTCCGAAGTCCAAACGGCATAACTGTGTATGAATACAACCCAGAAGGAGTAACAAACGCAGCTAACTCCTGCGCACGTTTTGTCAGAGGAACTTGCCAGTACCCTTTAAGCAAGTCAAACCTGCTAACGAATTTAGCCGAACCAACTTGATCCACACAATCATCCATTCTAGGAAGTGGAAATGAATCGGGCTTTGTGACAGCATTTAATTTTCTATAGTCTGAACAAAAACGGAAGGTATTATCCGGTTTAGGAACCAAAATGCAGGGAGATGCCCAACTAGACGAAGATGGCTCAGCTATCCCATTATCCAACATATATTTCACTTCTGCATCAAGACATTTTCGTTTCTCCATGTTTACCCGATAAAAATGTTGTTTTATGGGACTCGCCTGACCCACATCAATATCATGTTCCAACCAAGTTGTACGCCCAGGAGTATCAGAAAACAAACCCGGGAAGCTATAAATCAGCTCACTCAACTGTTTTGAATGATGTTCAGAAAGATGTGATAATAACACATCCAATTTCTGCAGCGACTCCGAGTTGGAAAGACGCCCGTGCGTCATGGCGCTGTCCAAGGTACCAGTCTCCTCGTTAGAACAAGTGGCCATACAAACCTCATTAACCGCACAAACTGGGTGTATGTCCTCGGGAGATTTTCTTACCTGATCTCGCGCATAGTATGGTTTTAGCAAATTCACGTGGCACAACTGCGTGGTTTTTCTGCGCTCAGGCGTTGCAATGAGGTAGTTCTGATCAGAGAGCCGCTTTAACACTGTATACGGGCCGGAAAACTTCGCTTGAAAAGGAGATGAAATAATGGGACACAGTGCCAAAACCTGATCCCCGGGCAAAAACGAGCGTTCCACTGCTCGACGATCAAACAAAGATTTCATTTTATGTTGGCTAACAGACAATTTTTCTTTAGCCAAATTCCGCGCTGCATACAGTCTATGCCTAAAGCCGTTCACATAGTCAATGAGATTTTGGGGTGGTTCTGGTTCTTTCCACTCCGCTGCCACAGCTGCTAAGGGACCCTTAACGGTGTGTCCAAACACCAACTCATTTGGGCTAAAGCCTATGCTCTCCTGAGTAACCTCCCGAGCAGCCAACATCAACCATGGCAACCCATCCTCCCAATCCTTCCCCAGTTCTATACAATAAGCACGGAGCAATGACTTTAAAGTTTGATGAAAACGCTCCAACGCTCCTTGACTTTCTGCATGGTAAGCCGTAGATCTGTTGTGTTTAACACGTAGCTGTTTTAGTACCTGGCCAAAAAGACGTGAAGAGAAATTTGTACCTTGATCCGACTGAATAGTCTGTGGAATGCCAAATACAGAGATGAACTGAGAAAGAGCACGCACCACAGATTTTGCTGTTATCGTGCGTAACGGGTAAGCCGCCGGATATCGAGTACTTTGGCACATAACAGTTAACAAATAGCAAGCCCCAGATCGCGACCTTGGCAAGGGACCCACACAATCAATGATTAGGTGCTCAAACGGTTCTGTTGCAACAGGGATGGGTAATAAAGGAGTGGGTTTCAAAGGTTGGTTAGGCTTTGCAGTTAGCTGACAGACATGACATGTCCTAACATAGGAGGAAATATCCCTCTTCAAACGAGGCCAAAAAAAATGTCTAAGGACTCGGTCATATGTTTTTTTTACACCAGCATGTCCAGAATCATCATGTGCTACTTTCAACAGTGCCTCACGATATTTAGAGGGAACTACCACTTGAAACACCGCATGTTCCACAGAACCAAAATATGGCACCCATCTTCTCATTAGTACAGAGTTTCGAAGAAAATACGCACCTTCGTGGTCTGACACAGCCCCCTCCGGACGAACCTGTTGAAATAATTCTTTTAATGAGGAATCTGCACGTTGGTCAGTTATCAAATCAGTACTAGTGACAGGAAATGGAAAATCAGCAAGAGGCAAAAAGGACTTGTAGTCTTTATTTTCCTCTTGTGCGTCCTTGTCACCGTTCACTTGAGAGCGCGACATAGCTCGAGTCACAGCACAAGCAGTGAAAACGTTCGACAATTCACGCTCATTCTCCTCTTGTCGATCCAAGTTTTGAGACTCCGGCTCACTGCCGACTGCGGGTGTGGGTGATTCATCTGTCCACATACTGGAACCCGCTAGATCATTACCCAAAATGACCGAGACCCCGTCAATAGGTAACGCAGGTCGCACCGCCAACAAAGCCTCTCCACAAAAAAGCTGGCACTCCAAAAACACCCTGTGGAGAGGAACCAACAAAATATTCAAACCCATATCCCTCACCGGAATACAGTTGTCCGTCTCTGTGTGCTCAGGGAGAGGCAATACATCCGCCTGAATAAAAGAATTAAACGCACCAGTGTCTCTAAGTACTTTCACAGGTATTTTCTTTTCACCTTTTTCCAATGATACATAACCATCTCTTATAAATGGTAAATATGATTCCACAGACTCCACGAGCGGCGATTCCTTTCGTTTCTCTACACCTGTAAACACAGGTGCCGCTAAACCCGCCCCCTCTGGTCTAGACTGAAATGTTGGAGTTCTAGACTTAAATAGATGGCAATCCGCCTTCCAATGACCACGCTTATGGCAGTAGTTACAACGATCATTACTGTCAAAAGAACCAGGAGGTTTAACTTCCACCTTACGCAAACCAGCAGGACGGCGAGAACTATCGCTTCGCCCAATGTCCCCCCTGAAACCACTTGCTGCCGGAAACTGGGATTTATGGGTCAAAACGTAATCATCCGCGAGCGCCGCGGCTGCAGCTGCCGTCTGAGCTTTCTGTTCACAAATATAAGTAGCAACCACCTCAGGAACTGAGTTTTTAAGTTGTTCCAAAACAACAAGTTCACCTAGCTGCTCAAAGGTTTTAACTTCTGCTGCCGCGCACCACCGCATAAAATGCATTTTAATATCTCTGGCAAATTCCAGGTAACTCTGCTCAGAGTTTTTTCTGCAACTCCGAAACCTCTGCCTATATGCCTCAGGCACCAACTCATAAGTTTTTAAAACAGCAGCTTTCACCTTAGCATAGTCATGGCAATCAGAGTCAGACAACGCAGAAAAAACTTCTTGAGCACGCCCCACAAGCACACACTGCAACAACAGCACACGTGCAGAATCAGACCAGCTGCGCGCCTCAGCCACACGCTCAAAAATGACGAAAAAAGAATCTGGATCAAGTTCATTAAATTTAGGCAATAAACGTAAATTCCCAATGACATCAAACTCCATATCAACTGCCTCAGAAGCGACGGAAGAAGAACGAGAGACTCCAGACGCAACACTCTGTTTAGCCAAATCTAACCGTGTCCGTTCGATCTCCAACCTAGTGTGCTCTGCTTCCAGTTGTACTTTCATTTTGAACTTATCGTGTTCAAACTGTAACAACAGCAATTCCCTATGCTGCTCAAATGTTAAACCAGGAGGTAAAACAGTGGGTTTAGCTGTAATCTGACCAACTGAGCTGTGCAAAATGTCCTTCTCAACTAAATTTGCGACCAAAATGGACTTCACATTCTCTTTAGACCGTCGGCCATCAATTTCCACACCGTAATGTTTTCCAATCTCGAATAATTGCTCTTTTGAGCAACCTTCCAAAAACTCCTCTGAGGGAGAATCAAAAAATTCAGAGAGAGAAGTCATGATCATTTATAACAAAACGCAAACAGTAACCAGGGAAAAGTGCCAAGTCGTGTACCCAAAAGGCAGACTGAGAAACCCCACTATTCTTACCTATATACAAAAACTTACCTAACAGCTGATCCCTAGTCTTCACGCTTTTCGGCGGCGGGTTGTTACGCACCTTAAACCAGCGGGCCAGAAAGGAAATCTATACAGATTCCCTGCCTAGAATCCCACGGACGTGCTCCCGAGATAACTGTAAACAGTTAACACTAACCACCTAGAAGCGACACTACCAAGACAACGATCAGATGAAGCCCAAAGGAGCCACACCTCTACCGCCTATCAGGGGACCAAAGCTGCAAACAGGTGTACACGATGAACACTCACCCACTGATTACAGAGGAAGAAAAAAATAAAAATAAACGAAACGCCACACCCGGAGAAAACAAACAAACAAAACAAACCACGCCATCCAACAACCACAAAAAAAAAAATAAATAAATAAAAATCCAGAAACCAAATCTTAACCAAAAACAACAAATTATCCAAACGCAACCAGGTTCAACTAACGACGAGCCCCCATTTTGTTACGACCCGGCTCGTGAGCCGCAACAAAAAGCCAGAGAGGCACGGCCCTCAATAAAAGAATACAGTCTTTATTGTACAATCCAAGCAAATAAACAGGACCAGCATCGACAAGCGGGTGCCCCTCCCCCCCGTGTGGTCGGTGTCATTGCTCCACGGATAAGCCCTGCGAAAAGAAAAGAAAGGTCAAACAAACCATCCCAAACCAGGACCGGGTGGGCAGGCAGCTGGGGGAAGAGCCACCTCTGTAGAATCAAGCTGGGTGGAGAAGCCGGCTCAGCTCCAAGCCAGATTCAGCTCCTGTCCTCTCTTCTCCACGCGCTGAAGCAGGCTGCTTATATCCCGAGGACGCGCTGGGCCTGGCAAATCCTGGTCCCGCCCCTTCTGCTCCGCCTCAGGACAAAACACAATAACTGACGGACGTCACACTCTTTCTACGCAAAGATTGCCCCCTGCTGAGAGGACGACAGCGGTAATGAGCCCCTTTTTGTGCTGCTGCACTAAGTGGATCAAAAGCATGAAGCAGAACTCAAAAACACAGCATTTCCTGAACGCAACACATAAAACTTATATGTGCAGCAAATGCAGCTGTTAAATTTACACCGGCATTAACTTACTGCATGTACCTGTATTTATTTTCTGTATTAATTTGCACTGCAACATATTAAATTCAAGTAAAATGTAAAAGACTTTAGAAAGCATTTTGTAAATAGCTATTAAAAATACGACTTACGCAACAACAACAAAAAAAGACAAAATCTTACCAAGTATTTTTGGTCTAGATTCTAGTGCAAATGTCTTAGTTCACTTGAAATAAGAATAAAACCAACTTACAAGAAATGTTTCATCAAGAAATAAGAGTTTGTTTTACGTCAATAATTCCTTAAAATCGAAAAAGTTAGTCAGTGAAATAACATTAGAGCACCGTACACTGAAAAAAGAAAACATGAGCCTTAAAAAACGGAGTTAATTATTACAAGAAATCATATTAAGTTTATCCAAGTAAATATATTATGTTTATAAAGCTGTCCTGTTAAACAAATGTAAATAAATTTAATTTGCCAAACTTAATTTGACTACATGCAACAAATAATTTTTTTTATCTCAAGCTCCATTCTCTTTTTTCAATGTGGAACAAGACATTTTAACTTACAACATGGGAAAATGTCTTGTTTCACTGGCAGATTATTTTACTTATAACATTTTCATTAATGTTAATAAATTATTGACATAAAACAAGCTCATATTTCTTGATAAACAGCCACTTGTAAGTTAGTACACTTGAAATAAGACTAAGATATTTGCACTAGAAACTAGACCAAAAATACTTGGTAATATTTTGTGTTTTGCAGTGTAAGTACTCAATAACTAATCTTAACATTTGATTTTATATTGTAAAATGATGTCATCTCACAAAAAAAAGGAAAAGTAGGTACAAAGACTTGTTTTTAAGACTAAAATGAAAAAAATTACTAAAAAATAATTCCAAAAGAACAAATTTAGGCAGAATAATTTTCTGAGAATTTATTTCAAGTGATTTTAATACATCATCATCATCATCAATAATCAATCTGCAGAAAACCTGATCATGTTACCCTGACTTAAAAAATAATATAATATTTTATGATTCTCAAACTCTTTTTCTTTGGTCAAGACAAGCAAAATGATAATTTTTCTTAAACATAATGCCGACCTCGTAAGCCTGTCACGATAACAAATTTTGCTGAGCGATTAATTGTCTCAAAAATTATTGCGATAAACGATAATATTGTTTGAAGACCTTTTTACACTGATTTAATGGAAATGACATAATAATGCATGCGATTTCTTGCCAAAGATAAATACACTTTATTTTCAAAAGAACACTAGACACTGAAACTGATAAACAAAATAAACAAAACAACCAAAAACAAAAATAAAATGGATTCTCAGTCTCCATTAACAAAAAATTTATTTTAATAAAAACTAAACAACATAAAGCCAAAGTGGAAATAAATACTGAATTCAACCAAAAGACTGCATATTATGAAGTCTGTATATTATGTTGCCCTTCAGTAATAATTAGATTTAAATAGAGAAGATGGGCACATCGACTACCTGATGCAATAGTTCACACTACATGATTTTTTGCCCCGATTTTCCCCTTACGACAATCTTAGAACGTTGTTTGTTCTAAGATTGTCGCTTACGATTTCATAACCGATCATCCCATAGTGTGTTACGGTAGATCATCGTTGCCGCTCCGATCTAAATCAGGGTTTTTTCCCCGCTGGGAGCTTAAGGCAGCCTGTTGAATGTGACAGGCAGCCAATCAGAAAGCGCGGATTCTCCTCCTTCTTTCTGAGGGGAAATTACGGAGGGGAATCCCAAACAGCTGACACGGTGCAACCCGAGATGATACTTGGAAACAACATTAATGTTTATTTAACATTTCGTGCAAAGAATATAGAAATGACAAAGGGAGGAGTTGGAGCGAAATTGCTACCGCAGTTGATAAACCCGGTAACTTTTCAGCTGTTCTTCGTTAAGGTGGCATAAATAGGTTCTAATGATTTTCATTCAGTCAGGACTTTACGCTGACACTAGCCACATGCATTGCAGGTAGATTGTAGTAAAGCATTGATTAATGCCTGGTTTTAAAATTAGTTCACTGGAATTGTAGCCATTATTCTGTGCCCATTGTTGGACACCACACGGCAGGACCGAACCGATCGAACCGTTATACCTAGGATTTCTGTCGGCTAATGTGTGGTCTCTCAAGTTTTGAAAATGGGCCGACAGCTCTAGGTGCGCTGGGCTTTACACTAAGGAAATGAGGAAGGCAGTCAGTGGAGAGCACCGGAGTTGAGCCTTTTTTCATTCAGTGTCATCAACAGAAAGAGAAAAAGACCGGAAGAGACGATAATGCCGATAATTAAAATGAGGTTGATAGTTTTAATTTATCATACGATTAATTGATTTATCATTTATCGCGACAGGCCTACGACCTCGGTATAGAAAAACACATCACAGAACGTGTAATTTATGCTGAGCCGACATCTCATTAGAAGAGACCCGTTTCATTCATTCATTTAGCAAAACAGTCTGAGAGCAGCCGTCAGAGTCTCAGCAGCGGCTGAGAAGTGATAATCCTTTTTGCAACCTTATCTCCTGCCAACACCCCCGTCCTGGAGGCAGGCGG
Organism: Xiphophorus maculatus; assembly: GCF_002775205.1. NCBI lineage: Eukaryota > Metazoa > Chordata > Actinopteri > Cyprinodontiformes > Poeciliidae > Xiphophorus > Xiphophorus maculatus. The sequence continues at coordinate 27,196,991 of NC_036456.1, forward strand.
CCGTTGGACGGGCGACATCAGAACTCAGCGGTCCAGGTCCGAGACGATTCAGAGGATCATGGCCAGCCAGCCGGCCATCATGGCCACGCCGCCCATGGGAGCCACTTTGCCCAGGCTGGGGTCTCCGGTCAGAGCCTGGTGGTACAGCGGGCCGCAGAACATCCCCATCCCCGCCAGGAGGATGGTACCAGCCTGGAAAATAGACCCGTTTTCTAATCCGTATACATAATTTAAGGGGTGATTAAAGGCTTTTTGATGTAGGAGTGAGCATTTATCATATCGTTTATCATTTATCGTGTTATTGCGATAAACGATAATATTGTTGTTTTGAGACCATTTTCAAGGAATATAATGTAAAGGAATACATTCTCACAAATATTGTGATAAAACTTTAAGTTTGTATCGCCATCCATACTCTGTACTCACCAAAAGAGGTTTTCCACAATGTGCAGCACCCAGCAGGGCCAGGCTGTGGTAGAAGTGGTATTTGTTGGCAGTTTCATAGAGCTGAGAAATAAATATAATAAACATAAAACATTTAAAACATCTCTTACATGTAAAGCCAATAATAATGATAATAAACACAGTAAATGCATACCATTATTCTGTAGTCATCCGGGTCTTTGTTTTTGAAGCCTAAAATGACATCAGGAAACAGTTGTAGTTGAACTACTGCTATGGAGGCGGATCACCTTGATTACAAAATAACTTCATTTACACGAATAATCCAGTAATTGGTACATTTTCGAGAAGCCGATGAGGGTATATTCCTAACATACATTGATTAGGCGTAAAGATTTTTAAATGCCAATAATCAGAGCATCTCAAAACGATGGGAAATATAAAATAGTCTGTTTTACGGTCGGAGACTGGAATGGCGGGCATTAAAATGACAGCCCTTCTTGATTTTTGTAAATGTTACATTAAATAAAATCACTTTATAAAACGTCTGAGTGTTATTTTCTTACCGTGAGCTCCGTAAGCCCCAGCTCCCACCGCTGCAGTCCCGGACAGAGCCGCTAACCTCCGAACCAAAACAGACGCCATGTTTTCCTCCCGGCAGCCAGTGATGACTGTGCTGCCTTCACTGTCACTATGTAAATCTCCAATGTCTGCGCCGCCTTCATTTCAATTAGCCGTTCCGTGGTTTAATGTAATTCAGCTACAGAGTTAAACGATTTTAAAATGAAGTTAGCACGTCGTAAAGCTTAATATGAGATATTTAACTTATAATTTTAAAATGTTTTGATGCCAACTCCAACTTACCAAATCCATCTAATTAGCAAGCAAACGCAACGGCACTAGGTGCTGTCATGTGAGCCAAAATGGCGGCTCAGATGCCACAGTTTCAACGCCCAGGCCGGTGAAATTAAGATACTGTTCTTGAAGAGAAGAGTTTTTTATTTTGTTTTTCAAATGAATATTATATATATAAGAATATTCATTTGAAAAACAAAATAAAAAACTCTTCAAGGATAGTATCTTAGTATATAAATATAAACAGAAAAAACAGTCTTTAACATTTGTAAATATCTACTAATGTTGAAATCTAATGATGGAGAAAATAAAATATAAATATATCTAAAAATGTATGTGAGTTTAATGATTACACAGCTTTATTCAATTTTAAGTTATTCTTAGTAACATTCAACAAAATCTTTGAAGTGCACATGGTATCTAAAATAATTTTATTGTTTCAATAAGCGGCTCAAATGCAGGAGTTTTTATGCACATTTTTATTCTCTGATCCGTTCACATAGTGATGTATTTTAGTGCAACACTTAAATCCCTAATAAAGTGGATTTAAAATGTAGATTTTCTTTTATAGATGTAACTGCAAAGCTTGAAGCCCAGTTGAGTTCCCACCAACAGGGGGAGCTATATTACTTCCTTAATGGGGAAGTTTTAACCTGCGAGCATGAAGGGGGAAGAAGGACTCCTCCCAATTATCATATTGAAATCACAGCGGGTCACACTGCATTACCGGAGCCACTAAACCACAGTTCCCATCAAGCCTCGTCCTTTGCTGACTTTGACACAGAATTACCACAATGCATGCAATTAACACATTTTAATGACCATGATGCTAATTAAATTTAAGCCGTATGAGTCGCAAGCTGTCGTAGCCGCCTGTGCGTTGGACCTGTTGTCAGGCAGGTCTTGTTAAATGGAGGTTCTGTTTAGCATTGCGTGGTTGGTCACTCTCAGGTCCTGTTCGTTCAGTTTGGATCAGAAGGGACCACAAGGACGGCAATAAAACATGATTTTTACATCTTGTTCCAGAGACACGTAGCAAATTATCTGAAATCCCTGCAGCCGTGTTCAGGGAGAATCCTTCAAGAGCATCCATCCATCTCACTTCAGATCGCCCGGCCGTCTGCCTTCCTCCCGGCTCTCCAGTGACTGTTTGAGCGGAGGTGTCTGCATGTACGTGTCCAATCTCCTCGGATCGTTTGGTCTGTCTTCCAGTGATCGAGCTACGGATCGCGGACATACAAGACTTGTGGGGTGGGGGGGGGTAAAAAACACAGAATGCTGCTATTAATCCTCACTTTCTTTAGGAAAATGCATGAACTACACACATTAGCGGTAAAAATTTGCTTTTAAATATAAATTAAAATTTTTTTTTCAGGGTGGAGTTTTAAAAGAACTGGAGTTGATTATGACTATTTGACAGCTTTTCTCAGCAGAATTGTGGAGATTACTTATTTTTAAAAATGTTTTGGGCGTTTTTTTGCGCTGACTCAACGTTTGGGAATAGTTGATATATTTCCAGCCTGGGTGAGGTTGAGTCATCCCACAAGCTTAAAGTTAACCTGTTATGACTCCTTGAACAGGTTAGGATAGGTTATTGGCCTATACAAAACATGTTCTTTTTATTTTTTGCACAAAATCTTTCTTAAATAATAAGATTTCACCTGGTTAGTTCTGCATATGCTGAGCTCCTTTCAGAATTAGCTGTTTAAAGCTCTGTCACGTTTATGCAAATTAGCTGATGCTGGCCACGCCCCCAACTCAACGTTTACACTCGCTCGTGAAAATAACGGGTCCAAACAGATGCACAATTATGCAACCTTATATCTTTGAAAAGCAGAAGTAGAGCCTCCAGCACAACCAACAAGAATGCAGTTTCTGGATGGTAAGTCAACAACAAAACACTTGTCTTTTCCATCAGCCATTGTACAGCACATAGAGTGGTAAAACCAGCTGACCAAGCATGCTGGAACTCAGCTTGGGTTGTTAGGTGGCAGACTGAGCTTGGCTGGGGTTGCTAGGTAACGTGACTCAACAATTGAGAGGTTTTTGCCGTTTTCCAGACACTAAAAAAAATGGCTGGGTGTTTTTTTTAAAGCACCTTTAAGTTATATTTTTTAGAAGCAGTTGAGACTAAAACAGAAGTACAAACATTTTCAGAATGTGAATTTTCCACAATAGAGCCCCTAGGCTGTTTATTTATTGCATTTATTTAAGCTTTCACTCAAAGGGCCTGGTTGGTTTAACTTTTTTTTATTGATAAATGAAATAATAATTTGAAAAAAAGAAAAAAAAAGCATATGTGTGACAAAAAAAGCAAAAGCAGAAGAAATAGACAGGTGTTTATCCCAGAATAGAACTGCCCAATATGCAAAGCTTAAAATAATAGATATAAAGTAAGTCACAGAAAATACTACACTTTAATATTTGCTGCCTCTAAATAAACTATTTCATACTTTTGTGTTGTATCCATTCAGAAACAGAGGTTTTTGTTTCCTTTTCATCTATTTCAGCACTTATCAACCGCATACACCCCAGGATTCACACTTTCCTTTCAATATATTATATAACATTATTATAATACAGAGTTGTTTTGATCCAATTCTCCTGCCTTGTTAGCAGTATAGATTTTGTCTCAGTTGAAAACAAATAAAGTGGAAACTGGCTGGCTCTTCAGCATGGAAATAAAGCTGCGACTTTGTTTTTCCCTCCGCAGGTAACAAGAAAGATTGAAGCACCACAGCCAGACCCCTAAGACGTTATTATTTCAAGAAACAAGCTGTACCTTGAGTGATGCTGTCTGAAATGGGAGGCCTGCATTGTATTACTGTCGGAAATGTCAGAAGTGTCATCCATTTCCTCTGCTGTGGCACTCAGAGATCCAGGAAATCAGGTCTGCTATTCCTCCGAGCAAGGAGTCTTTTCAGCACTGAAAGCCTCCCCTGCTCCCTTCCACCGGTCCTTAAAAGGAGCCAGTATGTCTAAAAATCCTCCCTTAACCTTGATGTGTTTTGATGGTCGCAGGCTTTCGCTGCCTTCAGCTCGCTCTGAGAAAGCCGCAGACTCAGACAGCTATTTATCTTTTCGGGTGATTTCACATCTTGGAGATGTTTGGTCGCAGAATGTGTGGACAATGTCTGGGCTTTCTGTGTCACGACTCTGTGTCATTACATCGCTTTCAGCAAAGAGCAGCAGAGAGAGAGAGAGAGCGAAGAGGCATGGCTTGTCGAGTGGCATTTAGTCTCGGAGTCCAAGCCATTGTTTGCCAAGAGAGACAACGCCAGACGTTACGCTGGCTGGAAGAGCGACACGCTCATATACCCGCACCCAAATCAGCCGCGGGTCGGCTAGTTAAAGGGCGCTTTGATTTATTTCAGAGGAGCATCTATGGCAGCCCTTTCAATTCAGTTAATTTATTCATTTACAAACTGATCCAAAAATACACAGATATTAAAAAATGTTTTCAAAAGATTGAGTTTTCTTCTTAGAATTGTATTACTAATCTCAAAATTCTGACATCAAAGTCAGAACTCTGAGATCAAAGTGAAAATTTTGAGAAAAAAAAAGTCAGAATTCTGCGAAAAAGTGAAAATTCTGAGAAAAAAGTAATAAATCAGATTTTAAAAAGTCAGAATTCTGAGATCAACGTCGAAACTCTGTGATTAAGGTCAGAACTCTGAGAATAAAAAGCTAATCTGAATTATTTTTTGGTTTTCAGTGGCCCTAATCTTCTTCCATAAATCTGTGCGGACGATCAGTCTAAACAACAAAAAGCTTTTCTGGAAAAACCTAAAACAGTTTCCATGTGGATAAAGCCGAAGTAGCTATAGTCTGACTTCCCCATGAGAATTTTCTTACTGATTCTCCAAACTTTATTTACTGTGAGTGGCGTCTACTGAAGGCAAGATACTGGCTACACTTCGCTACTCAACGCTGCTCCCTCCCAAAACATAATAAAATAAATAAATAAATAACAAATAAACCAAACCACAGTATTCTGCTCCAGTTCAAATACCTTGAGCAACATGATCGTTTTTGGTAGGAAACCAAACTGTTTCAAATACCAAAGTAATTTTTTTAAAAGTCACAAGTCTCTGCTAACGATGAATCAATTCAAAAGATATTAGGTCGCCCTTTTTCTTTACTGTCTAGTTCTTTATGCAACACCAAACACTCAGGCATGCACTTGCTTGCAGTGTCTAATACCCACGGAGACGCGCTCATTTATGCACACAAAGCAGCAGATACAGCAGGCGAGCATAATTAGCACACTCGTTAGCGCATCTGCATCTCTCTTCAAAGCAGATTGATGCAAATGGGAAGGATTTAGCCATTAGGCCGAAATATATCCTAGTTTGAGGGACTCATCAACACAAAGACGGATTGGTTATCCATTGGGTTTGTGGTTTAGTGATTAAGCAGAGGAGGAATACTTTGGTTTACCCACATATTCAATCAAATTGTGCTTATATATTTACAGTGTATACAGTATTTATATTTTAAGGGAGAGTTTCAGTAGGAAAGTGCAGCAACAAAACGACTTTACTCAGTTGTTTACTTCTGTGTTTCTTTGCCGATATCCAAACACAGTTAAAAACACCTTATTGAGCCTCATTTAGCTTTGAGAAATGTTTCTTTTATTATCAGTACAGGCCATGTTTTTATTTTAGTTTAGCAATTCAGTTCCAAGTCAAATTAGTCGGTTAAAAAAAAACAACAACTGAAAACGAAGCAAAAATATCTCCAGTTTTAACTTTATGTTTCCGTCTTTCATTTCTTTTTATTGTGTTTTCGGGGTGGGAGGGATTTGGCATTTGTTGTTTATTTAAGACAGAGGTGTCACATTTTTAAAACTCTCTTTCTATTATGAAAAATGCAAAAACAAGTCTAACTGTAATAAAATACAAAATATTTTAATGAAACCTACTAACCTGGCTTCTATACTGAAAGAATGTGTAAACCAGTTTAGGCGGATTCAAGGTTGCAAAAACATGATTGTGTTGCTAAAGTTTTAATAACTTTGAATATTTTTTTTACTTTGTGCATCACCATCAACAGCCTGGTGAAATAAATCTGTTATCCTTGACTGTTAGTCTCTGACATGCTGCAGAAGAAACTGAAAACATTATTTTGTGTAACTTTTTGAGTTTAGGACCAAGAATAAACACCATAACGCTAATTTAATAACAATGTGGTGACTGGCAGAGTAAGTACACATAGCAACATACACGACATGTCCATCCTAGCTAGCAGATAAAATTAGCTAAGCTAATTTTGCTAGTTGGGCAGTAAGTGCTACAGTAAATATCACTGATATTTATCTTAGTGTTACTCAGAAGTGGGTAGATTCCTCAAAAATTGTAATCGAATAATAGTTGTAGTGTTATAAAGTTAATGTATTGTTTGTATAAGTTAGGAACAAAGCGAGAGCTAGTTCTAAGCTTGTGGCTTGTTTATTGTTGTCATAGCAACTCCACAGCAACCGCAGAGTTACAAAGTACCCAGATGTGTGGCTTCACATGAGAACTACTTATAGCTGAGAAAAAGCTAATTTTGAGACTTTCAACTTGGCTTTTGGTCCTTGGTGTGAAAAGTTTGGACACCCCCAATCCAGAGCAGGCATTCTCAGTGTTGATCAAGTTTTGTTCTAATTTTGTTTTCGATGAAAAGCTTCTTAATCAGAGTTGTCATGCAACACGACGCTCTCATCACCGGGAGGCAGTGGCGTGACTCAGGTCGTCCGTCTCTCTCACCTCACCTCGTTTATTCTTTCCGATCTTCAGGCTTTCATGAGTGCGTTTTCGCACCTCTAATGAGTCCCCTCCTGAATGCCTGTTTTCCCAACAACGCTTGCGATTCCGCGGCGGCGCCGCCCGTGATGGACAGGCCACCGCCAGGAGGTAAAAGACAGCGAACGAGATGGATGTTTGTGCCCTTAGGTTCAATATGATGAAGCTTTTAATATTCTAACGAGGCAAATGTCGGCTAAAAACGTGAACAGCATCCCCTTCCCCTTCCACATCAGCCTGAGAGCCATCAGAGGAGTTAATTACCAGGTCTGGCTTTGGTTTGGCTGGAAGGAGGAAGACTTGTGATTGGAAGTTAAGCCCTGCTGTCCACCGAGGCGCTGGACAGCTCCAATTAGCAGAGAGGAATATAAATAGGGGCTTCTTCAGGGTACAACTACTTTTCTTTCTTATTTGCTTGAAAAAGAGAAGGGAAAGCTCAACGGGAGCCTCATGGCTTGTCGTATTCGCAGAGGGAGGCTGAAAATGGGGGATGTTTTTATTCTTCCTGCTTAATAAGAGAAGCATCAGAGCAACATCTTAACAATACATGCATCGGTAAATCCAGCCTGCTGATTTCTTATTTGGTTTTGCTTTGCTCAGACAGCCAGATGGAAAAAAAGAAAAAGAAGCAATTTGTAGTGCAGTGGTAGAATATATAAAACAAAGACAGGCAAATCCAACACTGTTGGCTAATTTTAAAACCAGTATACATGCTTTTTTTTACTTGAAAGGAACGTAATTTTCTTTTTTCTCAAAGCAAAGCTACTGTTTTTTTGCCACCCATTTTTACACGTTGCGTGTTGTTGCTTAAATCTGGAAACTTCACTCATTCTCTTCCTAGCCGTCCATAGCTGTGCTGCCTCGGCAGACCAACTCCGTTAACTAAATGAAACCTGGAGATGTAGGTGTTATTAATTCAGCAACGCCAAAAAAACCATTGAAGATTAGCTCAAACTCACTGGTATTCTTACTTTTTCGCTCTCTCTCTGTGTCGCCTACGCTAATACGTACACCCGTTACCATAGCAACCGACTGACAATGGCTCCTCTGGTGTATCAGGATTCAACACCAAAAGAAACGCAAACATTTCCCCACATGAAGAAGAACAGAACATTCAATCCGTTACAGTAGCGGATATGTTTTCAGGTTTCACGTGTTTTTATTTATTTTGCAATTATTGCAAAACTTTCATAAAGTTTTCTGTTGAGTAGCGCTTCAGAAATGGAGCTGAAACAATATTTAAATTCAGCTAAAGAAACCTCGTTTTGGACTGCAGGAACAGAGTCATAAACTTGTGAAACACTCTGAAGTTCTTGTTTAGTCGAATTACATCAAGTAGATCCTCGCTTCGGCCCTCTGCTGTGTTGGAAAATTACATTTTTACAGCTTTCTACAGCTACCGCTCTTAAGTTTCAGCCTTGTAAAACTTCATAATCTTTTTAGTGTTACTCAAGGACAACAGCAGCATGAAGAGTTATTCTTTCCTTTAAATCAATGCAGTCTTGCACACACAGAGACCATTTTTCTGTAGATGTATTTCCTACAGATGTGGAAAGTGGAAAAAAAAGATGAAATAGAAATCATTTTAAATAATTGTGGCGAAACGAAAAGGAGCAGAAACCTGGAAGTGGAGCATTTCTGGGTCGGACTGTATAGGAAACCATTTATGAGACAAAAGCGGAGAATTTCTTACCTGATTCTCCATTTGTGGATATACAAAAGTAATAGATAATTCAGCCTCACAGCCAAGAAACGTCTTTTAGGCTGTACTTCTATATATAGTAAACCTTTTTGCACATGTGAAAAAAGTATTTTCCCTCTTAAAAAAGGTTTTATTTACCTTTACACAAAAACTCAGCTTGTCACACTCAATGCCTAATGCTCCGCAGCAGAACGAAACAGTGCACTGCCTCGCAAAAAGGCACGAGGTTCGAGAAACACACGTAAACAGTCGCATTCAATGACATATAGGAAATATGAGTACCAAGAATTAAGGCAGGAGACAGACACAAAACCAAGTTCTGAAGAAATGAACAAACTACAATAAAGAATTAACTTACTATAATAAACAAAACAAATTTGGTGGGGTACCTGTGAACTATAATACACATAAACGGTAAAAGCATATTCAAGTGTATTCCGACTAATAAACACGGCGACTCTCGCACAAAGATGATCTTCGTAAGTACAATAAAACCTTCTCAACTGATGATTTAACTGGATAGGTGAAAAAACCTTCCCAAACCAACTTGGTCCTACAATAAAAGAATAAAAAAAAAAAAATATATATATATATATATAAAAAAAAATAAAAAAAATTCCCTTCTCACCCACCGCGGGTGGTTCTTATCCTCTGAGCTCGGGTCCTCTACCAGAGGCCTGGGAGCTTGAGGGTCCTGCGCAGTATCTTGGCTGTGCCAAGGACTGCACATTTCTGGACTGAGATGTCTGATGTCTATATATATATATATATATATATATATATATATATATATATATATATAAAGTTATTAACTCAATTGTGAAATCATGAAATTACTGCATTTACAGATTTTGAAACCTCTAAAATCAAGAAATTACCAAAACAGAACTAATCTGACAGCATGATGAGATCTCAAAAACAAACACATCATGCCACGATCTGAAGAATTTTAACTGTTACTTTCAGTCGTTATAAAAATGTTGCGTATAAAAGAAATTTTACATCCTGATTCAATGCCTTGAAATTGGGTGTCTGTCTCTTTAAGCAGCTCTTGCTCTTTCTGAAACTCCGCCTTCAGGAAATCATCACAACATGACTCCTCTATTAACCCTTTAACAATGTTTTTTTTTTTTTTTTTTTACCAGCGTTGCACTGAGAAGCAGCTCAGATAATGAGTTCAGGAGGTGTTTGCTAATTGCTACTGGCTAGTCTGAAGGAGCTGAGTGATGTAGGGATGCTCCATGAAGCAGAAGCTCTAAAATTTGGAAATTCCAGCTCAGAGGAGGAGCTACTCCTTGAAGGCGGAGCTAGATCCAACCGGGCATTTTTTTTAATAGCTGAATTGTTGCCATGGAGATTAAAGTATTTCTCAAACATTCATGAAGTAATCAAAGCAACACTCCAGGTTATGTTTGTGATGCGAGAAAAACATCATAACATGGCATAAAGCTAAAAAAAAAACAATTTTTACATAATACTTACCTTTTAACTGTGAATTCTACATAAGCGGTAGTTTCTAACTTAGCCCACTAGATGGCACTAGACCCAACAGAGAGGCTCTTTAAACCCGAGAAAGTCCTCATTCTCTGCAGCCTGCTCTGTGTTTGAAATGTGCTGAATTGTTCAAATATTCACTTTAACATCATCCCACTGCTTATCCTCTCACTCGGTTCCCCAAAAAGCCTTTATGCGCTCATTCTGCACTTTCATTTTAATTCTCATTCGGATCCATTTTATCCACAAGCGAACATTAGGGTTTCTAATCACCTAATCTAATGATTTTGCTCTACACACGATGAGCAAACAATTGCTTTAGGATGAATGCCATCCATCTGGAACATAGACGTTCCCCGTGACAGAGATTGTGGAGATGTCTGCCACCTGGATTAACTTCCCACAGGAGCCCCCTCCGCTCTAATTATGTTGATCCACCCTCACTTGTTTTGCTGCATCTCCATTCGTTTTTCTCGCTCGCAGCGAGCCGCAACAAACACAACTGAAATGCGAACGGCGCGCAAATTAAATACATCAAAACGGATTACACCCAGCAAAATGTCAGGCAAGGATGAGCCTGCCTAATAACCTGTAAAATTGTGTCTCTTTTCTGCTTATTATTCATAATGGAGTGTGCAGAGGAACACATAGTCGTGCCTGCAGGACAGCTCAGCTCACACTGGTGTTTGCGCCTCCGCGTTTATTAGAGGCAAAGTGCTGATTTCACACGCAGCGCTGTGGCTCATCACAATGTTTTATTTCCCAACGAAAGTCATTATTTCAGTTTAGCCGGTTCCACCAGGAATAAGACAATTATCATTACTAACATAATCATCTCTGAAAGAAACCCTAGATTGGTTTGCTAATTACTCTGCATCTGTGGGAATGTGCCTTTAAATAACAGCCTATTTACTTCCTGTAATAACCAGATAATTACTTGGGTGGAAACTCATGAAGAACTTTGAGAATAAAATGAATCCAACAGGTTTGTTCTTATGTTGACTAAATACAGATGTATGTTTATAATAATGAAATTGTGAAAGAAGTTTGTGTCACTGAAGAGCATCACATCACAAACCCACCACTCTCAGTCCTGACTATCATCCAAACTAACTTCTCTGCAGAAGTTGCACTAAATGCTCCACTGAAGGAAATCGCTATAAGTGTCTGTGTTTTTATCAGCTTCCTTCATCGTAATAAAACTTTCCTGATAATACGTTTAACTTCTATTGCTGATTAAACTTTAAAATCGATCCGCATCGCTCCATTATTATTTCATAAACAGTGGGAGTGACGTCAACGTTCTTCTTCTGCACACGCGGGTCGCTTTGGGATCACAAATCGTTCATATAGAGTCAGATTGTGATTGCATGTAATTAATAGCATGAACGCCAAAAAAAAATAAAAATAAAAAATAATGGCACCACTTTACAATATGGCTGCCTTTATAGATGGCTAGTAAAAGGTTTACAGATATGCTATCCATTCATCTATAAACACTTTATACAACATTAATAACTGTTTATTATTCATTAAGTGTGATAAAGATACTGTTAACAAGGTAGTCTAAAATTTCTAGCCTAGCAAATCTAGATAAGATATATACAAGTGGAGAGACTTAGTTCACGATTTGGCTAGAAATTGTTAGATTTTTTCCTCCTTCTCACCCTTAATTAATGCATAATAAACAGTTATTTATGATTTATAAAGCATTTAGAAATTAATTAATATAGCTATGAACTATTTATTGGACATTTACAAGAGGATCTTATTGTAAAGTGGTTCAATAATAGCTCTACCAATTATAGACGGCTAAAAAAAAGTTTAGATATGTTATCCAATCAGCTATAAACACGTTATAAATAATTAATAACTGTTTATTTTGCATTAATTAAGTGTGAGAAGGAGACTGTCTTCTAAAAAGGTAGTCTAAAATGTTTAGCATAACAAAAATATACATATGTCAACAGATTTAGTTCGCTATTTGGCAGGAAAGATTTAGTCTCCTTCTTGCCCTTAATTATGTATTGTAATGTATAATGAACAATTATTCACGATTAATAAAGTATTTAGAGATTAATTAAAAACATATCTTACTGTAAAGTGGCACCACAATAATTTAAAAAAGGATTTCAGCCAAATTAACACGTTAATAATGATTATAAACGAGTATTTAAACCCAGACCAGTAACCAGACATCAGTAGGTCATTAAAAAAAATGTTAATTCAAAAGAAGAACTTTATCTCAAATATCCACAGTATGCAGTGGCGGGACATGTGGCTCTGCAATCAGCTGAGTCGTGAAAATAAAGGCTTCCCCAATGCTCAGATGGGTGTGCTAAAAGCAGATGTTGCTCCAGTTAAATGGCTGAATGTATGTGGCGCGCGATGGGAACCTCAGAGTCTGCAGCTAATCTGAAAGGCTCCCCGCTGCTTCAGATGAGAGAGGAGGGATCCCATCCCCGAACCCACGAGGCAGAAGCAACTCTGAAGAGCAAAGATAAAGGAGACGTGAATGGAGGGAGCGGACTTAACCGTCCTGACAGAGCAGAGAGGAGGATTTCTGAGGAAGCCTGGGAAAGAGGGGCAAGCATTAGAAACCAAACAACAACAACAAAAAGATACATGTGACTGCTGAGGTGAAAAATGAAGCAAAGGAAAGATGGTGGAGGGATTTCAGGAGAGGAAAAGTAGAGATAAGATGATGGATGAGTAGAAAACCAGAAGGTTTCTATGGTTCCTGATACAAATCCACCGACTCTTTGTGGTTTTAAGCTGCTTCCTGCATTTAAAGTCTTCAATCGATTCTGCTTTTATGTTTTACAATAAATGTATTCTTTAGAAATGTTATGTGTTAAACGTACTTCTACAAAGGTGTATTTGGGCCATTGTAAGTAGAAAAACCAAAAAGTAAAGAAGTAAACTTCTATCAAGGAACTCAGAAATTTTCAGATTAAAATTTTGTGGAAAAAAACGTGGAAATTTCTGAGCTTAAAAAGTCTAAAATTTGCAAGAAAAAATACTTTGAGATGTCAGAAATTTAAAAAGGAAATCGCTGAGTTTCAAAAACTGACAACTTGCTAGAAAGAATTCAGAACCTGAGATCAATTTTAAAAATTTGCTTGAAAAAACATGAAAATTTATGAGTTTGAAAACTAAATTTTTCTAGAAAAAAAACACGATTTTGAGTTTAATCTATAACATTTTCTAGAAAAAAGTTATACAATTTCAGAGTTTGAAAGGTAAAACATTTTTTAAATAACTCATAAATTTTAAGATTAATCTTAGAAATTTGCTTGAAAAACTGTTTAAATTTCTGCACTCAAAAAATCAGAAGTTTGCCAAAAATAACAAAAGAATTTTGAGATTATTCTTAGACATTGTCGAAAAAAAAAAAAAAAGTTTGAAAAGTTCTAAATTTGCTAGAAAAAACTAGCAAGAATTTTGTTTTATTACTTTCTGCTTGAAAAAACTTGGAAATGCATAAAAAAATGTCCTGTGAAAAATAAAACTCAGAAATTCTCAGACCGATCTTAGACATTTGCTTGAAAAAACGTGGACACATTTCTAAGTTTGAAAAATTAAAAAATTTGCTAAAAAGAATGTAAGTTTGAGATTAATCTCAGGACAAATAAAACATTTTAATTGTTGAAGGCTCAGACATTACAAATGTATGTGGCTAGAATTAAAACAATAACTAAGAGTAATTTCAAAAATGGCGCCGGCTCAGCTGGCTGCCTGCAGACGCAGCTCCCGTCGTGTGCGTGTTAATCTGTGTATAAAAAATTCTTGTTGTAACTGCGAAATAATTTCCCTGCTGGGATGAATAAAGTAATTCTTAATAATTTAAAGGCTGATGGAGAAAAGTGCAGCTGTGTCATGAAAACGAGTCTCAATAATTGTGACGTCATGAGAACGACTCGTACCGATCAGTCGACTAGTGAAGAGCAAGAAGACTCGTTGTGAGTCAGACTGTTTGCTCTGAGGGAATGAAAGCCAGAGAGTTCCTCCATGAAGCATGGCGGCTGGAGAAGAAGAGAGAGGGGATACAGTTACTGGAAGACTGATTATCCCGGCACGCAGAGAGGCAGGTGGGCACGTAATCACCCGGCGGCGCAGGGAGGCCCGGATGAGTCCAATTAACAAAAACAACACGAGTGTCAAAAGCTAAGAGCGAACAATTAGAAGCTACCAAAGATCGTGATCCAACACTTTGGCTGAACCAACAATCTGGCGACGAGCGGCTGCAGGGTGGACGCTTGGTTTCAGGCTGGTCAGGGATATGAGGAAAATAATCAGTGAGCTCTAAATATTTACCTCCACGACTTCAACTTACATAAAAGTAAACGGTAGCTTTGCAAAAATATGCTCAAGTAAGAGTAAAAACAGTAACTGGTCACATCATATTTTTAAAATAATGTTTTAAAACTGAAAAAAATATAAAATTCACCTGCAAATTCTGCTTAAATTACTAATGTAAAATAGATTCAGGCAGAATGCAGCTGCAGCTTCATGTTCCTGCAGCAGCGACTATCTGGCCCTCGTTCGACTCTGAATCCGCGTTCGCACCTTTAAACCTCTGGATTTCCACCTCCCTCCTCTGCAACATTTCCCAAATTACTTTCAGCTTCACATTTTTTCCTTTTTTCTGTTTCCAGCTGTCAGTCAGATCAGTAGCCGGTCTCCTGTTGCGCTCTTTACCTCCTGGTGTCAAGGTCTGTCTCTTGCATCCCAGATTATCTCCAGCAGGTAAAGGAGGGGGATTATTTACTCAGACTGAGGAGGAGTCATAAACTTCAAAGCATGAAAGGGGAATTATTTTATCTAAAAGGGGCAATATCGTCGTCATATTCTGATATTTCTTTTCTTAGCACTTCAATGAAAAGGAGAGATTAAACGGTTGTCTCTCCCGCCTTTTTTAAAAGGCGTCATCTATGGAAGGAGCATCTATTTACGCCGACAGCTAACTATATGAGTAATAAAGAAACAAGATTAATTTACTAAATGGATCTGCAGTAAATATTAAGAAAAATAAATAAATAAAAGATGAAGTTGTAAAACCTGTGAAGTGGATGACTGTGCAGTCCAACATCAGCCCTTTGCCATAATTGGTATTTGAAATAATAAAACATGCATTTGAATTATTTCTGTTATTTAAGCTTTTGAAATGAATGCATTTTGATTTCTAAAAGAGGCAAACATACTGGAATCAAAGTCGAACAAACAACACAAAGCCCACCTACCTCTCTTTAATCTGAATCTTACACATAATCAAATGTTTCACGACATGGTGTTGCATAAGTTTACCATGCATCGAACTTTGTTTTCTTTATACTGCAGATATGAATAAAAGGAGGTCAGAGACCCACTGGTATTGTGGATCTACATAGCATGCTCTCATGTAATTTATGAAATTAGCCTAGTGAATATTACTCTAAACGTGCTGTGGTTACAGAAACCAGTAGAAATATTGCAAAGGATTTTCTACAGTTTTAGTTATTAGAAAAGTATAACAAAATTAGGTGAGTATTAAAACTTTTCAGGAGGTTGGTCAATGGTATAATTAGAATTTTGAAATATCTTGTAACTCCTGATGCTTTGAACATTTGCCACCAAGTGTTCAGTGTTTCAGGGTACAGCAGTGGCAATCTCCAAATAGCAAAAGTGAAGATACTGCTGTTGATTAGATGCGTTGGTACTGCAGTAATTAAAGTCTTTTCTTTGGAAACTACAAACTTCTTTGCATCTTTTACATTTTAGCTCTACCATTTTTCAAATTTGAAATTTATACTTTAATCTTTTTCCTCGTTGGATGGGAAATGTGGGAAACATCTCCAGGTATTTTGGAAACTGAGAATTGGCAGAAATTATGGCTCATAAGTCAAATTCATAATTTTTAGCTGTGATCCAGACAGTTTTATTGATGCTGCTGATTGGTGTCTTTTTTCACTAAATATACACTGTGAATATGAACTCAGCTGAACGGTTGATAATGGACCCGCACTGCAGGATTTTCCACAGGTATAAAGTTTGTTAAAAGAAAATAGATATTTAGAGTTAAAGAATATAGAAGAAAATGAATATTATTTTTCATTGTGTATTTGGGTTGATAGCAAAAGATGACAGAAGAAACTGCCCAATCTTCTGGCATTAGTGAAGTGAATTCAATGATGTCCCTGGAACCTTTGATAAATTTTAACATGGATTCTGAACCATTCAAGTTGCACTGGAGTTACTAAAGGCTCAACGTTTTTATATCTGAGGCAGAGTTCAACTCCAATGACCCCCCACTGGGCACGTTATCAGTCTCTGTGCCTGCTGGTCATTTTCAGTGGAAATAGTCTTCAGAAAATCAACTCTTCAAAACAGCAGGAGGCTGAATATTAAACCATTATGCACATTGATTTTGAAAAACATTAGAACATGAGCACTTTTCTCAAATCTTCATTGTAGTAACATTATGTAAGTTTTCTTAAATCCATGGAGACTCAACATTATGAGTTTCCATGGATTTAAGAAAACCCTGTCCACTTGTGGTTAGCTCAACTGGTCAGAGCGTGGTGCTAATAACGCCAAGGTCATGGGTTCAATCCCCACACTAGCCAATTATAATCTAAACTCTTCAGAAAATCATCACTTATGCTGCTATGTTTGGATGAAAGTGGAAGTTTTGACTGGTTTAAAAGTGGCTGTGTTCAAACCTGAAACATTTGCACCATTTCATTCCAATCTGGACTTTGAATAGGCCATTTTAACATAAAAATGCTTTGATCTAAATCATTCCTCTATAGCTGATATGCTAACCATATTTCAAAGTAACAAATCCACATCAATCTTCAGATGTTTGTTAAACTATTTGAAAACCAGGCATCAATTTCTTTCCACTTCAAAACGAAGCACCACTTCATGTTGGTCTGAATCATTAAATACCCCAAAAAAACACATTAAAATTTTTGTTTTGTTGATATAAAATGTGAAAAAGGTTCAATAGGAGTGAAATACTTCTACAGGGCACTTCATTGTTGACCTTATCTCTAGATAAAGACATCGTGCGGCTCTGTCATTTTCTCACAGAGGGAATATGTGCTTATTTATCCGCAACGATGTGTTTTCATCACCAGGACACTCTGTTGTTCAGCCCTGAATTGGATTGCAGGGAAGTAAATTAGGCAGAGAGAAAATGGGCTTTATGGGTTCTCTGTGTCCCTCAGACAGAAAGGTTAATGGCTTTATGAGAATGCAAAGGCTTATTATTGCAAGCACCTCCAAGCAAACAAATCATTTGACTGCTGTAACGCTGAATTTAGCTGTTATTTTATGAAACATTAAATGCCCAGGTGCATTTATGAGTGACGGTGGTTTTTAAGAGGTGTGTTTGTTTGAATCGACACAAAGAGGAACATAGAAATGAGAAAAGTTGAAAAAAAGATGAAAATATTTTTATTTTTTTATTTCTCGTTTAATCTTCATTCATCTGCTTTTGACACTGTAGATTATTATTCTATCAGTACTTTTGATCTGTAGTCAGGTTTAGCTCTTGAATGGTTTAATCTCTCAGTGGTGTACCACAGGGCTCAGCCTTTGGGACCTATTCTCTATTTTTTGTATCTTTTCCCCTTTTAGCAGATTTATGATATGTATTATAATTTCTATGTTGATGATTTTCAGATCTACTCTTTTAATTACATTTTTAAAATGTCACTGATCAATTACATGATTTAAAAAGATGAATTGAGTTGGATAAACTGTATTGAATTACCTGTTACCAATTGAAGCAATTCAAGTAACTTGGTTCAACTAGTTTCTTTTTTCAGTGTATAACAATAGTATTTCTGTTGTACAAACTGGAGGAATTATCAATTGATGTCACATGTTGCCCGCAGAAAGAAAGCAAGCTCATATTGTTCTAATTATTTAAATTATTCGCAATTGGAAACTTCCTTCACTTCTGTGTATTCAGCCTTAGTTGTTTACGTTTTGACTTACCCTCATTGCATCACAAGATGGAGTCACTACAGACAAACAGATACACTGCATTTATAGTAATCTGTGAATAATAATGTTTATTATTAAAATCTTTTGTGTGCACAGAATTAAATCAGAGTAGTTAATCTTTTTAGTGGTTTTGTTTTTGTTGTGTCAGTGACACTTTATAGTCGTCCTTCTCCATAAACTGCTGCAAAAAGTGACTGATAAGAGTGAAACTCTATTACTTCAGAGAACTGAATAAGAGATCAAACTTCTGAAATTTTGCTGTTCTTGAGTGCCATTCTTGTGAATTAATCAGCTAAGAAATATTTCTGAGTGTTGAACTTTGGTGTCAAAAGCAGAACTAGAGATGATTATTCATGCATTTATTTCATCTTCATGTCTTGATTGTTGTAAAAGCATGTTTTTTGTGTGAGTGAATAAGAAGAATCTTGACCTCCATTCAGATCAAAACGAGCTGAAAGGCTTTCAGCCAAAACACAAAAGACACAGCAAATTACTTCAAATTTAATTTCTCTACTTTCGCTGCTGCTACATTTTATCATTTATTTCACAATTTTAAATGGTTTAAAATGGTGGCCTCCAGATTGTGGAAGGTGTTGATTCTCTAAATACTTATTTATTCAGTGTAAATGTTTTTATGCGGCATAACGTTACATATCCTGTTATTCTTATCTTCTGTATTCTTTATTTTTGTTTTTATGGTTAATCACTTAGTAGTTTTAGACCTGTAAAAGGTGCTTCATAAATATAGTTTGCTTACTTACATCAAGGCTAATGTACCCAGAACATTAACCTTATTAAAATCTCAGCAAAATCTCAGCAACAATGGAAATATAGTTGGATGAAATGTGCCCACAGAACGCACAATGCAGCAAACGTAAAATATAAAAACTGGCATATGTGGACAAAGCAATTTTCTTGTAATAGTTTTTAAAATTACAGTAAAAACTGAGACTAAAATATTGAAATAGCTGATAAAATACAGCAGTGGTGGTATGTGGTAGGAGTTAATCTTCATGAAAGTAAAAAAGCATCATAAAAAAAATAACATGGCCATTAAAAAAAAAATTTCTTAATTTTGACAACTGCTATTTTTTCGAAAATTAAAATTATTATTATTAAAATTATGATTTTTTGGCATAATACATAGCAAATCAGCCTTTATAATATCTATATTTATTTAGGTTTCTGATGTTATGTAAGCTTTTGCTCTCCAGATAATGGAAAAACTGTCAGAAATACCATTAAAATAAAAAAGGAGATAAAAACATAAAACACAAACTTACATATAATATGGATTATATGAATGATTAATATTTTGTATAACTTTTACATTAATTCTTGATTCTAGTGTTAGTCTCCCGTATATAAAAGGAAAAAACAGCCACAAAAATGATAGAAATTCAAATATATTCAGGTGTAAAACAAACAAAATAAAAGAAGAAAATTCACTATAGTTTTCTACAAACTTTACTTCCATACTAAAATGTTCATGGTGCCACACTTGTATTTTCAGGGTTATTCTTTGTTTTTGGAGCTTTGGTGCTCCATACAATAAAATGACAGCATCAAACATAAACATAAAGTAGAGATGTGAGAAAAATCCAAACATTACTGTAATAATTACATTTTAATATAGTAAGATAATATCTGTGAATTTTGGCAGTTTCAGTCCTCCCTAAGATAGATAAATACTTGAATAAAAATGAATGGAAATTGCAAAGAAATCAGATAAATGAATCAAATCCAGTATTTAATGTAATTTAATTTAACAGAACATGTTACCTAAGAACATAAGAGCCTGGCGCAATGAGCAATGAATCAATTACTTGCATGATAAATTAAAACAAACTCAATCATTTCCATTTGCATAATTTAGTGTTTTTCTTTTTTTCTCTCTTTCTACCAAAAACTGGATGATAAAAGTCTTAAGTCTGGTGCTTTGGTCTCAAATATTCTTCTTTTTTGAAAGACAATTTTGTTTACAGAAACTTCACAATTCAGTTTAATTGTTGTTTGTGGTTTTATTTTATATATATCTATATCTATATATATAGATATATATCTTTAGTGTTTTAATTCTAAATATTGTGTCAATTTTCAACTTTCTACAGTTTTAAGTAATTTATTATAATTATGTCACTCTCAGTCCTCCATATGAACAAGTAAAAGAAGCGTTTACAAAACTCTAGAAGAAGAAAAACATCTCTAAACATTGCAACACATGTTCTCTGTGAAGCTGCAGGTTCCTGTCACCAAACGGGCTGTGTGTGTGTGTGTGTGTGTGCGTGTGTGTGTGCGTGTGTGCGTGTGTGTGTGCGCGTGTGTGCATGTGTGTGTGATGCATGTGTTTTTGCCCAGATTTTATCAGTGTTGTCCATCAGGGAAGGGCAGCTCAGGTGTGCTGGTAAATGAGTATATCTTGATGTGGGCTCAGCTGTCGGGCCCATTACCTCTGGTACCTGGACAGGGACTATCAAGAGCAGGACTTCATCACCTCCTGCACATGTTGACACACACACACAGGCCTCATCGCTGCTAACCTTGGCTAGATGGGAAGGATGATTTGTTGCCACCTTGTCGAAGATTCCCTCCTCTCTTTTTCTCCATCTCATCTTCCTTCCTCAGATGATTGAAGGAGCAACTTGTTTCCCAGATTTGGGAAAAGTAACAAATCAAATTAGCCTCCATTCGGCTGAGCTGACTGCAGATTTTGGCTCGTTTTGCCGGGTGAGACAGTTTTCCTGGCAGGCCTGAGCCCACTGACCGTGGATGCATGACTCTGCGGCGGGATAGTGACTGAGGCAGATGTTTGGCTGTGTTACGGCCTCAGTAATAAGACAGACATGTGGCCGTGCTGGATCCAGAGGAGCAGGTGTTGCCACCACGCTGCCATTACCATCTGTGCTGATGAGATCTGGGACTCAGGCATGATAGATGTTACAGCGTTATTATCCCTTAAAGGGGAGAAAAACATCAAACTAATAATTGTGCAAGCTGCTGAAGTCTGAGGCCCACTATAAAAATCTGGATATGTTAAAGAGTTACAGTTACGGGAGGCCATTATGTCTTCTTTTCTTCTCTTTCATGCATTGATACTATTCAATTAAAATGCTGGAAATTTTCTAAATCCTTGGGTTGGATGAAAACCGGTGCAAAGCCCAGGCACAGAATATTTAGACATTTAAACTGAAACTGACAGAAAAGTTTATATTTTTAACCAGTCGATGTACGCCCTCCCGTCTTATGCCGCCCTGGGCCGATGCCGACATCCTTTATATCAATAAGAGCTCCTAATATTTTAGAGATGCACTCAAAAAAATCTCCTAAATGCCAAACTAAATCACTGTGAACAATTTTTAATATTTATTTTTAACAAGTGCTGTAAAACTTTCATATTTTGAAAGGTTAACGTAGTTTTATCAGTAAATTCTGCTGCAGTCAGCCATTTGAGGACATTAATAATAAAGGTTTAATGTAGAAAATGTTTATTTATCTATTCTCAGTCCAAACTTTTGTCCTTAAGGCCAAAACCATCAAGTTGGAAGCATTTTTTTTTATTTTATTTTTTTTTAAATTAAATGCCAACATTTATGGGACGTTTATAATTTTACTTGCTGAAATCGTAAATAAGACATTCACGATTTTATTGAAGCAAACAAAATGGATAAGTAATTACAACCTACTTAGATTTATTAAGTTAATGTTACTCAATCAGGTAATTCAATGGAAACTAAAAAAAAATTTGAGTTTGCCTAAAAAAACAGTAAGCAGAACTAACTGGGTTTTTATAGTAGAATTAAGTTACTGTTTTTATAGCAACTTACTCAAAATGATCAACTTAGTGAAGTTGTGTGAATTTACAATGCACAGATTACACATACTAATATTTTAAGTTTTGAGAATTTCATTTTTTAAGGCAATGAGCTTGCATAAATGTTTTAACTCCACTTACAGTGTTTTACAGTGTAGTGGTAATCTCAAGGTAAAACAAAAAACTTGTTGAACTGCAGGGGCACATCTCCAATAAATACATAATGTTCCCAAGAAACAAACATTTAAAATGACATGTTCATTTTCTTTAATATAAGTCTTGAATTAAATTTAAAAAAAATCCTGAAATAAGTAAATATTGTGGAAAAACATTCATATTTAAATGTTTTATTCCATGGGAACATCTATTTATTTAATGAAACATTTATTAATTCAGTTTTAATAACACTATTTATTTATTTATTTTTATTAAATGGCTGTCCATAAAAATATTTATGTTATTTATTTAATGATGTTCAATGAGCCCATAAGTAGCTAAATGTACATACAAGACAACAAGCTTAGGAAATTTTTTTAAAAGAAAGAAAGTAAAAAAAAGAACGTGCGTGTTTTAAAACGTCCTCTGACGTCACGCTGATGCAGATGGATGCGCGTGGAGGAGAGGAAGGGAGGTATGGCGGAAGGAGACAAAATAATAAAACTAAAACCCTGCCGGCTGTACATTGTTTTCCCCTCCCAGCCCTCAGAGAGAAACCGAGGCGGCCGGTCTGCGCTGCTCGCCGTTAAAAACCCGCCGCGCGTCGGACGGGAAACGCGGCCGTATTGAGGTCAGAGGAAAGCGTTGCCAGGGTGACACCGCGGCGGCGGGAGCGCGCCGCTCGTTCGCGGGAGCCGGAGCGGTCGCGGCATCCTCAGCGACAGCAGAAGAAGCAGCAGCAGCAGCAGCAGCAGCAGCATCCTACAGCAACCGGAGCGCCGGGAAACTGATTGTCCGCCGGGATGAGCTCCGACAAGCCGACGCCTTCCGCCGGATCTCCGCTCTGAAGGGAAACTACCGTGGATTTACCGCCCGTGACTGAAAACAGGGAGCTACAGCCGCAGACAGGCAGCTGAGACCGCCGCTCAGCCCAGGTGATACTTCCCACAGAGGCAGGAATTATAAATATTACTATGACTAATCAGGAGTTTTGCCGCTAAATATGCTTCCTGATTAGTTTAAAGATAAATTCCACCGCGGATCCACTGAGGAGCGAGTCGATCTGTAGAGACCCTTTAATTTCTGTTTTTACCGTGGGGTCCCACCTGCAGCTGGATTGAGAAAGGAAGAGCAGCCTAGATGTTGCATTTTTAGTTTACCTCCAGTTTTTTAAAAAAATTATTATTATTTTGGATGAGGCACTTTTTTGGCTGTTTGACTTTTTTTTTTTTGGTGGAAAAGGAAGACCTGCAGCAGTGGCTCACAGATTAACAGGTAGGCTTACACTGACACCTGAATTTCTACATATTTTCACAAAAAATATATCGAGTTTTGGGCTGAAACTAGTCACTTAGAGGTTTGGGACTTGGAAGCAGCATGCAGGTGAGCTTTTCCCCATAAATTAGAGGAAAAAATGCATCTGCTGTACCTTTAATTAGGCTGAGCTCATCTGTGTGCCTTCCTGCATCGCTCATTCTTTGCAGAAATCATGGTGGTCTGCTGTAATTGTTTGCAAAAAGAAGCAAAAAACTATCCAGGGTAAACAGAGGAACATTTATAAGTGAACGGATGCACAAAAGCCTCCCTTCAACAGCTGAATCATTCCTCAACTTCATATGAGCGAAGCCTTCATTTGCTGTTTTTCACTCAGAGGAACCCTGCAGGAAACGCCACGCTCATGAGAACATGACACACAAATAAATGCACACACTGCAAGAAGAATGGGGCGCATTTATATGCTGCGGCTGCTGTTGTAGGGAGGAAGGTGGGGGGTGAGGGGGGAGCTGCGTTTGGATCTGCAGGGCCCTGCTGGATGGAGGAACGGAGCCGGAACAAGAAGAGCTCTGTTCCCGGCTCTGGAGCGGGCGTTTTGGCAGCCAGCGGAGGGGAGCAGCTCCTCTGGCTTTAATGAAGAGAGACGGAAAATTTTCAAAGCAGATGTCATTAGGGTCAACGTAGATAGACGGAAAAAAAGAGGAGTACATTTCTGCCAAAAAACTCTGGGATTTTAAGATTAATCTCGCAAATTTTCTGGAAAAAAAAAAAAGAAGTGGGAAATTTGTGAGCTTGAAAAGTCAAACATTTACTAGAAAATCTAAGAAATTTTAATATTAAAATTGTACATTTTTGAGTTTGAAAAATTAAGAATCTGTTTTAAAAAAAACAACCCAGAAATTTCTGAGGTTAATATAAAGAACTGGGAGAGAAGGGGAAATTTGTGAGCTTGAAAAGTCAGAAATCTACTAGAAGAAAATCTGAAATTTTTAGAAATTTTCTAGAAAAATTAAGATATTTATGAGTCTGAAATGTCAAAAATTTGGCTGAAAAAACAGACATTTTTAAATTAATCTCAGAAATGTTCTAGAAAAAATGTGGAAACGTGAGCTGGAAAAGTCAAAAATTTAATTGAAAATATTCAGAAATTTTCCAGAAGTAACTAAAAAATTTCCGAGCTTGAAGAGTTGAAAATTTGGTACAGTTTTTTTTTTTTTTTTTTTTAGATTAATTCCAGAAATTTTCTAGGAAAACAAAAATTTCTGAACTTGAAAAGTTAACAATTTGCTTGAAAAAATAAATTTAAATTTTTTTTTTCTGAAAAAACATGGACATATCTCAGTTTGAAAAGAGAAACAATTTTGAAAAAAAAGAAATTGTAAGATTGTGCTCAGAAATTTCAGAAAAAAATTAGAAATTTTTCACTGTTGAAACTCAGAATTTAAAAAAAATCTATACAATTTATGAGATTAGTTATTTTCTTTGAACGTTTGACTTTTCAAATCAGAAATTTCCACATTTTTTCTAGAAAATTTCTGAGATTAACCTCAAAATCTCAGATTTTACTAGTAAATTGTCTAATTTTCAAGCTCCTTGTTTAGTTTTTTTTTGCGAAAATTTCTGGGATTAATCTCAAAGTCTAAAGAAAAGTTTTAAGGAAATTTTTGAATTTTCAAGCACCAAAATGTTATTTTTCCCTAGAACATTTCTGAGATTATTCTTTAAATTTCTCTTTTTTCTAGCAAATGTTCAACTTTTCAATCTTAGAAATTTTATGTCTTTTAGAAAATGTCTGAGCTTAATCTCAAAATTTCAGACTTTTTTTTTCTAGCCAATTTTTGAGTTTTTAGGCTCAGAAATTTCCTTTCCTTTTTGAGCGTTTTGGCAGAAATGTTCTCCTTCTGTTCTGTATAAAGTGGTCCTGATTCTCGGTGGTGGTTCTTGAACTTCAGGGGTTTAGAGTCTCTCAGAGCCGCCCGTCCCTGTAGGTCTGGAAGCGGATATTGATGGAGGGGAATCTGAGGAGATTGCTGCCCTGCAGGCGGTTCACTAAGCAGCTAACAGATGCGTCGGGCGTCGTGAAACGACCGACCCAAACCGCCGTAAAAGGCCTGAATGTCACGTCTCCGCTGCTGCTCTCAGCTCCTCCGCCCCGTTTGTTTGCTGCAGACTTGCAGGTGACAGCTGGTTGGTCTGGAAGAGAAGCGGAGATCTGGAGGATTGTGACTGATGAGTGTTGGAGAAATTAAATTCTTGTTTGGATGAATTAGCGAGGCTGAGAGCGGATCCTCAGGGAGGGGCTGCTTTTCATTTCTTCCGCCTGGCAGGAGAAACTAACCGGGAAATGTTTGCTGGCACCCCTGGAAACAATGTAAAATGGATATGTAGCTTAATTTCACACTGAAAAATTAAGTTAGGTCCAACTTTAAATGGGCCCACAGCACCACAGATCCTCCACCGTACATAACTGTTGCGATAAGCTGCTTTTTCATGAATTTATTCCTCAATCTTAGATCTGACAATAGGAAATGGTTCCAGTTAAAATCTCACATTTTATTGAACTAACTGGCTCCCAAACAAGTGGTTGGCAAATGGTGTCTAAATCAATTCAATTCAATTCAATTCAATTTAATTCAATTCAATTTAATTCAATTCAATTCAATAACACTCCATTTACTAAGTGGGTGACTTCTAAAGTCAATTGAGACAGTGAATTTTATTTAAGGGCATCGTTTCAATTCTATTAAATTCCCTAAGGGAATTGAAATGCTGTCATAAGTCTTATTTTTTAAGTATTTTCAGAGTTGTTGTGATTCGCAGTAGCAGTCAGTCTGCAAACAATTCCCAAGAGGCCTCTGACTGAAGACTTTAGCATGTGACAACAACAGAAACGATATTCCCCAGTAAAACGTGATGAATGACACCATCAATTGTTGGAAAGCACTGCTAAACCACCTCATTTGCTTTTGCTGCTTCTTTGTAAATCTCTACGTTTGGTTAGAAACTCGGGCAGAGAGATGCTGGAGTAGGGGATATGGTTCTCTCCCATTATAATCGATTGAGAAGATCTCTGAGGTTTGGAGTCGTAGTTCAGGGATTATTTAGTCTGCTGCTCCCAGTTGTTAAAACAATCACATTGTTTCCGTGGGTACGCATTGTAGCAGATCATAACAGATGTCCGAAAGCCAAAAACCCAAAAAGTAGAAGCAAAAATCCCCAGTACAAAGCTTCAGTTGTGTTTGTTCTGGATTAATTGTCCCATCAATCAGTGGTTTTGCCAAATGTATATTTTTCCTGTTACATGCAATTAATGACATTAAATGTTGGATTTCCTCCTAAGATGTTTTCTTGAATACTGAGTAATTGTGGCTGATTGAAAAATCTGTGATTCCCATGAACTGCGCAGCTACATGGAAATGTATTTTTCTACGAAGTGAAAAAAAGATTGTTCGCCAATTCATGTAGAACAAGTTATTTCAGAATAATTCAGAGTGAGTGCACTTGTATTAAAGTAAACACTCTGCAGAAAAATGCTTTCACTTGTAGGCCAACACCTCTTTCAGCGCCGCGCTCCATCACTGAGAGCTATTTGCATAAAACCCTCTGGAAGGTGAAGCATCGCAGAGCAACCGCGGGTCTCTTAGTGTGAATGCAAAGAGGAAAAACACGGCTAATCTTTAGCTAGCGCTGGCAGAGAGTTTGGGTCCAACTAGCAACGGGAGACAGGAAGTAAACAAAGTCTTGAGAGGTCCAACTTGTTTTATGACATCTGTAGGAGTTGGTTTTCCTTTTGTGGCTGCAGAGTATTTTAATTTCTCCAGTTATTACAAATGCTGATTTGTTTCAGCCTGCAGTCTGTTTTGCTTTATTCTGATACTCCATCACAGAGCAGCGCAGCATTGTGAGTTTATAAAAAATCATTTTATTAAAAAAGCTTTCATGTTTAGATCAATGTTTTTTTTAATCAACATTATTGAAGTAAAAGCATTAGTACGGAAGAGGATTAGGACCAAAAGTACTCTCACTTTAATTTAGAAATCCTGACATTAAACTCAGAATTCTAACTTCAATCTCAAAATTTTAACTTGTTTTCACACAATTTTGAATAAAAATTTAAAATTCTGACTGTTTGTAGACAATTTAAACTTTAATCTTTAAATTAAAAATTTTCTCAAAAATCACTTTAATCTCAAAATTCTGACTTTGATCTCATTATTCAGATTTTAGTCTCAAAATTTTGATTTTTCTCAAAAAATTAACTTAAAACTCAAAATTCTGACATTAATCTCAAAGTTCAGACTTTAATGTCATGATTTAGATTTTTTTTCTCATAATTTTCAGTTCAATCTCAAATTTCTGACTTTATTGTAATAATTCCGTTTTTTCTCACAATTTTTACTTTAATCTCACAATTCTGAGTATAATCTCATAGATTAGACTTTTTTTTCTCAGATTCAGAATTGTTTAAATTATGTATGCACTATCAGGCACATCTGGTATTAAAATTCAAAGTTACCAGGTAAATTTGAGA
The DNA here is from genome assembly GCF_002775205.1 of Xiphophorus maculatus. Taxonomy (NCBI): domain Eukaryota; kingdom Metazoa; phylum Chordata; class Actinopteri; order Cyprinodontiformes; family Poeciliidae; genus Xiphophorus; species Xiphophorus maculatus. Next base: position 27,224,998 of record NC_036456.1, read on the forward strand.
CAGATTTTCAGTTTAGATCAAATGCAGATTTACAAATCCTCTATCAAGAAATAAACGGTTGTGTGATTGTCTTCTTATACTTACAACACAATTGACATAAACCTAAGAATGTTTGGTTACTTATCTGGATTTTGACATAGGTTGACACAGAAGTAGAAATCTGAATTCAGTCAGAATTTTATATAACCTTTTTTGTTGGCTCCAATTGTCTTCCGTACACTAGCAAAGATTTATGGAATCAGCAAAAGTCTACAATCGCCTCAGATGACTTTTGGTTTTCCTGACAAGATCTAATGGTTTAAAGGTGAGACGGAAACACGTTTGGTGAATAAATTTTGATGTAGAAAACTTTTCCAGTCCAAACCTTGGAGGGAACGACTCTCTCCATTTTTCTAAGTGGCGTTGTTCATGTTAGTTTGCAACCTCTACTTCCTGTTTCCAGCCATACGTAACGTCAGCATCTGATAAAATTACGCTTTGTGTAGCCCGGGTGATTCACTCCAAACACACATAACTCCCTTTTTCATTTTTTTCTCCTTTTTTAGCAAACTTTTTTCAAAGTTTGCTCAAAATTCACATGAAAATTGGATGGGAATATACAGTAGATCGTCAATGCATTTTATTTAGCAAAAACCAGGCATATTTCCCCCTCCTTTTTTTTTTAGCAAAATAAGTTTAACTCAGTCTGACTGGATGGAACACATCTATTACTCCCACAAAGTTTTTGTTGGATTTATGTCTAGACTTTGACTAGGCCGTTGATCTAAACCATTGAAGCTCTGGCTAGCTTTGTTTAGAGTTGTCCTTCTGGAAGCTTTTCTTCATGCATGGCCATCTTCATCTGCCATCCTACTTTGAATCCTCACAGCATGATGCAGCCGCTGCCATGTTTCACTACTGTTTCCTACCAATTTTGCGTGCAGGATTTTCTTCCCTCTCCTGGATTTTGAGTTTGTCCGTGTTTGCTTCGTTCTCAGCGATCTGAAGCAGAGTTTAACCGTGATTTGCATTTCCTAGACCATTCAGTTCGACTCCTTCCTTGCGTTTGATTCTGATGTGTTCATTTGCTTCTGGTCTCCATCTGTTTGTGGCAGACTCATTCACTAGGTGCAAAGTGAACCTGGCCGTTTCCGTCCATTCTTGGAGCAAACGAACACTCCTTTGTTGTGCTGTTTCTATAGCAGCGCCTTTTAGGAAGAAGAGTTCTCGTACAGATTTCAAATCAGAATTTCAGTTTTGTTTCATTTGGTCTGTGTGTGTGTGTGTGTGTGTGTGTGATCTGCCATGTGACAACATGTATAAAGCCTGCAAAGAAATTAAAAAAATTATCTGATATCTGTACATCGGTTGACTGCAGTGCTGCAGCGTTTCTTACTCAACACGAATATCTTCATGACTTCCTTTGCACAATCACTTTTCTCAACATGAGAGAAACCATCTGTGGTGGGATTGTTTTGTTGATGTGATATTGGTAATGTTGGCTTCTGGTCACATATACATGCTGTCAACAGTCACTATGTGGTTATGTCACTAATTTCTGTTGCTCTTTTTGATAAAACTGAGACGGCTCTTCTTTCTTATAAGGAGAGTCGTTCCTTTACCTTCTCTCAAGTTTTCCAATAGTTCGTTCATACCAGCCCTGTTTAATCCGGTTTAATCTCCTAAATCCTTTGTCTAGATAGTTTGGTTAGTTTGTAAAGGTATGAACGCAGAATGGACCAAACAAAGCAAAGACTCGTCTGCCTAAAAACCTCGCTCTCAGTTCGGTTGAAGTGAACTCTGATGCGGTGTAAAAGCATATGTGAACACCAAGCGGACTGGAGACCGCTCCAAAAGCAGGAAGTGGACTACATCGCAGGGCATTCTGGGTAAAGACAACCAATTACTACTCATCAAGATAACAAATTTGGTGGATGATAAATTGTCCCACAAGTTATTGCAATAAACAATATTTTTGATTTTAGACCAATTTTAAGTAATATAATGGTAATGGTATAACTATGCAATTACACCCTCTCGGAGATCAATAATCTTTCATTTCTGATAAACATTTTTCTCTGGAACCGAGAGACGTTTAAAATACCCAAAGTAAATAAACAAAGCAATAAATAAAAGAATATTGAAGTCTCTGTAAGCCTTTTATCATCCAGTCTTTAGACAAAAGAGAGACACAAGAAAAATAATCAATTATGCAATTGAAAATTCTCAACCTTGTTTTAATTTATTATGCGATTAACTAATTTATTGTGACAGGGTTACAAAAAAGAAATCCTACAACTGCTAAAATTTTTTTTTTTTTTACCCCTCCAGGGGGTCTTTTTGTGGGCTCTAGAGTCCCTTTTTACAAAGTAGGCTGACAGGAAAGGGGGAAGGAGAGGGGGGGAAGACATGCGGTAAATGTCGCCGGGTCCGGGAGTCGAACCCACGACAGCCGCGTCGAGGACTTGAGGCCTCCAAATGTGGGTTGCGCTAACCACTACGCCACCACGGCACACCCACAACTGCTAAAATTTGATGCTAATCCATTTTTGCTTACATTTTGTAAAGAAGGAAGTTGGGCTCAGTGTCTTTTTCAGAGGTTTTTGTGTTGTTTTCTTCAGTATTTCCTGGTGCAGCGCCGCCACAGGCAAGGAGGGGAACAGGTTTTTTAAAGGGTTTGGTTTGTTTGACACAGTGGAGTGTGAAAGAGAAACACACCAGCTGAAAACGCAACAAATGATTTAACTTTGGTCCCCAATCGAACTGATTCTACTAGCAAAAAAGTAAAAACACAAATTTTTTAATTTTTCTTCCACTCGATTATTATGCAAAACGTTGCGACAGTTTGTGACATAAAATCTCAATAAAACCAATTGGGTTTGTATTTGACGAAACCTAAATAGGCAACATAAAAGTCAAAGCAGAGACGTATAAATCACCCAGATCACTGCGATGTTGACAGTGCAGGTGGGTTACAGCTCAGCTGCTCCTCCTCATGTATACAGACAAAGCTTCCAGAGATTAAAATCGTTATTTGTTCAAAAGATATAAATAAATCTGCAGGACTACAATGGGATTTGATGAGTCCTGAACAGAGAGCACGGAAACAGATTTAGCTGAATCAGCCGTGGTTGGAAATAGCAGCAGCCCGGATTAAATACATCCTGCTCTCTTGCCAATCAGATTGACGTAACGCACAGAATCCGTGTTGCTCTGAGCTTTGCAGCTCATCCCTCTGGCCAGCTGGGTGACTTCCCTCCATTTCTATTTTTTTATTTGAACGTCCACCAGAACTCTACCTGTATCAATCATGTTGGTGGCTTTTTTTATGAAAGTCTTCATGGAGGTAGCAAATGAGCTCTGGTATTGACAGCGTCTCAAGGTCAGTGATATATCTTAAAAGTAAAATCTCCAATTCTTTTTTCGCGCCAATCCAATTTTAATTGATTTTTCCCTTGCTTTCTTTTCTAGAAATGAAATCGCAAACAACAATTTCATTTGCAGTTTCATCATACAACTTCTTTGAGCTGTATAATGACGTATTAGCGACATGCTCCAAGAGTTTTTGTTTACTTACGAGGATATAGTCATAATATTAGCAGAGTATGGTTGCAATTTTACCAGAAAAACATCTTAAAATTATTTTAAAAAGTAGTTTTAATGAGAAAACAGCTTTGATAAAATTATCAAGATCTCATATGTGCATGTTTTTTTCTTCGAAACGCAGTAGTTGCTCCGTCAGTTCAATACAAGTGAGTTTTAGGATTATATTAATTTTGAGGATAAAGGCCCAATATTATGAGAATATAGTCGTAATGTGACTTTACTTTTTTCAATAAATTCAACTCAGAAAATGTTCTAAAGTTAAAAAAATGTTAGATTTTTCAAACCCTTTGGTTTTTCAAAAAAAAAAAATTCTGACAATCTGAAATGTAGCAAATTTCTGACTTTTTAAACTCATACATTTCCAAGTTTGTTCTGAAAAAATTATATGGTTAACCTAATATAAAATAAAACACTTCTGCTTTATTTTCTAGCAAATTTCTGACTTTTTAGACTTCCCCAATTTCCATTTTTTCGGGACATTTTTTGAAATTAATCAAAAAACATTTAGACATTTCTATAGTAAATTTTGGACTTTTTAAATTCATAAATTTATAAAGTTTTTTCTGGAAAATTTATGTCATTAATCTCAACATCTCTGGGTTTTGTCTAGCAAATATTTGACTTTTTAGTCACAAATATTTCCAAGATTTTTCTAGAAAATTGCTGAGCTTAATCTCAAATGTTTTTGGACAAAAATGTACTCCTCCATTTTTTCCTGTCTGCAATGGCCCTGGTACACTGCTGTACAAATTTAACTGCAAACCTTTTGCACTGAAAACAAGCTCTGAGGTTGTATAAAGACATGGGTCAGAAAGCAATGCTGTTGAGGGTAAAAAAAGAAAAAAAACATAGAAAGCGAAGAAGGCGAGATGCAATGAAAAACTATATATATTCAGCAGGGAGAATAAGATTAGAAGTGCCACAGCATTACCATACTACAATCTCTATTTTGCAGCGCTAACACCCACTATATGCTACCTCTTCCCTGTTGTTGCTCCTGCATTAGTATGGGCTGTCGCGCCGCCACATATATTAGTGTGAGCTGTCAGCTGAAACCCCTAACAACCAGCCAGAGAGGGACCAGCTGAATGGTAATGCAGACACAGATAGCAGCAGCGGCAGCGTTGGCTGGAGTGTCATCTCTGCGGTTGGTTATAAAACACACATGCTCCTTTTTTTCCGTCACTCGGATGTAACGAGGCTCTGCGGCGCCGGCTCCGCCGCTGCACACTTGATGCCCATCTGTTGACACACTACTTTGTACTATCCGACGCATTAAAGGCGTGCCTCTGTTATAAATCACATTATTTACACTCCCACTAACAGCCGGTAAAGACAGAAAATGTAGGATAAATAATTTTTGCTCCATAGTTTGGCCGCCCGCTCTAGCGCAGCGCCCAAAAGTCTTTTGACATAAGCTGATTTGATCACAAACTTTACTTAGAAACACAAATGTCGCCATTTGAAACTAATTTAATCTAACTCACATCTTCAAACCAGACAACCTTAATATTTTGGATCCACACTACAAAAACACAAAATCTTACCAAGTATTTTTGGTCTGCTTTCTAGTACAAATATCTCAAATAAGACAAAACAAACTTACAAGTAACTTTTCAGCAAAATATGGGATCTTGTTTTCAGTAAATAAGTCCTTAATGTTCATTTTAAAAAAAGTACTGGTACCACTGGCAGATTATTTCACTTGTAACATGGGAAAAATGTCTTGCTAAAACTGCTAAAAATAGTTTTTCACCAATATTAATAAAATATTGACTTAAAACCAGCTCCTGCTTTTTTAAAGAGTTACTTTTAAGATTGTTTTGTCTTATTTCTAGTGTAATAAAATATCACTTGGTAAGATTTTGTGTTTTTGAAGTGTACGTTTACAGTTTTGGAAACAAAAAATAGTCAGTTATAAATGATTTTAGAGTCTTAAGTATTAATTTATTTTAGCCCCCACAAATAATTAACAATTTTTTTTTCCATTGAATTTTCTAATAACTTTTAGTTGAAAGACTGTAATTTTAATGTATAGTCATATTTAATAAATTAGAATATGAAGTCAATTTGTTTGATTAAACATACCTTTTAAAAATTGCTGTTTTTATTGGTACGATGTAATATTCTAATTTTAAATGTCATGTTTTTAGTAGAAAATCATCATAATTCACAAAATTAAAGAGTTTCAACATTTATATGTGTAAAAAATCTATGTATGTGTTAAATGGGTCTGTATATTAAGGGTTATACAATGAAATCACATAAATGTACCATTGTTTTTACAGTAAAAACCAGAATAACTTCAAACTAACCTGTTTATTTAGTTTACAGTTGTTCAGAGGCACCAACCATCAGGTTTTTTTTCGTTTTCTGTCACTGAATGTCTGACTTTTAGTCTTGTTTTGGGGGATTTTTATTCTTTAAATAAACAGGGCATTTATTTGCTGTCAGGCTGCAGCTCAGGCTTTGTTAAGCTGCCGGGCGTCGGCTGTTCTGATGGCAGGATGCTAATGAAAAAACATAAAGACCGCTTCACACAGTGAATTAGGATGTCTCCTGGCTGACAGGCTCTCGCTTCATTCTTGTCTTTTTTAGGTGTGTGTGTGTGTGTGTTTGCTGTGCGTATGAAGGAAAGCGAAGTCCTGACAGTGATGAATGAGTCCAAAAATTTCGGCGCTACACTCCGGTGCCTGATGATGCGGAGCGGACGATGATTGCTGCCGTTATTGTCGGGATCAGCGAAGTAAACTCCTCTCCGGCGGCGCTACGCTCTCACATGACGATGGCAGACGGTGGCTCAAAGCAAACCGCTGGAAAACTTTTCCCACTAAGGAAGCGTTCCCACAAAGACGCGCTTTCATTTTGTTTGTCTTAATATTTAAAGACACAGCATGTGTGACCTCAGTCATTCACAAAACAGCAACCCGTTCATTAATGGTCTCTCAAGGCTGAAGCAGCTTCTGTGCCGATGAACAGCAGCAGGAGAGTTTGAAATAAAGATTTGTGATTAGATTTTAGCACCAGCACCGTTTAATCTGCCACTTTAATAAAACTCTAGTTCATTTGCTTGGAAAGTCCGGTTTGTTTGCAGAGGTGTGAGCGTGTTTTCGACCAAAAAAGTGAACTCTGGTCCACCTAAAAACCTCGATCTCAGTTCATTTGAAGTGAACTTTGGAGTGAATGCCAAGCGGACCAGAAAGCAGGAAGTGAACTACAGCGCAAGGCATTCTGGGTAAATATAACCAAAACAAACAAACAAATCTAGCGCTAGCGGGAAAAATTATTGGTGGTCTATTTTGAAGGCAAAACAGGAATCCTACAACTGCTAAAATCTGAAGCTACTCCATTTTTATTTACATTTTGTGAAGAAAGAAGTTGAGATCAGTGTCTTCTTCAGAGGTTTCCGTGCCGTTTCCTCCAGTGGTTCTTGGTGCAGCGTCCCCACAGGTGAGGAGGGGAACACGTTTTTTAAAAGGTTAGGTTCATTTTATTCGGCAGCAGCTGAAAATGTTACAAATGTTGCAATTTTGGTCCCTAATCAAACAGATTTGAACAGACTATCAGGTGTTAATACACACTTAGTCCCACCAAATTAGTTTGAGTTCATTTGTCAAGTTAAAGTACTTTGGGAATGACTTTCCTTCCCTTTTTAGGTGTAACTATAGCTAAAAGAGATAAAGGTTTTACTAAACATCCTACACAAGTATGTCATAAAGTTGTGTTACAATCACAACCTTGATTTAGGTTTCCTTTTGAACTTAATATGAAAGCCAACACTAAGTAATGCATAATTTTGAGTTGGAAAATAAGCTTTACATTGTTTTTGTGGCAGGAATTGTGTATTTGTATTGCCCTTTTAATTTAATTCTCTTAAATAAGCCAAATCTATAAATAACTATTACTTTTATTTTAAAAAGACAATTGTTCAACGTAATTCAGTTTCATTTCAAGCTACTTTCCAAGTAACTGAAGCTTAAGAAGCAAACAAAACAAATACAAGCAAAAACAGTCAGGACAAAAAGTAAATATTAATATATTAAATTAAGATTAATTTGCTAATTAAATTAAGCTGTTTAGAGGAATGGAAAAAGATGCGTGAGGCGAGTAGAAAGTGATTTTAAGTGTTTAATTAGAGAGTCTAAAATACACAAACATTTTTAGTTGTATTGTGAAATCCCCCAAAAATTAACATTTTTGCAGGATTTGTCCTTGATAATCGAATCTGTTCACCTCAAACATCCAGTTAGAATTTAAAGAGTGGAAAAGATCAGAGTTTGAGTCTAACAGGGTCTTTCCACTTCAATTAGCCTTAGTTAGAGTTTAACCTTCACACATGCTCGGCGCTTTAACGCTTAATGAGTGATGTTTTGCTTCTGAGGGATGTACATCAGCGTGGGAAGTTTTCAGACATCTGAGCGAGCCGGGTTGTTGCTGCCAAGACCTTGGAAGACGGTAACGAGATTCCCATGGTGCCAAAACGAAACGGTCTCTTTCCATTAGAGTTTTACCTCCAGAGACGTGAAAACACTGGATGTGGGGAAACGGAGCAAGTCAGCAGAACTTTAATTCTTTTTTTTTTTACTTTCCCTTTAACTTCTAGACATTATTTCAGTTGGGAAAGTGATTTACGGACGAGGAGACAGAGGAAGGCTGGGCGGTGTCAGCGGGTTTAGCTGGTTCTACTGTTTGACTCACTTTTAAGGGTGTTTATTTTCCAACAATTGAAAAAGTCAAATAATTTACACAAGATATCAGAAGTTGGGCTAGAGATTTTTAATAGGGCTGATTTTACCTGCGTTTAATATAAAAACATTTAATTTGTTTTGATTTGTCTCTAATTTTATGATTAAAAAGGTGGTAACTCCTGGATTAAATAAAATCTGCCTGGGCAGATAAATGTTTGAGATGAACATGAGAGAAGTTTTAATTGTAAAAACCTACAGAAACTGTACAATGAGAACAAAATAAAGAGTAAAAGGAGGAAAATGCCACTGAATGCAGGCGAGTTAATCAAGAAACTACAGAGCTGTGGAGGAGAGCGAACAGGCAGGTTGATGGAAGGTGAATAATAAACACAAAGAAACTGCAAACCAACACGGAAAGACTAAACCTGACCTAAGAAAACCGAATACAAATGCAAGAACACAAGAATAAACAAAGAAACTAAACATAAAGGAAAGAACTTGTATGGCAAGACCTTTCTAGCAATAATTATCCAAATATGGCAAGACCTAAAGGAAATATTCAAAACAAAAGCACAATAATGAAAGTCAGCAGGCAAACTTCTGATAATATGCTAATATTAATTTTTTGTTTAACGCTTTAGTGTTTTGCTAATTTTGAAAATGTTTAGCGTACTTAGCTTCCCATAGATTAAAAATGCTAAAGTGCTAATTTACTTCACTGGTTTGTAAACGTTCAGTAGAATAAAGTCGACATCTATATGGACGTTTTGGTCTATGTTTTAGATATCATCTTTTCCATATTATATCTTTCTTTATTTTATAACTTGTAATATGGAAAACATATATTGTTGCACTGGCAGATTATTTCACTTATATATGATATTTTTTATTGATGTTAAGGAATTATTTACTTAAAACACGCTTCTCTAGTTTGCTGAATTATATTTGAATTTAGTTTTGTCTTATTTCAGGTGTTCTGAGGTATTTGCACTAGAAATTAGACCAAAATACTTGATAAGAGTTTGTTTTTTTGCAGTGCATGTGGAGCTCCTCAAAGCTTCTGACCACAAATCTTAATTTTCACAATAATGCTTCAATTCTTTTAGGTTTCTCCTCTCTTTTATTTCCACTTCCAACCCTCCAGGATCCAACCTCGCCTGAACATTTTTCAAAATTTCCGTCGACTCAGCTCCTTGTAGATTTGTAACAGGATTGCGCTGGCATGAAGCCAGCCGATCGGGGACTCGGGTTCAGGTCCGTGTACAACCCCTCAATTCATTACACTGGCATAGTTCGACCTTTTCATGGCAGGGCCCTTGTGTCCGTGAACGTTTCCCCCCTTCCTTCCGCCTCGCTTTTTCCCTCCTTTGCTCGCCGTCTGACCTGTTCTTCAGAGCAAAGTGCCAGGCGATTTACCCGGAGATTTGTCCAATTAGGAGGAGCTCTGAGATCATTATGGAGAAAGGCCTCTTATGCTCGTCTCTTGACTCTCTTTCCTGTTTACGGCTCTTGTATTCCTTCAGTAAGTACCGGCCTTCTGTCATTCTTCACTTTAACCTCTTTTTGGTCCACATTTTCTCTGCTTTGCCTTCTGCTCCTTTCCTGCCCCAACGACGCAGACATACAGCTGTACAATATTTCATATAGTAACTAGTTAAATCTACTCAATTACATTAAACTTTTTTGTACTTTTAGGAGTATCTTTTTTCTACTTTTTACTTTTACTTGAGTAATTTTATTATGAAGTAATTCTACTCTTACTTTTCTTTCTGGATTTTCTATCCACTGAATAAAAAACAAACATGTTTTAACCAAAAGATTCACCAGACCCAGAAACACACCTGCAGTTTTTGTTATAGTTTCATAAGTTTTTTATTGAAAGAAACTGATTTTGAAAAAATATTTTTGCCTTACTTTGTTTTTTTTGTTACTTATATGAATTGTTGTCATTTTGGTGCTTACAATATGGAGGTGTGCCATGGGTCCAGTGTGTTTGAAGCGTTTGGCGCGTCAGGGGCGTCCAACATGTCTGACAAATAGGCCAGGAAGAACGATTGTGACGCATCTGACGCCTCCATATAGACTTTGAATGTAAACGAGACGTACGAAACGCGTTTGGTGTGAACGCACCATTATTTCGCACCAGCTGAAATGTAACAAATGTTGCAATTTTGGTCCACAATCGAACCGAATCTACTAGACTAGAATTTACTCTAAAATTAATCACAGATTATGATTTAAGTAAAAATCATAAAATGGCTGTGGGATGTAACTACTCTTTCACACAAGAGCACATCTGCTTGTGTAACGTTTATTTTGGCTTTCATCCTTTGAAAGCCACATTTTATTTTTACTTGAATTAAAATGTAATGTAATCTAAAACATTCAAGTGTAACCAAAAAGCAGAAAAAGGAGAAATCTGTAAGTGGGTAAATCGTTTGTACAAATTCGGGTTTTGTTTATAATAGTTTAATCAATCTAACTATTAACTGGCTCTAATATCTGTCTTGTCCACAGTAATGTAAATATGTTCTTCACATTACAACCAATCCTGTTTGTGTGACAGACCAAAGTTTCACTCGGAGCTGGATTTGCTTGCTTGGTTTTGGTGCTTTCTGTTTCTCTGGGCTCTCCATCAACACATCTACCACAGGTCATTTGGGAGGGAAACTGGCCAGGCACTTCATCAAACCTTTTCTGCCCGCGTGTCGAAGGTCTCAGAAGAACTGTGTGGACCTTGTTGTCTCTCCAGAGTCCTACAGCCGCTAATTGTGGTGAAGCTCTTTGGTTCCTAATGAACAGATGAGGGAATCGTAAAAGAGGAGTGGGTGTAAAAAGGCTTTCGATGATATAGAGTACCCTTCAAAGCCAGTTAAACCAGGAGGTCAGCTCCTTTATTTCTGTCGTACACTGAAACGGCTTCAGTTATTCCCATTTATTTACATCTAAACCACGACAGACGCTGTCCTGATATTGATGTAGCAAATTACATCGCTGTAAATGTCGCAACCGTTTACTTTGAATTGGTTTTCATGTTATATTGCTGCTCGGAATCATTTTTAATCATTTTATTGCTGTAGCATCACAGAACAAAGTAATTTAAACCAGAAAATGGTTCTAGTAAATCACAGTTTCTCTACTATAACCTGTAAGCTCTGCTTCTGTTGCAAAAGGTTGCTAGCTTGATTCCAGTTTCCTCCGTCAACTAAGTTTATTTTACTTAGAGACTCAGAAAATCTGTGGTATAACTATCCAACTATCTGAATCTGTAAAACAAGTTAGATATCACCTTTAATGTTATAATGTAAATAATTAATTAACTTACAATTATGTGTCTCTTTATACAAGATAAAACTCAGGTTTTTAAGAAAGTAATTGATTGACTTTAGCTAATTAAACTAATGATGAATCACTTTAGGAGTAAAAGTACCCTTATTATTTGGAGTGTAATAAGAAATATAACTAACTGAGAGAAGAATTTTCTATTTCGGTCAAAACACACAAAGAAAAGTAAATGGAAAGTATTTAATATTGAATTTTAGTACATTTACTTAGTTATTTAAGCAGGAGATGAGGAGTAAATTTCTTAAATACAAACAAAACAAATGAAAAATGTATTTAACTTCACTTTTTGTTGTTCAATTAGAAACAATTCAGCACAAATTTAATCTCAGGTAATTTTCCAAGACAAGTAAATCCAATTTATACACAATCAAATTCATAAAAAATCAGTTCAGTTTATTGTTCATCTAATAAAATAATAATTGCTTTCTATATTTTAGCAGTTATGAAGCGAAACCTTAAACTGCTGCCGTGCCAGTTACTCAGCAGGTTGTTGCTAGGTAACCAAAAAGTGAGCGAGTTGTTGCTAGGTAACCAAAAAGTGAGTGATTAAGTTAACTCCACCAACCTTGCTTAGCTAGCCATGATAGTTCAGTGAATATTTTCTATACTCATTACTGAGTAATCTATCAGACATATTATTGATATAGAGTATAGATTGATTGTCCAGCCCTATGACTAATTTATGGGTGGATTTATCCAGGAAAACATAGCAGCAGTGAGTGGAAGCAACTGAATGGCTCACTTTTTTAAACATTAAAATAAATTAGAGAACAATGTCTAATCCTATAAATCCATCAGAAAACATTAGGCAGATTTACATTAAATTATAAAGTCCAAAGTTCATCCCATTAGGAGACAACACAGTAGAGAGTTATTTCTGTTACTCAGCTAAAACAAACTACTTGGTCCTACATTATCCTTGTTAAGTAATGTATAAACAAACAGTTTTATAGGCCAGGCATTAAAATGGCAATGTTACTAAAGTAATTACTGACCCCAGGATCTGTCCTTTGTACCTCTGGCACAAAAAAAGTTTGTTTTTTGCGTTCATCTTTTCTTGTAACCTTGACATGGTGAAGGCGGTCCTCCCTCCCTTGCTCTATAAGGGTAGCTCTTACAGAGGTAATAAAAAATACAGGAGTTAGCGCCGTCCCTCATGGCCCCTCTGCAAATATAAAGGAGCTGAACGCTGTGAAGATTCAAAGGTACAGGAAGCCTGCAGGCCAGAAAAGAGTCGGGCATACCCAGGGGTGTGATGAATGGATTCCTTTCTGCTTGTGTGGTGGCCCACTGCTGCCCAAGGCTGGGGAAAAGACTCAGCCTGAAACGTGTTTGTCATTTTCCGCCTTGGGAGTCCAAACTCAGGGGGCTATTTTTCTATCCATTTATGTATCTTCTTATGTGTATATAATGGAAATCATTGTTTTAGAGACAGCAGGGGGAAAAAAGTCAGCATTTCTATCTCTGCAGCGTTCAGGAGAATCAAGTTTTTACTCCCTGCTCTTATTATCTAGAGGAGTTTGAAAGACGAGTTTTTCCTGATTGATTTTTCATGTTTTTGTACTTTTATTTGAGTCTCAACTGCTTCTAACAACATCCCAAGCAATTAAAAAATATATATTTTTGGAAATAAGTTAATGATTTTTGGTGTCTGGAAAATGACCTGTTTCAAAAATCATCTGAATATGATGTCACAAATCAGCAGGCACTGCCCAGCGAAGTCCAGCCCGTTACCTAGCAACCCAAGCGGAACTCAAGCACGATTGGTCAGCTATTTTTACTACTGTACAACCTGCTGTAACAGACAAGTGTTTAGTTGTTGACTTACTCTTCAGAAACTACTTGCTGCTCTTGTTGGTTGTGTAGGAGGCTCTACTAGTGCTTTTCAAAGATGTAAGGTTGTATAATTGTGCGTTTCCTTGCAGCCATTTTCACATGTGAGTTGGGGGTCATGGCCAGCAGCAGCTTGTTGGGACTTAAAGTGACAAGTGGCCCTAAAAATCTCATTCTGAAAGGAGCTCAAAATAGGAAGAACTGAATACTAAAATTTGATTATCTAAGAATGATTTTCTGCAAAACATTGTAATGAATATGTTTTGTGTAGCCCACAGAGCTATCCTAACCTGTTCAGGGAAGCATAATAGGTCACCTTTAAGACTAGATGTGTTTCAGGCAATGATCTGATTTGCCAAGTGCTGTTTGAGAGTCTTTGTCTCTACTACTGTTACAACGCAATTACGTTTACTCCGGTCAAAGCCACGCTTCAAGGTCAGTCACGACAAGCAGGGATTTAGAGTCGATGCTTAGCACAGAACAAGTTAAACATTGTGGTTTTACACAAATAAATACGCTCCCCGAGGCTTGTACAAATCAAGGTCACGCTGTCTCATGTGGGGCTTGGTGGTGGAGGAGCGAGGAAAGCTCTGACATTAACCATCTTCTCATTTTTATACCTGAAAATGACAGATTTCGCAAAGACCTCAGCTTCTTAAAAACCTCCGCAAATGGGTTGCTTAAACATAATTACCAGGAAGATAAAGAAAGGTTAAGCAGGTTTAAATCCATTGTTTGTGTTGTGGAGCTGAGAACATAATTTTAACAAATTTAGAAAAAAGTGATGGATGTGGAGCTGCAACTAACGATTATGTTAGTTATCAATTAATCGATTATTCTGATGATTAATTGGATTAAAAATGGCACATTCTGCAGATTTTTTCACTAAGGCCTACTTTACAGAATATTAGAAACACATTAAAAGATGTAAAGAAACAAATTATTTTTTATAGATAAGGAAACAAACATTTTCTTTCCTTTAATCGATTTTTCTGACAATTAATTGTTTAAATTTTTTTTTTAATTTCTCATTGAGGTCTTTTTGAACAATATTAGAAAAACATTAAAAATATGCAAATAAACCAATACTTCATTTTTTTTTAAATAAGAAAGTATACATTTCTTGCCTAAATTGCAATAACAGCATTCCTTTAATTGATTATTCTGACGATTATTCGATTAATCTGAAAAAATGGCACATTCTGCAGATTTCTCATTTAATTTGGACTAATCCATTAATAACTGTATGGTAAAAGTTGATTAATAGGATTTTTTGTTTTACAGAATCTGAACAAAGTGAAGCTAAAACTGCCACTGTTTTGAATAAAGACAAAATTTTATCTTAAATGCAAAATGTATATTTTTGGTACAATTTTAGCCTAATTACTGCTTTGATTATGTTGTCCTTTCAGCAATTAGCATTTTTCAGTGTCTGTGTGCTCCAGTGAACAATGTATCGATTGCTAAATTAGTGATTGTCACTTACTGATTAATCGCAATTAATCGTTTCAGGCCTAGTTGAATGTAAGGATTATTTGCTATGTCTGCTGCACGATCTGCATAATTTTAGAGATAAAAAAAGCAGCTGACACAGAAATGAGTACCCTCCCAAAATGAGCCACAGACAACTGAATAATAGAGCAACTCCCTCATTACTAAAGCCAGATGTATAATTTATAAGCACACAAACTTTGATGAACATATAGCGAGCTTTAAAGCGTTGGCCTTCTTGGAACAGATTTTGTGACATCTGATTCTTCAAACGCCCACCACCTTAGCGCACCACTCCTTAATCCCCATCATTATCCTCAACCTGGAAGCAGTGAAGTGGCGGTAAATTATGCCTCGCTGTCAGCCGCCGTCATAAAGCTCTTTTCAGCTGACGCCAGCGTGACAAGCCGAGCTGTAAGTACCGAGCGTCAGACCAGGGTGAGAGCTTTTTTCATTGCTCTCCCATATATCTGTCGTTTTCTCTTTTCCGACATGTTTCAGAAAATACGCTTTCAAATCGCCGGGGTACGCAATACGTTTTTCACCTTTTATTCCCCAGGGTTTATTTGGACCTGAGATGCAATTTTAATTGAGGTTTTGCGTTAAGAAAAATAAAATAAAATGCTAAGCACTGTAAATCTAAGTTTTTATAAGCTCAGGGAAGGATCTGCGAGTTTCTACCAACAACGGGAATGTGAAAAAATAAAAGAATAAAAACTTGTGTAGTGCCACGGAAAAAGGTAGAGTTTAGAAATTTGTGCTGTTTTTTTTATTATTTTAGAAAATTTAGAAAATATATTTCTATTTTCTCATTTTAGAACAAAAATTAAAAAAATATATAAATAATAAAAAATATATTTTTTAAACTAATGACAGAGTGATCTGTTTTCATAATTATGGAAAAACAATAAACATAGTATCCACAGTTTAAAATATAAAAGACAAAACCATTAAATTAAAAACACTGTACCATTGGTAACCTTCTGGTGTAGATATTCAATACAGATATTGCATAAAAATTTACAAGAAGAGCTAAAAACACCCTTTACACATGTTTTATTAGTTAAAAACATTTTCAATTTAGCTAATAGTGGAGGAACCAACGATTCCTCCACTAGTTGGTGGAACCAGTGGAATTTTTCAGATGTTCTCAAAACAACAATATTATCATATATTATAACTTCCAACAAAATCTATCATGACATGCCTAGTCTGAACTATTTAAGATATTTTTAACATTTATGCCTTACCAATTATAGGACGTGAAATCAGTATTCTTCCTGTTCAACAATGTTTGTACCCTTGTTAATCTTATGAAATGTTTTAAAGGCTTTTGCTGGTAAATTATAACATTTATTGATCCTTACTTCTTACTTTCCCTTCTAATTTAAACACTAACTTTATAGATAAGTGTTCACAAAGCAGAATACGTTGATAAGTTTGTTGTTACCCTGCAAACTAACAGTAAAATGCCCTAAAACACTGATGTGAACATTTTTCCTCTGACAAACCGGAGCCATTACAGACATCTCAGGTGGATTAACAAGCAATACATTGAATATATTCAAGATTTTTACCATCCTCCAGTTGACAGTAGGGATTATAGGATAATGCATTTTCCTGTATTCATACCAACAAGCTCAGACGTTTCCTAACTTCTGCTTTATCTTTTATCCGCCATTCTGGCTCTGCACCTCTGTGTGGTCTCCAGTTGCAGTTATGTAAGAGACCCAAAGCAGGTGTTGCAGAGAGATTGCATGTTTTATTTGTATTTTTTTCCCTATAATCTATTTCTGGGCGCAGGTGGACAGTAAAAGTTTCACATTAACACACTTCCGTCAGTCAGGTGTTCAGGTGTTTCTGCTCTGCCAGGAAAGTCTGAGCACGTTTAGTGGAGAATTAGTGTTTCTAACGCGTTAGAATCGTGTTTGCTGATAAATGGCAAGCCTAAGGTTGTAGGTAATTTGATTTTATATGCATACATGCTCTGTGAAAGGAATCTCTTCTACTGGGGGAATCAAAATGGAGATATGAGTTTTTTCCTGCAATTTGTTCAGCATCTTGGTTTCCTGCTGGATTAGGAAGAAAGAAAATATTTGCATAGTGTTTTTATTTACAGAAACTTTAAAATGTCTTCTAACCTATGGACCATATTGTTGTTTTTCTCAATTATATTTTATTGGAACCATATTTGGAAAACCAACACAAAGTATTGCATAACAGAAAAAAGTAGATGAATAAAAGTGAGAGATTATTTTTTTTTTTTACTAATTAAATAATTAAAATGAGCTTGATAATTCCCATTCTGATGATTAATATTTTTTAAAGGTCAATTTTGTTTACAAAGAGATCATAACCCATTTTGTTTAAGGTTTTGCTTGTTAGGTTGGTTTTTACCATTTTATTTGTTAATTTTGATTTTTGTGTTTTACTTTGGATATATAAAATAACTCCCAGTTCCTGTATGGAGTGTCCTTTACAAAATTAAAGTTTATTGGAGGGTGTGACCTTGCATTATATTACTTAAAAATGGTCTGAAAATTATTTTTAATGTAACAATTTTTATCATTGTTAATTGTAATAATTGTCCAGCAAAATATGTTATTGTGATAGGCCTTGTGATGGACTTGTACAATGACCCTAATGTGGTATTTAAGTTTAATGTAAAATGTAAACAATGCAAATACTTTCGCAAGCCACTGTTTTAATGGATTGACTGCGAATATTTCCTGCGAACTGACAAAACAGAAAAGTACGTAAGAGAATTAAGGCCACCCAAAAAAACAAAACAAATTCTGACTTGAGTTTCAAAATTCTTACTTTTTTCTCAGACATCTGACTTTAAACTCAAAATTGTAATTCAATGTCAAAATCCAAATAAATAGCCAAACATTCTTGGGATATGTCAATTATGCTGTTAGAATATAAAAATCATCACATAACTGTTTGTTCCTTGTCATAGGATGTGTGAACCTGCATTTTATTCACACTGAAAGCCTTTGCCAAATTTATTTGGTAGATTTGAGTTTTAAGACTTGATTTGCCTGATGGTGTATAAACAACAACTCTGAATCTGAGTCAGAATCCTAAGTTTAAAGTCAGATTTTTCTTTCAGTGGCCCTAACGTCATTTAACATTTAACCAACATGCGTACATTTGTGTGAATGCGCAAATTAATGGTCAAGATAGCTTTTAAGAAGGGTGTTCAGCTGCTGACATAACAGATTATTATTACTGAAACCGCAGCCCACTCAACAAAAAATATACAAGAGATATAAGAAAGGGTCAACGTTGAATCCTTTTAGATCTAAAGGAAAGGAAGACATGAGAGACTTATTGTGGAAGTGATGGAGGAAGGGGAAATAGATGGAGATAGAAGCGAGGGCGAATAAAAGACGGGACTGAAAGAGGAGGAACGAAGCGAGATACTGAAATCTGCTGCATCGGAAGGAAAAGAAAAGAAGTACGAAGCAGCAACGGCAAGAATTTACAAGGGCTGGAAAAAGGAGCTGGAATCCCAGATAAAAGCCAGTGATGCAGATTTGATAGTGTGGCTGTGAAAGAGATGGAGTGCATTAGGGAACAAAACCATGAAAGATGCATCAAAGAGCGGACCGTTCAAGCTACTGGGGGTTGAGGAAGAGTAGAAAGGGTCACTTGAAAGGACTTTTCTACAACAAAAGAGATTAATGTAAGATGAAAAAGAGACAGAATAAAGAGGAAATGTGTGGGATTTTAGCCAACCCAGAGGAGTTATTTCTGGATTAGTGTGACAGGAGGAAGAAGAAATTGAATATGTTTGAAGGAGACTTTGAGCGTTCAGGCGGAAAGGTGAGGCCAGTTTCGTCTCGGTCCTTTCTTGAAAATAATTTCTGACATACTTAAACTGTAGCTGCATTTCCATTACAAATGTGCGCAAAGCTTTGTCAGTATTTCACTAACGTTGAAAGTAAAAACACAGTTTCGCAATTGCGGTGTTTCTATTAAATGAGATTTAAATAATTAAAATCACAGGTGAACAAGTTTGTTCATGCGATAAATCATTAAAAAACATGTGCGCCTTCGTCCTCCAACTACTTCCTGTTGCCTTCTTCTTCGTGGTTTTTGCCAGTAGTAACATCCGGCTATTGATCATGTGACTTGTGCGATGCGAAAAAAGTGTTTCCATTGCAGTTTTTTGAAATGAACCAATCTCACCCAGCACCAATACGTCTTATCTGAAAATGAGAGTTCTTTTGAAATTGGCATGTTTCCATTAGGCATATTTATTTTTGGTCAATGGAAAAGCAGCTGTTGAAATTAGCCAGCCCAGTGTAGACTAATGGAGGGAAGAAGGAAGGAGTAGCAGCAGGAAAAGGATACAGAGAGGGGGTGCAGGCATAAACCGAGGTCATTATTCTGTCCATTTCTGTCCGCCGTGGATTGATCCACAGATGGGACACACACACACACACACACAGAGGCGGTAATAGGTGCTGAACCCTTCATTGATTTAATTGGGTTTCTATCTCATTCTGAGTTGGTTTGTTGTTTACGAGTATCCAGAACACACATACAAATTTGTATTAACTTCTATTTTAAGGAGAACTGAAGTGTTTTTAAGATAAAATCAGAATCAGAATATACTTTATTGAACTCCCAAGAGGAAATTGCTTATTTGTTGACAAGCTACTCCCATCCAAAGTGTTAAATATTAGCAATTCTAAATATAGCGATGGGTGATATAAAATTTGTGAAATCCCAAGTAATCTAAATCTGACCCAAATATAAAGTAAATTAAATCAAATTAATAAAATTAATTAAAAAACAAGAAATAGCCTTAGGTGAAAGAAAATCACAAAATATGCGTATCATAAAATTAAAATACATATTTTTCGGATGACAAATAGCATTTCAACAGCGAGTGGATGAATATGGGCGCCATCTGGACACCCTACACGTTATTGTCCGGATATTTAGCGCATGCGCAAAGCGCTGGAGGATAAAAAGACTAGTCCTTTACGAACAGAAAATATTACTGGAGTCTCTTTCTTAGACACACTTTAAAGTATGTCTACTTTAAAGACATATTCATATAAAACATTGTCAGAACTGAATAAGTAAGCTCCGACAGTAAATTACAACCCGAACTTATAAAAACAAAGGCAAATAGAGGGAGGATGACGTCACCACAGACAACAAGACGAAACAACGAGGAGCTTATCTCCGCGCTCGTGTCATACAGGTATGTGCTGCATTTAATCACCAGAATAGAAATTCATATTAATGTACTAAATTCACAAATTGTACTTTAGAGATAATAATAGGTTCTGACCGTTTTAACGTTCCCGTCTCGGACTTTATGCGCGTCGTCTTGGCAGCCATGACAGTCCTGATCACCAGAATCCAAATCTGAAACCTTTTCACTCGATTCTGAACATCCAGCTGTCGGTTTAGGGTCATCCACTGATGTTGGTTTTATATAATTTACTCCCATAAAGTCTTCCGGCATTTCTTCACATGCAAAAAAGGGGCTTCGTCTTCCATTTCTTCTTGTAAACAACCAGACAGTAGGCTAGCGTCGTTTCAGTAGCTAGCTGAGGCGCAGTGACGTCATGAACCGAAGACGACAAAAATCTCCTCGCTTAAGAATTTATTTACAAAAACGATAAAAACAAATTATTTAAACTTTAGCTCAGAGAAATGTTATATGGTATGTTTTGTGGAAGTGTTCCCTAATTTTTTTTGAGATTTGATTTTAGTTCTTTATTTATTAACCACCAGTAAGACTAGCATTATTGGACAAAAACGCCAGGAAAGTATGCAAATGCACATGTAAAAGTTTATTTAATTAAAATTTCTCTGACATTAATTTAATAACAATGTCACTGAATACCTGCCAAATCTCTCTGTTTACGAAGGCTAATACGACAAAGATGTGAAGTAATGGTCTTGTATTGGTAAATATTGACAGGTCAGCCAAGTCTGTTGCAATAAGCAATTAAAAAATTAATCGTATGATAAATTAAATGAGCTCAATAATTTTTATTCTGATATCTAGTATTTTTGTATTCATGGTTTCGGTTGTGTGTGGTTTTTGTTAACTTTTTTATTTTTGGTTTTTGGTTATGTTTCATTTTGGATATTTAAAATTTAAGTTCATTAGTCTTTGAGAAGACAAAATTGTCTTCCATGAAAATGGTCTTTAATACAAGTGAGCATTTATCGCATCGTTTAACTGTCGTGAAAAATGTCTTATGATGAGAATTTTGATTTATTGTTGTGTTGATAAATTCCAATTAATGATAAGTAAAAAAAAACCAAAACCATGGAAAATGTGGTTTTTTACTATTCATTGTTCAACAAGAGCAATTAGTAAATTTGAAAATATTATTAAATGCAGTTACTATTTGCGGCTTAGTGATATAAATTGAACTTTTTAAAGTAAAGCGCATCCTGAAGAAACATTTGGGCATGTTCTTAAGATCAATATTTGTGCCATACAATTAAAAACAAGCAGTAATAAATAGTTTATTTCTAATAATTTTTTACCAAAATATTGCCCACCACTAGTGTCAAAACAACAATATTAATGTTTATTGTGATAATTCCCATCAAAATTTGTTATTGTGACATTGCTAAGCTAAGATGTAGCGGTTTTAACAAAATGAGGAAAATTGTTGAATCTTGAAGTGCTGTTTTCATGTTAGAACAGGCAGCAGGTGAATAAATATGTGCAAGTTGTGCTGTAATCTGGAGTTTAATGGATACAATATTCAGTTTTGTGTCAGAATGCTTGCCTTTTTCTTGCAATCTGTGCATCAAATGGCCTTTTCTGATGCTATACTCGATCTAAGGTGGACTGAACGTCACGTCTGCCACAAATATATTCAAATGTAGTCTGAATAAATGCAGCAACAAGGTCAGACTAGACGGCGTTACAGCTGTTTCTCTGATGATATTCTTAGAGATCAAAGAGGCTGGAGCTGCTGGTGAGCAGAGCGTTTGGAGAACACGGGAAAAATTCAAATTAAACTAAATGTCAGTGATGTTTTGTGAGGGGGGGGACTATGGAAAATAAAGAACCACAGACTGGAAACAATTATAATCAACCCAGTTTGGGCATTGTGCTTTCTTTGACATTTTTGAAGTGCACTTCATTTATTGAGATTTTCCTTGGAATTTACATTATTAAATGTCACAACTTGTTTGTCTAGCAGGTATTCTGTAAATGTTGTCATTTTCTACACTTTAGATTCTTCTTTGCACCCATTTTATTATTCCGAGCTACAATATTGTAGTACAATGGATAGAAATTCATTAAAAATCCATTGTTTTTAATGGAAATTATAAAATTGTTCATGTCTTTTGTCACACTTCACTTGTATTTAAAACCATATCAAGTTAACATTAGATAATTTCTCATTAGAGAATAAACCCCATTTTTGCTGTTTATCTTTAAATATACTCTGTTTCTACATGTGTGACAGTAGGGAGGTCTAACAAGAATATCCAGTGTCATCTGTTAGCTCAGTTAACAGATGTCCTCAAATCATTGCTCTCGGCTTAATCACGTCTGACAGTTAATATTTTCATGATTCATTGTTCACAAGAGCGGAAAGAAGAAAGGTCTGGACAGCTGAACAGGTAGCCTGTGTAGATGATGAGCTGTCAGTCAGAGGGAAACATGCAGTAAATAATAACTCCAGTACCTCCTTTGGCATTTTTAGGGCATATTTTGCAGCATTATCTACACTTTTTGGCAGAGGTAACAGTCTTTGACCATTCCTCAATGTAATATCAATATTTCAGAAGTGTATAACTTCTGGATGTTTCAGATTTAATTTAAAAGGGTTAATTTTCCACTTAGCTTGTCTTAAAGTTATGCAGCAGACTGCTAATGACCCATAAATTTGATTCTGGTGTGTTGAACGAGGAGAAAATCTAAAGTATTGAGGACGTCAGACCTAAAGGACATCATTGACATCACTGATCTAGATTGTCTTTTGTCCTGGGACCATTTCTACTCTTCACAGGTTCTCTTCAGTTACTCATTTGGTTTTCTGTATGAGATTAAGGGACAATTCACACCAGCATTGTTTAATTTGCTTTAATCCAACTCCAGTTTGTTTGTGGAAGTGTGAATGCGAAATCGAACTCTGATGCGGACCAAAAAAGTCAACTCTGTTCTGGCTAAAAACCTAGGTCTTGGTTCGGTTGAAGTGAACTCTGGTGCGGTTCTATTGTATATGGGGACGCCAAGCGGACCGGAAACTACTCCAAAAGCAGGAAAAGGACTACAACGCAGGGTTTTCTGGGTAAATACAACCTAGTGAGTCAAGAAGTAGGTGGAGAAATGGTTCACGTTCTTTTACCAAAGACAAAAGAGAAATCCTACAACCGCTAAAATCTGATGCCACTCTATTTTTGTTTACGATTTGTGAAGATGGAAGTTGCAGTCATGTCTTCTTTGGAGGTTTTTGTGTCGTTCCCTTCAGTGTATCTTGTCGCAGCGCCCCCATAGGTGAAGAGGAGAACAGGTTCTTCAAAGTGTTTGGTTTTGTTGGACATAGTGCAATGTGAAAATGAACCGCATCAGCTGAAAATGTAACAAATGTTTCAATTTTAGTCCCCAATTGTACCAAGTCTACTGGACTATTAAGTGTGAAAACATCTTTAGTGCAGCGGTTGAGATGGTCATAGCAAAGGAGGAACATTTCTATGTTGATCTAGTCATATATTTTAGCAGTAACGTGGCAATTTGTGTCGTTTTGCTGTAAAAATTCACAAGATTCTTATTGAAATTCTTGGTATTTTAAATAGTTTTTAATACTACTGACTGGGTTTCCAGGAACCAAAGCATTTCAGATGCGTTTATTTTCCATATATTCATCTTTTATTTTATGCCATACCAACCTTGACTGTTTATTGTTAAAAATTATTCATCCAAAGCATACATTCCTGACTCAAGTCCCAGGAGAGGTTATTAGAGACGGTACAACTGAAAAGAGTTTGGATTGGTGTGAAGATTTTGTCTAATGGTTGTAGAGACTTTGTGATTTCAAGGTTTTTTTCCCAATAAGTAAATATTTATGTATTACAGTTTGGAGTTTTTGCACATCATAAATATCTGCGTAAAATGCTGTATTTATTTCAAATGAAAAGTTTAGGACAAGTTCTTATTAACAGACTGAATAATGAAGTGTAGACTTCGAATGTACAAAAGAGGAAGGGATTACTGAACATATAGTTACCAGAGTGGTTCCCCGTTATGCTAAAGCGGAATATATTAACAATTTTTTTCTGAAAGTACTGCACTGCTGTGTTTTATAATGATTTTGGGGAGAGGAGCATTCTGATGTCAGTGTAGAGGAACGGCAGGTAGCTCCTACTGGTTATGCCTGCTGTCAAGTCCAGAGGTGCTATAGCAGTTTAATGAGCTGGCTCACAGTTGGACAGAAGACACTGCAGTGTGTCATATAAAGAAGGGAGAGAATAAGTTGAGACAACATAACTTTTTGTGGGAAGAAAAAAGTAGTTTAGAGGACAATCTGCAACTCAGCATATTGTGCTCTATTTATATCGCAGCTTATGATCGCTGATAGGATTGGAGCTCAAAATCATTGCAATTCGTTCTACATGTAGCCTCAAAAAATTGAGGTTGCTAGGATGGCCAGACTATGTCCGCTGACTGTAGATCTACCGGGTGGGAATGTTGAAAATCCCCTCTGTAATGTTTTCGCTCACAAGAAAATCTTACACAGTAAGAACAGGGAAAGTTATGTCAAAAGTAATATGGCTGTAAAGTAGATCAGTCAGAATGCATCATAGACTCAGCTAGCTAAAGATGCTACAATACTCAATCTGCTAACATTGCTAATGCTACTATACTAATTCCAAAAATAATCTAGCTGGTTATAAACTGGATCTATTATAATGCATCAGACTCTCAGCTAGCTAAGGGTGCTAATGTTAGAATCTGCTAAAGTTGCTAATGCTACCATACTAATTCTAGCGATAACCTTACTGGGTGAACGCTAGATTAGTCAGAATGCATCATAATGCATCAGACACTCAGCTAGCTAAGGATGCCAATGTTAGAATTACTAATGCTAATGTGCTAATGCTAGCAATAATCTAACTAGCTGTAAATTGTATTAGTCAAAATGCCTCATAATGCATTAGACACCCAGTTAGCTCAGCATGCTAATGTTACCTGTCATAACATTGCTAATACTTTACCTTAATAAATCTTTATAATAATACAGCGGTACCTTATCCTGCTAATTGTAGCATAATATAGGCTTAGATAAACATATTCAGTAGGGGGAATTTATCAAGTTTCTAGTTGGGGGAAAAAATAAAAAAGAATAAACTCAGCATTTAGTTTACTTGGAAAATTGAGGAGTCTTCAATTTTCAGATTGATTTATTCATTATATAGTTCACAGCATAATAAGCCGAGCTAACTTTCATTTACCTGATCTGCTAGAGAGCTAACATGCTAATGTAACATCAAAAAATCAACTTGGACAAAAAAGCATGCATTTGATTCACTCAGATATTCAATAATATCAGGTTTTATTATTTCTATTATTTTTTTTAACGCATAAATGACTATATTGTTAATAGGGTGAATTTGATAAGTTTTCAAAAATCAACTATTAGCAAATTTTGAGGTGGTAAATTACACAGTTAATAAGTGAAATGTAACAAAAAGATTGATGGCTATCAAAGGTTCTTGAAATTTCAAGATATTGAGGGAGTCAGTGGCACAAAAGATCTAAAAGTCTTTTTTTCATAGGTTTTTGTCAAAGATCCAATTTGTACGCGTTTAACTGAGATGGATACCTGGCGGTCCAAATGTAACTCGCTTTGCCGCTCTCTGCGTTTATTGAGGGTAAACTCTCTGGTGTTTCACTCCGGCTACAGAAACTCACTCAGAGAGAGGTGCTAAGAGGCCCCAGAGGGTTCGGGAACACATGCAGAGAGCAGCCACACATATTCAGGCGCACGTACCATAAATGAGAACAAGACCTCACAAAATCCTCATTTGCATGCAGCGGAAGAGATGCGCTCCCTGCAAAGATGCTAAAAACAGCCACACGCTCCTACCTCTTACTCTCCACTTCACAGCAAAACCTGTCAGTGGCGGAGGAGACGAGAGTCAGGGAGGCCGGGAGTCAAGATGGGCCCCGATTAATTAGGCAGCTCTCCTTCTCTGGAGAAGGTGATAACGACTGCTGCAGTGACCCTCGGCCACGGCGGGCAGCTTTGGAGAAGCGGTCGAGGAGAGCTGGAGTGGTCGGTGGGTGGGTGTTTGGTTTCACAGGTTAAGAATCTCTTAAAAGCTCCAGTGGTTCAGCCTAACAAGCTAAAAAAGACTAGAACAGAGCAAAAGGCAGTTTGAAAGGATGGTGGAGGGGTCCCCTGTTTGGGATAGCCAACATGAGGGGTGGGTAGTGTAGTCAAGTAAGAGTACAATGTTTACCCAAGTAAAAGTAAAAATAGTAAAAAAGTCTACTCAAGTACTGAGTAACTAATCAAATTATCAATCATCTAATATTTAAAAATTACCCCATCAGATGGACCAAAATTCCTGATATAGCCACTAACCCCTTTCTTTTAAATCAATATCTGAAACTCTAAATAATATAAAAGCAACATCCATTGTCTGGACTTTTCTACTTCTGAAACATTGGAAGATACTGATGCAAACTGGCTAAGAGCCCAGTAAAAAATGCCACTATTTCATGACAAGTGACCCCCCCCACCCCTTTCCTCCACCTTGGCTTCCACTTTTGCTGACTCGGCACTTCCCAGTCAGCCATTAACCACAGTCCCTGTGTCAGAGCGTGGTTTGGGAGCCAGATAAGCAGATATTAGCCATCAGCAGAATGGCCCCTGGGGGGAGGAGGAGCCTTGGCTGGGCATCAGTGGGCAGTGAAGGGCAGAAACTGGCGAGGACATCCGAGGCCGTCGCCAAGCGAGGTCAGGAAGGAGAACCGATTACATGTCATCCTGCTGCTGCCGCTGCAGTAATCTGGCTTTAAAAATATATACAGCTGTAAGTATTACGAGATTTAATCAAATTGGGACTCAGAAACTGGGGGTTTTCTTTGTGAAGCAAACATTACGGTTTATTTGTAGGTTAATAGGAGAAGTGGAGTTTGATTTGTATCAATGCAACCAAAGAGAAATGGCATCCTCTTCATTTACCAAAATAAAAGTCTGACAATAAAGAAGGTGAAATATCATACCTAAATAAATACAAAGTTGAAATTATTGGTCTCTTTCTCTCGTCCTGTGGGTGTTTTTTTTCTTTGGTTTCTCTTTTGGTTCTTTATTTTTTTCACTTTAGTTCTTTTTTTCGTTCCATTCTATTTTTGGTTCTTTTGTTTTTTCTTTGTTTCTCTTTGTCTTTGGTTCTGTTTTTCTTTCTCTGGTTCTTTCTTTGGTTCCCTTTTTGGTCTTTTTGTCTTTGGTTCTTTTTGTCTTTCCTTGGTATTTTTTTTTTTTCCTTTCTGTCTTTGGTCCTTTTTTGGTTCTTTCTTTATTTGATTCTTTTATTGGTTCTTTCTTTATTTGACTCTTTCTTTTTTGTTCTTTTTTTTCTCTTCTTTGAAAATTCCTAAAAATACACAATCATGTTTGATATCCGAATGTAAATGTGTCAAATTAAGATCCATTCAATAATTTAGAATATTAGTCCATTTATTTCAGAAACTTTGTCACCAACTGAAACACTTTATGTAGATTAATTACACACATATGGGAATGTGGGCTTAATGAAAAGTATATTTAATTCTCACTTAAGCAAGACTAATCGGGATGTATTTTATAATTGATTGCATGATTATGTTTACTTAAAGGTCTTAAAATTTAAGTTAAATTTCTCAATATGGCACCTCTTTACTGTTTTTATGTTTTATGGAGCAACATAAGTTTTATAAAAGTAGCAAAATTATCCTCTTGTAAGCAAGGGGGAAGTTAAGTAGCTTTTCTTCAGTTAGCTTACAGGCAGCAATAGGTGGAGGAGGGGTTTCTGCATCACTGTCTTCTCCATTCAGCTGGAGACCTTCTCTAGATTTTCATTAAATACATTTTAAACCACATAAATAAAGAGTTTCATTGGTTTTGAAACCAACTTTTAACTTTTAAAACCTTGTTATACCTAACCGAACCATTCCTACTGCAGGAGAGCAGCAGAATGCTAATAGGGCTGGTAAACAAAGTGATTTACTGTGTGTGCATTTATTGCTTAAAAGAGCAGTGCATCTTTGAGACTGCAGAAATATGTTAGAAGATGCTGTAATACTATTAGGATCACTGTGCGTACAGTGTTGTTTAATTTGCATAGAAATTGCTATCAGGGGTCCGTGGTGGATGTTGTTTATGTAGCGTAAATAATAAAGGATCAAGGTGGAAGACTTGGCAGCGCCGCTTTGTATTTCCTTCAGGTCCTCAGATCTTTGTACAATATTGGGGATATAAAACCTTTTTGTGCAGGTATACAAAATAAATACTCCAAGGAAATCAGTTGCTGCTGCAGCGTTCCAGCAAAGTTCAAGTAATTTTATTATAAATGTAAAATTTCCTGGAAAAGCTTGTCGTAACTTTTGAATCTTTTGTCACACTACGAACAAAAAACTTTAAATTTAATTCGATCAACAAAAAGCAGGATGATAATTATTCATGGTTTTTGAAATGCTTTATAAATATTTATTCCTCTTTACTCTTTATGCTCCTCTAATCTGGAACAAATTTTTAGAAAACTGCAAAACTGCTGAAACACTGAGTTCTTTTATAGGGCTAAAACCTTGTTTAGAACCGCCTTTGACTACTTGTAAATAAAGTTGATGTATGAACTTGATGATTTTGATGATGGAATTTGAGAAAATGTAACATTTATTTCTTGTTTCATTATGTTTTTATGGTGTAAAGCTTCGAACTGCCTTGTTTCCGATTTGATTTGACTCACTGATTTAAATAAAATTTTTATTTTGTCGGTCACAAATTGGGAAGTTTTGGGAGCCACTGGCTTAGTCAAATCCCTGACCTAAGTCTAGTTGAGAATCAGAAACATGAGTGGAAATTCATGTTCATAGAATTTAAGATAAAAAAAATCAGTCTCCATATCAAGATAATTATAGATAACTAAGACGAATGAACAAAAACTGAAACTGAGAAAACATTTCCACTAACTGAAATAAGTAAAAGAGAAAAACTGCAGCTAACTGGGACTATATTGTGTGTTTATGAAAATAAATAAAACAAAATTGACGGTATTGATATTATATCCTTAATTTTTGTGTTTCTGACTCTACTTATTAGGCCTTCAAACTGATGAGAAATTGATTTTATTTTCCACACAATTTTACGTCGACTGACGTAAAATGGCGACAGCAAAAGTTTGTTGTTCATCCATAATTGATTACATTTTTTTTAAAATTGTATCTTAAGCTGAGTATTCATTACCCAGTCAATGTAAACATAATCACAACACAATACTTAGACCTTTTTGAATTCTGCACCAAAAGAATTAACCAAAGTATGAAGAAACTAAAACTACAGAAAAACTAAACAATATTTAACTAATAAAAACTAGCAGACAACACTCTTAAACCTTTCTGAATTAGACAAAAACTAAGCAATAATTTAAAACCCAGCTGTGCAAAACTGTTTGTGAAACACTCCCAGAAAGACATTTTTGGTAAAACAAAATGAAAAGTTTGTACCATATTCTCTTCCCTCCTAACCAAAGGCCAATTATCAACTAGTTTCTGTTGTTCCATCTCACAAAATCTCCAGACGAAACACTGAATTTTGCGTTTGCGATGTGACAGAATGTGAAAAGTTCAACGCCTGAACGCGTCTGCGCTGTGGAAAAGAATTTACTGCTGGCTTGCACAGCACTGTACATCCAGCACATACAGATTTGTAGACTAAAAGGTCTGTAGAAACAATTTGTTTGAAAATAAGAACTCAAGCAGAACAAAAACCTTTTGCTGCAGTAGATTTATTTCTCCGGCCCAAGTCAGCACCGCAGGATTAAATAAGTTCAGAGCTGCGGTCAGCTCTCTGGGAACCATGTTGCTCTGCATTTCTCTTCCCCTCCATCTTCTCCTCTCTGATATTTGATGTTTGGATGTTCGAACCAGAAACCAAACTAAAAAAAACCCCTCAAACAGAGAAGCTAAATATTCCACTAACAGTATTGACTCATCAGCGCACCCTCCACACAGATAAATAAACACTGACTCATGGATATGCACACATCAAACAGCCGCTGAAGTACAAAACACACTGCAGGAACGGACCGCTGTCGCACAGAAACGATTCATTTAAATCACCACTGTCCCAACGCTGCACTTTTAATAGACCTCTGCCTCTTTACGGCTCTCCACATCTTAAACCCATCAGTCCGCCGCTCCGCTTCTCTGCGTGTTTCTCCGTCATATCTGATGGCAGCGGTGACGCAGCCTCCCTCCATCCCTCTCATCTGTGTTTGCCCACTTTATCTCCGTCCTTTCACAACCAACTCCTTTCATTTTACCACAGGTCCCTCTATTTTTTTTTGTTGTTGTTTTGTTCCCTTGTTATTTCTTTCTTCTTCATTTCCCTCCTTTGCTCAGAGAGCTTGAGCCAGTGCAGCGGCGG
This sequence comes from Xiphophorus maculatus, assembly GCF_002775205.1. Lineage (NCBI taxonomy): Eukaryota > Metazoa > Chordata > Actinopteri > Cyprinodontiformes > Poeciliidae > Xiphophorus > Xiphophorus maculatus. The sequence continues at coordinate 27,255,578 of NC_036456.1, forward strand.
TGCATGTGGGGAGGGATTAGATGAAGGAAAAAGAGAGGGAGAGCCGAGCAGAAAGTGAGTCAGAGGCAGAAGTCAAGGACAGCAAACAAAAAGAGACGGATCGACTGGGAGGCTGTAAATGAGCTTTCTGGAGGGATGAATTCAACGAGGACAGATTCTCTGCGACCCATTGAGCAACGAAGAAATCGACTTGGAGATCAAATTTCTGCTGTTTCAATAAGCAGCTCACAAACTTTCACTAATGACGTGCAGGAAGCAAGGAAGGTCTTCAAATGATTCATTAAAGTAAAAATCACCTTTGATAGTTCATGTTTATTTCCAATTAGTAGAAACCAAAACATGAAGGACATATTGATGTCTAATACATTTTTATAGCCAGTGCAACAGAAATTGATTTAGGCTGCTTTCACATCACCACATTTTAGTCAGAATTAATTGAACTCTAGTCTGTTTGTCCAGAAAGTCCAGTTTGTTTGGGAGGAAACAAACGAAGTGAACTCTGAGCCGCCTAACAACCTCGATCTTGATTTGATTAAAGTGAACTCTGCCGCAGTTCGAATTCGGATGTGAACGGCAAGCAGATCAGAGACCGCTCCAAAAGCAGGAAGTGGACTAAAATGCAGGGCATTCTGGGTAAATAAAACCAAAACAAATACTCTAGCGGAAGAAATGGCTTCTGGTCTTTTGCCAAAAGCAAAAGAGAAATCCTACAAAAATCTGACGTCACAACATTTTTGTTTACATTTTATGAAGAAGGAAGTTGTGCTCAGTGTCTTCTTCTGAGGTTTTTCTGTAATTCCCCCCCCTCCGTAATAGCAATACGCTTTCGTAGTATCTCGGTATATCTTAACAGAAATTAATTTTTATTTTTTATGTGTTGCTTCTATTCATCTCTGAATGAATAGACGCTTAATTTCCCCCGATGTTATTCTAACTTGTCATAGAAAATCAGCTTGTAGCTCCTTGCTACCAACAGTCAGAAAGGGACGTTTGGTTTATGACTTATCGATCCAAGAAGTTGGAATCAGTCGCAGTGCGCTTCTTGCTTCAGGGGTAAATGGAAAAGGTTTCACGGCGTGTTGCTCTGACTTTCTTTATCTGCACTTATATCGTGCCGGCAAGTTAACAAAAACACCTGGGCTAATAGAGATCTTTGTGTCCTTCGGAAGTCAAGGTGAAGAGCGGCAGTGGCAGAGAAAGGCGTAGGTGTGTGATGCGTGACTGTGCAGCTCAAAGAAAGAATCTGTTCATTTTCTGATAAAGTGGGATAAAAAAAAGAAAATCTGGGTTACATAAATCATTTCTCGGAAAGCCTGTTAATTTTCCCACATTTGTTAACTAAATACATTTGTAATATTTGCAGCAGAGTTGACGGTGCTGCACCCATGTTGCCTTTCTGTCAATGAAAAACAGGTTTTTCTGCCACTTTTCTGTGATTTATTGAGTTGGACAATCAATGTTTATAGAAACAAGACATTCAATAATTTAACTAATGTATCTCTGGGTTGCTTGGTCAGACACTGGTGTTTGATGGCACCCCATTTTGTGACTGTGTTGGTCACTCTGGCGCAAACAGATCTGATCCTGAAGTGTTTATTGTTGTGGAAATCAGAACTGCAGGTGGAATAATGAATATAGACTGGCATTGCCACTGGTGCAGAGTTTCATTTTGAGATCTCTCTGTTTTAAGAAACCAACCATGCATATGTTTGGAGTGTGGGTGTAAAATGGAGAGAACCCGTCCCAGTATGAGAAGAAAATGTGAAATCCATGCAGAAAGATTTGGATTCAAACTCTTACACCCTCTATTTGTTTCATCCAGAAGGTTTGGACCCGACCTGTAGTGATTCGAGAGCCTTGATTATTATATCTTCTTGAGGAAAATGATCTGTTTCATTTCCCTCAATGAAACAGGGAATGCTTAAATTAATCGTTAATTAATTTCAGTTAATCGTTAAATTATGTTTTACTATTTAGGCGATTTATCAATATTTTCTTATATCAAATTTTTTATTCAGTTAATCGTTAGAAAACTTCATAGGTTGATTACTAAAATAATTGTTTAGTTTGAGAGATGATTGCCTTCTGGAGGAGTGGACTGTTGAAGTTTTAAATTTCACCAATTGCTTACATATGCGTCTATTTTCCTACATTTCACTTATATTCAGGAAAAAAAAACCAGCGACAAATACTCTGTTGACACATTTTTACCACGGGCCCTGTGGGCCAGTCAGACCAGCGCTCCGTTTCACGCCGCTGAGCAGATCTGAAATTAGCTGTGAGTAAATAAAACGGGATAAATGAGAGGGAAAGAAGTGTGGCTGCGCAGAGCCAGAGTCGGTTTGGCTCAGCTGGCCGGGATGTCTGCAGTTCTGTTCTGGGACGCATCAGGTCCTGACCAATAACACCCGCACACCTGCTCTCTGCCTCCCACATCTCCCTCATTTCCCCTCCAAGCAGCTGCCAAGCCCATAATAACGCTCCCCCATAACAGCATCCCTCCGCTGCAGCCATCTTTTCTGTTTTTTCCCCTCTTCCTGACCCCATCGTGACCCCTCGTGCTTGCTTTTTCACCAGATCATCCAGTCTCACCTCTTACATCGAAAAACTTTACTTGACCTTGGGATAAATATTCAAATCTCCCACTTCTGTCGCCTAAGTTGGCAAACAAACCAGAATTATGAATATGACAGTGAGAGACTCTCCAACAGTGTGCGGTCTCCACAGACCTAATTGAAGTTTGATGATTTAATCATTAACCTGTAAAGTAGAGACACATTTGTGATGCTCCGGTTGTCATTGGCTGTCCTCTACTGGAAATCACAGCTAAATCCACAAAAGACAGTAAGACGCTTAGAAGAAAAATATGACTTGGATAGTTTGCTGTTTTTTTTGGTTAGAATAGTAAATAGAAATGTTACTTTGACACGGAAGCTGTAAGTTTTACTTACTTTCATAAAAACTGACTTTTCAGCAAATTTGGTAGCCCAAGTTAATTTCAGTATTCAGATAAAAACTGGTTTGCTATGGACATAATTATGACTATTTCAGGTCCCTATTAAGCGTAGATATAAATATATTATCATTTATATGTGTATTTTCTGTTTTGGCTTTTAATAGCCTCGTAATCCACACTGTTTTTAACCTAGGTAGTTTTAGCTTAGCGAAAACAGGACAATAAACAGGTTTTACTCTTAAATTATATTATATATTTGTCAGTAAACTACAGCATGTGCTCTAGACTTTTAAGTTAGCATGTTAGTGTTATTGCTAATGCTAATCCTATGCTAATCAGATTTTCTAAGTCTAGAAAGAGATTCAGAAAGACAAAATCTTTCACTGCATGCACACTGCAAAACAAAAATAAACCAGAACAGATATAAGCTAAAGAAGTTAGAAACTGCTTAGGAAAAGGAAAACATTTTCAAAGTTAGCACAAATTACAATTGTTTTAACCTAGCACTGCTTTAGCCATGCTCGGAATCTTGTTTTAATATTATTCCTCTAATTTAGTATTGGAGGAACAACTCAGTTTATCATTTCCTAAATCCCTTCATTTTGGAAGACTCTTAAAAACTATCGTTAAATTATTATTTTCATGCCTACCTTATTTTTCTTAGAATTTTTAAAAAACAAATCATGAAATAAATGCTTTTTAGCTGGATCTTTGGTGGATAAATGCTGTTTTGTGTGGACCTTGCTGAGTTTTGACTGCAGTATCATTTTGTTACACTTCTCCAAAAATAAATCCCAGTAATGAGTATTATGCCAACACTTCCTGTTGTGGAGTTGATTGCTTTCGCTTATATTTAGCATGTTCCTTTGTCTATTAAAAGCCAAAATCACCTGCTGCTGGTGAGAGAAGTCATAAAAATTAGCTCTCTACTACAATTCGTACTCACTTTTTAGTTGAAGAGACTTTCTTTTCTCCCGGTTGACTATTTTAGAAGTCATTAATCAAGGGTGCTAGGGCTCGACCGTGTGTGAATAACCGGTTCGGACAGGCTGGAGAAAAAAAAGCAAAGGCCATTTTAAGTACTGTATTACAAAACCTGTCCATCACACACTCTGAGACGCACACTTCCACTCAGTCAGAGTCCGAGTTTTGAGGCGAACTGTGAAGCCCGAGTGATACTGTGTGCACAGAGGTGGTTTAGCAGTAAGAGTGGCCCTCCTCTCTTTATTAAAGGGATGGACGGAGGTGAAGAGGACTGCAGCAGAGGAGAGGGACTCGGCCAGATAGACACATAAAATAGTCCAGAATCGACAGCCTTTGTGAAGAACAAGCTTTTGCAAAGTCACACTTGCCTCAAGCAAAACATCTGAAGTCTCCTGGAATAATAGATTCACCATGCACTCTTTTCTTTCTCGGCATGCCTTTTTCCCCCTCACTACAAAGAGCTGCAGCAAAGAAAGACATTATTTTCTTCGCTTTTTTTTTGTCCACATTTTGTCCTCTTCTGCATACAAAAAAAAAGCACACAAACGCTTTTGTTGCATTGACAGCATAATATTGATTTGAGAAAATCTGCTTTTAGGAAGCCAAATAACACAGAATGAGACAGTTGGTGCAAGCGATGGATTTACATGTTTTTCTTCTCAGGAAACAAAGAAATAACATTAAAAAATCTTAAAGTGTGATGAATATAGTAACCTGACAGTGACATTTTCACCTCAGTAACCCCTAAATCACCAAAAAGAAATCTAAATATTGGTACGGTTAGTTTTTACGTCAGCGTTGAACTTTTCCCTTTTACAGTAAAGTGAACATTTTCAGATATCACATTAAATATTCTGTATTTTTAAAATAAATGTTAATTTAATGATATCTAAACTTTTTTAAAAATTATTTATCTCTGGAAAACTGGCTTGTTTGTTTCCAGGCAACCAACTAAACCAGTTAAAATAAGCAATAAGTCAATTAATTGCATGATAAATTAAAACAAGCTCAATAATGTTTTATTTTATTTGTTTTTCTCGTCTCTCTCTTCCTACCAAAGACAGGATAACAAAAGTCTTCAGTCTTGTGCATTGGCATTCAGTTTCCATTTTATTTGTTGTTTCAGTTGTTTAGTGTAGTTTATTTATTTTTGATAGCAACATTTCTTCCAGTTCCAGTGTTAACATTTTCATTAGAAATTAAATTTATTGATTTTTGAGAGTAAAATTTGAAATAGATTTGTAGCAATACATGTATTCAGACGAAACCGTTACTGTATGATGTATACTGACAGATAAAATAAATCAGTCTGAATATTATCTCTCATCTAAAGATGAGACACACAGGAGGTTACATAGGAAAATGTCACGCTACGCCGATGATGATGTAATGTTACATTTTTGTGAGTAATTCTGTTTTTGAAGCTGAAAATGAAAAGCAAAACATGATTCTACTATGGTGGAAGTTTATTATCCAAAAGTTTATTCCCTCCTCAAAGTTTGGCCTGATATTTTAATATACTAACAGAAATATATAATATATATTGAACAGTTAAAGCTAAATAAATGAAGAAATTAATAAAGTATTTTTCTGTGTGCTTTAAATACATTTGTACGACAGCGTATTGGGGTCATTGTAGATAGAGAAAAGATTTCTGAGCTTCTAGACAAAAAATTTAGAAATTTCAGAGTTTGAAAATTGGAACAAAAATCTGAAACTTTGAGATTAATCTAAGAAATTTAGCAGAAAAAAATCCAGTGATATTTCTGAGTTTTATCTAAAAATTTCGGAGTTTTTTTACTCACAAATTTTCCACTTTTGGAGCTCAGAAATTTCATTGTACTTTCTAGAAAATGTATAAGCTTTTGGCATAAATTTACTACTTTTTTCCATCTACAACAGCCCTTGTGCTAGAAAAAAACCCCTGAAACTTTCAGATTAGTCTTAGAAATTTCCTTGTTCTTTCTAGAAAAATTTACTCCTTTTTTTCTATGTAAGACAACTCTAATACACTGTCGTACATTTAAGTTTCATATATGTATGTTTACCAGGGGTTCATGGATGACTTTTAGTACTGCTGTCATAATTATATAAGTCATGCTTACAGATGTGAGTTACTATGCTGACATGAAACTCTCACTTTCATCCTGATAGGATTTTAAAAAGCTGTAATTTTGTTTATTATGAGTCAACAAATTAGAAACAAAGTATACATGCATTCTGCAAGAATCGTCATAATTACCTGCTTACACGCTGATGAATAAACAAACACAATCTCTATTTCTGTCCCTTGACTCCAGTCCCTCCCTCTCAGCAATCCCCGGTGCAGCCAGCTACTTCGTGCTTGGGGAGCAAAAGCAAAATCAAAGTACTCTGTGAAATATGGCTCGGATTTGTTATTAGGTAAAGCCTTTGTTTTCCATGGCACGGAGGCAGGATGGAGGATTTAAGCTTTCTTATCGGAGAGCGTACAGATTAGCCAAATGGGAAGCAGCAGCCGCCGCCGCCACATCTCGCTGCTTTTCAAGTTGTTAGATACCAAAGCTGGGTGTGTAGAGAGAAGTGGATAAACATTTCATCACATCCTCCCTCAGGTTTTGGTAAAATGTTGGAAGAAGAAAAGAGAAATTAGGTGTAAATAATGAGCTCTTGACTTTAATTTCCTGTCATGTTGGGAGGTTTTTAATTCAAATTAAAAACAAATTTCTTTTTTTTTTGTCCAAATCCTCTTCCAGCGTTTCGCTTCATTGGTCAGGTGTAGTGGAAAAGGAGTTGCTCATGCATGCTAAAGGGGATAAGAGCTGCTCTTGGAGACATCTATTTCTAATTTTTTAGTATATAATTACATTATTCGTGTGCATGTGACAAAGCAAAACGAAAAAAAAACAACCTTTGAAGCCCAACCGCGCGTGCACTTGGACATGCAACAAACACGCAGTGCCTCTGCGAAGGGTACGGCGAGTGCACGGCCGCGCTGTCCTGTCATCTTTTATTCAGCAGGCCACTGTGCGTCTATTTTCAGCTCTGCACCACTCCGCAGAATGAGCTGCTTTCTAGCAAAGAGAATGGGCTCATTTCAGTTAAACGTTCCCCTTCACTTCCCTTTTTACTCCCACAGATGCAAACATCTGCATCTGTGCAAATTGCACATCGGCTGCATATTCATTGCCGTCGCCGCCGTTGCCGTCGCGTCTTGTCCCAAAGCTGCGGCGCCGTTCAACTTCTAACAGCAGGGTGGCAAAGTAATTTAAATACTGCTCCTCTCCACCGATTCGGCTGTAAAGAAGCAGCTGATATACAGTGTTTAATGGCATTTGGAGACTGGCAGCCTTTAAAGAAAGTGAAGTGGAAGGGTGACTTTGCAGCTCGCCACTGTTTGAAGGAGAAGCGGCGTTGAAGGGAGGCTCCACAGGCCCCTGTGGGAGCCACATTGAGTCAGCAGTGGAAGCCTGAATAATTAGAGGCTAGCTCTGGGTCTCTGTCATCATTACACCGCTACGCGTATTTAATATTCAATGAGACTTTATTTTTTATTTATCTTGTACGAGAGTGGGCGAAAGGGCAACTTTGCTGGAGGACGAGCCACGTGCCAACAAAGATATGCTAACATGCGCTCATGTGAGAGCTCAGAGGGCTGTGAATGCAGTCTTACTTGCAAGTCCGCTCCAGGCGTACTGTTGCGTGGCTCACGCTGCTGTACAGAAGCTACAGATGACGAATTTGACCCCAGAGGTCAACGAAGTCGCTCTGGTTGACCTTGGTGGGAAGTGAAGCTAGACTTTCAAGTCGAGTCTTGTATAGCAACTAAAATGTCTCCATGTACGTACAAAACATCTGGAAGTAAGGATTTATTAGACATTTTATGGGCATTTAAAAAATAGTATACCAATAAGTTTTTAAATACATCAAATAAATAATCTTTTCCACCTCTAATGGGACATGCAGCTCTGGAAAACATTAAGAGACCACTTAAATTAATCACTTTCTCTGATTTTACTCTTTATAGGTTTATATTTGAGTAAAATAAACATTGTTTTTTTATTTTATTAACTACTGACAACGTGCCTCCGAAATTCCAAGCAACAATTTTGTATTTATTAGCAGAAAATGAGAAATGGTCAAAATAAAGAAAAAGACTCAGTGCTTTCAGACCTGTAATAATGCAAAGAAAACAAGTTTATATTCATTTAGAAACAACAATGATAATGTTTTAACTCAGGAAGAGTTTAGAAATCAATTTTTGGTGGAAAAAACCAGGAGGTTTTCAACAGGGTTCAGTGCAGTGGGCTCTTAATTTTTTTCAGATCTGTATTTCTGCAATTCAACAACAACAAAGATCAGATATATATTATTCTCCCTTTAACAGGTTAGGATAGGTTTATGGTTTATATAAAACATGTTCATTATATTTTTACACAAAATAATTCTTTGGTAATGAGATTTCAATCTCATCACTTCTGCCCATTTTGAGCTGTTTTAGGGCGTCTTGTCACTTTAAATCCAAAAGCTGCTGCTGGCCACGCCCCCAACTCAACGTTTACACTCTCAAACAAACGTGTAATTATGCAACCACAGATCTTTGAAAAGCACTAGTAGAGCCTCCTTCACAACCAACAAGAATTGTAAGTCAACAACAAAATGCCTGTCTTTTTCAGCAGCCATTGTACAGCGGTAAAACCAGCTGACCAAACGTGCTGGAGCTCAGTGTGGGTTGTGAGGTAGCGTTGATTGTGTCTTAACAATCAGGAGGTTTTTCATTTCCCAAACACCAAAAGAAATATTAACTTAATTCCTAAAGGCATTTATGAACCTGAAGAAAAGTTTATTGAAAAAGTCTGACATGGAGTTCTGCTAAAATGCTGGAGGGTATTATATTAAAAATCTATGTAAAGGCGGTGGGCTTCATTAATCAACATGAAGTGTAATTAAAAACGAAAAGGGACAAGCTTGATTAAAGTTATGAGTTACTCGCAGAGCTGTTGTATTGGGCTGTGGTTTCATTTACACGGTTCTGCTTAATGAAGTGATCAAATATCAGTTTTGCTCAAATGTAGCCAATAAAAAGCCACAACTTTGTAGAAGAAAAAAGTTGTAAGTGGTTTCTTTTATGCTCATATCCTGTTTGTTTACAACCTGCCTTTTTATTTTTAGGTTCCCATAGTGACGGCAAAACCGGAGAAAACAAATCTGGAGGTCAACTCATTCAAGAATATCTGGAGAAGCCGGCACGCAAAACAACTTTAAAGGTTAGACCTTCCTCTTTGCTTATGTCCTACCTTTTATCTAACAGTAAAAGCCAGCGGCGGTTATCGCATGCTAATATATTCCCAGTGGGTTCCTGCATGCATTATGGGCCTGGATCCAGGGTATTTGCAAACCTCAGACATGTTGGCATGTTGTTGTGCAGAGAAGAGAAATTTCTCACCATTTTTCCATCAATCCTCTTAGCAGAAACATACCTGCTGCTGGTGGCTGATGTATTGCTACCGTGCATTGTGCAGTGGAGCTCCATTTGTCTCAATCACACAATTCTTCTGTTATCATTCCAGCTCAGTTACTTCTGGGAATGTCCCCCAAGCATAACATATGAGGAATACTGCGCATATCCATTACACAAATAAAATGTGAGGCCAGGTTCCTGTCTTTACAAATGGCATTTTGGGAGCAATTAAAGAGACTAGCTATGCATTTAGCTGAAGAATAATCCCAAATATCAATATTGGCATTGGGACTAATGGCCAGTGGACATTTATAAATAAATGTTGCACTGTACTAATTGGGCAGATGGTGTTTAAAAACCTTTCTGCTGTTCAGTACTTCAGCAGAAAGGTGGTGTTGCGCGCTGGATTCTAACAACTGACAGTCAGTCTTTACCATTAAGATCCAATTGTTCTTAGGACATTAGGTTTTCCAGAGGAGATTTGACCTTTCTAGAAGACATTACAACAAAATGAACAATGTAGGTTTTTGGGAATCCTCTGGTCCTTAGACAATATACTGAAATGTTGAACAAAAAGCTTTGGGTTTCTGGAAAATAACCATCAAATTTAAGATAAAATGGAGTCAAAAGTCATTAGACAAAAAAATTAATTATTGAATGATAACGTCTGAGATCACTTTGAAAACAGCTAAAAGTTGTATTTAGGCTATTTCTGTCTGTCTTTTAATGATTCAGGTGAAAAACAGAGCCACTATAACGGAATTACTGAAAACCAAACTTTAATAAACATCCCTGAATGAATGCAAACGCTAAGATTATATACATATATAATCCATTTCCTAACATTCTTGTATATTCTGTATATTCTGTATAATCTGTATAATCTGTGCATATAGCTCCCATGTTTATATTTATATTTATACACAATATCTATATCTCTTTGCTATAACCCCTTATAGTCCATACATACATAGTCTTGTACATCTGTAAATAAATATTTATATCTCGTAGAGCACTTCTGGATAGATGCAAACTACATCTCGTTGCTTGTACTTGTGACAATGCAGTGACAATAAAGTTGAATTCTATTCTATTAATATCTTAAAAACTAAGATATGCCTTGGGTTGTATTAGCAGAGTCAGATAAACAATGAATTTTTCATGAATAAGGTCAAATTAAAACATCTAGACCTTGCATATTTCAAACATCGCCTGCTATTTAATTATTTTATCAGAAATAGTAGTTCATAGAAAGCCTGTTGGACATGAGTCGATGCATTCAAGGACCAGTTCAGAGACATTTTTTGATCAACCATGCTAACAAGGCTATAAAAAACATATAAAATACATAAAAATACATGTTACACCATAGCCTCCTGACAGTAACTACTTTAAATAACTCTAAAATACATTAAATGGAAGTAAACAAAGTCTATTTAGCTGCTGGATGAGGCTATAAGGGGAATGCTAATTTTAGCAATGATTAGTTGACCTAATATCGTAGCAACTAGCAGTGACAAGCTACATAAAAACTACTGAATCAGTCTTACAGCCTGAAAATAGTTTGTTACAGAAACTATTTATACTCCTACTGAAACTAAATCTTATTTGGTAATATCTAGCAGCTAATAATCTACTGGTTAATGCATTCCCATTAGCTGTGTTAAGGAGAAAAGTTATTATGTTAGCTTAAATTTTGGAAAAGCATGGCTCTCCTTTTCCTCCTGTTAACCGGGTCGAGCGGGGTTCTCCGTGAGCGTCCTGCAACCGCGTGCTGCTAAAACGAAACAACAACAAAACGTGTTGACGTCACAGATCACGGAGTTTTAATCTCATACAAAACAATCGACAACAAAGTTGCAGAGATACAGAGATATGCATTTTCTCATGAAAATAAAAACACACAAGGGGAAGACAGACAAACACAAAATACATAAGACAGACAAAGGCGCCCAACGTGGAGTAAAAAGATGGAAAAAACTCTCCGTTGGCTTGCTGACTTGTACTTTTTAATGAAAGAGGTGTTTCCCTATTTAATATATGCAGTCAAGGCGTTCCGTTCTTTGACCAATTAGAAACTTAGAAACTCCCCTCATCACAGCCCCGATGTCTGGTTTTTATCTAAGTGAAAGGGCGGACGACTTCGTCTTGGGCCGCGCCAGGTACGAGGGAGAGGCGCCAAAGAGTCTGTAACTCCTATCAGAGTGTAAATTTTATAGCTTTGTGTCTGTCAGCGGGGGAGGAAAAAAGGCCCTACTTCCCCCATGCTCCACAGAAAACTGTTCCAAATAAAGTGTTGGCTATCCCTTTACACATGTCGTAAGATTAAGTGTATTTTTAGCATTAAATAATCATTTTTCTTTACAATCCCCCTTTTGAGATCTTCACCAAAGATCTCAATAAAAATTGAGTAAGCCTTCTAATACCGAACCAAAACTATGTATGAAAAAACGAAAAAACCGAAAAATAAAAAGACAAAAGAGTAACGTACCCTAATTACATACAATCCCCCTTTGAAACAAAACCCAAGGTGTAGAAAGACTCATCCTTAAAAATATAAAAACATAAAACAAAATTATCACAATACAACCAAAACACAAGACAAACCAAAAAACCCAAAGTATACAATAAAAAATAAAGCAGGGACATACATATAAAAAACTAGTAAGAAATGCTCTGCAACTTCAAAGACAACATTCATCACAAAATTATAAACCGTCGAAACAAGAAACACACAAAATTACAATCTGCTGCACGTCTTTTCTGTTTTTTTTTTTTTTTTTTTTTTTCAAATGTCCATCGACAGTCTCTCAAAAAAAAATATGAAGTCTTCGTCAGGAATTGTTCAAAAAATTGCGCGCAAAAAAACAAAACGACAGTCCTTTTCAGAGTCCACAACGAACGAAAAAACACGCAATAAAAATTAATGTCGATCCTCTTGCAGCCTGAACTCCTCGGTTGGAAACCTCAAGTTTCCACCTTAGCGTCCGTTGCTCACTGAAAATTGGATTATTATGCCAATATAACCGTGAGTTTCAAAAAGAAAGTGAAATCTCCTCGTGAGGAAATTAGATCTTAGGAAACGACCCGTCACAGGTTAATAAAACAGACATTTTGTTGCAACATGAATTTCATTAGCATCAGAAACACAATTACAACATTCTTTATTATCATCTTCATTAATGTCAGTATAATCAAACGATGGTTTCACCTAAAAAATAAATTTGTTTTGTTATCTTCCATCCAGGGAAATTATTTTAATCCTTTTATCAAAGAACGCAGATTTTGAATGAGACCACATCCACAGGGCACTGAAACGACAAACAGAGATCAGATTTTCCAAAAGCATCATTCATTATGTGTATTCAACACAAACATCTTAAAGTCACCCCGTGTCAGAGTGAATCCTCCACCGCTCGCGACTCTGTGGCTGCTATCTTCGAAATAAGTGTGAAGCCGCTTCTCCAAGCAGCCCCACCCCTGCCTCGCATGCCAACAGCTTGTGTGACAGAGTCCAGAGTCCCACCTGGAGCGCGGAGCTCCAGGGCAATCCGTGTGCAAAAACCACGAGCAACTCATCCCGTGAGGCCTTATCTCCTACTTTGTCCAGTTCTGTTCATCAAATGGTGGATGTGATCCCTTCAATTTACGTTTCTATTATGTTAAACTATTGTTCCTACCCGATGGAAAACAGCAAAACCTTGTAATCACCCGCTTCAAAAGACATATTTCCAAAGTAACGTTTTGCCAGAATATTAAACAAATGCAGATCTTTTCTTAAACCAATCTTGTAAAAATAGGATCAAACAAACGAAACAAAACAAACACAAAAACCTAAAAATGTAGTTGTAAAGCTTACATTTACCATCAAAAATGAAAATCGCTGTGAATTAAACTGTCCCATTTAAATTACTTTTATAGAACAAACTAGATCTTATTGGTTATTTGTCTAAATCATTTTACATGCGTTCCTTAAACAAAATTCAAAAGAGTTAGACCTGGAGAAATTATAATGTAAATGTATGCCTTAACAAATCCAAACATTTTCAAAATATACCAATTTTTACCTCGGCTTTTACTTGTCGTCGAATTTAAAGTTTTATTCAAAATCGTTTTAAATGGATGTAAATCAAAAAATCAAAATCAAGTTTAGAAAAATCATTATAATCCCGCCTGTGTACTTTTACTGATTAGTGATAACTTTAATCAAGAACAGATTCTTCAAAACATTTCTTAAAACATTCATGCTCCATTAAATTAATGCTCTGAAAATGGCTGACACAATAATATTTTAATTTCTATAATTATTTTCCCAAGTTAATTAACCAAAATATGCTTCATTATCACTATAAATTTATCTATTTTCTCAAAATATGTTAGCCCATTGTCAGAAAATCTTATAATGGAGAACAACTCAAATCTATTTAAAATAAGCACATATAATACCAGAGAATATTTTCCTTTCACTTTTTTATGTGTAACACAGATCAGACATGTTCGTCAAAAAATTTGTTTAAGTAATAAAAGTTTCAGTAAATTACGTAAGTAATATAAAAATAAAAATAAATCCGTAACATATTCTCCCTCTGTATGATACATTACTGGCTAATGTATCATCATTACCTAATATGTTAACTAACGATGTTGATGAAATAGGGTCATTATTTTACTGAGAAATCCACCCAATTCAATGCTGCCCCCGTCCTAACAGGCAAACTTTCAAAACAAACAGAACAATTTATTGTAGGATGCTTTAAACCTTCAAAATTACTATTTTCCCAAAACATTTCACATTAAAGTTTTAAAACTCATTATTACATATTACTGTTATGATTGTCAAATAAGGCATTTTACAAACTTCTCAAAAATTTTCACTAGCGTTTGACAAAGCATGTGTACCAATTAAGACTCTGCGAAGGTTTTGCATAAACGAGCCAGAGAGACGTTGAATAAAAATTCAAACACAGTTAACAAAGAAAATCCAAAAATAATAAATTGGGCCCCTACGGAAATCAACATAACAAAAAACAACACAGGTAGTAACAGAACGACGTAAGCACAAACTGACCTAACAAGACATGAGGGGAACTTAGATAATGGCTGATCAGACCATTAACACACACTAAGGGGCAATTAAACACACAAAACCCTAACAAATACTGGTCAGTATATCACTAAATCTACAAATGAAAGAAATTAAACTAAAGACCAAATTTCCCCCTCCCCCTTTCGAACGGGTCAAGAGGAAACTGGTGACTCAAAAGAAAGAAAGTAATTTGTTATATTTAACAAATAGACAAAGAACTGACACAAATAGCTAAATAAAAAGTCAGACTAATGAAAACAAATTTAAAGATAACGTTTCACTAAATCTAGGAAACCAAACTGCAGCAAAATCCTGTCTTATGTGATGAGAAAAGACTCTCTACAACTTCCTATATCTATAATGTGAAACAATACCCTAAAATTTAAACAGCCAATCTCTATGTTCCTTAGGAAAAAAGAAAAATTAAATCCTTTTGTACTTTTAGATTTCACAATTTAAATTTGAAAACCACTACACCAGTCTGAGCAATCTCTATTGTCAGACCATAAAACAAATTCCTAAGCCCACCATAAAACCCCCTTTTCACCTCTCGGAGGAACTATTTGTATGGCAGTAAAGAGAGCCAATAAGGATGTCAGGAAGAACTCCCAATACTTTAAATACTTTAGTAGGCTTTGGCACGTAAAGCATCAGATATGTGTTAGTCTCTAAGTGTAAAATTTGAACTTAAAAAACCTTTCGTCGTACCACTACTAAAATTGTAACTTATATTCAGACTTCTTGTCAAGAGGTACTTTAAATGATGGGAGAGACAATGATGTGCCTTACAGCAGCTTGTCCTTTTCTGCTGAACTGCTGTAAGCAGAGGTTACTTCGCACTTAAAATTAGTGGTATGCAAAGAGGCTTCACATGTTAATTAGTTGAATCTAGGGGGGTAGCAGTTACAGCCCAGCTCTGTGGCCCTCCTGGAGCGGCTGCAAGGGGGGGGCTGCAAGTCCCCTTGTCCACATTATTCTCTACAAAAGTGCCATATGATCTTTTTCATTAACCAATAAGTTATTTCAAACTTAATGTTATCCTTCAACAACCAATCTTGTAAATTTTAGCAAACTGTTCTATATTAAATCAATTTCTATTTAACAAGAGAGTGACTACTAATTTATCCTGTCTAATTATCCGTAAGTCCTGTAGATTCAACAATATTTTATCTATCTTAAAGTTTTGGTCAGTTTGAAAAAAGACTGATTGTGAAAATATCTAGAGTCAGTTGCATATTGCAATTTGTTGTTATCTGAGCAATTCCTCTTACAGTTAGAGCCTGTTTCTCTAAAGATCTGTTCTGTTTTTTGTCTGTATCCTCAACTCATTAAAAAGGTCCTATTTTAACTCATTGTATTTTATTCTATTTTGCTGCTACCTTCTCAGCGTAGAAGGAATAATTAACATTTTATCCACTATTTTAGTTCTCAATTCTATACACAGGTTTTATTTTATTTATTTCTCTACTTAATCAGTCATGTATTTAGCCATTTATTCATTCACTATATTTATGTATTTATCTAGTAATTGGCCAAGACAGCATTTCTACAATCCTCTGTGACCTAATTTTCTTGGCTTATTCTTTCTGTCTTTCTTTATTTATTTATCTATTCATTTATTTAACCTTAGAACCCATAATTTATTTTCAATTTGTGCAGATGATTTATTTTATCAAGATTCTATCCTTTAATCGCCTTCCAAACTTTACACTGCAGGTCACATTTTACTGCTGTTATCGCTTAATCTAATAATTTAGTCCAAGTTAACACAGAGGATGTTTGTAAAAACTGGAAATTTTGCACCACATAACAGCACTAAAAAATTGCTCTGTATTTTATATGACATGAAATACCCAGTGGTATTTTATCTCCAATCACACACTCTCTCACACCAACATGAATTGTAATTCAACACAAAAACACAAAACACATTACAGAAAACACAAAACACACATCTGGCCAGGTTTATAGTCAGTCAAAGTTTCCAGTCAGTCATCATTGTATCAAAGTTTTAATGTAATTTATATCAATTTTACTGAAGTTTATATGAAATTTACTGAAGCTTCAGACATTATCCAATGTGTTATTAACATAGTTTCATGTGTCAATTTAATTAATTTTAAACTCCAATCGTCAGGAACCTTTTAATTCCCCGTGCACGTTTAAAAAGAGAGATCTCAAAGTTATGCTAAAATCAAACCACAACCAATAATTTTTTTCTCTGGTACCAGTTTAGTTTACTTAACTGTTATTTTTATTTTTAGTTATTTATTTATTTTTAAACTAAAAGACCACGTGTCGCCATCGTCCTACTTTCCCGTTAAGACTCTTCTACGAACCATAGCGTATAGCACGTGTCGCAACTCAGTGTCCATAATAACTTCACAATAAAACACAGCAAAATCAATGCAAATTAACACAAGCAGCGCTATTTAAACACAGCTTCTCACTCTGCACAGACACACAGCCAGCCCGAACTCGCGCACGCACACGGCCACACACACACACACACACACACGCAGATACACACATGCACACATACACACACCCAGAGCTCTGGAGCAGACAGCCACGTGTCGCGGCAACAAGCACAGATCGCGACACACAGAGAAACATAAACACGGTGTCGGACAAACGGAAGAGACAACGGGGAAAAAATAAAATAAAATGCCGGCTTTAAAAATGCATTTCTATTCGTCACCACGGCCGACGCAACCTAGCTCAGTCACTTCGTCTTCCTGAATACACACGATTGGCCGTGCTAAGGCACTTCGTTGTACTGAAGACAGGCGATTCAGCCTTGTTAAGCCAATTGTAAGTCTACTGGAGATGAGTCAGTCTCCGGGCCAATACAAGCCCAAACTACCAAATTGATACACAATTCCCAAATTCTTTTTAAATTCAGAGGTACAAGAATAAACCCTCCGGGGAAAAGAACCAAAAACTAAGAAAACCCCAGCCTTTTACAATAGGGTAAGCTAGCCCTACGTCTGGTCCCGCCACAGTCCTCTTGTTTGCGTATTTATAATCCAATTACTCAACCATCGACTCTTTTATAAACACAATCTCTGTACCTGTGCAGCTCCGTGAACTCCGCGTGGCTGGATACAGCCGCAACAGTCTAGCTCGCCCTTTCCAGCACACGGCGGTGCAAACAACAAAAAATAATTAAAAGTATCTCACCTCACCGAGCGGAACCAGGCCAACGCGTGACAGAGCCGCCCGCTCAAAATCCGCAACCGAACGAGCCCCCAAATTGTTAAGGAGAAAAGTTATTATGTTAGCTTAAATTTTGGAAAAGCATGGCTCTCCTTTTCCTCCTGTTAACCGGGTCGAGCGGGGTTCTCCGTGAGCGTCCTGCAACCGCGTGCTGCTAAAACGAAACAACAACAAAACGTGTTGACGTCACAGATCACGGAGTTTTAATCTCATACAAAACAATCGACAACAAAGTTGCAGAGATACAGAGATATGCATTTTCTCATGAAAATAAAAACACACAAGGGGAAGACAGACAAACACAAAATACATAAGACAGACAAAGGCGCCCAACGTGGAGTAAAAAGATGGAAAAAACTCTCCGTTGGCTTGCTGACTTGTACTTTTTAATGAAAGAGGTGTTTCCCTATTTAATATATGCAGTCAAGGCGTTCCGTTCTTTGACCAATTAGAAACTTAGAAACTCCCCTCATCACAGCCCCGATGTCTGGTTTTTATCTAAGTGAAAGGGCGGACGACTTCGTCTTGGGCCGCGCCAGGTACGAGGGAGAGGCGCCAAAGAGTCTGTAACTCCTATCAGAGTGTAAATTTTATAGCTTTGTGTCTGTCAGCGGGGGAGGAAAAAAGGCCCTACTTCCCCCATGCTCCACAGAAAACTGTTCCAAATAAAGTGTTGGCTATCCCTTTACACATGTCGTAAGATTAAGTGTACTTTTAGCATTAAATAATCATTTTTCTTTACAGCTGCTACTAGCATAAATATGCTAACAGCCCCATATAATAAATAAATAAACTAAACAATCAACGAAAAGATAATAGCTGTGCTAAACGACTAGGCGCTAAGTGGGATTAGCAGTAAACAGTGGCGGTTTACCGTGGGGGTCACAGTGGGGTCAGTGTTTGTTTCTCTGGGTACAGAACAAACGAATGTAACAAACAAAAAACATTTCAGGATTTGATATATTAAGTGAGTCACTTGTGTCTACAGAGCTGCAGATTGCTGGGCATTAGCTTTGTAATGCTAACGATTAGCATGTATGAACTGTTAATACTAGTTCACAGCTTTTGATTTCATCTTCTAATGCAAGCAGGTGAAAGCCAGAAACATTGAGTGATGTAATTCTCTGTGGCTGTGTTTCAGCTCAGTGTTTGGGTAAAAAACTCGTAAACATTTTATGCTCTGCTTGAAAATTGCTGCCATTGCGGGTTCTTTCTTCTAAATTAGCGAGTATCCTGCCTTTCTTATTCTCGCTCAACAGTCCCAAGCTGAGTGGACGGCAGCTCATTGCACGTCTCTTTAAGGTCTGAAGCGTGAGCAAAGGGGAGAGAGAAAACTGAGAGAGATTACATGCTAATGTTCCACTGCAGAACCAGAAACTGTCAAAACTCGGGTCTCAAGCCAATAAACATCTGTCTTTATTGATCTCATCTTCTATGCTTTTTATTTGGAAATATTGTCTATCAATGTAAGTTTCATACTACTTAATTATCTGGAAATCATAATAAAAAAGGATTTTATATTGAGTGGTCTGCTGGCCTGTTGGCAGCCCTGGTAAAAATCCTTATAAAGGCATAAAATATATGGATCTATGATTGCAGCAACATAATCCTACTCTGAAAATAATAAATCCATGAAATCATGTTGAAAACATTTACTGGCATCCCTAATGTAAACACTTTGTACATAATTGTTCCTTCTTATTTCTGTGGTCAGACGCTTGATAACACTAAGAGGAAGGTGGATTTTGCATCCATTTCTGATTATTTGATCTGGATTAATATCCTACTAAAGACCCAGAGTTAAACAGGATTTGTATCTAAAATATCCTGATATATCAAAGAGTTTCTGATGCCGGGCACTCTTGCCAAAGTTCAAAGTGAGATGGAAAGTATTTAAAAACTGGCCCGCAGCATCACAGATCATCACAAAGCTTCAATGAAATCTATTTCGCATAAATAATAGATTTTTTTTTAACCAAGGAAGGGACTTTTAACCACTGAATAATTCCCACATTTTGTTTATGTTATTGTGATTAAATGTGTTTATTTTAGATTTTTGCTTGCTAACAATGTGGCATTGCCAACATGTTTTGTTTTATTTACAACTGAACTAAAAACAGAGCAGCAGAACCAGCCATTTTGAGCAAAAACATTAGTATGTCTTCACGTTTTCTTAAATGTAGGTGAAACAACTGTAGGCGGCCATGTCAGAGCAGATCACGTAAGAGTTGGCTAGGGGAAATATGTACAATTTGTGCCTCAGAAGTCTTTGTTGAATAATTGATCAGTGATCATTAATGTGACTCTAATTAAAGGCAGCGGACTCATTTATCCGCTGTAGCCATGGCGGATGGCTTCCATGACTGCAGCCACTTTAAGGTGGAAAATCAACGTTGAGGCTTGTGTGTGTGTGTGTGTGTCTGGGTGTGGTGCAGAGATTGTGGTTTGGCTTTTTGTGAATTTACTAAACCATAGCAACAAGGAAACAGAAAAACGTTTAGAGGGAGAAAAATGGAAAAATTGTTTAAATCCCTTCCAGGAACAAACATTTAATCGACTTACACTTAATTGATTAACTAATAATGTCCACTTAGATCTTCTTTTATGGTGCGTTCACACCGGATGCGTTTCGCGCGTCAGAAATGCGTCTGACGCTTCAAGTTGGATGTGTGTGCACTTCAAGTCAGACGCTTGACACGTCAGGCGCGTCAAAATCTCTCTAGGCGAGCGTTGAGAGGAGCCGGTCTGTTTGTACAATGGCGGATGAAATGGAGAAAATGGAACCAAAATATTATGTAGTGAAAGCTTCTGCAATCATAACGGAGGCTCACATGACTTTCCTGAACATTTTGAGTTCAGTTTCTTTTCAATGGTGACAGTTGATAACGACACGACGGGCGTTGGAGCCTCTTGGCTTTTTTTCCTCTCCCGGTTACTATGATCAATAGCGAATTAAATATTGGGATTATCTAGGTTTTATTTACTGAATTCAACAGAATATGGCCATCGGGTGCCTGCTTGAATAAACCAGATAATTCTCAGATTTTGTGAGTTTCACAAGCTGGCTGGGCGCTGATGAGGGTCGCTATTAGTGCTGTTTTTGTCTGACCAGAGCCCAGTTTGATGACCTTTAGCCCACATTAGTGCCTGCATCACCTGGCAGGACACCAGCTATAGATTACACACATAGCAGAGTCTCTCTGATTGGTTGGCGCTCCGCATCAAGCTGCGAAAGTTCAGATTTTTCAACTCCAGCATCAAACGCTCGAAACGCTTCAATCTTGCAGCAAAATGAGCCATGACGTGCGTCCATGTAGACTTCGAATGTAAACCAGGACGCTCAAATCGCGTTTGGTGTGAATGCAGTCAGTGTTGTAGTTTGGCTGGCATCCAGAAGAGAGCGCCGCTGGTCATCATGAGAGGAACCAGTTAATACAGAATTAAAGATGGCGGCACCATACCAGAACGGGAAAATGAAACCGTCCAAACAAAGTCCGATTTGGGGTTCTGTTATGAAATAAACACTCAAGAAACTCCTAAGTTTCCCCTGTACGCTCCTTTATGACAGCAACGTCAACATATTAGAAAACTTACGTTTTTAATAAAATGGCCGCTTATTAATTAATCGTTAGTCAATCAATAAGATTAATCAACTTTAGATTAACCCATTAATCAGTAACTTGCATCACTAATCCCTGGTAATAATAAAAACCTCTAAAAGGTTTGGAAATAATAATAATAAACGCCCTAATTCTATCATGCTTTCTTCTTTTTAGCATCTTAATTAGCAATAAACACTATAAAAGCAGCAATAAAATAAAGAGGTTTGACTTTACCTCAAGCCAGAATTGATATGGAAGCCTAATAATATTAAATATCCTTGCATTTTCCTTCTCTTCATTTATTTATTTAACTTTTAATTAACCAGGAAGTCCTTTAAGATTACTGTCCATGTGCAAAAACCTGCTGTGCATCTGAAGCCTCAACACTTCAACTCTTCATTTTATTTCCTCCCTTTTGTTTCGTTCAGCACATTTTCATTCAGTCCTAAAGCAGTTAACGATAAGAGACGCTGTGCTGCCCCTGAAGGCTGCGCCTCCCCCTGTAGGGCCCGGTTCTCCAGAACCGTGACGGCTGTTATTTCAGACGTCTCCCCCTTTCGCTGCGGGGCGCCATGTTTACGCTGCTCGTTGCATTAAAAGCAAGCGGAGGAATCACGCAGCAGCCGATGGAGTGATAAAAACGGGCGGGAATCTGTGCGAGCGGACATGTCGGCGAGCGTATTTCACTCCTTATGTGAGAAGTGCCGAGTGTTTTATGGATCTTTAATCCACATGCTGTGTTCTGGCTCACTGAGAACATGAAATAAAAACCACTGGTTCCTGAAAGGCTTTTCTTTTTTCCCCTCTAAATGTTAAAATTGTTTGTAAGTGAAGGGAAATGGCGGCTCCTGGATTACTTAGAGGTAAAGGAAGTTATTCTTGAGTTTCAATAAAGTGAAGAACAAACAGACTAAAAAACTATTTCTATCCAAGAGATGTTGTTGCCCTAAAACCTGATAATCTTTTATTTATCGATTGATATATTTATTGACTTTTTCTTGACATCCCAGTGGTATTGGAGATTCTTGTCATAAATGATGCAATTAATTTATATTGATTATGAATCTTATCTAAATCCGATTTTGTACATATTCTTACTGCGTATTTTAATATTGTGTCTGTTTTTACATTAGAATGTGTAATGCACCTACAAAAAAAATTTATTTTTATTATATTTATTAAAATTTAGTTTTCATTGATTACGCCTGATGTTTAAGATGCTGTAAATCCCTGTTGGTGGAATTTGTAACTCCAAATTATTAGTGGAAAATCCACCTTTTTTTCATAGAGCATATTAAAATATTCAAAAGAAAATGCAGTTTGAGAAATTTAAATACTTTGACACAATGCTACATGGAAGTTTGTTGATATGGGGTATTAGTGAAAGTGAAAGGATAAGCAATTGTTTCTTTCCATCAGCCTGGAAAATAATAAGTTAATTTCTTAACAAGTTCATCATTTTGCAACACAAATAGTTTAATAACAAGTGGAAAACATTCATGATAACTTCTGCAGTTCAGTATTCACAGATTTTTCTCTGAACTCCAGATTATTTGTGGAAAATTTGCGTATTCTTTGGAGAGCAGAAAGAAATATTGCTTAGGAAACTGAGATACATTTTGCCTAATTCTTCTTTACATACTATTGGCTGATGCTTGCAAACCAGCCAATCCAGGAGCGCCATTTATGTTCCTTGGTGGTGATTGGTTGAACCACCAGAGGAGAAATAAGGAAGCCCGTAAATGTTAGCTTCTTCTGTAGCGCTAAGACGGTTTCCACTGCATATTATAATATATTTGGTGTTTTCACTATTAAAATATGAAGTTGTAAACATTTTTAGAGGAGATCTGAATAATGGGAGTCCTCTTTACACATCAGGTAAATTATTTTTTTAACCAAACATGCTTGGAGTTTCTGCTTTGGTACTCAAACAGCGTTAGCTTAATAACAGTGATGATGGGTGGCTATGCTTTGGATATTTAAAAAAAACTTTTTTGTAAGCAAGTAAAAAAGTGAAATAGTTTTCCTTTTAAGCCAGCTGAGTGGCAGTGCGCATCAACAGGTGGGGCAGAGATAGTTCTGTTTGTTCTTCCATACAGCTAGAGAAAACACTTTTCAAAAAGAGAATAGTACTAAAATTGACCACTAAATGATGAACTGTTGGTGTTTAAAACTTAATTGTTCCCCATGTAAACACAGATAAATCAAAATCACATTATAAAACATTACAGAGGAAGAGTTTCTGTATTTTCTCATCAAAAACACTGTTTTCATGAAAAAGGCTGAGCAGAAGCCGATAACATTTGTATTAATTTTAATAATTACTTTTTTTCTCCAGCCTCCATTTTAAATTTGCCAAGGTAACCATCTGGTAAGTTGAAAATGGAGTAAAATTTCCAATTTATTTTCAGTTTTGACTTTCCATTTGTTCCTGCAATGAAGAGATCAGCGTTGACAGGGTTTCTACACAGGCTGGAAATTTATAGAGCTGTAGTTTGTTATTTTTATTTTATGGTTTCCAGATCTGAATTAGAATGGAAAAACGGAAAAAAAAATGGAGTAGAACCTTTATTCTTTGTCACATTCTTTGCTAAATAATTGTCTAAATGTTTATAAAGTCAGTTCATTAACTGATATCTAATCAATTTAATAATCTAATTCTTTATGGTATTTATTGTAGAAAGATAAAAAGGAACATTTAGCTACATAAAGTTAAAACATACCCATCATCAAATAGGTTGCTTCAGTACCACAATCACATACAGTAGTGCAGTTGTACCACTAAAATGGTACATTTATCCAATAATGTATGTGTTAAGTCAAAGATAGCTTTTTTGTCATTCAATTTAACCCCATATTTCTGCAGCAATTCCCAAAAAAGATCAGCAAAAAGAGAAAATCTACAGGACAGACTGAGGGCTTGGATTAGTTTTCTATATCAGCAAATTCCTAATCTTAAAGGGCACACATTATGCAAAATGTGCTTCTAAAAACCCAAGTTCTTTTAAAAATAGGGCCCCATTTGGTGTCTGGAAAATGAGATGTTTCAAAAACCTTCCGATGGCAAAGTTACAATTGACGGGTTTGCACCGTTACCTAGCAACCCCCTGCCCCCCTTCCTCCGAAAAAAAAAAAATCCTGCTTTTTTGGCAATAAGTTAATGATTTTTGGTTTCAAAAATCGTCTGAATATGACTTCACAAATTAGCACACACTACCCAGCGAAGCCAAGCCTGTTACCTAGCAACCCAAGCAGAACTCAAACACGACTGGTCAGCTGGTTTTACCACTGTATGCTCTGTACAATGGCTGCTGGAAAAGACCAGTGTTTCGTTGTTAACTTACCATCCAGAAACCACTTGCTGCCTTCTTGTTGTTGTTTTTTTTGCAGGAGGCTCCACTTCTTCTTTTCAAAGATGCACAGTTGTATAACTGCTTATCTGTGTGCAGCCATTTTCTTGTGTGATTGTAAACGTTGAGTTTGGGGGGACGTGGCCAGCAGCTGTTTTTTTTTTAGATTTAAAGTGACAAGACACCCTAAAACAGCTCAAAATAGATCAGACTGAAACCTCATTATTTAAGATTGATTTTGGACAAAAAATGTTTTGTATAAGCCATCCTAACCTCGTCAGTGAAGCATAATAGATCACCTTTAACTGACCTGGTAGGATATTTTCTAGTATTTTTCTTTTAAAAATCTCAAAATTTCAGTGTGAACAAAGATGTCATTTAAGTTGATAAATCTTTAGAAAGCGCTCTTTCGGCTCATCAGCTGTACAAGGCCTGGCAGGTCTTACGCAATTGATCTGTCAGTCCTGAGAAAACCTCAAATGTGGGTGATTTTTCTCAGCGGGGTTCATAATTAGGAGCAACACTTACAGGAGGTTGCTCAGTCGTTTTCCATTTTCCAAGCATACTTTCGAGCGAAGACAGAAACGCTGCATGAATAATGAAGAGGAGCATGTAATCTGCATTTGTTTCATATGAGAAAGAGGAGCAGACGCGTTGCCTTGCAGCGGTTATAACAGGTAGCAGCACTGTTGTTGATGCTGATGTGGCCTCCGAATGCTTTTCGGCTCGGTTATATAACGCATTATGCTGCGTAGCTGGCGTGCGGCTATTTATAGAAACACTTTGATGTTAAAAACTGTGTGACACACAGACACAAAAACATCAATCTAGAAGCAAAACAATGACGAAAATAAGCTGAATAACTAATCACTAACTTCTTTGACTACAAGTAAAACCGATTTTTGTCAATTTGTCCACTGCGTCCTAACCACTTGTCCTAATCCTTCCCTATTTGGGTGAGTCAATCTTTCAGCTCCCCTGCATCCGTCTTTAAGAGTCCACTCCCTCCCCTCCACTCAGACACATATAGACAGACTACCTACAGTCTGCGTTTCCTTTTGTTCATTTAAATACCTCAGAGTCCAGAGATAAAAACCATTACAGGGCGCAATGTGGTGTGACGGCGTTTCTGATCAGCTAAAAAAAAAAGAAAGGAAGTGAGGACAGAAGCATTAGAGGCTTTAAGTCTCATTTTCTGGAGCTGCTCTGGTAGAGTTTAACTAGCTGATTGCTTTGTTTAGAGCCACAGGCTGGAAATTTAAAGCGTTGCGATGCTCTGCCCACAGGTTTGATCGTTCCTGCTGAATTTTAAGCGGCTTCGCGGTCGCTATCCATCAGGTAAATTGAACATAAATTTACACGGCTGTTTTCTTTATGAGCATAATAACTATGTACATAAATAATTTGCATTATAAATTTAAAGTAGATGACTGTGAGTCAAAGAAATTGCACTCTATACTTTTTTTGTGTTTCCAGCGCAGTCAAAATGGAGGTTATTTTTATTCACAAGCAGCAATTTAGCATAATTTATTGGTGTTACTGTGCAAGTTTGTCACAGTTGGGGAAGCAAGAAATTCATTTCTGCTTTGCCTGCAAAATCTTTTTATGTCTCTCTGTAGATTGATGCAGCCAGGTTTGCATCGTCAGAACTATAACGTTTCCATCAATTTTAATGTAAATTTTGGAAAAATACTTCTAAGCTAGCTGTTTTTGCATAATTGACAAAAGTTAAAAAATACAGCTAGTTTTAAGAGAGCAAGTTGAAGTTGTTTAACCAGCTTGTGTTCTCAGACTTTTGTATTAAAACATTAAATCAATCCAATGTTACAGTTGAAGCAAAAAAAAATGGAAAATGAACATGAAAAAAAAAAGAACATGCTAAATGTTTTGCTAAAGTTATTTGCATTTAGCAGGGCAAGTCAATCTACTTTTAAACATTTTTTACATTTAAGCTGTTTCACCATATTCTGTAAAATGTTTTTATTTCACTTAGTTGTACACTTTTGTATTTCATGTTAGAGTTGTCAGTAGCTGTGTTTCCATTGACCATATACAGTACCTGCACAAATTGGAATTATGAAAACAAATTTGCTTATTAAAAACATGTAAATTAAAAAAAATGTCAAGTTAAGAAAAATATTGGCACTAGGATGAGATGGCTTTTTTGGCTGTATTAAAATTAGTTTATTTTGCAAAACTGCAACAGAAACACTTTTTTTCCATCACACTAATATGATCAACAACTGAATGTTACTACTGGCAGAAATGGCAAAAAAGACGACAGGAAGTGGTGGGAGGCTGATGGCACGGCGTGTTTCTTAATGACTTATCACGTGAACAAACTTACTCTTGTGTGATTTTAATTGCGTTTCTTAATTTACAGCAGAATTGCATAATTGTGTTTTTTCAACATTAAGGTAATACAAATTAGGTAATGAAACATAGCTAATAAAACCATGAGATTATAAACCCAAATCCTGACTTTAGGCGGAATTTTAGTAGATTTTTCTGACTTGAAAGAAATCATAATTTTCAAATATAAATAGCATGCACTGTTATTTCTTCACATCTTTGTTAGCACTTTTAAGTCTTAGCACGGAATTAAAGAAATATGAAAGTTAGAAAACAGATTAGCAAATCTTGAAAAACAAATTTCTTACATTTTTTCACCAGATGAACATTTGGTATTTTAAAGAATCAGTGATGCTTCAGGTTAGCATGTAGCTTCTGTGAGTATTATTTTACAAAGCTATCTGAGAATCCGTGCGTTTGACAGATGCTTTTACTGAAAGTGACTTACAGATGAGGATGTAAAAATGAAGTTAATATCTAAGCCAAGAATAAGCTACTTAGAAGGAAAACCACTTGTCAGGTTCTATCAGAGGTGATGGAGGTGACAGTGTAGAAATAGTCTGCAGGCGTAGAGAGAAATGCACGTAGAGCTACTGCAGTAGATCAGAGAGGGAAGTACACACATGGTAGATGTTAAGGTGGAATAAAATGAACTGTTATGGATTCCTTATATTTAAAAACTGATTTATAAGTCAGTCATTCCAATGATATGTAGATATACCACCCATAAAATAACACATGCAGTGGTAAATATTGTACTTTAAAAAAAAAAAAAAAACTCTTTACATCATCTTTTGCTTAGAGGTACTTTTAAAAAGTATTCAAAAAAATATGTTTAAATACTGAAACCTTAAGCAAAAAGGCCTACTTAGCTGGTGACATTTCAGTCTGTTGCAAATGTTATAAAGCCAATCATTCAAATCCAAATATTTTCACCTTTTTTCACACTAGCGTGCTCATCTACACACAAACCACAACGAAAAAGAAGAAAACATCTTCATGAATAAGCATCTATCCAAAATAAGCATTTACAGAATTAAATACTGATATGTTAGCAATGCATTTAGCAAAAACCCCCATAAAAACACATTATTGCTAACTATGTTTATCGATGTTCTTGTCGAGAGTGCGTTTGGAAACCTACATGTAAGCAATATTTATGGTAATGTTAATGTGCTGTGGATGTTAAATAAGTTGTTTTAGACAGAATTGAAAAACAATTGCTAGCATTTTCAGCATTATAACCTGGATATGTCAGCCATAAAAATGTTGTCATATTTGGCAAAAAATTTAAATTTCTTTAAAATGGATGTTCAAGTCAATTCAGTTAATTTATTTTGCACAAATTCAGATTTCTAGGCATTTTACAGATAGTCAACTCAATCAACTTATTAAAACAGATACCAAGTCAGTTACGTCTATTCCAGTTTAATCTTAGTTATAAAACAATGCAGTCAAGTTCAGTTTATTTTATAAAGGGGTTATAAACTTTTCTGTCTAAGAAAACCCCTCAGTTTGCATTGAGCCACTGACATGCAGCGCTTCATGTTGTCATAGAAAATAAATGTAAATATAGCATGGATAAGAAGTAAACTGATGACATTTTGTATTTTAAAATTGTTGTAAAGCTATTTTATCTATACAGTGTAGAATAATTATTCAGTCTAACTTAGCAAGCTAATGTTAGCATTTAGCAAAATAATTGCTTTTAAAAATACCTTCATACTTTTAATGTAAACAAGACTAAACTGTTGATGTTGTGATGCTAAAAAGCTAATATGACTGGCAGTAATCTATTCATTATTAGCAGTTTTAGCATTCTAGCATGCTTATTTTAGCATTTAGCAGAAATCCTAAAAATAAAACTTTAATCATATCCAGTATCAACATTTTTAGTGTCCTAGCATGCTAATATTAGCATGTACCGCCGTTTCCTCTTTAAGTTCTTTAACAGTTTTGTGATAAACTACATTTATAGGTTTCTTGATGCGTTTCAGCTTCCAGCACTGCCAGTGTTAATTAAGCATAAGGCAGCAGCACTGGGTTCACTGGAGCCTGCAGTAATGTTGTGTTTTTATCTCCTTTTTACTAAGAGAACCACATGTCGATTTCCCTCCATGTCGACCATATGCTGCGCTAGCCACCTGCTACTCCACATTTATGTGTTTGAATCAGCATGTTATGACCTCTCTGAAGCATGTGGCAGCCTTTAAACAAACATCTTGATAGCCCAGCATTGAAAAACCTTTTTTTATACGGGAAGCTACAATGCATTTAGCGCTAACCAACTCCTTGGATTACACAAACAAGATGCCCAGATCAATCTTGATAGGTTTGTATCTTTAGTAGCTTTCCATGTGGACAAGATAATGAGAGAAACAGACAGCTTGGAGATGTAGCACCAGAAATGGTAACGTTTATTCACTTGATTTATGACTCTGCAGCTGCATTTGCAGGCTGAGGGTGACTTTAAATGAAAGACCAGTAAAGACTGCGCAGTTTTAAGCCTCATTTCAAATATTCCCTCACAAGTTTAGCTCTAAAATAAACTCATTGAACACCACAATCCTGCTGCACGAGTTCGATCCGAGCGATTAAAATGGCTGACGAGAGCGACAGCGGTGGAGAAACAGGAAGGAGCGCGGCATTGACAGCTCCCCAAACCGAGCTGCCTTTCAAGATATCGCAGCCACCGCAGCAGCCAAAAAAGATAAGGCTCCAGCCAAGATATCAAACGGCATCAGCCATTAGCAGCCGCCATGCGCAAACACTTTTCGTCACCAGGCGCTGCGAGACGGCCCAGGGCCACCTCAGGGTGTCTGAAACACACAGAGCACAAACAAAACCTGCAAAACTAAAAAAACAAAAACAAACGCTACATCAGTTAGCTGTGTCCTCCTTTTACTGTACACTGGTACAAAATCCAGATAACAGGTTTAGCTTAAATACGTTTGGCACGTCTCTTGGGAATAACACGTGATGCGGGTGCAGATTGTCTTACTTGTTGTTGCATCATTATTTATAGCGGCACCCCGGCGTGAGAGGAGGCGCTGATACCTTGAAGAGTAGTTCTGAAAAGCCTGACGCAAAATCTTCCACTTTTTACCAAATTAAACTATCCCACAAATAAAATTGAACATTAATTACACGATTACGTTTTAGAAGGCTCTTTTAAAAATGATCAGCCAGCTGTTAAATGACTCACAGAGAGGACTAATTACAGGGAAATTATGGCCTCTTTTTATCTTGCACCTGCTGATTTCTATCATCAGTTCACCTTTTAAATTAATGTAGCCGAAATACGCCTAATATCGTACATTTTCTTGCTTCCCCCCCCATCATTTTATAGCCTGTCAAGTTAAAAAAGACAGTGCGCCCTCTCTCAAGTTCTCCTATTTTATTTATCGGCAGATAATACAAATGATGAATGGAAGAAAGATAAACTGAAAAAACTAAGCATAGCCTTCCTGTTTCCAAAGGATTTAAGAGTTTCTGATAAAGATATTTATATTTGCATAAACACGCTTATTAAAGCAATAGTTTTTGCAGGTTGTTGGTGTGGATCTTTAAGGTGTTTATTTACATAACGCCAAATGTTTGTTTTTTTTTCAACCTGGGAAGTTTATCTCTAAACAAGTTCATAATTTTGGAACAAGAATAACAAATGGGAAACATTAAAGACAACTACATAAGGGGATTTTTCTGTGGACTCTAAATCATTTGCGGAAAATTCACTATTTGCGTATATATAAGTAGATCATATTCTGCAGAAAATACAGTTTTCAATGTTCATATTAATAAAAGGATTATTCAAATCTTCACTAATTTCAACCATTCACAGGCAGTTTTGGTCCCTAAATATTGACGTTAAGCGTGACAAATGTATCACAATTTAATCATTTCATATCAGTCAGTATCAGTAACTACTGATTTTTTTTTTTTTTTCGGTTTTAAATAACTGAAATACATCCAGACTGGCGTTACTTTACCTGTTTTATCCACAGTTTTATCTCAATGCTTTTAATTTGTTTTATATTTTTAAGCGGAATCGTAAACTGCCACTGTGGCAGTTACTCAACAGGTCGTTGCTAGGTAACCAAGGAATGAGCTAGTTGCTAGGTAACCAAAGAGTGAGAGAGTTAGTGATTTCCACCAACATAGCTTAGCTAGCAGTGAGCGGTTGAGAGAGCGGCTGAAGTTTTTCCTCTTAATCTCCCAGAATGCTGTGGGGTTCTTGATCGGAGTTCAGTGAATATTCTGTATGTCAGACGTATTATCTATCGATATTGATCATGTGTCTATAACAATTTATTTTGTTATTGATTTATTGTCCAGCCCTAGTACAACAAGACATCTGGAACAAGGTTTTTCAGACAGAGGAGACCAAAGTTGAGTTGTTTGAGCATAATTCTCAGCAAACGGCAAATTAGCACTAAAAACTAATACTGTTTTTAGTACAAAACTAATACCATAAGACATCTTCTGGGATTTAGTTCACCTGCAATTAACCGAGCCATATGTACAAAGTACTAAGTATGTTGAGTTATGCACAGAAAGATTTTCGCTTTGTGTGGTGGAATCTGCAATTTTTATTCTGAAAGCTTTAGGATATGGTTTAAATTATTTGAAAACCCAGTAAAGGTCGGATCTCTTTTATTATATCCTGATCAGAGGTTGGCAGAGTATCCAAAAATTTTACTCAAGTAAGAGTAGCACTACAACATATTTTTACTCAGGTAAAATTAAAAAGCAGTCATCCAAGACATTGTTCAAACATGAGTAAAAAAGTATCTGGTAAAAAGTATCAAAACGATCAATAATTTAATATTCAGACAGACCAAAATATAAAGTTAAGTGGAAATTTTAGTTTTCATGGACAAAAATGTCAATAATTCTTATAAGTAACAAAAAACAACAAAATCAGGCAAAAGAAAAGGTTTCCAAATCAGTTTCTTTCAATAAAAAAACGTATAAAACTTTAATAAAAAACTGCAAGTGTGTATCTGTCTGGTGAGTTTTTGGTTAAAACATGTTTGTTTTTCAATCAATTATACTCAAGTAAGACTAAAAATCGTAGTAAAAATAATTTTTTTCAAATAAAAGTTACATAAGTACCGTATTTTCCGCACTGTAAGGCGCACCTAAAAACCTTCAATTTTCTCAAAAGCCGAGAGTGCGCCTTATAATCCGGTGCTCCTTATATATGGACCAATATTGAGCCACAACAAGTCTCTCAACTACGGTAAGCAGCCGCCGACTTCATTTTCCCCCGTAGAAGAAGAAGCGCGCGGTGAACGCTGCGTTTTGTGTAAAGACCCCAAAATGGCTCCGATTAAGAGACACGCTTACGATGCAGAGTTTAAGCTCAAGGCGATCAGTAGAACACGGGAATAGAGCAGCAGCAGAGAATTTAACATGAACGAATCAATGGTGCGGAAGTGGATATACTGTATATTGTGATTGCACTAACGGTTGATTTACCGTAACAGTATCAGACTGTTTTTTACGTGTTTATTGAATCGAGGAAACGTTCCCCTCCACTATATGTTATACCTTGATGTTGTTAAAAGATAAACTGTGTCATGAAAATACCACGTCACTTACTTTACCTCAGGAAAATAATAAAACAGCTGTTTATTCATTTTGGGAATAAACAGAGTTTTCAGAACTCTGGTTTGTAATCTATTAATAAAGTTTGACTGACCTATCTGACTATTTTGTTGACATTGCCTTTATCGCAGTTCCATCTAATGAATGCATAACGTAACCCAGCCTCTACTGTAGCGTCTGTTCTATGCGCCTTATAATGTGGTGCGCCTTTTATATGAAAAAAGTTTTAAAATAGGCCATTCATTGAAGGTGCGCCTTATAATGTGGTGCGCCTTATAGTGCGGAAAATACGGTAGATGTAACTACATACTACACAACTCTGATCCTGATTCATGAAACCCTAATTGAATGAGGGTGTACTTAGTTGTTAGCCTGACAGTAGAGCGTAATGCGTCCACAATATGCTATAACTTCGGTCTGACAGAGCGTGGATCTCGTTCTGGATGGCAGGAACACTCTTCCTCTTCGCTGAGGACACTACGGCGCATCGCTGACGGCAGTAGATTCATCATTCTCCTCATAACGCCGGATATGAATCACGCTCGCCGCGCCGAAGGAATTGCTTAAGAGTTGTGAGGTTGTCCCGTTCCTCATCCATTTCCTCTCATCCATTTATCTCTGTCTACCTCAGGTGTTTTTATTTTATTTATTTTTATACATTTTTCATAATCCTCAAATTTACTGTCATCAGCGTGGAGCCACTGAGGGTCTTAACTTTACAAACAAGACGAAGATGAAAACACACAAAGAGGCAGACGGATGAGCTCATCATGACACAAAAGTGAGGTAATC
The DNA here is from genome assembly GCF_002775205.1 of Xiphophorus maculatus. Taxonomy (NCBI): domain Eukaryota; kingdom Metazoa; phylum Chordata; class Actinopteri; order Cyprinodontiformes; family Poeciliidae; genus Xiphophorus; species Xiphophorus maculatus. The sequence continues at coordinate 27,288,969 of NC_036456.1, forward strand.
ACTTTGTCGAAGGCACACACGTCTTTAGCCGCCGACAGCCGTGACCGCGCTGTGTTTGAAGGGTGAGTTTAGGCGCCAAGCGTTAAACATCTCTCCTGAAAAGACGCTACACGCCTCATTACTGGGGCGTTAAGAAATTTAGCTTCACCTGAGAGTGATTAATGTTCTGCAGCTTCTTAGTTCGGGGAAGATTCATGTTCTGTTCCGCCCTAAAAAAGCAGAATAATCTGTTTGTTTTTGTTTTTGACATCTTGTTGCCTACTTTATGTTTTCAAACAGGTTCTATTTTAGTGCTTTCTATATTCCGCTGGTCAGGCAGCAATGAGGTTAATTGCATAATGCATTATTTAACAAAGGAGTCAATAACCTCCCCAGGTTCATTTGAAGTGTTTTTTTTTAAGTAATAAATAATAATATGAATTTGCCATTGTACAGATATAGATTTTTATTGCAATATTTTGTGGTACCATTCTGATAAATAATAATTTATTAGTCGTCTTTTTTAGGTAACTGCATGTCTGTAACAGCATTAATAATGCCACAAAACACAAATATTGTTCTTACAAACATTCATATTTGAAATATGCTTCTTCAGGTTGCCACTTAGTTAAAAAAATGTGATTTATATCACTTAACAGTACACAGTAACTGCATTTAATCATATTTTGGAAAGATATTTATTGATGCTCTAGTCTAGTGGAACAAACAGAAGTAAATAGCAAAAATAACATTTCCTGTCATGCTGTCAGTTTTGCTTTGTTTTCCAATAACTGAAATTCAGCATGGCAACGATAAATCAAAATTCTTATCATGATAAGACATTTTTCACGATAAATGATCAAATAAATTCCCACCTCAATTCTCAGGTGATTTTTGTCCAATATTAAAATATTTTTGATGACATGAAACATTTAAATGGGCAGTATTATGTAAAATAAACTCTTTTTTTAAAAACTTTACATCATGTTTAATGTTATTCCCTCATCAGAAACGTACACAGAGTTTTGCTTTGGTTCTTTCATGAATGTTTGAGAAATCCTTTAATCTTCATGGCAACCACTCTAAACGACCGGGTGGATCTAGCCCCGCCTTCGAGGATGAAGCTCCTCCTCCGAGCTTCAATTTCCAAGCTTCAGAGGTTCTGCCTCGCAGAGCACGACTCCCTCATTGAGCTCCTTCAGACTAGCCAGCAGCAATTAGCAAACACCTGGTGGATCTGCTCATCTGCTGAGCTCATTTAGGAGCTACTTCCCAGTGAAACGCTGGTGAAAACATTGTTAAAGTTAACATAGTTACTTGATTTTGCTATAAAATGGGGCTTTTTGCCTGGAAAACAAACAATACTGCCCCTTTAAAATGTGACGGTGAGGTAGTGCAGAACAAAATGTTAATACATTTAGAAGGTAGACATCGTAAGCAAACACTTTGAGATTCTTCTTCGTAGATTTTATTCAGACATCTTTATTTCTATTCATGAAAATGATGCTTACTTTTCTTCATTGTACCTGCTAGCAAATCGTTCTGCAGAGAAATGACAGGAAAATGTTTGCGGTGTCTCAGTTTCCATTCCCCCTATATAAAGATCAGCTGTAGGCTCACGTGTGCAACTATGTCATTCACACGCTTCAGACATGAAACCCGACTTTTGTCTGTTAAAGTCTGTGAGAAAGCCAAAAGTGAGCGCCTTCTGTAGCATTTGTAAGTAATTGCTGTAATTTGAAAACAGATTTCTTGCGTCGCCTTTATCTCTCTGGTTCTGTGGCACTTTGGAGAAAATTGTCTGAAAAGACCAATTTAACGGTTTCACTTTCTATTTTCTTTATACAAAGTTCTGCTTCGTGTAGAATGTACCTGTGAATAGTTTAGCTTTCTGACACAACTCTAATGTTGCTAAAAAAAAAAAAAACTTCTCCCATAACCTTTCTGCTGCTTTTTGTGTGGCTTAAATGAGCTGCCTGCTGTTTTACACCTGGAGTCTAGATTGAGTTAATCAGAGTAGTTGGGGTTTAATGGAATAAAAAAAGAGTGATTAACACAAAAGATAAAGGCGAATTTGGTCTCTCTGGAAGGAGTGTTCAGCTGTACTGATAATGAAGTTAACAAAGAAACCTGCTACTGCTGAACAAGAGATTTCTCCACCAGATTACAGCTGGAATCTGTGTTTGCTTCAAACTGGGAGTCATTTTAATCCAGGGCGTTTCAGTATTGGAGAAGAAAATGTAACAAAATGATCATCTTTTTCTCGTTGGTTAAACGGACCATGTTGAAGCTTCACACCGATCAATAACGATCCGATCAATGACTGTTTTGCCAAATAACCCCTCACACAATCTCAAATTTAGCTAACCACACTCCACAGAAGGAGCACAAGATAAAAATCTATTTAATTCACTCCGTGTCTTGGATTGGATAAAGAGAAAATGAGAGTGAGATGGATATAATTTAAAAAAACACTCCAGTAATGTCTAACGTGAGAAAAAAAAGATTGAAACATATTAGAAATCAATAAAAATTAGGATTTATTTAGTTGTTATATGTTTAATTTGTGTGAAACAATCTGGACATTTTGATGAGGATTGTTACGTTATGCGTTTTAGACACTTCTGCTCGTTTGTTAATTATCAAAACATATTTTCTTGATTGTTTCTCTGTGCTGCTAAACACATTAAATAAATATTTTTGTTGATTTTTCTTTTGCTTAATGTGTAAAACGAGGCAGTTTTTGTTGCTAAAATGCCGTTTAATGAAAATGAGGTGAAGGTTTAATGGAGTCAGCAGAACCACATCACCTGCAAAAAGCAGACCTGATCCTTAAAAAAGAAAAAAAAACAATGTAGTTTTCACTTAATAACTTATGAACTACTAATTATGGATGCAAATGACAAGAGAGCCATAAGTTGTTCTGTCTAAAAATATTCACTTTGACTCCAAACAGCTTTGACCTTCATTATTTAATCAAATATTGGTGTAAAGCAAAAATAATCTGATATAATTTTGCTTTTTCATTATTTTTGTGAAAATATAGTTGACCGATTCGCTGTTTATGAAACACAATTGAACAGATGTATCTAATAAAGAAAGTAAAGGAAACTCTTTACAAATTTTATGCTGCAAAAGCAACATTTTACCAAGTAGTTTTGGTCTGGTTTCTAGAGCAAATATCTTAGTGAACTTTAAATAAGACAAAACTGACTTACAAGTAACTTTTCAGCAAAATATATGAGATTTTTTTAAGTTAATAATTCTTGAATATTGATAAAAATGTTCTAGTAAAGAGCTTATAACAAGACATTGCTCCCATGTTGTGAGTGAAATAATCTGCCAATTGAACTAGTATTTATCAACATTAAGAAATGATTTACTTAAAACAAGCTCCCATATCTTGCTGAAAAGTTACCTGTATGTTATTTATCATGTAATTTCAAGTGTACTAAGATGTTTACACTAGAAACTAGACCAATAAAACTTTGTATTGTTTTGTGTTTTTGCACCGAAAGCTTCATCATTTTCACTTCTTTGCTCATCATCGTTCCCTCCTCCCTCCTCCTCGCTCTCCTCCTGCTTTCCTCCATCTTGGCTCGTCATTACGGCGGCAGCTCTTTGTGCATGCCGCCGGTGTCACAGGTGGAGTCGGTGTGTCTCAGAATGATACGTTTCTCCTTCAGAGCGTGTGAATGAGACGATCCACCTTGCAGCGCCCTCCCTGCCTCCATCCTCTCACCCCCGCCGCCACCTTTCTGCACACTTCCACTTGTATAAAGGAGTCAATTTGTCAGAGATGTCAGGGGTGCTAAGGAATAGCCAGCTTTTTGCCATATGCCTGTGTGTGTGTGTGTGTGTGTGTGTGTGTGTGTAGTGTTGGTGTGAAAGTGGATGTGCCAAGTGTGCTAAAGAGACAGCGACACGTACTAAAATTATATACCTTCTTTTTGAGGAGCTATAGAGCGTTTTTGGTTGCCTCTGTTCTGCCTATCGAGGTGTTAAATGTGTTAATTAATACACAACAGCTCTGCTGGATGGGTGAGGGCGTGTGTGTGTGTGTGTGTGTGTGTGTGTGTGTGTGTGTGTGAGTGAAGCTCCTTCTTTTCATCTGCTGCCTGAAGAGTGTGATGACCAGTCTATTTGACAGGCGTTCCAGTCACAGCGGATGCAGCGGCCGGGTCACCGGAGTTAATTATTCCCAGCGCTCGGCCATCACAGTCGGTCCCACGGAGGCGCTCAAACACTCGTCTCAGATGTGGACATGAAAGAGAAACACACACACACACACACACACACACACCCACCGTCCCTGCGATTTAACCCGCTGCTTTATGGAACCATACAGAACCGAACCTCTACGTCCAAATGATTTATGTTTACCCGGACGGGATGTGGGGAGTCAAACGATCTCTGCTGCTGCAGCTGCTGCATCATCTTGTGTGGTTTAAATCGAAAACATGAAATTTCACTTTAAATGGTTTCCTGGAGTCGGTTGGACAAATGGTGGAGGACAAAATAAACCTGCTTTTTTCATCATTCTCTGTTAACACCTCCTGCTTGGACTTAGGGATAAAATCTTTATTATTTTACACTGAAGTACAAATACTCCTTTTCACCTTATAAAGGAAAAGGTGTTGAACAAAAATTCACATACATTAAATAGAAACACAAGAATAGACAAAGAAAACAGGAAAACACCGATCCACTATTTTCACTTTTTGATACTGAGGCTTGGTATCGGCCGATATCGAAAACAACAGAAAAACATCTCTGAGTTTTCTCAGAATTTTCGTTTTTTAAAAAGCCCAGACATAAATGTAGCGAATTACAAATTTATTTCATAACTCTGCACCAGTATGACACATTTAAATACGAAAATAGCTTTAAAAGCTTGGTCATGCATGTAAAAACAACTTTAATTTGCCCAAACAGTGCAATTAGGACAACCAATAAATAATGCAGAAGCTGAAAATAACAAAAGACACGACATGTCATCATCCTCCAACTACTTCCTGTTGTCTTCTTCTTTGTCGTTTTCGCCTGTAGTAACTTCCAGTTGTTGATCATGTGACTCGTATGATGTGAAAAAACAGCATTTTCTTTGCGAAATATGCTAATTTTGATACAGCCGATAAACTTTCTTTTTTTTCCCTGAAATTGCCGCATTTGTTCTTGTAATTCCAATTTTGCAATTACACAAATATGAAGAAAATGATACTCAAATTAAACGACACAACTATGAACAGATGTAGTGAGATTTGTATGTTAAATTTAAATGCCACCGTATCACAGACTGTATCACTGCTGCAAGCACAGTGACCTCACTGCCTTCGCTCATGTTTGAATGTTGCAACATGGGCCTATTTTTCCTGATGTGTCGTTTCTTTGCCCTGTTGTTCTGTTTAATTTATTACTTCTGGAAACTGTGGAGTTCTCATTACCTTAGATCAACAATTAACTTTAAACTTTTAATATCAGAGCAAGACCTAGAGAAACTCCTGTTAGTTTACAAATCTAGAACAAACTAGAACAAGAACCAAACATGGAGAACCAACATTTAGTTTTATCAGAACAAGAATCCAGAGAAACCTCTACTAGTTAATAAACTATGTACTACTTATTCTTGTTCTTATTAAACATACTTTTACCTTGTTGTCTTTCTTTTGGTTTGTTGTTGCGTTTGTATTTCCTTTTAATACCTATAAAACACTTTGAACTGCCTTGTTGCTGAAAATGTGCTAGATAAATAAAATTTCCTTAAAAGTGTTTTAAACATTCAGAAAAGATGAGAAAGTGGATAAAAATCTGCAATCTGAGGATTTTTAGCTACATTTGGCCAAATGTAGCCAAGAAATCCAACCTTTGACTTAATTCCTCATCTACGCTCGTTTTTTTTTTTTTCATTTCTTTGGAGAATGATAAATTATTTGACAAATGTGAGGAAATATAAATCTACAATTTTCCTTCACGAATTTTCCCTCGACCGTCTGACTGGTTGTCAAACAGAGAAAATGAAGGGATGGAATATTATGAACTTCTCGTCTCCAATGTGGATAAAAAGTGACAAATGTTAGACTTGCCTCTAATCAAAGCATTACATTAATAACCGCGAGTCTCAGTATTTCAGGTCGTAATTAAACTGCAAGATTTTTTTCACTCTAACCTTTTTATTATTCACAATTTTCTTTTCATCAAACAAATGTCGGCATTGTTGAGAGGTAAAGCGGGGCCACTTGTTTGTGTAGAATATCGAACATTATGAATTATACAGAAATCTCCTCATTGAATTTTCTTTTTCTCACCACATTTAATTTGAAACATCTTCAGATTAATAGAGACTCTTTCTGGCTTCGGTTATCGTCGGAGTCCAGCTGCACTTCTCTGCTTCTGCAGTCGTTTTCTCCCCCAAAAGATGGTGTTAATCCCTGATATCGGGCTCGGTGTCACAGCGGCAGACTCACTCGGCGGAGGCAGAGGCGCGTTGTTTCCCAGGAGGAGAGGAGTCGACTCGCTTCTGCCGCTTTTCTCACGGCAGAGGAGAGGAAACTAAAATGACCGGTTTTCAGAGAAAAGGTTTGATGGAAATGTGAGCTTCTCTTCACAAACACTGCAAAGTAAAATTATAATCATGATTATAATAATGAAAAAATCTGCTGTTTAAAGTTTTAGGTGCCCTGCAGAGCAAGTCCATTATTGATTTGTGTTATTTTTGTTGCCACATGATGTATTGCTTATTTATGCTGCTGTCTTTAAAGCACTGAATGTAAAATAGATTAATACAGGTTTATTCTAAATAAATGTTTTTTTAGGCCCGAGCAGCAAAGCGCTGCGAAGGCCTATTGTATCTGTACTGTTTATTATTAGGCCCGAGCAGCAAAGCGCTGCGAAGGCCTATTGTATCTGTACTGTTTATTATTATTAGGCCCGAGCAGCAAAGCGCTGCGAAGGCCTATTGTATCTGTACTGTTTCTTATTATTATTACGATTCTGCCCCCCTCTTCGTGTGCCTTTTTGGGGGCTTTATCATATTCAAAAACTCACCAAACTTGGCGGTCGCGACTAGAAAATTTAAAAATTTTGAATTTTAAGGTTGTCGCAAAAATCGCAAAAAAAATTGCTGAACGGCGGCAACTAGCAATTTTATGTTGACACAATGGTATGAACGTACTTCATCGTAGAGACATGAAATTTGGTACACTTGTAGAGCTCACCAAAAGACTCAGAATTTACATTGAATGTTATAAGCCAACTATCACAGAAAGTCGGCCATTTTGTATTGAACGTCCATTTTTTACCTCGAGTTTGACGTTTACAGCCTTCGTATTTGATCGAACTCCTCCTAGGGATTTCGATTGATCGACTTCAAACTCGGTCAGTCTGATCATAAGGCATGTCTGATTTAAAGTTATCAAATTGGTGAGTTTTGGAGCATGCTGAAGGGGGGTTAGCAGGGGTCAAAGTTCACCTACTCGCCATGAAACACGAAACTCTTCTATTTCCTATATAAAAACACATAGAGGGACCAAACTTTCACTGATTGATCGTCATCGGGTGTCCTAAAATACCCTGTGGTGAAATGATGACATCACTTAGGCCACGCCCCCTGAGAACAGGAAGTGTCATGTTTTACTGTGAACGGTCGCTATCTTAGCCCTTTGACCTCATCAACATGAAACTGTGTCCAGAGACAGAAGACATGTTGGTGTGTTGAGCATTCCAACCCCGACCGGCTTTGACATAGCAGGTGGGCGTGGCGGCGTGGCGAAGTGACCTGTAACGCTGTTGCCATACGTTTGGCTCTGAATTCCACAATTTCGGGCCCAGCTGCTCCAAACTCACTAGGATGGATCCTTATCCACCCACCGACAGGAATTCATAACAAAATTTGGTGGGCGTGGCCTAATTTATCTATAGCGCCCCCTAGAGTATTTTAAATGAACAGCCCCAAGCCATGCTTTAACCTAGAATTACGAAACTTGGTACATATGTGTATCTTGTCAGGACGTACAAAAAAGTCTATTAGAGCCATGGTCGAAACCCAACAGGAAGTCGGCCATTTTCTATTGAAGGTCCATTTTGGACCTCGAGTTTGACGTTTACAGCCTTCGTATTTGATCGAACTCCTCCTAGGGATTTCGATTGATCGGCTTCAAACTCGGTCAGTCTGATCATAAGGCATGTTTGATTTAAAGTTATCAAATTGGTGACTGTATGAGCTTGCTGAAGGGGGGTTACCAGGGGTCAAAGTTCACCTACTCGCCATGAAACACCAAACTCTTATATATCCTGCACAGAAACTCACAGAGACACCAAACTTTCAGTGATTGGCCGTCATCGGGTGTCCTAAAATACCCTGTGGTGAAATGATGACATCACTTAGGCCACGCCCCCTGAGAACAGGAAGTGTCATGTTTTACTGTGAACGGTCGCTATCTTAGCCCTTTGACCTAATCAACATGAAACTGTGTCCAGAGACAGAAGACATGTTGGTGTGTTGTGGATCCAAGCCCTGACCGGCTGCGATGAAGCAGCTGGGTGTGGCGGCGTGGCGAAGTGACCTGTAACGCCGATGCCATACGTTTGCTTCTAGATTCCACATGTTTCGACCGAGCTGCACCAAACTTGGCCTGACTCATCCTGGTCTGATGCCTGACAATGCTATGTCATCATATTATGACGTCATCTAAGCCCCGCCCCCTCAGAATGAATTAGAGAGATCTTCTGTGTAATTACATAATAAACAGTCCATGTTCGTTGTTTGTAGGGCAATGCTGCCCTCTGCTGCCCACTGAAATAGTTTCATTATTTCAGTAATTCGACACCAGAGGGCAGCATTGCCCTACGGAATGAAAGTTCAATGTTGTAATGGAGGAAAAAATTAAATAATTAGTAATTCTAACACAAAAACTCACAGAGACACCAAACGTTAAGTGATTGATCATAATCGAGTGTCCAATAATATCCAATGGTCAAATGATGACATCACTTAGGCCCCGCCCCCTCGGAACAGGAAGTGCTATTTTTTTACTTGGAAAGCTCTGTTTATGGCTCTCTTGACCTAATCAAGATGATTCGGATGATAAACTCTGTCAATGCTCGCTGCTGGCTGAACCGTGTGGGCGTGGCCAAATGGCGAATATCAGTCCCTCGCCATATACATACGTTTGGCTCTTATTCAGGCATAGATCATCCGATTGGCGCCAAACTGGATATGTATGACCTTTGTTCACCTCTAAAGAGCCCGACGGGTTTGAAATGTAATTTGGCTCCACTGCGCCCCCTAAGTTAATACATGGGCTGTATCTCCTCGACGCATCGACCGATCTGCACCAGATTTTTTGACAGTCGTCGGGGAGCGCTGCCGAACGCATTCACGCGTGTCGCCTGGTGGATGGGTGTGGAAAATGCGCGACAGCTTCTGCGGCGGCTAGCGGGCGGCGGTGCTGGAAACTGCGGCGGAGCTTCTGCGGTGGGGAGTTGGCTGCGGCTCTGGAAATCGTGCGAGAGCTTCTGCGGTGGCTGGAACCCCCGCGGTGGCCAATAGGCCGGAGCGGCGCTTGCTGCGAGGGCCGCCCGAGGCTGCTTGCAGCTTTAATTATTATTATTATTCTTACCCCCTCTTCGTGCGCCTTTTTGGGGGCTTTATCATATTCAAAAACTCACCAAACTTGGCGGAAGCGACTAGGCGGTTTAAAAATTTTGAATTTTAAGGTCGCCGCAAAAATCGCAAAAAAAATTGCTCAACGGCAGCAACTAGCAATTTTCAACAGACCCATTGCTATTCACTTACTTCATCGTAGAGACTTGAAATTCGGTACAGTTGTAGAGCTCACTAAGACGCTCAGAATTTACAAGTAATGTCATAGTGCAACTATCACAGAAAGTCGGCCATTTTGTATTGAACGTCCATTTTTTTCCTCGATTTTGACGTTTACAGCCTTCGTATTTGATCGAACTCCTCCTAGGGATTTCGATTGATCGGCTTCAAACTCGGTCAGTCTGATCATAAGGCATGTCTGATTTAAAGTTATCAAATTGGTGAGTTTTGGAGCATGTTGAAGGGGGGTTACCAGGGGTCAAAGTTCACCTACACGCCATGAAACAAAAACCTTTTATATTTCCTATACAAAAACACATAGAGGGACCAAACTTTCAGTGATTGATCGTCATCGGGTGTCCTATAATACCCTGCAGTGAAATTTTTTTTTTACGTAGGCCACGCCCCCTGAGAGCAGGAAGTGTAATGTTTTACTGTGAACGGTCGCTATCTTAGCCCTTTGACCTAATCAACATGAAACTGTGTCCAGAGACAGAAGACATGTTGGTGTGTTGTGGATTCCAACCCCGACCGGCTGCGATGAAGCAGGTGGGCGTGGCGGCGTTGCGAACGCCATCGAATTTCGTTTGGCTCTGAATTCCACAGTTTCGGGGTGAGCTGCTCCAAACTCACTAGGATGGATCCTTATCGACCCGCCAACAGGAATCCATAGCGATATTTGGTGGGCGTGGCCTAATTTTTCTATAGCGACCCCTAGAGTATTTTAAATGAACAGCCCCAAGCCATGCTTAAACCTAGAATTACGAAACTTGGTACACATGTGTATCTTGTCAGGACGTACAAAAAAGTCTCTTAGAGCCATGCTCTAAACCCAACAGGAAGTCGGCCATTTTAGATTGAAGTTCATTTGACCTCGATTTTGACGTTTACAGCCTTTGCATTTGATCGAACTCCTCCTAGGGATTTCGATTGATCGGCTTCAAACTCGGTCAGTCTGATCATAAGGCATGTCTGATTTAAAGTTATCAAATTGGTGACTGTCTGAGATTGCTGAAGGGGGGTTACCAGGGGTCAAAGTTCACCTACTCGCCATGAAACACGAAACTCTTATATATCCTGCACAGAAACTCACAGAGACACCAAACTTTTAGTTATTGATCATCAATAGGTGTCCTAAAATACCCTGTGGTGAAATTATGACATCGCTTAGGCCACGCCCCCTGAGAACAGGAAGTGTCATGTTTTACTGTGAACGGTCGCTATCTTAGCCCTTTGACCTAATCAACATGAAACTGTGTCCAGAGACAGAAGACATGTTGGTGTGTTGTGGATCCAAGCCCTGACCGGCTGCGATGAAGCAGCTGGGTGTGGCGGCGTGGCGAAGTGACCTGTAACGCCGATGCCATACGTTTGCTTCTAGATTCCACATGTTTCGACCGAGCTGCACCAAACTTGGCCTGACTCATCCTGGTCTGATGCCTGACAATGCTATGTCATCATATTATGACGTCATCTAAGCCCCGCCCCCTCAGAATGAATTAGAGAGATCTTCTGTGTAATTACATAATAAACAGTCCATGTTCGTTGTTTGTAGGGCAATGCTGCCCTCTGCTGCCCACTGAAATAGTTTCATTATTTCAGTAATTCGACACCAGAGGGCAGCATTGCCCTACGGAATGAAAGTTCAATGTTGTAATGGAGGAAAAAATTAAATAATTAGTAATTCTAACACAAAAACTCACAGAGACACCAAACGTTCAGTGATTGATCATAATCGAGTGTCCAATAATATCCAATGGTCAAATGATGACATCACTTAGGCCCCGCCCCCTCGGAACAGGAAGTGCTATTTTTTTACTTGGAAAGCTCTGTTTATGGCTCTCTTGACCTAATCAAGATGATTCGGATGATAAACTCTGTCAATGCTCGCTGCTGGCTGAACCGTGTGGGCGTGGCTAAATGGCGAATATCAGTCCCTCGCCATATACATACGTTTGGCTCTTATTCAGGCATAGATCATCCGATTGGCGCCAAACTGGATATGTATGACCTTTGTTCACCTCTAAAGAGCCCGACGGGTTTGAAATGTAATTTGGCTCCACTGCGCCCCCTAAGTTAATACATGGGCTGTATCTCCTCGACGCATCGACCGATCTGCGCCAGATTTTTTGACAGTCGTCGGGGAGCGCTGCCGAACGCATTCACGCGTGTCGCCTGGTGGACGGGCGGGGAAAATGCGCGACAGCTTCTGCGGTGGCTGGCGGGCGGCGGTGCTGAAAACTGCGGCGGAGCTTCTGCGGTGGGGAGTTGGCTGCGGCTCTGGAAATTGTGCGAGACCTTCTGCGGTGGCTGGAACCCCCGCGGTGGCCAATAGGCCGGAGCGGCGCTTGCTGCGAGGGCCGCCCGAGGCTGCTTGCAGCTTTAATTAGGCCCGAGCAGCAAAGCGCTGCGAAGGCCTATTGTATCTGTACTGTTTCTTATTAGGCCCGAGCAGCAAAGCGCTGCGAAGGCCTATTGTATCTGTACTGTTTATTATTATTATTATTACGATTCTTCCCACCTCTTCGTGTGCCTTTTTGGGGGCTTTATCATATTCAAAAACTCACCAAACTTGGCGGTCGCGACTAGAAAATTTAAAAATTTTGAATTTTAAGGTTGTCGCAAAAATCGCAAAAAAAATTGCTGAACGGCGGCAACTAGCAATTTTCTGTTGACACAATGGTATGAACGTACTTCATCGTAGAGACATGAAATTTGGTACACTTGTAGAGCTCACCAAAAGACTCAGAACTTACATTTAATGTTATAAGCCAACTATCACAGAAAGTCGGCCATTTTGTATTGAACGTCCATTTTTTTCCTCGATTTTGCTGTTTACAGCCTTCGTATTTGATCGAACTCCTCCTAGGGATTTCGATTGATCGGCTTCAAACTCGGTCAGTCTGATCATAAGGCATGTTTGATTTAAAGTTATCAAATTGGTGAGTTTTGGAGCATGTTGAAGGGGGGTTAGCAGGGGTCAAAGTTCACCTACTCGCCATGAAACACGAAACTCTTATATTTCCTATAAAAAAACACATAGAGGGACCAAACTTTCAGTGATTGATCGTCATCGGGTGTCCTAAAATACCCTGTGGTGAAATGATGACATCACTTAGGCCACGCCCCCTGAGAACAGGAAGTGTCATGTTTTACTGTGAACGGTCGCTATCTTAGCCCTTTGACCTAATCAACATGAAACTGTGTCCAGACACAGAAGACATGTTGGTGTGTTGAGGATTCCAACCCTGACCGGCTTTGAGATAGCAGCTGGGCGTGGCGGCGTGGCGAAGTGACCTGTAACGCCGATGCCATACGTTTGCTTCTAGATTCCACATGTTTCGACCGAGCTGCACCAAACTTGGCTTGAGTGATGCTGGTGTGATACCTGAAAATTCTATGTCATCAGATTATGACGTCATCTAAGCCCCGCCCCCTCAGAACAGGAAGTGCTATTTTTTTCCTTGGAAACTTTCATCTATGGCTCTCTTGACCTAATCAAGGTGATTCTGTGTTGGATGACAGATAGGAAGTTGGTCTCGCTTGCTTTAAAGTGCCAAGAGTTTTCAATGGCGGCAACGCCGTTCGTATACGTTTGCCTCTACATTCCACATATTTTGACCGAGCTGCATCAAACTTGGCCTGAGTGATCCTGGAGGCTTGCCCGTCAATCCTACGTCATCACATTATGACGTCATCTAAGCCCCGCCCCCTCGGAACCGGAAGTGCCGTTTTTTTCCTTGGAAAGCTCTGTTTATGGCTCTCTTGACCTAATCAAGTTGATTCTGTGTTGGATGACAGATAGGAAGTTGATCTCACTTGCTTTAAAGTGCCAAGAGTGTTCAATGGCGGCAACGCCGTTCGTATACGTTTGCCTCTACATTCCACATATTTTGACCGAGCTGCATCAAACTTGGCCTGAGTGATCCTGGAGGCTTGCCCGTCAATCCTACGTCATCACATTATGACGTCATCTAAGCCCCGCCCCCTCGGAACCGGAAGTGCCGTTTTTTTCCTTGGAAAGCTCTGTTTATGGCTCTTTTGACCTAATCAAGATGATTCGGATGATAAACTCTGTCAATGCTTGCTGCTGGCTGAACCGTGTAGGCGTGGCCAAATGGCGAATATCAGTCCCTCGCCATATGCATACGTTTGGCTCTTATTCACGCATAGATCATCCGATTGGCGCCAAACTGGATATGTATGACCTTTGTTCACCTCTAAAGAGCCCAACGAGGTTGAAATGTAATTTGGCTCCACTGCGCCCCCTAAGTTAATACATCGGCCGTATCTCCTCGACGCATCGACCGATCTGCACCAGATTTTTCGACAGTCGTCGGGGAGCGCCGCCGAACGCATTCATGCCTGTCGCCCGGTGGACGGGCGTGGAAAATGCGCGACAGCTTCTGCGGCGGCTGGCGGGCGGCGGTGCTGGAAACTGCGGCGGAGCTTCCGCGGTGGGGAGCGGGCTGCGGCTCTGGAAACCGCGCGAGAGCTTCTGCGGTGGCTGGAACCCCCGCGGTGGCCAATAGGCCGGAGCGGCGCTTGCTGCGAGGGCCGCCCGAGGCTGCTTGCAGCTTTAATTATTATTCTTCTTACGATTCTGCCCCCCTCTTCGGGCGCCTTTTTGGGGGCTTTATCATATTCAAAAACTCACCAAACTTGGCGGAAGCGACTAGGCGGTTTAAAAATTTTGAATTTTAAGGTCGCCGCAAAAATCGCAAAAAAAATTGCTCAACGGCGGCAACTAGCAATTTTCAACAGACCCATTGCTATTCACTTACTTCATCGTAGAGACTTGAAATTCGGTACAGTTGTAGAGCGCACTAAGACGCTCAGAATTTACAAGTAATGTCATAGTGCAAGTATCACAGGAAGTCGGCCATTTTGTATTGAAGGTCCATTTTTTACCTCGAGTTTGACGTTTACAGCCTTCGCATTTGATCGAACTCCTCCTAGGGATTTCGATTGATCGGCTTCAAACTCGGTCAGTCTGATCATAAGGCATGTCTGATTTAAAGTTATCAAATTGGTGAGTTTTGGAGCATGTTGAAGGGGGGTTACCAGGGGTCAAAGTTCACCTACACGCCATGAAACAAAAACCTCTTATATTTCATATACAAAAACACATAGAGGGACCAAACTTTCAGTGATTGATCGGCATCGGGTGTCCTATAATACCCTGCAGTGAAATTTTTTTTTTACGTAGGCCACGCCCCCTGAGAGCCGGAAGTGTAATGTTTTACTGTGAACGGTTGCTATCTTAGCCCTTTGACCTAATCAACATGAAACTGTGTCCAGAGACAGAAGACATGTTGGTGTGTTGTGGATTCCAACCCCGACCGGCTGCGATGAAGCAGGTGGGCGTGGCGGCGTTGCGAACGCCATCGAATTTCGTTTGGCTCTGAATTCCACAGTTTCGGGGAGAGCTGCTCCAAACTCACTAGGATGGATCCTTATACACCCGCCAACAGGAATCCATAGCGAAATTTGGTGGGCGTGGCCTAATTTCTCTACATCTCCCCCTAGAATATTTTAAAAAATCAGCCCCAAGCCATGCTTTATCCTAGAATTACGAAACTTGGTACACATGTGTATCTTGTCAGGACGTACAAAAAAGTCTCTTGGAGCCATGCTCTAAACCCAACAGGAAGTCGGCCATTTTGGATTGAAGGTCCATTTTGGACCTCGAGTTTGACGTTTACAGCCTTTGCATTTGATCGAACTCCTCCTAGGGATTTCGATTGATCGGCTTCAAACTCGGTCAGTCTGATCATAAGGCATGTCTGATTTAAAGTTATCAAATTGGTGACTGTATGAGCTTGCTGAAGGGGGGTTACCAGGGGTCAAAGTTCAGCTACTCGCCATGAAACACGAAACTCTTATATTTCCTATACAAAAACACAGAGAGGGACCAAACTTTCATTGATTGATCGTCATCGGGTGTCCTAAAATACCCTGTGGTGAAATTATTTTTTAAGTAGGCCACGCCCCCTGAGAACAGGAAGTGTCATGTTTTACTGTGAACGGTCGCTATCTTAGCCCTTTGACCTAATCAACATGAAACTGTGTCCAGAGACAGAAGACATGTTGGTGTGTTGTGGATCCAAGCCCTGACCGGCTGCGATGAAGCAGCTGGGTGTGGCGGCGTGGCGAAGTGACCTGTAACGCCGATGCCATACGTTTGCTTCTAGATTCCACATGTTTCGACCGAGCTGCACCAAACTTGGCCTGACTCATCCTGGTGTGATACCTGACAATGCTATGTCATCATATTATGACGTCATCTAAGCCCCGCCCCCTCAGAATGAATTAGAGAGATCTTCTGTGTAATTACATAATAAACAGTCCATGTTCGTTGTTTGTAGGGCAATGCTGCCCTCTGCTGCCCACTGAAATAGTTTCATTATTTCAGTAATTCGACACCAGAGGGCAGCATTGCCCTACGGAATGAAAGTTCAATGTTGTAATGGAGGAAAAAACTAAATAATTAGTAATTCTAACACAAAAACTCACAGAGACACCAAACGTTCAGTGATTGATCATAATCGAGTGTCCAATAATATCCAATGGTCAAATGATGACATCACTTAGGCCACGCCCCCTGAGAACAGGAAGTGCTATTTTTTTACTTGGAAAGCTCTGTTTATGGCTCTCTTGACCTAATCAAGATGATTCGGATGATAAACTCTGTCAATGCTCGCTGCTGGCTGAACCGTGTGGGCGTGGCCAAATGGCGAATATCAGTCCCTCGCCATATACATACGTTTGGCTCTTATTCAGGCATAGATCATCCAATTGGCGCCAAACTGGATATGTATGACCTTTGTTCACCTCTAAAGAGCCCGACGGGTTTGAAATGTAATTTGGCTCCACTGCGCCCCCTAAGTTAATACATGGGCTGTATCTCCTCGACGCATCGACCGATCTGCGCCAGATTTTTTGACAGTCGTCGGGGAGCGCTGCCGAACGCATTCACGCGTGTCGCCTGGTGGACGGGCGGGGAAAATGCGCGACAGCTTCTGCGGTGGCTGGCGGGCGGCGGTGCTGAAAACTGCGGCGGAGCTTCTGCGGTGGGGAGTTGGCTGCGGCTCTGGAAATTGTGCGAGACCTTCTGCGGTGGCTGGAACCCCCGCGGTGGCCAATAGGCCGGAGCGGCGCTTGCTGCGAGGGCCGCCCGAGGCTGCTTGCAGCTTTAATTAGGCCCGAGCAGCAAAGCGCTGCGAAGGCCTATTGTTTCTGTACTGTTTCTTATTATTATTACGATTCTGCCCCCCTAAAGAGGAGCCTTTTTGGGGGCTTTATCATATTCAAAAACTCACCAAACTTGGCGGTGGCGACTAGAAAATTTAAAAATTTTGAATTTTAAGGTTGTCGCAAAAATCGCAAAAAAAATTGCTGAACGGCAGCAACTAGCAATTTTCTGTTGACACAATGGTATGAACGTACTTCATCGTAGAGACATGAAATTTGGTACACATGTAGAGCTCACCAAAAGACTCAGAACTTACATTTAATGTTATAAGCCAACTATCACAGGAAGTCGGCCATTTTGTATTGAACGTCCATTTTTTACCTCGATTTTGACGTTTACAGCCTTCGTATTTGATCGAACTCCTCCTAGGGATTTCGATTGATCGACTTCAAACTTGGTCAGTCTGATCATAAGGCATGTTTGATTTAAAGTTATCAAATTGGTGAGTTTTGGAGCATGTTGAAGGGGGGTTAGCAGGGGTCAAAGTTCACCTACTCGCCATGAAACACGAAACTCTTATATTTCCTATACAAAAGCACATAGAGGGACCAAACTTTCAGTGATTGATCGACATCAGGTGGCTTACAATACCATATGGTCAAATGATGACATCACTTAGGCCACGCCCCCTGAGAACAGGAAGTGTCATGTTTTACTGTGAACGGTCGCTCTCTTAGCCCTTTGACCTAATCAACATGAAACTGTGTCCAGACACAGAAGACATGTTGGTGTGTTGAGGATTCCAACCCCGACCGGCTTTGAGATAGCAGCTGGGCGTGGCGGCGTGGCGAAGTGACCTGTAACGCCGATGCCATACGTTTGCTTCTAGATTCCACATGTTTCGACCGAGCTGCATCAAACTTGGCCTGAGTGATCCTGGAGGCTTGCCCGTCAATCCTAAGTCATCACATTATGACGTCATCTAAGCCCCGCCCCCTGGGAACCGGAAGTGCCGTTTTTTTCCTTGGAAAGCTCTGTTTATGGCTCTCTTGACCTAATCAAGTTGATTCTGTGTTGGATGACAGATAGGAAGTTGATCTCGCTTGCTTTAAAGTGCCAAGAGTTTTCAATGGCGGCAACGCCGTTCGTATACGTTTGCCTCTACATTCCACATATTTTGACCGAGCTGCATCAAACTTGGCCTGAGTGATCCTGGAGGCTTGCCCGTCAATCCTACGTCATCACATTATGACGTCATCTAAGCCCCGCCCCCTCGGAACCGGAAGTGCCGTTTTTTTCCTTGGAAAGCTCTGTTTATGGCTCTCTTGACCTAATCAAGTTGATTCTGTGTTGGATGACAGATAGGAAGTTGGTCTCGCTTGCTTTAAAGTCCCAAGTGTTTTCAATGGCGGCAACGCCGTTCGTATACGTTTGCCTCTACATTCCACATATTTTGACCGAGCTGCATCAAACTTTGCCTGAGTAATCCTGGTGGTATGCCCGTCGATCCTACGTCATCACATTATGACGTCATCTAAGCCCCGCCCCCTCACAACAGGAAGTGCCATTTTTTTCCTTGGAAAGCTCTGTTTATGGCTCTCTTGACCTAATCACGATGATTCGGATGATAAACTCTGTCAATGCTCGCTGCTGGCTGAACCGTGTGGGCGTGGCCAAATGGCGAATATCAGTCCCTCGCCATATGCATACGTTTGGCTCTTATTCAGGCATAGATCATCCGATTGGCGCCAAACTGGATCTGTATGACCTTTGTTCACCTCTAAAGAGCCCAACGGGTTTGAAATGTAATTTGGCTCCACTGCGCCCCCTAAGTTAATACATGGGTTGTATCTCCTCGACGCATCGACCGATCTGCGCCACATTTTTTGACAGTCGTCGGGGAGCGCTGCCGAACGCATTCACGCGTGTCGCCTGGTGGATGGGTGTGGAAAATGCGCGACAGCTTCTGCGGTGGCTAGCGGGCGGCGGTGCTGGAAACTGCGGCGGAGCTTCTGCGGTGGGGAGTTGGCTGCGGCTCTGGAAATCGTGCGAGAGCTTCTGCGGTGGCTGGAACCCCCGCGGTGGCCAATAGGCCGGAGCGGCGCTTGCTGCGAGGGCCGCCCGAGGCTGCTTGCAGCTTTAATTATTATTCTTACCCCCTCTTCGTGCGCCTTTTTGGGGGCTTTATCATATTCAAAAACTCACCAAACTTGGCGGAAGCGACTAGGCGGTTTAAAAATTTTGAATTTTAAGGTCGCCGCAAAAATCGCAAAAAAAATTGCTCAACGGCGGCAACTAGCAATTTTCAACAGACCCATTGCTATTCACTTACTTCATCGTAGAGACTTGAAATTCGGTACAGTTGTAGAGCTCACTAAGACGCTCAGAATTTACAAGTAATGTCATAGTGCAAGTATCACAGGAAGTCGGCCATTTTGTATTGAAGGTCCATTTTTTACCTCGAGTTTGACGTTTACAGCCTTCGTATTTGATCGAACTCCTCCTAGGGATTTCGATTGATCGGCTTCAAACTCGGTCAGTCTGATCATAAGGCATGTCTGATTTAAAGTTATCAAATTGGTGAGTTTTGGAGCATGTTGAAGGGGGGTTACCAGGGGTCAAAGTTCACCTACACGCCATGAAACAAAAACCTCTTATATTTCATATACAAAAACACATAGAGGGACCAAACTTTCAGTGATTGATCGGCATCGGGTGTCCTATAATACCCTGCAGTGAAATTTTTTTTTTACGTAGGCCACGCCCCCTGAGAGCCGGAAGTGTAATGTTTTACTGTGAACGGTCGCTATCTTAGCCCTTTGACCTAATCAACATGAAACTGTGTCCAGAGACAGAAGACATGTTGGTGTGTTGTGGATTCCAACCCCGACCGGCTGCGATGAAGCAGGTGGGCGTGGCGGCGTTGCGAACGCCATCGAATTTCGTTTGGCTCTGAATTCCACAGTTTCGGGGAGAGCTGCTCCAAACTCACTAGGATGGATCCTTATACACCCGCCAACAGGAATCCATAGCGAAATTTGGTGGGCGTGGCCTAATTTCTCTACATCTCCCCCTAGAATATTTTAAAAAATCAGCCCCAAGCCATGCTTTATCCTAGAATTACGAAACTTGGTACACATGTGTATCTTGTCAGGACGTACAAAAAAGTCTCTTGGAGCCATGCTCTAAACCCAACAGGAAGTCGGCCATTTTGGATTGAAGGTCCATTTTGGACCTCGAGTTTGACGTTTACAGCCTTTGCATTTGATCGAACTCCTCCTAGGGATTTCGATCGATCGGCTTCAAACTCGGTCAGTCTGATCATAAGGCATGTCTGATTTAAAGTTATCAAATTGGTGACTGTATGAGCTTGCTGAAGGGGGGTTACCAGGGGTCAAAGTTCAGCTACTCGCCATGAAACACGAAACTCTTATATTTCCTATATAAAAACACATAGAGGGACCAAACGTTCAGTCATTGATCGTCATCGGGTGTCCTAAAATACCCTGTGGTGAAATTATTTTTTTAAGTAGGCCACGCCCCCTGAGAACAGGAAGTGTCATGTTTTACTGTGAACGGTCGCTATCTTAGCCCTTTGACCTAATCAACATGAAACTGTGTCCAGAGACAGAAGACATGTTGGTGTGTTGTGGATTCCAACCCCGACTGGCTGAGATGTAGCAGGTGGGCGTGGCGGCGTTGCGAACGCCATCGAATTTCGTTTGGCTCTGAATTCCACAGTTTCGGGGAGAGCTGCTCCAAACTCACTAGGATGGATCCTTGTACACCCACCGACAGGAATTCATAACAAAATTTGGTTGGGCGTGGCCTAATATTTCTACATTGCCCCATAGAATATTTTAAAAAATCAGCCCCAAGACATGCTTTGACTTAGAATTACGAAACTTGGTACACATGTGTATCTTGTCAGGACGTACAAAAAAGTCTCTTAGAGCCATGCTCTAAACCCAACAGGAAGTCGGCCATTTTAGATTGAAGTTCATTTGACCTCGATTTTGACGTTTACAGCCTTCGTATTTGATCGAACTCCTCCTAGGGATTTCGATTGATCGGCTTCAAACTCGGTCAGTCTGATCATACGGCAGGTCCAATGACATTTGAACAGGTGGAAGGGGGGTTAGCAAGGCTCAAAGTTCCCCTGTGATCGACTGTGTAATACAAAGGGCTTTGTCATGTGTAGGGCAATGCTGCCCTCTGGTGTCGAATTACTGAAATAATGAAACTATTTCAGTAATTTCAGTAATTCGACACCAGAGGGCAGCATTGCCCTACGGAATGACAGTTCAATGTTGAATTAAATAGGAAAAAATTAAATAATTTGTAATTCTATAACAAAAACTCACAGAGACACCAAAGTTTGAGATATTGATCATCCTGGGGTGTAGAATAATATCCAATGGTCAAATGATGACATCACGTAGGCCACGCCCTCTGACAACAGGAAGTCTTGTATTTTACTGTGAACGGTCGATAGCTTCTGCACCAAACTTTGCACGAGTGACCCTGGGGATCCTTGACGACCCTATGTCATCATATTATGACGTCATCTAAGCCCCGCCCCCTCAGAACAGGAAGTGCCGTTTTTTTACTTGGAAAGCTCCGTTTATGGCTCTCTTGACCTAATCAAGATGATTCGGATGATAAACTCTGTCAATGCTCGCTGCTGGCTGAACCGTGTGGGCGTGGCCAAATGGCGAATATCAGTCCCTCGCCATATGCATACGTTTGGCTCTTATTCAGGCATAGATCATCCGATTGGCGCCAAACTGGATCTGTATGACCTTTGTTCACCTCTAAAGAGCCCAACGGGTTTGAAATGTAATTTGGCTCCACTGCGCCCCCTAAGTTAATACATGGGTTGTATCTCCTCGACGCATCGACCGATCTGCGCCAGATTTTTCGACAGTCGTCGGGCAGCGCCGCCGAACGCATTCACGCGTGTCGCCCGGTGGACGGGCGGGGAAAATGCGCGACAGCTTTTGCGGCGGCTGGCGGGCGGCGGTGCTGAAAACTGCGGCAGAGCTTCCGCGGTGGGGAGCGGGCTGCGGCTCTGGAAAACGCGCGAGAGCTTCTGCGGTGGCCGGAACCCCCGCGGTGGCCAATTGGCCGGAGCGGCGCTTGCTGCGAGGGCCGCCCGAGGCTGCTTGCAGCTTTAATTATTATTATTAGGCCCGAGCAGCAAAGCGCTGCGAAGGCCTATTGTATCTGTACTGTTTATTATTATTATTATTACGATTCTTCCCACCTCTTCGTGTGCCTTTTTGGGGGCTTTATCATATTCAAAAACTCACCAAACTTGGCGGTCGCAACTAGAAAATTTAAAAATTTTGAATTTTAAGGTTGTCGCAAAAATCGCAAAAAAAATTGCTGAACGGCGGCAACTAGCAATTTTCTGTTGACACAATGGTATGAACGTACTTCATGGTAGAGACATGAAATTTGGTACACTTGTAGAGCTCACCAAAAGACTCAGAACTTACATTTAATGTTATAAGCCAACTATCACAGAAAGTCGGCCATTTTGTATTGAACGTCCATTTTTTTCCTCGATTTTGCTGTTTACAGCCTTCGTATTTGATCGAACTCCTCCTAGGGATTTCGATTGATCGACTTCAAACTCGGTCAGTCTGATCATAAGGCATGTTTGATTTAAAGTTATCAAATTGGTGAGTTTTGGAGCATGTTGAAGGGGGGTTAGCAGGGGTCAAAGTTCACCTACTCGCCATGAAACACGAAACTCTTATATTTCCTATATAAAAACACATAGAGGGACCAAACTTTCAGTGATTGATCGGCATCGGGTGCCCTACAATACCCTATGGTGAAATGATGACATCACTTAGGCCACGCCCCCTGAGAACAGGAAGTGTCATGTTTTACTGTGAACGGTCGCTATCTTAGCCCTTTGACCTAATCAACATGAAACTGTGTCCAGAGACAGAAGACATGTTGGTGTGTTGTGGATTCCAACCCCGACCGGCTTTGACATAGGAGGTGGGCGTGGCGGCGTGGCGAAGTGACCTGTAACGCCATTGCCATACGTTTGGCTCTGAATTCCACAATTTCGGGCCCAGCTGCTCCAAACTCACTAGGATGGATCCTTATCCACCCACCGACAGGAATTCATAACAAAATTTGGTGGGCGTGGCCTAATTTCTCTATAGCGACCCCTAGAGTATTTTAAATGAACAGCCCCAAGCCATACTTAAAGCTAGAATTACGAAACTTGGTACACATGTGTATCTTGTCGGGACGTACAAAAAAGTCTATTACAGCCATGGTCGAAACCCAACAGGAAGTCGGCCATTTTAGATTGAATTTCATTTGACCTCGATTTTGACGTTTACAGCCTTCGTATTTGATCGAACTCCTCCTAGGGATTTCGATTGATCGGCTTCAAACTCGGTCAGTCTGATCATAAGGCATGTCTGATTTAAAGTTATCAAATTGGTGACTGTCTGAGCTTGCTGAAGGGGGGTTACCAGGGGTCAAAGTTCACCTACTCGCCATGAAACACGAAACTCTTATATTTCCTATACAAAAACACATAGAGGGACCAAACTTTCTGGGATTGATCGTTATGGGGTTACCTAAAATACCCTGTGGTGAAATTATTTTTTTACGTAGGCCACGCCCCCTGAGAACAGGAAGTGTCATGTTTTACTTTGAACGGTCGTTATCTTAGCCCTTTGACCTAATCAACATGAAACTGTGTCCAGAGACAGAAGACATGTTGGTGTGTTGTGGATTCAAGCCCTGACCGGCTGCGATGAAGCAGCTGTGTGCGGCGGCATGGCGAAGTGACCTGTAACGCCGATGCCATACGTTTGCTTCTAGATTCCACATGTTTCGACCGAGCTGCACCAAACTTGGCCTGACTCATCCTGTTGTGATGCCTGACAATGCTATGTCATCATATTATGACGTCATCTAAGCCCCGCCCCCTCGGAACCGGAAGTGCCGTTTTTTTCCTTGGAAAGCTCTGTTTATGGCTCTCTTGACCTAATCAAGTTGATTCTGTGTTGGATGACAGATAGGAAGTTGATCTCGCTTGCTTTAAAGTGCCAAGAGTTTTCAATGGCGGCAACGCCGTTCGTATACGTTTGCCTCTACATTCCACATATTTTGACCGAGCTGCATCAAACTTGGCCTGAGTGATCCTGGAGGCTTGCCCGTCAATCCTACGTCATCACATTATGACGTCATCTAAGCCCCGCCCCCTCAGAACAGGAAGTGCCGTTTTTTTCCTTTCAAAGCTCTGTTTATGGCTCTCTTGACCTAATCAAGATGATTCGGATGATAAACTCTGTCAATGCTCGCTGCTGGCTGAACCGTGTGGGCGTGGCCAAATGGCGAATATCAGTCCCTCGCCATATGCATACGTTTGGCTCTTATTCAGGCATGGATCATCCGATTGGCACCAAACTGGATATGTATGACCTTTGTTCACCTCTAAAGAGCCCAACTAGGTTGAAATGTAATTTGACTCCACTGCGCCCCCTAAGTTAATACATGGGCCGTATCTCCTCGAGGCATCGACCGATCTGCACCAGATTTTTTGACAGTCGTCGGGGAGCGCCGCCGAACGCATTCACGCATGTCGCCCGGTGGACGGGCAGGGTAAATGCGCGACGGCTCCTGCGGCGGCTAGCGGGCGGCGGTGCTGGAAACTGCGGCTGAGCTTCCGCGGTGGGGAGCGGGCTGCGGCTCTGGAAATCGAGCGAGAGCTTCTGAGGTGGCCGGAACCCCCGCGGTGGCCAATAGGCCGGAGCGGCGCTTGCTGCGAGGGCCGCCCGAGGCTGCTTGCAGCTTTAATTATTATTATTAGGCCCGAGCAGCAAAGCGCTGCGAAGGCCTATTGTATCTGTACTGTTTATTATTATTATTATTACGATTCTTCCCACCTCTTCGTGTGCCTTTTTGGGGGCTTTATCATATTCAAAAACTCACCAAACTTGGCGGTCGCAACTAGAAAATTTAAAAATTTTGAATTTTAAGGTTGTCGCAAAAATCGCAAAAAAAATTGCTGAACGGCGGCAACTAGCAATTTTCTGTTGACACAATGGTATGAACGTACTTCATCGTAGAGACATGAAATTTGGTACACTTGTAGAGCTCACCAAAAGACTCAGAACTTACATTTAATGTTATAAGCCAACTATCACAGAAAGTCGGCCATTTTGTATTGAACGTCCATTTTTTTCCTCGATTTTGCTGTTTACAGCCTTCGTATTTGATCGAACTCCTCCTAGGGATTTCGATTGATCGGCTTCAAACTCGGTCAGTCTGATCATAAGGCATGTCTGATTTAAAGTTATCAAATTGGTGAGTTTTGGAGCATGTTGAAGGGGGGTTAGCAGGGGTCAAAGTTCACCTACTCGCCATGAAACACGAAACTCTTATATTTCCTATAAAAAAACACATAGAGGGACCAAACTTTCAGTGATTGATCGTCATCGGGTGTCCTAAAATACCCTGTGGTGAAATGATGACATCACTTAGGCCACGCCCCCTGAGAACAGGAAGTGTCATGTTTTACTGTGAACGGTCGCTATCTTAGCCCTTGACCTAATCAACATGAAACTGTGTCCAGACACAGAAGACATGTTGGTGTTGTTGAGGATTCCAACCCTGACCGGCTTTGAGATAGCAGCTGGGCGTGGCGGCGTGGCGAAGTGACCTGTCGCGATGCCATACGTTTTGCTTCTAGATTCCACATGTTTCGACCGAGCTGCAACCAAACTGGGCTTGAGATCCTGATAGGAAATTCTGTAATGAATGCCCGCATAACCTGAAAAATCTTGAAATTGTCATCTATGCGATTGACCTGAACAAGGGTGCTTTGTTTGAATCTAAGTTGGTCTCGCTTGCTTTAAACAGAGTTTTCAAACTCGGTCAGTCTGATCATAAGGCATGTCTGATTTAAAGTTATCAAATTGGTGACTGTATGAGCTTGCTGAAGGGGGGTTACCAGGGGTCAAAGTTCACCTACTCGCCATGAAACACGAAACTCTTATATTCCTACAAAAACACATAGAGGGACCAAACTTTCAGTATTGATCATGTAGGTGTCCTAAAATACCCTGTGGTGAAATGATGACATCGCTTAGGCCACGCCCCCTGAGAACAGGAAGTGTCATGTTTTACTGTGAACGGTCGCTATCTTAGCCCTTTGACCTAATCAACATGAAACTGTGTCCAGAGACAGAAGACATGTTGGTGTGTTGTGGATTCAAGCCCTGACCGGCTGCGATGAAGCAGCTGGCTGTGGCGGCGTGGCGAAGTGACCTGTAACGCCGATGCCATACGTTTGCTTCTAGATTCCATATGTTTCGACCGAGCTGCACCAAACTTGGCCTGACTCATCCTGGTGTGCCTGACAATGCTATGTCATATTATGACGTCATCTAAGCCCCGCCCCCTCAGAATGAATTAGAGAGATCTTCTGTGTAATTACATAATAAACAGTCCATGTTGTTGTTTGTAGGGCAATGCTGCCCTCTGCTGCCCACTGAAATAGTTTCATTATTTCAGTAATTCGACACCAGAGGGCAGCATTGCCCTACGGAATGAAAGTTCAATGTTGTAATGGAGGAAAAAATTAAATAATTAGTAATTCTAACACAAAAACTCACAGAGACACCAAACGTTCAGTGATTGATCATAATCGAGTGTCCAATAATATCCAATGGTAAATGATGACATCACTTAGGCCCCGCCCCCTCGGAACAGGAAGTGCTATTTTTTTACTTGGAAAGCTCTGTTTATGGCTCTCTTGACCTAATCAAGATGATTCGGATGATAAACTCTGTCAATGCTCGCTGCTGGCTGAACCGTGTGGGCGTGGCCAAATGGCGAATATCAGTCCCTCGCCATATGCATACGTTTGGCTCTTATTCACGCATAGATCATCCGATTGGCGCCAAACTGGATATGTATGACCTTTGTTCACCTCTAAAGAGCCCAACAAGGTTGAAATGTAATTTGGCTCCACTGCGCCCCCTAAGTTAATACATGGGCCGTATCTCCTCGACGCATCGACCGATCTGCATCAGATTTTTCGACAGTCGTCGGGAGCGCCGCCGAACGCATTCATGCCTGTCGCCCGGTGGACGGGCGTGGAAAATGCGCGACAGCTTCTGCGGCGGCTGGCGGGCGGCGGTGCTGGAAACTGCGGCGGAGCTTCCGCGGTGGGGAGCGGGCTGCGGCTCTGGAAACCGCGCGAGAGCTTCTGCGGTGGCTGGAACCCCCGCGGTGGCCAATAGGCCGGAGCGGCGCTTGCTGCGAGGGCCGCCCGAGGCTGCTTGCAGCTTTAATTAGGCCCGAGCAGCAAAGCGCTGCGAAGGCCTATTGTTTCTGTACTGTTTCTTATTATTATTATTATTACGATTCTGCCCCCCCAAAGAGGCGCCTTTTTGGGGGCTTTATCATATTCAAAAACTCACCAAACTTGGCGGTCGCGACTAGAAAATTTAAAAATTTTGAATTTTAAGGTTGTCGCAAAAATCGCAAAAAAAATTGCTCAACGGCGGCAACTAGCAATTTTCTGTTGACACAATGGTATGAACGTATTTCATCGTAGAGACATGAAATTTGGTACACTTGTAGAGCTCACCAAAAGACTCAGAACTTACATTTAATGTTATTAGCCAACTATCACAGGAAGTCGGCCATTTTGTCTTGAACGTCCATTTTTTTCCTCGATTTTGACGTTTACAGCCTTCGTATTTGATCGAACTCCTCCTAGGAATTTCGATTGATCGACTTCAAACTCGGTCAGTCTGATCATAAGGCATGTTTGATTTAAAGTTATCAAATTGGTGAGTTTTGGAGTATGTTGAAGGGGGGTTAGCAGGGGTCAAAGTTCACCTACTCGCCATGAAACACGAAACTCTTATATTTCCTATAAAAAAACACATAGAGGGACCAAACTTTCAGTGATTGATCGGCATCGGGTGTCCTACAATACCCTTTGGTGAAATGATGACATCACTTAGGCCACGCCCCCTGAGAACAGGAAGTGTCATGTTTTACTGTGAACGGTCGCTCTCTTAGCCCTTTGACCTAATCAACATGAACTGTGTCCAGACACAGAAGACATGTTGGTGTGTTGAGGATTCCAACCCTGACCGGCTTTGAGATAGCAGCTGGGCGTGGCGGCGTGGCGAAGTGACCTGTAACGCCGATGCCATACGTTTGCTTCTAGATTCCACATGTTCGACCGAGCTGCACCAAACTTGGCTTGAGTGATGCTGGTGTGATACCTGAAATTCTATGTCATCAGCTTATGACGTCATCTAAGCCCCGCCCCCTAGAACAGGAAGTGCTATTTTTTTCCTTGGAAACTTCATCTATGGCTCTCTTGACCTAATCAAGGTGATTCTGTGTGGAGACAGATAGGAGTGGTCTCGCTGCTTTAACGTTCCAAGATTTTTCAATGGCGGCAACGCCGTTTCGTATACGTTGCCTCTACATTCCAATCTTTTTACCGAGCTGCATCAAACTTGGCCTGAGTGATCATGGCGGCTTGCCCGTCAATCCTTACGTCATCCACATTAGGGACGTCATCCTCGCCCGCCCCCTCGGAACCGGAAGTGCCGTTTTTTTTCCTTGGAAAGCTCTGTTTATGGCTCTCTTGACCTACATCAAGGTGATTCTGTGTTGGATGACAGATAGAGAAGTTGATCTCACTTGCTTTAAAGTGCCAAGAGTGTTCAATTGGCTGCAACGCCGTCGTATACGTTTGCCTCTACATTCCAACCCCATATTTTGACCGAGCTGCATCAAAATTGGCCTGAGTGATCCTGGAGGCTTTGCCCGTCAATCCTACGTCATCACATTATGACGTCATCTAAGCCCCGCCCCCTCGGAACCGGAAGTGCCGTTTTTTTCCTTGGAAAGCTCCGTTTATGGCTCTCTTGACCTAATCAAGATGATTCGGATGATGAGCTCTGTCATTGCTCGCTGCTGGCTGAACCGTGTGGGCGTGGCCAAATGGCGAATATCAGTCCCTCGCCATATTCATACGTTTGGCTCTAATTCAAGCATGGATCATCCGATTGGCTCCAAACTGGATATGTATGACCTTTGTTCACCTCTAAAGAGCACAACGGGATTGAGATGTAATTTGGCTCCACTGCGCCCCCTAAGTTAATACATCGGCCGTATCTCCTCGACGCATCGACCGATCTGCACCAGATTTTTCGACAGTCGTCGGGGAGCGCCGCCAAACGCATTCACGCGTGTCGCCCGGTGGACGGGCGTGGAAAATGCGCGACAGCTTCTGCGGCGGCTAGCGGGCGGCGGTGCTGGAAACTGCGGCAGAGCTTCTGCGGTGGGGAGTTGGCTGCGGCTCTGGAAATCGTGCGAGAGCTTCTGCGGTGGCTGGAGCCCCCGCGGTGGCCAATAGGCCGGAGCGGCGCTTGCTGCGAGGGCCGCCCGAGGCTGCTTGCAGCTTTAATTATTATTATTCTGCCCCCCTCTTCGTGGGCCTTTTTGGGGGCTTTATCATATTCAAAAACTCACCAAACTTGGCGGTCGCGTCTAGGCGGTTTAAAAATTTTGAATTTTAAGGTCGCCGCAAAAATCGCAAAAAAAATTGCTCA
The DNA here is from genome assembly GCF_002775205.1 of Xiphophorus maculatus. Lineage (NCBI taxonomy): Eukaryota > Metazoa > Chordata > Actinopteri > Cyprinodontiformes > Poeciliidae > Xiphophorus > Xiphophorus maculatus. The sequence continues at coordinate 27,318,589 of NC_036456.1, forward strand.
ACGGCGGCAACTAGCAATTTTCAAAAGACCCATTGCTATTCACTTACTTCATCGTAGAGACTTGAAATTCGGTACAGTTGTAGAGCTCACTAAGACGCTCAGAATTTACAAGTAATGTCATAGTGCAACTATCACAGAAGTCGGCCATGTTGGATTGAAGGTCCATTTCGGACCTCGATTTGGCCGTTTACAGCCTTCGTATTTGATCGAACTCCTCCTAGGGATTTCGATTGATCGGCTTCAAACTCGGTCAGTCTGATCATAAGGCATGTCTGATTTAAAGTTATCAAATTGGTGAGTTTTGGAGCATGTTGAAGGGGGGTTAGCAGGGGTCAAAGTTCACCTACACGCCAGGAAACAAAAACCTCTTATATTTCCTATACAAAAACACATAGAGGGACCAAACTTTCAGTGATTGATCGTCATCGGGTGTCCTATAATACCCTGCAGTGAAATTTTTTTTTTACGTAGGCCACGCCCCCTGAGAGCAGGAAGTGTAATGTTTTACTGTGAACGGTCGCTATCTTAGCCCTTTGACCTAATCAACATGAAACTGTGTCCAGAGACAGAAGACATGTTGGTGTGTTGTGGATTCCAACCCCGACCGGCTGCGATGAAGCAGGTGGGCGTGGCGGCGTTGCGAACGCCATCGAATTTCGTTTGGCTCTGAATTCCACAGTTTCGGGGTGAGCTGCTCCAAACTCACTAGGATGGATCCTTATACACCCGCCAACAGGAATCCATAGCGAAATTTGGTGGGCGTGGCCTAATTTCTCTACATCTCCCCCTAGAATAATTAGAAAATCAGCCCCAAGCCATGCTTAATCCTAGAATTACGAAACTTGGTACACATGTGTATCTTGTCAGGACGTACAAAAAAGTCTCTTGGAGCCATGCTCTAAACCCAACAGGAAGTCGGCCATTTTGTATTGAAGGTCCATTTTGGGCCCTATTGTGGCCGTTTACAGCCTTTGCATTTGATCGAACTCCTCCTAGGGATTTCGATTGATCGGCTTCAAACTTGGTCAGTCTGATCATAAGGCATGTCCAATTCAAAGTTATCAAAACGGTGACATTTGAACAGGTGGAAGGGGAGTTAGCAAGGCTCAAAGTTCCCCTGTGATCGACTCTGTAATACAAAGGGTATCCTTTGTCATGTGTAGGGCAATGCTGCCCTCTGGTGTCGAATTACTGAAATAATGAAACTATTTCTGTAATTTCAGTAATTCGACACCAGAGGGCAGCATTGCCCTACGGAATGAGAGTTCAATGTTGAATTGAAGGGGAAAAAATTAAATAATTTGTAATTCTAACACAAAAGTCACAGAGACACCAAAGTTTGAGTTATTGATCATTATCTTGTGTCCAATAATATCCAATGGTCAAATGATGACATCACGTAGGCCACGCCCCCTGACAACAGGAAGTCTTGTATTTTACTGTGAACGGTCGATAGCTTCTGCACCAAACTTTGCACGAGTGACCCTGGCGGGATCCTTGACGACCCTATGTCATCATATTATGACGTCATCTAAGCCCCGCCCCCTCAGAACCGGAAGTGCCATTTTTTCCTTGGAAAGCTCTGTTTATGGCTCTCTTGACCTAATCAAGGTGATTCTGTGTTGGATGACAGATAGGAAGTTGGTCTCGCTTGCTTTAAAGTGCCAAGAGTTTTCAATGGCGCCAACGCCGTTCGTATACGTTTGCCTCTACATTCCACATATTTTGACCGAGCTGCATCAAACTTGGCCTGAGTGATCCTGGAGGCTTGCCCGTCAATCCTACGTCATCACATTATGACGTCATCTAAGCCCCGCCCCCTCGGAACCGGAAGTGCCGATTTTTCCTTGGAAAGCTCTGTTTATGGCTCTCTTGACCTAATCAAGGTGATTCTGTGTTGGATGACAGATAGGAAGTTGGTCTCGCGTGCTTTAAAGTGCCAAGAGTTTTCAATGGCGTCAACGCCGTCCGTATACGTTTGCCTCTACATTCCCATATTTTGACCGAGCTGCATCAAACTTGGCCTGAGTGATCCTGGTGGGAGGCCCGTCGATCCTACGTCATCATATTATGACGTCATCTAAGCCCCGCCCCCTCGGAACAGGAAGTGCCGTTTTTTTCCTTGGAAAGCTCTGTTTATGGCTCTCTTGACCTAATCAAGATGATTCGGATGATAAACACTGTCAATGCTCGCTGCTGGCTGAACCGTGTGGGCGTGGCCAAACGGCGAATATCAGTCCCTCGCCATATTCATACGTTTGGCTCTAATTCACACATAGATCATCCGATTGGCGCCAAACTGGATATGTATGACCTTTGTTCACCTCTAAAGAGCCCACGAGGTTGAGATGTAATTTGACTCCACTGCGCCCCCTAAGTTAATACATCGGCCGTATCTCCTCGACGCATCGACCGATCTGCACCAGATTTTTTGACAGTCGTCGGGGAGCGCCGCCGAACGCATTCACGCGTGTCGCCCGGTGGACGGGCGGGGAAAATGCGCGACAGCTTCTGCGGCGGCTAGCGGACGGCGGTGCTGGAAACTGCGGCAGAGCTTCTGCGGTGGGGAGCAGGCTGCGGCTCTGGAAAACGTGCGAGAGCTTCTGCGGTGGCCGAACCCCCGCGGTGGCCAATAGGCCGGAGCGGCGCTTGCTGCGAGGGCCGCTCGAGGCTGCTTGCAGCTTTAATATTATTATTCTTATTCTTCTTCCGATTCTGCCCCCCTCTTCGTGCGCCTTTTTGGGGGCTTTATCATATTCAAAAACTCACCAAACTTGGCGGAAGCGACTAGGCGGTTTAAAAATTTTGAATTTTAAGGTCGTCGCAAAAATCGCAAAAAAAATTGCTCAACGGCAGCAACTAGCAATTTTCAAAAGACCCATTGCTATTCACTTACTTCATCGTAGAGACTTGAAATTCGGTACAGTTGTAGAGCTCACTAAGACGCTCAGAATTTACAAGTAATGTCATAGTGCAACTATCACAGAAAGTCGGCCATTTTGTATTGAACGTCCATTTTTTTCCTCGATTTTGACGTTTACAGCCTTCGTATTTGATCGAACTCCTCCTAGGGATTTCGATTGATCGGCTTCAAACTCGGTCAGTCTGATCATAAGGCATGTCTGATTTAAAGTTATCAAATTGGTGAGTTTTGGAGCATGTTGAAGGGGGGTTACCAGGGGTCAAAGTTCACCTACACGCCATGAAACAAAAACCTCTTATATTTCCTATACAAAAACACATAGAGGGACCAAACTTTCAGTGATTGATCGGCATCGGGTGTCCTATAATACCCTGCAGTGAAATTTTTTTTTTACGTAGGCCACGCCCCCTGAGAGCAGGAAGTGTAATGTTTTACTGTGAACGGTCGCTATCTTAGCCCTTTGACCTAATCAACATGAAACTGTGTCCAGAGACAGAAGACATGTTGGTGTGTTGTGGATTCCAACCCCGACCGGCTGCGATGAAGCAGGTGGGCGTGGCGGCGTTGCGAACGCCATCGAATTTCGTTTGGCTCTGAATTCCACAGTTTCGGGGTGAGCTGCTCCAAACTCACTAGGATGGATCCTTATCCATCCCCGAACAGGAATCCATAGCGATATTTGGTGGGCGTGGCCTAATTTTTCTATAGCGACCCCTAGAGTATTTTAAATGAACAGCCCCAAGCCATGCTTAAACCTAGAATTACGAAACTTGGTACACATGTGTATCTTGTCGGGACGTACAAAAAAGTCTCTTAGAGCCATGCTCTAAACCCAACAGGAAGTCGGCCATTTTAGATTGAAGTTCATTTGACCTCGATTTTGACGTTTACAGCCTTTGCATTTGATCGAACTCCTCCTAGGGTTTTCGATTGATCGGCTTCAAACTCGGTCAGTCTGATCATAAGGCATGTCTAATTCAAAGTTATCAAAACGGTGACATTTGAACAGGTGGAAGGGGAGTTAGCAAGGCTCAAAGTTCCCCTGTGATCGACTGTGTAATACAAAGGGTATCCTTTGTCATGTGTAGGGCAATGCTGCCCTCTGGTGTCGAATTACTGAAATAATGAAACTATTTCAGTAATTTCAGTAATTCGACACCAGAGGGCAGCATTGCCCTACGGAATGAGAGTTCAATGTTGAATTGAACAGGAAAAAATTAAATAATTTGTAATTCTAACACAAAAACTCACAGAGACACCAAAGTTTGAGTTATTGATCATTATCTTGTGTCCAATAATATCCAATGGTCAAATGATGACATCACGTAGGCCACGCCCCCTGACAACAGGAAGTCTTGTATTTTACTGTGAACGGTCGATAGCTTCTGCACCAAATTTTGCACGAGTGACCCTGGTGGGATCCTTGACGACCCTATGTCATCATATTATGACGTCATATAAGCCCCGCCCCCTCAGAACAGGAAGTGCCGTTTTTTGACTTGGAAAGCTCCGTTTATGGCTCTCTTGACCTAATCAAGATGATTCGGATGATAAACTCTGTCAATGCTCGCTGCTGGCTGAACCGTGTGGGCGTGGCCAAATGGCGAATATCAGTCCCTCGCCATATGCATACGTTTGGCTCTTATTCACGCATAGATCATCCGATTGGCGCCAAACTGGATATGTATGACCTTTGTTCACCTCTAAAGAGCCCAACGGGTTTGAAATGTAATTTGACTCCACTGCGCCCCCTAAGTTAATACATGGGCTGTATCTCCTCGACGCATCGACCGATCTGCGCCAGATTTTTCGACAGTCGTCGGGGAGCGCCGCCGAACGCATTCATGCGTGTCGCCCGGTGGACGGGCGGGGAAAATGCGCGACAGCTTCTGTGGCGGCTGGCGGGCGGCGGTGCTGGAAACTGCGGCGGAGCTTCCGCGGTGGGGAGCGGGCTGCGGCTCTGGAAAACGCGCGAGAGCTTCTGCGGTGGCCGGAACCCCCGCGGTGGCCAATAGGCCGGAGCGGCGCTTGCTGCGAGGGCCGCCCGAGGCTGCTTGCAGCTTTAATTCTTCTTACGATTCTGCCCCCCTCTTCGTGGGCCTTTTTGGGGGCTTTATCATATTCAAAAACTCACCAAACTTGGCGGAAGCGACTAGGCGGTTTAAAAATTTTGAATTTTAAGGTCGCCGCAAAAATCGCAAAAAAAATTGCTCAACGGCAGCAACTAGCAATTTTCAACAGACCCATTGCTATTCACTTACTTCATCGTAGAGACTTGAAATTCGGTACAGTTGTAGAGCTCACTAAGACGCTCAGAATTTACAAGTAATGTCATAGTGCAACTATCACAGTAAGTCGGCCATTTTGTATTGAAGGTCCATTTTTTACCTCGATTTTGCCGTTTACAGCCTTCGTATTTGATCGAACTCCTCCTAGGGATTTCGATTGATCGGCTTCAAACTCGGTCAGTCTGATCATAAGGCATGTCTGATTTAAAGTTATCAAATTGGTGAGTTTTGGAGCATGTTGAAGGGAGGTTACCAGGGGTCAAAGTTCACCTACACGCCATGAAACAAAAACCTCTTATATTTCCTATACAAAAACACATAGAGGGACCAAACTTTCAGTGATTGATCGGCATCGGGTGTCCTATAATACCCTGCAGTGAAATTTTTTTTTTACGTAGGCCACGCCCCCTGAGAGCAGGAAGTGTCATGTTTTACTGTGAACGGTCGCTATCTTAGCCCTTTGACCTAATCAACATGAAACTGTGTCCAGAGACAGAAGACACGTTGGTGTGTTGTGGATTCCAACCCCGACCGGCTGCGATGAAGCAGGTGGGCGTGGCGGCGTTGCGAACGCCATCGAATTTTGTTTGGCTCTGAATTCCACAGTTTCGGGGTGAGCTGCTCCAAACTCACTAGGATGGATCCTTATCCATCCCCGAACAGGAATCCATAGCGATATTTGGTGGGCGTGGCCTAATTTTTCTATAGCGACCCCTAGAGTATTTTAAATGAACAGCCCCAAGCCATGCTTAAACCTAGAATTACGAAACTTGGTACACATGTGTATCTTGTCGGGACGTACAAAAAAGTCTCTTAGAGCCATGCTCTAAACCCAACAGGAAGTCGGCCATTTTAGATTGAAGTTCATTTGACCTCGATTTTGACGTTTACAGCCTTTGCATTTGATCGAACTCCTCCTAGGGTTTTCGATTGATCGGCTTCAAACTCGGTCAGTCTGATCATAAGGCATGTCTGATTTAAAGTTATCAAATTGGTGACTGTCTGAGATTGCTGAAGGGGGGTTACCAGGGGTCAAATTTCACCTACTCGCCATGAAACACGAAACTCTTATATATCCTGCACAGAAACTCACAGAGATACCAAACTTTAAATTATTGATCATCATTAGGTGTCCAAAAATACCCTGTGGTCAAATGATGACATCACTTAGGCCACGCCCCCTGAGAACAGGAAGTGTCATGTTTTACTGTGAACGGTCGCTATCTTAGCCCTTTGACATAATCAATATTAAACTGTGTCCAGAGACAGAAGACATGTTGGTGTGTTGTGGATTCAAGCCCTGACCGGCTGCGATGAAGCAGCTGGCTGTGGCGGCGTGGCGAAGTGACCTGTAACGCCGATGCCATACGTTTGCTTCTAGATTCCACATGTTTCGACCGAGCTGCACCAAACTTGGCCTGACTCATCCTGGTGTGATGCCTGACAATGCTATGTCATCATATTATGACGTCATCTAAGCCCCGCCCCCTCAGAATGAATTAGAGAGATCTTCTGTGTAATTACATAATAAACAGTCCATGTTCTTTGTTTGTAGGGCAATGCTGCCCTCTGCTGCCCACTGAAATAGTTTCATTATTTCAGTAATTCGACACCAGAGGGCAGCATTGCCCTATGGAATGACAGTTCAATGTTGAATTAAAGAGGAAAAAATTAAATAATTTGTAATTCTAACTCAAAAACTGACAGAGACACCAAACCTGCAGTTATTGATCATTATCTTGTGTCCAATAATATCCAATGGTTAAATGATGACATCACTTAGGCCCCGCCCCCTCGGAACAGGAAGTGCTATTTTTTTACTTGGAAAGCTCTGTTTATGGCTCTCTTGACCTAATCAAGATGATTCGGATGATAAACTCTGTCAATGCTCGCTGCTGGCTGAACCGTGTGGGCGTGGCCAAATGGCGAATATCAGTCCCTCGCCATATACATACGTTTGGCTCTTATTCAGGCATAGATCATCCGATTGGCGCCAAACTGGATATGTATGACCTTTGTTCACCTCTAAAGAGCCCGACGGGTTTGAAATGTAATTTGGCTCCACTGCGCCCCCTAAGTTAATACATGGGCTGTATCTCCTCGACGCATAGACCGATCTGCGCCAGATTTTTCGACAGTCGTCGGGGAGCGCCGCCGAACGCATTCACGCCTGTCGCCCGGTGGACGGGTGGGGAAAATGCGCGACAGATTCTGCGGCGGCTAGCGGGCGGCGATGCTGGAAACTGCGGCAGAGCTTCCGCGGTGGGGAGCGGGCTGCGACTCTGGAAAACGCGCGAGAGCTTCTGCGGTGGCCGGAACCCCCGCGGTGGCCAATAGGCCGGAGCGGCGCTTGCTGCGAGGGCCGCCCGAGGCTGCTTGCAGCTTTAATTATTATTCTTCCACCCATTTCGTGGGCCCATTTGGGGGCTTTATCATATTCAAAAACTCACCAAACTTGGCGGAAGCGACTAGGCGGTTTAAAAATTTTGAATTTTAAGGTCGCCGCAAAAATCGCAAAAAAAATTGCTCAACGGCGGCAACTAGCAATTTTCAAAAGACCCATTGCTATTCACTTACTTCATCGTAGAGACTTGAAATTCGGTACAGTTGTAGAGCTCACTAAGACGCTCAGAATTTACAAGTAATGTCATAGTGCAAGTATCGCAGGAAGTCGGCCATTTTGTATTGAAGGTCCATTTTGGACCTCGATTTTGACGTTTACAGCCTTCGTATTTGATCGAACTCCTCCTAGGGATTTCGATTGATCGGCTTCAAACTCGGTCAGTCTGATCATAAGGCATGTTTGATTTAAAGTTATCAAATTGGTGAGTTTTGGAGCATGTTGAAGGGGGGTTAGCAGGGGTCAAAGTTCACCTACACGCCATGAAACAAAAACCTCTTATATTTCCTATACAAAAACACATAGAGGGACCAAACTTTCAGTGATTGATCGACATCAGGTGTCCTAAAATACCCTGCAGTGAAATTTTTTTTTTATGTAGGCCACGCCCCCTGAGAGCAGGAAGTGTAATGTTTTACTGTGAACGGTCGCTATCTTAGCCCTTTGACCTAATCAACATGAAACTGTGTCCAGAGACAGAAGACATGTTGGTGTGTTGTGGATTCCAACCCCGACCGGCTGCGATGAAGCAGGTGGGCGTGGCGGCGTTGCGAACGCCATCGAATTTCGTTTGGCTCTGAATTCCACAGTTTCGGGGTGAGCTGCTCCAAACTCACTAGGATGGATCCTTATCCATCCCCGAACAGGAATCCATAGCGATATTTGGTGGGCGTGGCCTAATTTTTCTATAGCGACCCCTAGAGTATTTTAAATGAACAGCCCCAAGCCATGCTTAAACCTAGAATTACGAAACTTGGTACACATGTGTATCTTGTCGGGACGTACAAAAAAGTCTCTTAGAGCCATGCTCTAAACCCAACAGGAAGTCGGCCATTTTAGATTGAAGTTCATTTGACCTCGATTTTGACGTTTACAGCCTTTGCATTTGATCGAACTCCTCCTAGGGTTTTCGATTGATCGGCTTCAAACTCGGTCAGTCTGATCATAAGGCATGTCTGATTTAAAGTTATCAAATTGGTGACTGTATGAGCTTGCTGAAGGGGGGTTACCAGGGGTCAAAGTTCACCTACTCGCCATGAAACACGAAACTCTTATATTTCCTATATAAAAACACATAGAGGGACCAAACTTTCTGTTATTGATCATCAATAGGTGTCCTAAAATACCCTGTGGTGAAATTATGACATCGCTTAGGCCACGCCCCCTGAGAACAGGAAGTGTCATGTTTTACTGTGAACGGTCGCTATCTTAGCCCTTTGACCTAATCAACATGAAACTGTGTCCAGAGACAGAAGACATGTTGGTGTGTTGTGGATCCAAGCCCTGACCGGCTGCGATGAAGCAGCTGGGTGTGGCGGCGTGGCGAAGTGACCTGTAACGCCGATGCCATACGTTTGCTTCTAGATTCCACATGTTTCGACCGAGCTGCACCAAACTTGGCCTGACTCATCCTGGTGTGATGCCTGACAATGCTTTGTCATCATATTATGACGTCATCTAAGCCCCGCCCCTCAGAATGAATTAGAGAGATCTTCTGTGTAATTACATAATAAACAGTCCATGTTCGTTGTTTGTAGGGCAATGCTGCCCTCTGCTGCCCACTGAAATAGTTTCATTATTTCAGTAATTCGACACCAGAGGGCAGCATTGCCCTACGGAATGACAGTTCAATGTTGAATTAAAGAGGAAAAAATTAAATAATTTGTAATTCTAACACAAAAACTGACAGAGACACCAAACCTTCAGTTATTGATCATTATCTTGTGTCCAATAATATCCAATGGTTAAATGATGACATCACGTAGGCCACGCCCCCTGACAACAGGAAGTCTTGTATTTTACTGTGAACGGTCGATAGCTTCTGCACCAAACTTTGCACGAGTGACCCTGGTGGGATCCCTGACGACCCTGTGTCATCATATTATGACGTCATCTAAGCCCCGCCCCCTCAGAACAGGAAGTGTCTTTTTTTTCCTTGGAAAGCTCCGTTTATGGCTCTCTTGACCTAATCAAGGTAATTCAGATGATGAGCTCTGTCAATGCTCGCTTCTGGCTGAACCGTGTGGGCGTGGCCAAATGGCGAATATCAGTCCCTCGCCATATGCATACGTTTGGCTCTTATTCACGCATGGATCATCCGATTGGCGCCAAACTGGATATGTATGACCTTTGTTCACCTCTAAAGAGCCCGACGGATTTGAGATGTAATTTGACTCCACTGCGCCCCCTAAGTTGATACATCGGCCGTATCTCCTCGACGCATCGACCGATCTGCGCCAGATTTTTCGACAGTCGTCGGGGAGCGCCGCCGAACGCATTCACGCGTGTCGCCCGGTGGACGGGCGGGGAAAACGCGCGACAGCTCCTGCGGCGGCTGGCGTGCGGCGGTGCTGGAAACTGCGGCGGAGCTTCCGCGGTGGGGAGCGGGCTGCGGCTCTGGAAACCGAGCGAGAGCTTCTGCGGTGGCCGGAACCCCCGCGGTGGCCAATAGGCCGGAGCGGCGCTTGCTGCGAGGGCCGCCCGAGGCTGCTTGCAGCTTTAATTCTAAATTGTTGGTGTGCTGATTCAATTATTGGCCAGATCCTTCTTGAAAAAAAGATTTTTAATCTCAATGAGACACACCTAGTTAAATAAAGGTTAAATACATACATATAAATGTTCATTGGTAATTTAGGTCTAAGGCCTAGGGATAAAGATAAAAGACAGACAGGTGATCTATGTGATATTGACCAGAAGGAAAGATGTGCAGTGGATGATCACATTTGGAGGTAAGTAAACCTGGAAGATGTTATTTGGGCCTGATGTAGTTTCTAAAGGATCCATGTATTTTTTTAAATACATAGAGGTACATAGAAAGCACTGAGAGCAGAGACAGTGACCTTAATTACCACTACACAGCTGACAATCAGGCACCAAGTGGCCATCAATCAGATCCTTTAAAGCTAAGAGCTTGATTAGATGATTGGCCTTTAGGTGCGTAGGAAGCACATGGCAGCAGCACTTGGCAAGAATAAACATTCAAAAGGAGGATGGGGAGAGCTAAAAGGAAGTAAACAAAAAAGAAAGACAACCATCCCAGGATTATGACAGGATTATGGCAGGACATGACGTGGCAAAATAAGCAGATTTGTCCTTTCAGTGCTACATCAGTTCTGGCTGATCCTTAGTGTATTAAGTTTCATACCTCTGGGTAAAAGGCCTACAATCTAGATAAAGATATCTGAAAATCTGTGAAGTCACTTGTCCAGCACAAGATATCTTAAAGCCAGATGACTACCTTGAACTTCAATAATTGATCATATAATTGATCAGATAATTGCACAAATTAAAATTACAAAAATAAATTTGTTTAATGGAAACACCCAAATTTCACAAAAATATTTTTATGCTAGGATGAGGTGGTTTTTCGGCTGTAATAAGTGGAGTTTGTGAAACTGCAAAATACAGTTTCACAAACAGAAAACAGAAACAGAAAAGATTCCTGTCAAAAGTTGTATGAACACCTGCTTTCTCGCGGTTTCCTAGTGAAGTAAAGAGAATAGTGAGAAAGTGGGCTTGTGGGGGTGCACATGCGCATGTATGTGTGTTGTGTGTTGTGTGTTGTGTGTGTGTGTGGTGAAATATGGTTCATAGCTGCAAGGAAACATATAGAATTTGGCATTTTTTAATCTTTTATTGCACTTTAACCTGACTGCCGGGTCAAATTGACCCGAACAGTATCTATGTAAAAAGTTGACGCAGTGGTTTGTGCAAATATGTCAAATGAATAAATTTTCAATTTATATGTAGAGTTCACCTATTATGACAAATAGAAAAAGTTTTATGCAAAAAATATTACTTCCAACTATATACAAAAATTTTTTTACTTTAAAACAGGTCAATTTGAACATAACAGGAGGGTTAATGGAAACACTGCAATTGCAAAATTATGTTTTTTCCGATTTTAGCAGAATATCGCCACTGTTTACTTTTATCCTTGCAGTTTAGTGACATCCTGCAAAATGTGATACAAGTGACCCAGGAGTACTCTGAGTGTGACAAAATGTTGATGCGCATGGATGGATCCTTTTTCTAATAAAAGGATCCATCCTATTTTCACAGTGAAATCCTGCTATGAAAAAGTATTCTATCACCCAAAATTTTACAGTTGATGAAAACAATGCAGCTCTAGCCATCACATTGAAAGTAAAACCTTTATTAAAGTTAAAGAAGGAGGAACAAACTGCAGGTTAAATAACTTGCTTGTTAAACACAATGTAGTAAAATCACTAGTTTCTTAGCATAAAAATATCTCTTTGAAGATGTAGCTCTGTTGTGTCTTTATATGTTTGGTCTAATTACATATTTTCAGTGTTTGTCGTTTTCATGCCCACAGTGCATCTTAACACGTACATCTGCAGTAAATGCTGACTTTAGCAGTTGAATTATCAGGATTGGAAGAGTAAGACTTGTGCTTCTGACAATAGAAATACTGCTGGGAGTGAACAATGGCTTGCACTTGTGTTAAACCCTAATTAATTTAAATACCTGGGGTTGGCATGGCATTCATCATGGCCTGTTGCACCAGGGAGCATCCTGCTAATGAAATTTTTAAGAGTGGAGCCACAGGAAGCCTGGTGACCCACTGAGTCTGAGAGAAACAGACTAAGTGACAAAGTGAGGGAGAACAGAAAGAAAAGGTCAAGTAGTAATTGTGAAATATTGCTCAAAACTAAAGGAGCTTTGGTGGGTGGAAGATGTTTCTGTATGTAATATTAACTGTGAGGTGGTAAACAGAGAATGTAACAGTTTTGCAGTAAATTCACAGGTTGTGATGAAGACTAAAGTACAGTCTAACAATACAAGTGCTATCAGTTCTAAGCAGATGAATCACTCAAAAAGACACAACTATAGTAAAAATAAAACAGAAAAAATAATCTCCTAATAAAAAAATTATTTAAAAAAGGTGTGGTAAATATTTAATTTACCAGAAAACCAATCCACAATAAGTTAATCAATCAATCAATGACTTGCCTTCCTATACAATTCAGCGTGATGCAAATCTCACTTCAGCTCTCTAACTGGGCTTTCTCTCATTTACTTGGATTCCACCAGTAGAAATTCAACTAGACCAATCAGCGAACAGAAGTTCTGAACAATGATTTTGATTTTCTGTGGTGTTTTAGAATTGTAGTCTGCTTGTATTTTTAGCAACGACAGCGGAGGAAGAGAAAGAAGCAGTTCAGTCCATGTTGGCCACGCCTCCAAATATGCAATTAACACTAACAGCCGCCTCATTCAGCTCAGCACTTCCCTCTTGTCAGTGGAGGATGGTTGTTTATAATCCAGAACTTCTGTAGGAAGCAAAACATAGAACAGGGGTCTGGGTTTTACAAGGCTAATTATTGACCATTATGATGCACGTTTTATCAGAATTTACTTGTTATAACATACTTATAATATACCTTTTTGTCTGTGGTGTCCATATTGAATGAAAGACACAACACAGCAGATCAAATCTACCTAGAACAACTAAAGTTGTGTGCTTCACTAAAACACAAAATGTTTTTTGATGTTGATGCACAAAAAGATTTCCTAAGAGTCTTGAGGATCATTAACATGTCATTTTTTGGAAATGTTTGATGAGTCTGCAGTACATTAGATCATCTTCTGGGTTTTTGTGTAAAATCCTAGATGAGTCGTTGATGTCCCTTGAGTGTAATTTTGGTAGGGCAGGCACTTTTAGGAGAGTGTATCTTCCATTCTTTCCCAATTGTGGAAACTGGCTCTCACTTTGGTTCCCTGGAGTTCCAAAGCCTTGGAAATTACATTGTAACCCTACAGAAAATATGATCATTACATTTAACATGCAAAATCATGCTCAGACATTGAGATTTTACCCAATCAGCTCTGCTTGTTTTGAGCTCATTTGGAATGCACTGTTTTAGGGCTACATCATGAATACGCAAATTAGCTGCTGTTGGCCAAGCCTTGCCATCTCAGCACCTCAGAGAAAATGGGTACAAACAAAGTGGTACAACCATACAACTTTGACCCTGAGTCAGACTTAGAAGCAGAAGAAGTGGAGCCTCTTGAACAACCATCAAGCCAACTTTAGGATTAAATGCTGTGGATCTGACATACTCACATAATAGGGAATTCAAATTATAAGTATTCTGCTTCACTTCGGAGCAGTGTGCCGCAATCTGAAGTTGAGCAGCTGACGTCAGCACAATAATTCAGCACAAAGACCGTTTTTTCACACAAATCCAACCTTTGTATAATTGCGACACTAGTGGGAGAACACTTCTCTCAAAATGTAAAAAAAAAAAAATGAAACAATATCCAAGAGTCCGACATATTTTCACAAACATTGCATCTTCTCATTGACTTTTAGTCTACTACAATTCCAACAGTAAATGCACATATATTTTGGGTAGCATAATGTGAGACACAGCAGAGGCTATCATTCAGCATTAGCTTGTGCTAACTAACGAGTCATGTTCATGCTGAACAACAATACAAAACCTGCAAGACTTCTTCATGTACTTACTTTGCCATCATCTGCAGATTTGCGATGAACAGTAGGAACAGAACCTTCTTTCAGTCAAAGTATTTTGGCAAATCCTTCCATGTACTGTTGGTCATTTCAAAGGACTCCTTCCTAAACTGATTTGTGCAAACTGACTTGACAATATTGCAGGGACATTACAAGCAAAAATAAAATGAAGCCATACCGCCCTATTCTCCGTGACTGGGAAAAAATTCCCAGGCTTATTTGGTAAAAATGCCTCAAAATACCTTGTAAGTATAAAGCACTGAGTTGTGGATCTCAGATGTAACACTCATCATTTAGTGTGGACACTGCCCTTTAAAAACAGCTCTCTCCATTGTATCTCTGCATTTCACGCATATTACTACTATTCTCTCATGGAAAAAAGAAAATATTTATTTTGACTTTTGATTTTAAAAAGTTGTTTTCTTTCCCATGTTTGACGTTCACGCTCTCTAGACTCAGTCACATTGACATGGTGGCTGTTTGCTTGGGCTGGCATTAAAAACTCATCATCTGCCAAACACAAAGACTGATGCAAAAGGTCAAGAGACAGAGGATGGTGGCAGGCTGGCATCTCTCACTCCATCACCAAGACACAGTTATTCAAGCACACACGCGCTTACATATACTTGGTAGGAAACCTGAACAAAATTATTTACATTCTTCTGACACGCATGAATGCATTAGAAATGACAGATGTCTGGTTTTTATTTTTTCCTGTAAGAAAATTGGTTTTCAGTATTGTCAGCAGACTTGGGCTGCTGACAATACTGAAAAGACAGCAATATGTACAGTGTATGCATACACAAACAATAAACAATGACATTTAGGGGATGTGAATTGTCTGCTATAACCTTGTTTGCCGTCTTAACTCTGTCATAACTCTGTCCATGTAAATCTTTTCACCAAGGTGGTCCTAGCAGTTTACTGGCTGTTGTCACTATAGCAATGGAACTACTGTTCCCATAATTCTTTGTGGCACAAAATGTACTACAGCACATGTCATCCTGTGGTCACTATACTTCTTAATAATAATTCACATAATGCCATTTTATTGCACATTAAACGTATGCAATAAAAATGTTGTGTATATCAAATATGACTTAAAAGAAATTTGACTTTGGAATTTAATGGTGTGGAATTGGGCCTCTGGCTCTTTAAGAAACTCTTGCTCTTTCTAAAACTCCACCTACAGAAAGTCATCACAACATTGCTCCTATATCAACCCTTACCATGAGACAGTCTCAGTCTAAACTCCATCTGTGAAGATTAGCATATCAAAAAGTTACATGGAGAAATAAATTACACAAAATCCCACAGATTCTTGCACGTATGCATAATAAAGAAAACACAAAAATATATTACGTTTTTAAAAAATTCAACAATCTGCATCAAACATACTGTCATTTATGTTTATGCAAGCCATGCACATTTGCTGCTCATGGGATTCCTGCTGTCATTTACGGATGTGAGCTCAGTCACATCTCCTGCTGTGACTCCATGGATATTTTATGGCACTCCTTGGTGAACCATCTTGAATATTTTATGAGGTTACATCTCATTCTGTGTTTATGTCTGTAGGGTCTGTCTAGATACATGTAAATGTATCAATGAGAGTAATCTGATCACCTAAAAATGAAAGAGCGAAAACTTTAGCTTTGATTTTTAAACAGACGTGAAGAAAACAGATTGGATTTATTTTTAGTAATTCTAAATGAGATTATCTCAAGACAAGTACTCTCCTTAGATTTACCGACTTTTCATAGATTTTATTTGTTTAAGTCCTCCCTGCCGATATGAAGCAACACGTTTAAAGCAGAGAAAATGTTCATCGTCATCTCTATTCATTCTCATTTAGTGTTGAGAGTTAGTTGTAGAAACATCTGAAAATAGAAAGATCTGACACCCAGATATGTAAATATTTAGACCAGCTCTCCAAAACTGAAGTTTGTATTGAACTTTTTTGATTGTTTCCAATAATCTCAATACATTTAAAGAAGATTGAAAGCATTAAACCACTAGGTTTTCATTTGAAAATGCACTCTGTACTTTTCATTGGGCCCTGGTATTTGTATTTGTCAGTTGTTTATTTCGCCAGACCACAGGTAAAAAGCTGGGCAGGAAGGTGGTTGTTATGGCTTTTGTGGGGGAAGCAGCTACACTGTCAGGCTGGTTTTGTTAGCCGTTCTAGGACATTCTAGGATGTGGCCCCACCTTGTGGTTGCACAATGTTATAAAATTGAGATTTAAAATGAAGATGAAAAAAGGAAAATATATTTTTCTTTGTGAATTTACTGGCATTTCATCTATGTTCTTTTATGCATTTACTCTAATCTGAGTTCCCTGTTTCATATTGTATACCCTACTATGTATAAGAGAAGGCATCCAGATGTTGCCTGCCATCAAGACAAAGGAGGAAATGGTTTCTGCCCACTCTGAAACTCTCCAGATGGAGATGAAAGGTTTTATTTTCTTTTTTTCTTTTAAAGCAGCAGCAAGATAATGATTATCTACAAAGGCAGTGACAACTTTTGGATCTAATTCAGAGAGAATATCTTCAGGATCAGAAGCAGCAACAATAAGGCTGAAAACAACCCTGCCAACAGTGTCCACTCCTTCAGATGTTCACAATCTGATTTCAATTTTAAGAATCAGTTCACACTCTTTCAAAGTTTTGGAACAACAACTATTCTATTATAATTGTTCTTGTCAGATGTGCAGAAAAATAGATGGAACGTGAAAGTCTACACATATTGGCACATGTTTTAAATTTTATGAAAATCTATTTGTGTGCAAATATAATTTACTGCCTAGCTGATATATTTTGTATTTCCACATCGGCGTGGAACTGAGGATGTGTCCATAAACCAACCGGGGAGTATTCCATCTCCAAAAAGCTCTAAATGGATCAGAAAGTTTTGCTTATTTCTAGCTCACTCTCTGTCTTTTCCCCCTCCTCTACTGGCATCCTCTTTCATACCACAAATGTACAAAATCCAGAGAGGAGGAGAATGAAAGAGAGGCATGCAGAAAAACTGGGAGAGTGGGAGATTGGGAGGGACTGTGGGCAGCCACTGAACACAGGCAGAAAGTTCATGAGCGAGCTGAACGTCTGGCAGCAGCAAAAAGAAAGGAAAATCAGTCTAGCAAGGAATCAAGAACTCCTCTTAATACAGGAGGAAAGTTATAAAGTGTGTCTGAAGCTGCCTTTCTTTTAGGATTTCGCCAGCTCATTCTTGTTGGAGCCTGACAGAAGTTTGAAGGAGGATCTTATTGTTATTACAGTTCATTTCAGGGCAAAACCTCTGAAGACGTCACAGCCGATTCAGGTTTTTTCAGGAACGTTTTGGGAATCGAGACACGGGGAAATAGCATCAACGAGGATGGTTCTGCTGTTGCTTTTATCTCTGGGCCTGACTTTGGGATCAGTCCAGAGCCAGGGTTCCTCCCAAGATGCCTTCATAATCCAATATCTAGAGAGAAGGCTTGTTCAGATGGAGGTGAGTTCATTTCTGCATTACTTTTCCTCAACAACCTGCCACCTTTAACACTTATTCCACACTGGACATTTTTCTTTTTTATCACCTTGTTTTCAAAACGTTTGTGTTTTCTTTGGATTTTGCTACTGTCAGATCATCTGGCTGCAATGTTTTGGCACCCTTTCAGCTATCTAACTGCTTTTTATTAGGACCTCCTGTCATAGGAATCTGGAGGAGTCAACACAGAATATCTATCTGTTTTTATGCATGGAAAAGCCTAGTATACCTTACTAGATGTGCTAAAATACGTGCTCAGTCCTCTTGCTTCTTAAATGACATTTTTTTTTCTGTTTTTGAGAGAATGGACTAAAAGTGGAGTTTCTTTAATACTAAACACACCGGGGAGGGCACACTATAATACCATACAAGCACCCAAAGTTTAGCTATGGTTACTTATTAAAATGTGAGCAGTATTTTTAAATCCAGGTGAAGTACCAAAATTTCAATAAATGTTAATCTTCTTCATATAATACAGAGTAAAATAGGGTGACAATAAAATAAAGCTAAAACTATGTTCAGTTTTTTTCTGGTTGTTTGGATCAGCTACTGATTAAGCAAGGTTAAATAATTAAATGACTAAAGTATTTCTTGGTTAAAATTTGTTCTCTCTTCTAACTAAAAAGACTGTATTTTATGCAATTATCTCTGATGTTCATTTAAAATGTTGCTGTGTACACATAATAACAACTTTATTTGTATTCATTGTATTCCTTCCAACTGTGAATAAAATCAGGAGCGTCTCAGTCTGTGTGAGCAAAACACAGTGAGTGCCACCCAGAAAACCTATGACCTCTCCTCTGAAGTCAGAGGCTATCTGTCCACTCTGAGCAGTTTGAGGTAGGCCTCCCTGAATTATCTGAGAACAAGACATGATTCAAATGACAAAATCGGTTCTGCTGACTCATAAATATGTTTTATTCCTTCTTAGATCAGAAGTAAAGAGCCAGGTGGACAGTGTCTCTGTGCGTGTTGACCGGGTGGAGAGGGAGCTGGAATATTTGGAGAACAAAATTCCCACTCAGTCTAACATTGAGATGGAGGAAGCACTGCTAGAACAGCAGATAAAAGCCGTAGAACTGGAGCAGCTGAAAAAGAAGGCCAAGATAAATGTGGTGAACGGTAGGTAGCATTTGCATAGAGGAATGCTGGAAAATAATGCAAGAGGAACAGAGATCAATGAAAAAAAAAAATCAATGATTTTGTTTTGTAAGACTATTTTTTTTTCTTGGTCTGATGCAATATATCTAGACTGCAACACAGTTCTGAGTCAAGTCAAGTCTCTTAAGATTGTGAAGAAATCTGGAGATCCAAATGGATGCTGGTTCAAGGACCCCTCTGAAGGATCAAATAAGGTAAATAATATCTGAAACATACAGTGACTGTCCTTCTAAATTAAGCTTACTATGGGACTAGTAATGTATTTGAGTTTTCTTATCCAGATACAATCAAAATATGCTGTGCATAGTATTGTTATCATTCCTACTCATCTACGTTTTCAGTGACTTCTTTGTTGATATTAATATCACAAAATCATTATATTTTCCTGATATAATGACATAAAATTTTTACATAATCTCGTCAGAGACAAATAAAATTCCAAAATATTACAAGTTTTGATCCAGGGTTTCTACACTAGAATTGAATTAAGCTACTTCGATATCAAGGTGAGCATGAAAAAGGAATGAAAATTATTTATTATTATTTTGTTATTACTGTTACCACACTTTGTTGAATGTCGTATCTATGTCTATCCATTCATCTGTACATCCATCTATGAGTATGTATGTCCATCCATCCATCCATCCATCCATCCATCCATCCATCCATCCATCCATGCTTCCATATAGTTTATCCCATACTTACAAAAAGCCTTAATCACTGTACCTTACATACCTTTGGGGCTTTGTTACTGTGTAGTCACCCTGCTAATCTGTATTTTTTTAAATGTGCTCTATATATTCTGTGTGTGTGTTACAAGTTAGTCTTATCAGATTCTCTGTTTATGGCTCATATTAAGGACCTGGTGGGGAATCTTTGGGGGTGTGGCTGCCTTTAAAGTCAAAATTAGCCTATCTAAATATATCCCCAACTAATTAGGTATGAGGTAGTACAATATTGTCTTTATTCACCAATAAGCAGATTGGGTTTTGCATCAATGAAAAGAAAATTATCTGCATTCTTACATGTTCCTTTTTTGCCTTTTCTCTTCCAGGTGTATCTATTCAGTGGATTTCGTA